>NW_027286874.1:21252968-21955468 GCF_022747635.1 Hetaerina americana | reverse complement strand
ACCATAAATGAGAAATGCTCATGGCCCAATCATCCCGTTTCGAGGTACGAACAAAGGAGATTTGTATGGGAGTGGGGGACGAGGGGGGTGAGTGAGATGCCTGACGGAAGGGTAGTAACACGGAACGGGAACCACCGAAAATATGGCGGATCCTGGGGCGGAAAGGGGGGATAGTTGGTTGTGTGACACGGCCGAACCGTCCGCTAATGTCGCCTCTTGCGCAGAAACGAGATGGGTGGCGCGTGGGTGGGCCAAAATATGCGAGCGTGTACCCACGTGAGATGCAAACAATGTTACCACCGCACGCTTGCTGCTCGCATTATCCAATCGGGTGGGTTTTCTGTAGGCCTGTGAGTGTGTACCTTCGGGTTGTTGTGTACTTAGCCTGCTAGCGACGAGGGCGTAATCTACGATTGCATTTGTCCCTGAGTTCACCTACTGGAGCAAAATGCATAAGCAGAAAAAATTTACATTCGCGGAACATGGAACTTTTTAAACAGAAAATATCAAAGCCCCCCTTTCGGGCAAAATTGTTTTTTGAGATGCACAAAAATAATTCTGATTTACATGGACGAATATATTTTTTCATTAATTAACAAACGTTTTACAAAATCTGCTTTTGAATTGAATTCACGGCATTTTTTATAGATTATTCTAAAAATGCACTGATTTTGATGATAACTGGAATTTTAAAAACGAATCATATTCCAAACAAATGCATCAGTTGGGAGATTCCAGGAAACAAAACAAAAACATTTCGAAGATTCCCGATAATCTGAATTAAAATGCACCCCATTAATGTTCTTATTTAGCAAAGTATTAGTTAACAGCACAATTTATGATTATATATGAATCGTGAGCAATGTGATGGCATTTTTTCAAATGAAACTAATTTACTTGGAATAGCATTTCAATGATGAATATGGAGAATGGCTTTTCTATCTTTTTTATTAATTTTTGTCTGGCTAATTTAAACTCTAAAATAACTTTGGGAAAACAATCATGTGATAAATGACGTAAATATTTTTTGGATCAATCATAAGATTCTCATTTTCGAAAGCCAAATGTAAATAAAACAGAGTCCACCTGTTTTAACCTACAGGCACCGAAGGTGTCCATAAACGTTCTTTTGGTCCAATTACCACGAGATAACTGGATTTAAAGATCTCAAGGCCTATTTTTACCGCCATTGGCAGATCATACACGTTTTTAAAACCGTCATTTGCCTATGAAAAAAAGTAAATAATATTTGATGCAAAAAAGAATTGTCTTAAAATTTATAACACGAATCAGTTGCCTCCATTTGACGATGTGGTATATTTCACATACAAAGAACACAATTTGGATTTTTCATTCAACACTTCTGAAAATTTTCCTATACCCTTTACGCTTATTGAGCATTATTTGTGCACCTTTAGTCAAATAGAATATAATAAATATTTACTTTTAACTATTGTAGATTTAATATAAATTAAAGATTCAGGTGTAATGTGGTTTCAATGTTCCAAAATAACAGAGACGAAGACAGCTATAATTCTACACCAAAAATGATTTAGTTTATTTAGTGCAAAATTGTAGTAGTCTCCGTCTCTGTTATTATTGTAGATTTATTTTTTACTCACGCCATCCTAATATTAGGCTCTATGAGAGAGGTATACATAAAGTGCAATAACATGGAGAGAAGTAGTGATGAGGATGGAAACAGTATTTGGATGAAATTAATGCTTCATTCAGTTTTGAAACGTATTGCATACACAATAAAATCATAATGGCTGGGCAGGATATTTCCTAAAGAAGCCAGGTGACTAAAAAGGTCATTCCGAAATGTTGTGAAATAAGGATTCTGCAAATTCGTTAGCAGGGGTACGCTCGCTCTGTGCAGGCATTACCCCTATTCTGATATTAATGGCTGTCCATTAGGATGATAACGCTTTGGATGAGCTTCTGATCTACTTCGGGTTTTTATGAAATCAGATTTCAAAGGTTTTGCAACTATTAATGTGGTTAGAGGCAAAAATGCACAATGTTGAGAAAAAGGAGTATAATTCAGCATGCGATCGTATTACTGATATCGTTATGCAATTATACGCATAATATTGGCGCATATTACAAGCACTAAGACTTCATAATTATACCTTATATAATAGTTGTTAATGGTTGTTAAAACAGTACAGCGTCTCAAGAATATTAGTAATATGTCCACAGGTATTATTTTTAACCGTATAATTTGGGCATTAAAAAAATGCTTATTTCACAAATAAGTGATTAAAAAATGAAATTGATTATAACATCTGATATAAACTCGTTTATTTATACTGAAATAAAGCAATTCTGCAGAATAACATGAAGTTATTTAGATTCTTGTTTTCTTTTTCTGAGACAGCTCTTCTTAGTTGTCTATTTTAGAGGAAACTATGAAAACCCTCGGATTACAAGTACATTGTACATTTATTAGACTAAAAGTTGATAGAAAACTAGCAGTTGATTTATGTAAATAGATATAGATATTTTACTTTTCCTAAAAAGCCCACATAATGTGACATGGTAATTTATGAATTTCGATACTCATCTGAGGATGGATGACCCCGTCAAAGTAACTTTCGGAGCAACTCCTGCAATTCCTTGACCTAGAAGCACGTATTTTTTAGCCAAAACCGCAGGAACTTCATCGACTTTTCAACGAATTACAGCACCATACCTCCATCTGCCAAAACGTATCATGATTACTATGGCACGAAATATTTCGCAGAGTAACCACTTCCGTTTTGTGGATGACTTCAGTACAAAAACTCAATAAAGGAACAAAGGAGTTTAAAAGTAAAACTACAAAATTCAATGCCGGTAAGCTACATTGGCTACATTATAACATTTTCACGAGAAATGATTCCGGTTAGATGAGAATAGCGATGTCCTTAAAAAGTAATATTTAATTTGTGAAAGATTTTTTTTATTTCAGATTAAGCAAAGTAATCAAACTCGTTACAATCTTGATTTACTTGTAAAAGGTAAAATTCAATTATTTTCTGCATTTTCTCCTTCATATTACCCATGCTTTAATGGGAGAAGAGCCTACATTTCTCAGACGAAGTGCTTTTCAATTATATCAAAGAGAATTGGATCATTTGAAATACTTTGGTTCCTAACAATTTCATTTAACCGTGCAGGCATCATACATTAATTGTATATAGAGTTGAAATTAATCAAGTTATAAAGACCCGGCTATATTATTATATTAACACCTATATTGTTCCGATATCGGAAGGATACACTCATGGCTGGTTTCGCTGAATGTAAGGCTGTGACCTTCTGCGGAGCTCCAGAAGGAAGTATGCTCGTTCAACTCAAGGACGGAACAGTCCGCGAAAGACGTGCCGTACCCACACGTTGGGAAATGACGAGGACGGAGAGTGGAAAAGGAGTCGGGGTGTGGTGAATGGGAGGGTACGGAGGGGATTGTGGGAGGATGTGGGGCAATGGGGAGGTACGGAGGGCGAGAGTATGCTGGGGTTGGAGTCTCCAGCAGCCGTCTCCAGACCACAGTTTCCACCGCTTTTCCCTTCTTCCATGAACTGCTGGGGGCCTCCAGGCATTTCCCTCAGGACTCTTAAACCTTCTGGAAAGCCGCTTGGCAGCGTACGGCATATACCTCTTCCCTTCTATTTCACCCCCTCGCCCAATGCCAAAAGCAGCTAACCTCTTCGGATAAGGGAGCGGCGAATGTTTTCCATCAAGCACGAAGGTCCGTCTGTCCCTCAAGGCGCTCCGGCTCATACCGCATCCCTATCCCTCCCACCGAGAATTTTACTTCGTTCCCGAGACCGCCTCCCTTCACCCAAGACCGTCCGACTATTTGCTTCCCTCCCCCGCCGCCACCACTGCAGCACTTGCCACCTCATCGGACATGTCTCAACTCGAGCGGACATCACGAGTGCAGAGCAAACCCTCTCGAGCATCGGGGCTAAAGGCATCGGAAATGGAAGGAGGAGGAGGCGGCATTGCTGCCTCGGTCCTGTGTTTACCCTTTTTTAATTTGGAGGGCGAAAACGGGGATAATCGGGGGAGGAGGAGCGGGAAGGAGAATTGAATCGGAAGGAGGGAGGAAGCAGGGAGAGGAAAAGGAAGTAATCGGTGGGGTGGAGAGGAGGAAGAGGGCAAATGTCTGGGGAAGTTGAAAGTAGGCATTTGGGAAGTACCTAATGGTTTTTCTGAGACCGCGGGTGTGACGTGGACGTTATCCGTGTAGAGAAAAAAGATAAGTGAAAGCTAAAAGTTACCTGCGCATTAGTGTGGACGACAAAAGTATGGCAAAATAGTATCTTGACAAGTGATATAATACAGCGTGATTGGTTCGCTTGAGAGGAAAAAATTGGATTACAAAATTCACATTACATCGAATTATAAAATAAAAAAAGCTTTACGAAAGAAGTCATATTATCCTGCTGTCGAAAAATGCGCTTGTATGAATTTAGAAGAAAGAACATGATTTTGCAAATATTTAGAAAATGTACCAGAGACGAAAATTTAGTTATTTGTAAGAGGTAATGATAAGTTAAAAATAATATGATGAAGCATAGAGTTTAGAAAAGGTGACATAGAAGATAAATCCGTGAGGAAAGGGAGATGGATAGGGCTTCAATTATTGAGGCTTCGTCAAGTGACAGAGAGAATGCAAGAATTAAAACGGCCAAAGGAAGAAGGATGGCAAAGGCTACGTGATGTTTGACATTTGAAGAGCAATTGGATTGATTTTTCTCATTGGGCGCTTTACAGACTTTGGGAGTGTGGAATGAGAAGAGCAGAGAGGAACAAGAGCAGGGCGGAGTCTGGCGGTCGAGAGGATTGTAAATTGTACGCACAGATTTCAACCCCAAGCCAATGTGAATACATTGCCGAATCCCTGGAGTTAATGGAAAAGGCTTATTTAAAGGGGTAACCCCCTTTACCTTACTCAATTGGCATGGGTGCTGAATGTATTGTATCTAATAACTAGTTATAATACTAAAATATATTATTATCAAATTATATATTTTGAAATCATTAGCAATGAATTGATATTTCACTATCATTAATTCCAAAATTAGATTTCATTTCAATCTCTCGCTACCGTTAACAATAAATAAGATAAAAGACTTCTGTTTACATTGATCAAGATGTATGCAATTCTTTAAATCAATGATGAAAACATATTACATGGTTGAGTTCAAAGCAAGCACTGATTAGTTTCGACGCACAATAACGCCTTGAATTATGCATTAACAAATAGCAACCAGCGTTGTGAGATTCCTAATGAAACTTCTTTGAGTAATTTTAGTTTTACTGTTCCTAATTCGAATCATAACAACCTATTTGAAACCAAAACCTCACGCCTGTCACTGCATAAGCGGACAATGCATTTTCTTCTAACTAGGTTGGCCTTTGCCATGTTGTTCGATAGTTATCAAGTTAAATAACGTCCATTGTTGGCACACATTTAACGTCAACAGGAATCAGCTCGGATATCCGAGGGCCGACTGAGATGGGATGTGATGGTGACCAAGAGTTGACGTCCTTTACACTCGCTAATTGGATATTCGGTAGGAACGGAGAAACAAACATCCAAACATAATTATTACTATTATCATAGGTAATGTACCTGTTATGGTAACTTTTGGATGGACATAACCTTCCAAACGGTCCAGCGACAATCCCCTTAACTCTCCTGTAAAATACATATTATTCTAAAATAAGCCCCTCTTCAACTCTGTATACTTCCTTCCTCCCTTCATCCTATCTAACATCCCTATCCGGTTCCCGTCCCTTCCTCGCTTGGCTAACATTCTCTCCTCTATCACAGTCTTCAACATCCCATCGCCATCAAAACGCTTAGCGTCAATTTTTCCTGCCACCATTAAATTTCTCTAAACAATCAATTCCCTTTCCTTCTCCACCATGCCTAACACTTCCTCGTTTGTTTTATTTTCTTTCCTCTTCACCTCCTCCATCCTTCTCCACGTCCACATTTCAAAAGCCTCCAATCTACTTCTATCATCCTGCTTAAGTGACCACGTTTCCGTGCCATACATAACTACGCTCCATATCAAAGTGTTAACAAGTCTTTTCTTAACATCCTTACTCACCGTCCCTGTCATCAACTTCCTCCTCCTTGTGAAAGTATCTTTGCCTAGTGCAATTTTCTCCTCATGTCCCTTATACTTTGTCCATATTGATCCAAACATAATATAAAACAAATATCCTAACCTCTTATTTTTAACATTTCCAAAAGTGGGATTCACTACAACAAATTTTTATTATAAACTTAAGGAGGACGAAAAAAGTTATTGATTATAAGTATATGCACGTGTTATTCGCAGTATCTTAGCTTTCATGGCGCTATAACCATATTTTGTAGTATTTTTCATACGGTGATTGCAGTTTGTGGAGGCCTGATAATAGAACGGAGGCAGAAAATTAATGTTTTCTAGCCAATTTTTACTGTCCAAAATGCATATCTTCCTCCTCCTTCTTCATTGCTTACTCAAAATCTACATGTATCCTTCCAGTGCGTACAACATTTAGTACTATATTAACTCTCAGTAACTATTGCAGCGACATTTTGTCTCCTTGGGATTTCCTACAGCTATTTTTACAAACACCTCCTCGTTTATCTATACAGTCCATTTGCTTCTCCATACTCATCCAAAATACTAACATCTACGACATATTAGCAAAATCCTCAACCCTCAACTCGTCCATCCACTTCTATCTCCATCTCCCGCAAATGGATCCCTCGGTCTTCACTGCACTTGAAGAGTAGTATTTAATTCGATAATAATGTTATGACGCCTACTCGTGACATTCCATCTCAATCAATATAATAAGTCACTTAATCTAAAGTCGAGAAGGTAATGATTCTACAACACCAATCATAATGTGACCTAGGCACTCAGGAAGTTCGAGAAATCTAGTAAAATAACAACGATGGAAAGATCAAGCATGAAGCGAAAAATTTTGACGAGATAGGAAGAATGGGTGAAGAATAAAGACTGAGTAGAAAGGTGAAAAACCGAATTCGTGATGAGCTGTGGGGAGATGAGGAAAATATAAAGGACGGGAGGTGGGGGATGGAGGCAATGAAAGTACAGGAGGATGTAACGTGAGTAGCAAACATGGACGTGACGTAAGAGGAAAGGGGGCAGTGGGGAAGGAAGAGGGGGAGGTTAGATGAGGAGGAGGGTGGGCAGGATAGAATCTCTCTTGCTGAAGGGAAGTGCTGGAGGAAGGGGGATGGGTGGGTGAGTAGAATTCGGTGGGAGTGGTGGGATACACCGCCTTTCAGACAAATTAGGGCCCCGTGCCCATCCTACCCTTCCCACCCACCACTTCGTCCTCGATCCTTTCATTATTTCAATTTCCACTCGCCTATCTCTTTGCCATTCCATCCTGCCCTTCGATCGTAAAAAGACCCTCCTCTATTTGACCGTACCACCGAGACTCCTCCCGTACTTGACGAAACGAACAAAATGGCCATTTCTGCAAGTACCTACCGGCATGTCTACCTATCTTTTTCCCGCTAAGTGAATAATGTTCCTCCGTGATAATCCCGTCCTCGCATCTAAAATCTCTATGCGCACGCACCATGCTGAACGGGAGCGCTCGTGTGAGAACGGGCGTTTCTCGATCCGGGGACTTCATCGGGCGGCCATCATCTTCACTAGATGTAATTTCCCCAGGCACACGAAGGTACTGCAACCCAAAGGGCTGAAAACGGAGGTGAGTACTCGGAAAAGAGGTGTGATTTTTGCCCAATTACACGACAATAGTTTATGCTTGTGGTGACCATTTGGGCCCAGTGGACCGTTTTCAAGTAATATTGAAATTGTGAATTAATGAGAGTGAAGGAGGATTAGAAATGGAATCGCGAGCCGCCGAGAATCCAGAATTAAATACCAAACGAAAATGTTCACAGGTCGTCCATTATAATGGATTTTATATCTTTCATGGGCTTCTATTTAATTTATCCTGCAATTCTGATTTATTTATTTTCGTACATTCAATAGTCAAGAGAAAAGTAATTAAGACATTGAATGAGCTATACGCAACTTTTGCTATTATATCAAAAAGGGGAACTAAAGTTTTTATCGGATTACAAGAAAGTAAAAACGACTGGCCTGCATATAAACAACAAAACTTTTCATAATCACAAAGTGAAAAATACACAATTGTTCCATTATTTTCTTATTTCGATTGATACTCTAGCCAGACGAAGAAAACAAATGCAATAAGTTATCCACGGAAATTGTCCCTAATTTCGTTTACCCCAAGTATTATAATCCACTTCAATATTTTTTTATGCTTGTGGACCCGGCAGAGTAAATAAAAAAACTTCCTATCTAATTCTCGAGCACTATTTTGCCATTTGGAGAATCGCAAAATTTTCCTCCCGGTAAAGCTACTACGATATTTATAAAAAATGGAACGTGCCTTTGTGAATACAAGCTGAATAAACTCCCTTTATTGTACCAGGAGTTACTCCTCCACTTAGTTGATTAAGGCACTCAAATTTGAAGGAAGGAAGGATTAAAAGCTCTGTCCCCAACCAGCGCTTATGCGGTTAAAATGTTATTTTTCATGCCCAAACAAGCGTGAAACAAACGAGGGGATCCAATGGAGGAAATGTTTGAGATCGAAAATGGGAGGATGGGGAAGGGTAAAGGGTAACAGACCCTGGCGTTCTGTCGGACTACGGGGAGGAGGAGCAGGCGAAAAAGAGAGGGCAAGGAGAGATAATAGAAAGAGAGAGAGAGGGAGTAAAAATTAATTTGAATTGATTTTTCGGGGTAACTTGACCTTCGTCGGCTCGCCGATGGGAACGGAATTACGAATAAAACCGGAAGAGTTGGGTACTTGAACGATACGTATCGGCCCTGGATGAAACGACGGTGGAAAAAGCCCCTCTCGTCTCTCTCTTATTACTCCGAACCACCCCCTCAACGCCCCCAGTCCTCAACACTGTCTCATCTCGCCTGCCAACCCCCCCCCCCCCCAATATTATCTCTCCGGGTCTCACTCCGGCCCCCGGGCCGCTCAAGTGCTTGAAGCCCTGCCGGAATTGATTCCATATTTTCTGTGAGTGACGCTTCAACCCACCCAAAAAAATTAATAACTTGCCCACCCATTCTACCTCACCTTTTTTCCTCCACCCCTATTTCTATCGCGAAACGCAATCCCATCTGTAGTGAAGTCACCGCCACCTCATTCCATTCGCTTTCCCCTCCCCCAATCGTACCACCATCCACTCCACCGCACGTGTAGTAGTCCACTTCTCCTCCTTAATCCCCAACCCATTCCACCATTAGTCTTCCCGCGAGCACGGCGGAAGATCACTCTGCAAACGCTATTTCACTGATTGTTTTCGGCTGAAGCTCTGAAGAAGGGGGAGGTGGGAAAGGGTTGAAGGACCATGGAGGTGGGGCGAGAGATTCAGGAGGGTTGCAGGTCGGCGTAGGAGGAGGGAAAATTGTATCACGTTGAGCTTGGGATTTTATTCTCCTTATCGGTTTTCAGATAGTATAACATGAGAGACAGGCTGCGGCAACAGAATGAATCGGTCAGGGTGAATTATCGGCAGATGGCTAAGTAATGGGAAATGCCATTGCAATCGTCCATTCATCAAACGAATCCTTTTCGTTTCCGTCACGACAAGGACCTTCTCTCGTTTGCTCCCGGTTTATCAAGCTCAGTCATCACGGGATACCAGAAGACAGGACTTCTTCTCATCTCTTAGATTCAAAATAAGTTCAGTCCGATTATTTTCCTTCCCTTGAACCGAATATGGCTTATATAGTGGCTATCTCGTTGCTCAATGAATGTGAAACTAGGTACGAAGCTGAATTTGCGCGGCCCATTTCCTTGGCAAGAGAAAAAAGACTTCGCGGTAAAAACTAATACATAATATTTAAGTGCAGATACAGCTACATACCTCCTACCTTCACACCGTTTAGCTAAAAGCACCAAGAAAGCACGATAATATTCATATTTATTATATGATTTTAACATTGAATTCTTTTCTTAAGCACACGGATAAAATTCTCCAAGGGTTTTTATAATAGTTTTTCAGTCTTGTTCCTTTGTCATTTTACATTAGGAATGTGACTTATTGTTTTATTTAGATTACTATAGTTCCTTTTAATTCTTTTAATATAAATTTTGTTTATCCGATGCACATGGGACCTTATACTTGTAAACATTTAACATAAATTAGATAAAGTAATGTAGTTCAGCAATTAAAACAACTCAAAAAGACTATCTTGTTTGTTTCAGTTATTTATATATTTTCCTACCAAAGTAAGAGGCATGCCATTAATGCCATTATCTGTGCATAATGACGTCAAGTTACGTAATAAATGGTCATAATTTGACATCCACTTGGCCAATGAAAGTAAGTAATTATCTCAAAACGAAAGACATCATTGGCGTATATAAATTAATAAGTAAACATGCGACGTATAAGTTAAACAAATATTTTTAAAGCCGCCAAAGCAGGAAATGTCTCCGGAAAACTTATAAAATGTTTTCAATAAGAGTTGAAATATTTTATCCATCACTCTTAGGCGTCTCTCTTGTCCTGCCACCCCACTAGAACGACAGTCAATCCCCGACCGACGCCTCACTCCCGCCCTCTCCTTGATCTCCTCTCCCATCCATCCCCGCAACCCTCCTCCGCCAAGGAATTTCGTTCCTCGGCTCCTTTTTTCCGTTTTCCGCACTCGCAGTTGTTTCATTAACCTCCCTCCTGCCTTTCCCTCTCCTCTCGTCTAGAGAGTCCCCATCCACGTCTCACCAGCCGAACGTCTCCCTCCCCATACCCCCACGTACAAGCCGACCTCTCTCATTTTCCTCCTCCCCAGCCCTTCTTTCCCTCACCTCATTCAACTCACTACCACCCACAAACCTCCACCACTCGCTTCCCTCTCCCATAACCGTCACTTGTGACTTCTCTCCCCCTGCCCTACCCTCCCACCCTCCAGGCCCCGCCCACAGTTCGCCGTCGAACCCGCTGCCCCTCCTTCCACCACTTCCGCATCCACCTCCACCACCGACATCCTCCACTCGTCGTTTTTTTTCGTCTCTCCGCATCCTTCCATGCTCCCACCCTCTCGACCCCCTTCCCCGGACTCCCACCTAGAAGAGGACCTCCAACCACCCGGGAACCAACCCCTTCCTCTATCCCGCCATCCTCCTCTCCAAACCCCCTCCCCCCAAAGCCCATGGCGCACTTCTCAACCTCCGCGCGCGGTCCTTCAAACCCTTGCCCCCGCCCCCTGGTCGCACTTTCCCCGACAGAAGGCTTCCTCATGATGATGGCGGCCCTTCAGTGTGATTACACACTTCAAAAAGTCCCCCAGGGGTAGGAGGAGTACGGCGAAGAGAGCGGAGCGAAGGGGTAACGGGGGACTTGGGTGTGTGGGGCCAGAGTGTGGGATTCACGGGGTGGTCGAAAGCAAGACGGCGGAGAGGAGAGGGTGGGAGAGCTGAGATGGAGGAGAGTGGGGTGGTGGTCGGTAACAAGTAAGTCAACGAGGAAGTGGTTCTGCGGAATGGAATTGGAAATGCCGACTCGAAAGTTTTCAAGAAGTTGGGAAAATTGGTAGGAATGTCGAGATTCATGAGAGGAAAACAATTTCTTCAGAATTGAAATGTGCTATATGTTCGTATGTATATACAATCACGATTTCATACAAGCGAATAAAATTACTGATTTACAGCTATACAGCTACGTTGACTCGATGGGAGTCAAATTGGGATTAATTATTAACTACTGCAGCTATTGCCAATAATGGTGTATTAGAACTAAGCTGAACAGAGGAGCACGATGTACTAACGATAACATAATGCAATAAGAGATTATTGGACTGGGTTTCCTCTTTGCATGCAGCATATTTTACTCTAATATTTTTCAATTTTATTCCACTTTGAAACCAGATGATCACAATAATTACATTTATAAAGCCATTGATTAGATAATTACCACTAAAAAGACCCATGCAATGGTAAATAATCTACATCCATCCGATACAAACAATTGGAAAAATTGATATCCTCCTAATATGTGCATCATGCATAGGATATTAGGTGAGAAACGTTTCTCAGTTCAGTTAATGAAAAAGGTGCGGCATGATAGGCAATGATAATGGACTTGTCATCTTTGAAAAATAAGGAAAATTGGTATTTCTAAGCCTCTACTAGATATAGTGGACGTAGAAATAATCGATATTTTATTTCTTCGATAAACACATCCCTTGGAAATATGAATTTGAAAGGATAGCTTTTCCAATTTTATCATCGCTCAATTTTCTCAATAAAATAATAAGTTATCCAGAAAAGCAGTCTAAAAGCAATGATAGCCCATAATAAACCATCTTTTTAAGCATCCAATAAAAAATTAGAATATTTACGGTCAAATTTAGTATTAAAAATGTTAAAGATGTGTCCGGAAACGTCTTCGGGTTGAAAAAATGAGGGATTTTGCTCGCCCTTTGCGGCCGTTTTGATAGTCAGCCGCAAAGAATGGAAAGCGTCTCTAAACATCATCTATTGTTCTTAGCAGTAAGCTGCTTAGGGTAAGTTTTTGATGGCTCCTGGAACTAAAAACTAATTCATGTATGTAATCGAAGAAAATCTTAAGGTAACATTAAGGCTGACAATAAAAAGAAAATATATAACCAAAACTTCGCGTATATAATTTTTTCCATTAACCACAATGGCACTAGTCCGTTCTCTAATTCAAGTTAAGTGGGATGCATAAGAAATAACTCTTTCCCGTAAAAAACCCAACTGCTAAAAATGTATACATGCCTATTTATAATCAGTCTTTTCAGGAAAAGTGTTTGGCGTAAAATTTGAATACAGAAATAGGAAGGAAATATATAATTAAATGATGAATAAGATTCATTTAAAATGTTGACCTATTTAATTGCGGATCGTCCACACAATAACTCAAGAAAAATGTCAACGTCATAAAGTTTAATAAGATCACATATATAATGGATTAATTAAGTTTATTTTTTATATCAGTTTCGTCTATAGTAACATAATACAGAGAGTAAAACGAAATACTTGCCTAACTACTAAAATATTTATTCACTGAGTGCAAAGTACGGATCTCTACCATCACCAGTGATCAAATAAAGTCATACAAGAAATAATTTGAGCAAAAGCATGGTTAAATACTGTATTCATTGCTTTCAGTGCGCAGTAGCACGATCCAATTTTTTAGATCGAATGGTTAAACGGGGATTTTATTGAAAATAACCAATTACCAGTAGTGCGGCAATGACAAAGAAGTGAATTATTTTCTTTACCAATGCATGAACCTAAACTGCATACAACTACTAGGACAAGTATTAAATACGAAAAACTTTCTACGCAGTAAACATATCGGAGTTCAAACAAAGGTTTCACCCAGGAGTTAACAAAAATCCCATTCATAAATACAAATATAGAATGACAGAGAGGGGACAGTGACGTGTTTATCCACTCCTGTAGCATCTCTTATGACCCATTTTCCCTCGGACAGCGATCCGACGTCAAAAGGTTCCGAAAAAGGCCACAAAATAAAAGAATGACTCCCAGATGTCACTAGTGTGCGCTTTCGTGCTTATATATTATTTATTTATTTACCCTTAACCTACCCCCTTTTTGATCCCTTCTGGCTCCTTTTCTTTCTAATCCCCTCCGAACGGGCCACCCTTCCACAAAAAAGAAGCTCCCCTCTCTCAGTCCCTCTCCTGACCATCCCCCTTCATCACTGTGTGGATCTCTGTCTCCCGGCAGCGGGTCCATCTGGAGTCGGCACCGGGACAAAGGGAGGAGGCTGAAGGCACCGCGTGGAGGGTCGCCTTCAGCGGGCGGCACGAGTGGAGGGAAGAGAGGGGGTCGAAATTGTCCGGATACTCTGGGGCACGAGGGAGGGAATCGCGGGGCCGTGGGGATCTGTGGAGGGATGGGAGTGTGGGAGGGCGAAAGGGGTGCCGTAGGTAGGGCCTGGAGTCCGAATGGAGAGGGGCGCTTTCGCCGTGGTCGAGTCAGGGGGGAGCTTACTGCTTGTTTGGGACGGTAGAAGAAAGAGTAAACTGTGGAACTGTCTGCTGGATGCGGGAGATGGGAACGGGTTCTCATTGGCCCATTGTGTCCGAAACGTTCATTTGGACTGAAAACTTGGGGGAAGACAGAAGGAGAGGGTTAAAGTGACAGGGTAGGCGAGTTGTAGGCTGCGGACATGTCCGGTGTAGATATTAAATCCGCCGGTCCCCATTTAAAGCACAGCGGGAAATAACCTAGAAGACAGATTTTGTTTGCGTATGTCGTCACTGCCAGCCTTTGGTCCAAATGTACGCGTTTGATAAGATTATTTAATTTTAAACTTCCTAGAAGCCTTGGGCTTTACTGCATCTCGTTTTAGCGGGGAACACGTACTCATGCGAGTGAAATCGTAAACGCGATTTGCAGTGGAATAAATAGCCAATTCAAATGACCCGCATCTATGCTCTCGCGTCTTCACAACTTAACTGCAAAGCGTACTTCATAGGAAAATAACCAACAGTATTATTTGTATTCAACATCTCTTTTTTAACTCGGAAATATCCTTGCAGTTAACAAAATTATGTTCCTGCATAGAAGTAGTTCAAGATATAGGCATCACATACTCATTTGGCCGATGAAAATTGCATTTCGAATTGCAAAACTTATAACTTTTTTTGTAATTAGCGTACTCTCTCGAGTCCCTCTAAAAATGCCTATAGTTGCACATTCTGTTTACAATATGAACTGTCAATTGAAGAATCACTAGGCATTCCTCAATTGTCCAAAGACACTACATTTCAAATACATTTGCCACGTATATAAATCTTCATATCTTTCCAGATCAGAATTTTAGTTTGGTTTATTGGCCACACTTTTGTTAAACCTCAAGCCTCTATTAAAGAATCTGTAGGACGGTACACAATTTGAGTGAAATTTTACATCAGAAACGGTTTATAAAAATTCATACATCTACCTTTGGTGGCATTTATACTGCATGTAATTCCTTAAAAATCCATTTAAATTTAATGTAATACATTTATGAATAAAATTTAATGTTCGAGTATTTATTAAGTTATACTATGAAGATATAATGTCAACATTTCTTTTAATCCAAGGGAGTGGAACACATGCCACCTCGGATCCAACCATCGGGCCGCATTTTGGACTCTATGGGCTCGTTAAGCCTTTGAAGGCAATTCTTAAAAAGACTAGTCTAATAAAAAGAGTTTTAATGATGAATAAATCATTTTCATATGGTAAATAAGAAAAAAACTAAAAACCATAACACAATATAATAAAATTCGATATCGTGCATGAAATCTTCCTTAGAGGTGGACACCTAGCATATAATTGAGTACACATTAGCCCGTTCATATAGATGACATAACCTATTGGAGAGTATGGTTAGTGTAGAAGGGGAACTTAAGGAATAAATATTATTCTCTTATGTATACCTTAACTGAATATATTAGGTTATAATACTTTCAATGAGGAATCTTTGTATTTATCTCTGATAAATCAGGTAACCTTCTTACTCAGCAGCAATAGAAATCTAATCGTTCTTGATGCTTCCTTAAATCACGTGACTCAGTATTTTTGGATAGGATTTTTTTATTGAAATAAACAGAGAAGTAATTTCGGACTCATTTCAAAATATGTTAGTTCTTTCAAATATGTTTCCGCAACTATGAACTCAAAGAATGCTATTAAAATTTGATTTGCAACTCTTATAATCTAGTAGTAGTAGTTATTAGGGGTATCGATCGATAGCTATCGTGATATACGTCATTAGGGATGGGTGGGTTACATGATAGCGGTAGGATATTCAGGGAGTGGAGGAAGGTGGAGAGAAACTCGTCGTCGTCATCAGCCTAATTTTAACTAAAGGGGTCTTTAGTTCAACGTCTATATCTACATAAAACCCATTGCTGCAAGGGCGTATGTCATATCCAATGGAAGGCTGTCATCATCCACTTATGTACCTTCTACCTCCGCGATTTGTACAGTGATCCTAGAGGTGAGAGGTATTGACCACTGAACTATCCTGTACCCATCTTAAAAAATATCTTCTTTTGAAACTAAAAGTATAAACGATGGGATTGGCCAGCCTTTAAATAAAATAAATGAAGGTTTGCAGGAAGGAAAATGACTAAAGTATTCAAACAGCAATAAAAAACCAAAATGGAGAGTCCTATTCCATTCTGGGCTCACAAAATAAAGAGTCTGTGAATGCAATTCAGTCCACCTCATCATTTTGCTTATCACAGGGTCACAAACAGAACTGAATTCAATAAAGGATTCTCTTTGCATTCCAGGAAGGATAAATAGACGAAAATCAGCTCAGATGACTTAGAGTGACCTCATTTACGTTCTGATTACCACTTATGTGGAAAATTGAATTTATGAAAATATTTTTCCTGCAGCGTTGAACTAAATAACGTCACACCTAAATTTTAATAAATAGGGAGTGCAAAAGGCTTGGATTTCCAAAATAGTATTATCGACACTGTATAAAATTTCTATTTTATATTCAACATTTGATCTAAAATATATTTAATTCACGCTTCTTGTAGAGACTCGAGGAAGCAAACACGTCTTCATTCGTAGGACATTATTGCAGAGGTAATATTTTCTTTGTCATCAGATATTTCTACCTCTTTAACATATCTCTTTGATGAGATATTCATTGAAAACTCAATAATTTGAAAATTAACATAATGTTATAGTATTCATAGTATTGTTATATTTACGTGCAAAACGTTGGAAAATTCATCAGGAGGATGGAACGTAATTTATCCTTCCGAAACCTATGGGCATAAGGAAATTCCCCACTTCAAGTATAAACAATGGAGTACAATTTTTAGCAATTGCATACATTTTTATTCCGAATATATCTTGGATGAGCTTTTAAATCATTTTATGACGGGATAAAATTTTGTATAACATAAGAACACTTACATTTTGAGGAATAGATATGTAGGAAATATCCAACCTAACAAAAACACGTTACAACCTGTTGCCCAGATACATCTCAAAACATGCTTATCACAATGAAGTGGATTCGGAAGGTTGAAAGTTAATTCATCAGTTTTTACTTGCATAAATATATACTAGCTGCATTTAAATTATTCATATGAGTAGAACTCCTCTTACATTCATGAAATCGTCTTCAGGCTGAAGTGGATTTCTAAGGTAGCTAGGATTACTCTGCATGGAAAGGAGGCGGCGAAACTGGTATCTACTACAGTGTAAAGATTCAATGTAAAAAGCTCGCAAGGAACGAATTCCTACTGAAGACCCCGCGAAGACCTTAAATTTTAATCACTTAATCCTCCTAAAGTTCAATTTCTGGATGAAAATTTATTTGTATTTCTCGAATATGATACAGGAAAAATATACCCTGGACAGAAAATGAACCTAGTTGGTAATTTTTGCTTTCCTGATGGATGGTATCAATGTCAAGTGATACAGAGCGTGCTTTTTAATGGGCTATTTGCTAAACAAAAATAAAAATATAAATTCAATTTAAATGACCTCTCAATTCTTTTGTGTTTACCCTATGCATAAAAATGTCAAAATAACTACTTTTAATGCCTGTTATATTCCACTACCAACTATGAATATATATTTGGAGGAAGAAATCAAAGTTGCTTAATTCGTGCTCCATTATTTCCACGATGCTCTTTTTATTACTCATGGGTTCTGCAGAGTAGAAAATATACCTGGAATAATACCTACCGCTTTCAAAGGTGATCATTTACTTACAACTGAAATGTGGCATCAATAATTCCTCCGGAGGCTTTTTCTCACTGAAGTGTCTAGAATTATTCTATTAATTGGAACATGAGGAAGCATTTAACTGTCTTAAATCAATAATTAATCACAGAGACATCGAAAGAGATAGTTTTTATGAGTCCATCACCATTTTTCCCTAAACAATGTCTTTCAAATCAAAGTTGAACAACTTTGATAGGGTTTTCAACAAAAAAACCAAGGCTGTAAAGGGAAAAAAGCCCAGCTGGTGCTTTTTCATTGAGAGCCAAATCTTGATAACATTACGGAACTTTTATTTGAGTTCATGATTACCGAAACACACGAAGGCCAGTGGAGCTCCTTGAGTAAACAGACTCCGCCCTCGCCTTCATCCACGCTCCCAGCAACCACGCCACATGTTTCCCATTCTCTGATGCCGCCGAGGCCATAGGGGAGCGACAAGAAAGCAAATGCAACCCCAGAGCGGGGGAGGGCAAAACATCGCCAATTCCGCACGGCATCTGCTGTATTCGCGGCCACCGACGGCGGCACATTTCCCCAGTGCCTTAACCCCAAACGCTTTATCTCTTCGGGCTAAACGGACATTTTCAAATAGAGGTGGCGGTGTGTGCTCTTATCGATAGCTTCTGCTATACTCGACCCTGGAAGTGTTCCGGCATGCATTTATTTTCGGATGGCCCTGAGAAGATAGTGAACGAGTAGGATCCCAACGTTGGCTTGCGTGAGGAAGAAAATGAGATCCGGGATCCCAACGACAACGAAGGCGACAGCATCAGTAGCCGACCAGGCTAGCTCGGGGTACTTGTGCAAGTATAACGCGCGTGCCGACCGAATCGAATTTCCGGGTACCCTGTCTCACGAATTTTGGATTCGTTGTCACGTGAAGGCTTTCCTATAGGCGCACGTCCGTGGTGCGAGATGACATGATTTAAATAGCCAATAGCCTATACAGTGGACATTATTTAAATAGCCAATTTAACGACGGGTTTAAAGTCGGATGGTGCATAAGAAATTAGAGAGGAAACACCTGGAAATCGGAGATCCTAATGGGCTTCAATTAGCCGATCGCCTCGAAACAAAACAAGATGTGTCGCTCGGCGAAAATAATTATGAAGAGCACTTAACGGGTCGAGGCGCATAGTAGTACTGCGGAAAAGAGTGCCCCCCTCCCGCTCACCATGAAACTCTACGCGTCGTGCCCGTCGGTCGGAGGGAATGATTAATATTAATTATGCACTTGAGTTTTTCAGTGCGCTAATAACAACATGGGCCACGGAGGAAAGGAAATGGCGGCGGTGGAACGTCATGAAAAATTAGGCGGAACAAGAGCCAACAAAACGTCCGGAATGGAAAGAAAGAGGCGGGAATGGAAGGTTGAAATGCGAGGGAGGATGGAAAATGAAACAAGTGGGAGGCAGGAGGTGGAGGTCGCGGTGGGCATTAAACGGAGAGGAAAGCGAGGGTAGGGAGGAAGAGGTGGAATGCCGAGGGGAGAGTGAGAGAGGGCAGATAACGCGAAAACAGGGCGAGATGGTTTAGCGGCGACCGAGCAGCCTGGGCGATGGAGGGCGCAGTGGCCGGGGGATGAGCCTTCGTGACAGGCGCTTAGCATGGCTTACTGCGCCGCCTAGCGGCCCCTTTTATACAGAGCGCAAGTTGCGAGATCGAGGGGGTTATTCGAGGGAGAAGGGGGGTTTGAAAAGGGATGGGAAGTAGGAGGTGGAGGGGAAGCGACCATATACCTGCAGGAGTCCATGTACGAGGGTGGGTGTGTAATCGTTGTGCAAATACATACGTATACCCCCTTGTGGCGTGTGTCCTCACCCGCCAATCACGGACTTTAACGGCCTTGTGGGCGGGGACGGAGGAAGGAGGAGGGGTTAGGGGGAACGGACGGCGGCACTGTGGATGCAGCCAGGCAGTCGGGGTGACGTGCATGGTTTGGAGCACGAGCGAAAAAAAATGCACGGGCATTCATGTTAGAGGGGCGTAATATGGCAGGCGAGTTGAGGAAATTTTTCGAGAAAATATTGTCGTTCTTTCTCTCTCTATTTATGCCATAATCATTTTTTTTCCTACCGTGAAAGGGCGCGAGAGAGGAAACACCTTTCCAAACAATTTTTTTTTTTAACCTCCTCCCCCATCAGGAAGGAATGCAAATCACGTGAAGCTTACGTTGCAAGGGTATTTATAGGATGTGGTTAATTCCAAGAGGAGAATGAAGGGGAGCTTCCGGTTTTATTAGTTTTGTCAAAGGGCACGAGTGCAGCACGTATGTCGCGAGAATTCGCGTCACACATTCGCCTGCCCATCCGTTCGTCATCTGTACGACGCGGCGTTATGCCGGAGGTGCCTTACAAACGCCGACTCTTGCTCGAGTCGCCAAAAGGCATTGATCCGAGGGATAAATTCACCGATAATGCAATGGAATAAAACCTCATCGTCACCTTTTATATTGTGTGGATATGAATTTAAATACATCCAACGTAATTAAACCTTTGTTGTCGGAAATATTTACTTTGCTGTCTCATTTTTTTATTAATGCACTCATCTCATATTAAGGAGATCTAGAGATTTGAACTGCTATATATATATATATATAGTCTGAGTTAGAATCAATTGAATTAGTATCCCATCTCATAAAAGATGATAGTGAACATGAAATGGCAAAAATGGTACCAACGATCCTATCATGTCTCGCGGAGTATATCAAATTTCCCCAATTCAGGTGGAGTAATAACAATTACAAACATCTATCTGTCGTCTTCTCCTAGATTATCAAATAGGCTTCAAAATAAATTTAATTTTTATGAGTTATTGAAATTTTAATTTCACTCAGGGAAAAGTGTACATTTATATGAACTGGTAATATTTTTGCTCATTTCCATGTCGTTTGTCCTCATAGAAATATTGTTGGTCTGTCACCAATCCAATTATCCAATTGATCCAATTATCTTTTTTTTTTTTTTTAAGTAATCTACCGGTTAAGGTAGGTTTTTGGACTGACACAACTACCAAACAAATATTTTATTACTCCTAACAAAACACAAAATCAATCATCCTACTCTATATCAGGTCCCTCTTCATCTCTGAGTACTTCCTTCCTCCCTTCATCCCGTCCAACAACCCTATCCTGTTCCTTCCCTTTCCTCTTTTGCCCAACATTCTACCCTCTATCACAGTCTTCAACATCCCACTGCCGGTCAACACCCCCTTCATCCACTTTTCCTGCCTCCATAGGATTGCTCCCAACAAACCCCTCTCTTCGCCCACCATACCAAGTACTTCCTCATTTGTTTTCTTCTCTGTCCATTTCACCTTCTCCATTCTTCTCCACACCCACATTTCAAAAGCCTCCAATCTACGTCTATCCTCCTGCTTCAATGACCACGTTTCCGCTCCGTACATAGCTACGCTCCATATCAAAGTTTTTACGAGTCTTTTCTTAACATCCTTACTCAAAGTCCCTGTCATCAACTCCCTCCTCCTTGTGAAAGCCTCTTTGCCTAGCGCAATTCTTCTCCTTACGTCCCTACTACTTTGACCGTGTTGGTCCAAAACACTACCGAGATACGTAAACTGTTCTACCTGCTCTAGCTTTTGCCCTCCTATTTTAATGTTAAGCTTGGCCTTTTTCTTTCTAGAAAATCGCATAACCTTTGTTTTATTAATATTGATTCTCATCCCATACCTGTCGCACTGAATTTCCAATTCACTAAGCAATGCTTGCAGCCCCTTGGCTGACTGACAAACTAAAGCTTGGTCATCAGCAAACCTAACTGATTTTACGAATTCCCCGCCCACTTTCATTCCTACCTCGAGTTCTTCCCATGCCTCTTTGATCATTTCTTCTGCGTACAGGTTGAACAGCAACGGTGATAATGGGCAACCCTGCCTTACACCCCTTCCTAACACTGCCCATCCTGACTCCCCGTTTCCCACCCTCACCTGAGCAGTCTGAGACATGTACAGGTTGCGGATTAGCCTCCTTTCCCTCCAATCTATTCCTATTTTCTGCAATATACTCATTAGTTTTTCCCAATTTACTCTATCAAACGCTTTTTCGAAATCTACGAAACAGGCAAATACCTCCTGGTTGTGTTCTATATTCCTCTCGATTAATAATCTCATTACTGCAATGGCATCACGCGTACCTCTCCCCTTCCTAAACCCAAACTGATCATCCCCTAAGTAATCATTTGCCCTACTCTCTATCCTTTTGTTTATGATCCTGAGAACAACCTTAGCTGCGTGGGATATCAAACTAATTGTCCTATAGTCCTCACATGACGTGGCCTTTACCTTTTTCGGAATAGGAACTAAAACTGATCTCACAAAGTCTTCCGGCCAGATTCCCTCCTCATAAATACTACGGATCAGCCCATATAGCCTCTTCCTCCCACATTTTCCCAAGCATTTCAAAAGTTCCACGGGAATGTTATCTACCCCCACGGCCTTATTTAGTTTCATCTCCCTTAATGCCCTTTCTATCTCATTGTCTAGTATGCCTGGACCTAAGCTATCTTCCTCTACGTCATGTTCCTTTTCAATGTCTAACTTTGTTGGTCTAAGCTCTTTACTATACAGTTCTTCTACATATTCCTTCCATCTCTCTTGGATCTTTCCTGCGTCAACTATTACCCTACCGGCCTTATCTCTAACTGCTATCGTTGATCTCCCTTTCTTACTTCCCGATAAAGATTTAACTATGCTGTAAAGCGCACCGATTTCCCCCTTCCTCTGCAGACTTTCCATATTCTCGCACTGCGTCTTCCACCATGCTTCCTTTGCTTTATTTGTTGCCCGCCTCAATTTATTGTTCAATTCTTTGTACTTCATTTTGCCTAATTCTGTATTTATATTCTTCCATTTTCGCCGCTCATCCATTTTTGTAATCATCTCATCCGTGATCCATGGTTTACGAGTCCTTTTAGCGTTAACGGTTCCAATAGTGTCTTTTGCCGCTTTAGACAACCCTTTTTTGATACATTCCCATTTTTCTTCAATAGTACTTAGCTCTTTACCGTCCTCCATGATTTTCTCTACCGCCTGTTTGTATTCCTTTCTTTTCAACCCATTTAATGGTTCTACATTCCATTTTCTAACTCGCCGCCCCTGCCTTATCTTTTTAAAACGTACGCTACATTTCATAACAACTAAATTGTGGTCTGAGTCCGCATCCGCTCCCGGGAAGCTGTGGGAATTTATCACACTGTTTCTAAACCTGTGTCTAACCAGGATATAATCTAGCTGATATCTTCCCGAGTCACCTGGCATTTTCCATGTATACCTGCGTCTTTTGTGGTGTCTGAACCAAGTGTTGGTGATAACTAACCCCTGTCTCCTGCAGAACTCAACTGCTTTCTCCCCGCGGTCATTCCTCGTGCCTAAACCGTAGTCCCCCACCTCATCACCATCTCTTCCTTCGCCTACTGTCGCATTCCAATCCCCCATCACTATCAAATGTTTCCCTGCAGGAACACATGCAATCATGTCCTCTAACTGATCGTATATCCTATCGACCTCTTCTTCCTTATGGTTGCTCGGTGGCATGTATACCTGGATAATAACTAAGTTCGTCGGTTCTGCTTTTATCTCCACTAGTAGTATTCTATCATTTACCTGCTCTATGTTGACTACGCTTCTTCCTACCTCTTCATTTAATACTATGGCAACCCCTCGTTGGCTCTCGTCCCCACCGCTGTATATTATTCTATACTTATCACTCCAGTAATCCCCGCTATCTTTCCATCTCACCTCGCATAGACCTAAAATATCTATATTTCCCCTTTCCATCTCTCGCTTAACATTCTCCAATTTCCCCGTCCTCATCATTGTCCTAACATTCCACGTTCCTATTCTAACTAATTTGGTCTTCTTCTCCTGCGTCTTCTGTCCTGCTGCTGCTGGTTTTCCCTTGCAAGGGTTTCGTGGGATGACGACCGCGGAAGCCTTGCCTCCCCCGCTGCCGGGCACGACACACGGCCGATTGGGCCGAGCCCCGTGGTTGCCAGGACTCAAAATATCTCTCTTGTCCATCACATTGTTCTTGGGAATGATAATTGAGGTGGTTTCCCGTTGCCTTCCTCAATAGTGTTTTTAACGTGACACCATCACTTACTGGCCGCCCCACTGGGGTCAGACGCCATTGCAGCCGCCTCACTGAGGAACAGACGCTGCGTGGACTACCTTTCGTCTGGCTCCTAACCTTCGACCTATCTGGCATGGGTGACCCTACCAGGAGCAATTTTTATTACTCCCGCCAGTACAGCTCTAGGGGTCATCGGAACGCACAAGCCCTTCCACCACGTCAAGGTTGTAGTCCGGGGAGGGCCAATTATCTTATCCAATACTAATTTTTCCTCCGGTCAGTTCTTCCTTCCGTCTTTCTGTACTTAACCCATGTATTTGCCAAGTAGTCCATCATTATGAGACCTTTAATTACCATATGTTACTTGGAATTCAGTATAAAAGTTCTCTTCCAAATACTAATAATTATAAAAAAGGATTTTATCCACTTAAACACAGAATGCCATTCTGTAATTAAATCTGAGATACAGGAATCATTCGTGTACGCAAATAATGTCGACGGTCTAAGCAAAACTCTCTCACCACTATCCATGCATATTTTTTTCTAGGAAAAAAATTTACATGTTCCATTAATCTCAAAAGTACAGCTTCACCGTGACAAATGGTTATCAGTGAATGAGTATATGTACAGCCTTAGAATTCGTTTAAAACAAGTAAACCGTTTTCTCTGCAGCTCTCCCAATATATTGTAAATATAACATAAAGAAAACTGCTTAAATATTCTGTTTGCTCTTTCAAGGAACGTAAGGATCATTCGAAAAATGAGTACATCTCATAAAATTACGATTTGTTTTACGCATAATGTTGTCCACATAAGTGCATGCATGCCCCCTTGCATGAAGTGCATTGTGACATGTCTTATTCATGTCACAATGTAAGCCTGTATGAAATTTTATCATACAGAACAAGGGGCAGTGCACCTATGAGAGTCAATATTTCACATCTTGTCATTCTTTTGATAGACATTATACATGCCTAGTACAACCTTAGAGAATTCCTCTAATTTTAATTTTTTTTTAATGGTGAGGCGAACGGAAATTCGGTCACGAAGAGAGACATTAGCTGCCAAACACGACCACTATACATAACTGAGAATATAATTTATCGGTTGTAAGGACTGCATACTTGTATGTGAATGAAATGCAAGATCTCATAAGAAGACTATAATTTGGGTTTCCTGTTACCTATGGAGTGTCTGTGGACCTTACCTGGGGAAATTGGCGTGTTACCAAAATTCGTAAACCTCTTCATCAGTGCGTCACCTCTAGAAAATGGCTCATTGTGTTTACATAAAAATAAGAAAAAGACATATCCTACAGGGAAAGAAGATACCCATCATTTCGTGACAAAACTCACTGTCCCTACAAAATCTCCTCGTTCAACAAACGGGGCTGAATTATTTTACATAAGTCAAGGTTTTACGTATACCACTTTTTTCTTCGTGAAAAATGTTGGAAATGCCTCTTGAAAATACATCTTTTATTTCTTCATCATGTATATAGAAGAACAAGAAAAAGAGAACGAGAGTCCTATGCTCAACAGAGAATTTTTAACTACGTATTTATGAGTTGAAAGATAATATTTAATAACAATAATAGTACAAATTATTACTATTGATTATTATAGCACAGCATAATAATTAACTAAATATGAAATATATTAAGCTGTTTTAAAATAAAAATTTCGTGGCTTGAAATAGGTGATTGCTCTATTTTCATTCATTTTTAGATCTCAAAGGTAACAGTAATTAAAATAAAATAAAACCGTTAATGGAAAGACAATGGAGTAAAATAAAAGAATATTTAAAAAAATATTTCGAGTGCGGAATTTAATTGTGACTTTTGTATAAAACCAAGGCAAACGTTTCTTTACACTTTAATTGCCTCATAAAATTAACTTCTACAAAACAGTCATTGACACAGGATTAGGTACGAAATTGGAAAATTATAGAATCATACGACACGTTCGAAGGATATCGTCCAATATCCTGAGATTCCGTAAGTGGCTATTTCAGCGATGCTACGAGAAATGAGTTCAAACGGTGGGAGTTAAGACGTTGAGGTTATTAACCAAGATTGTGTCCGATCACCATCTGCATCACCGTTTTAATCCGTCTTATCTCCACGTATTCTTGGGTTTACTTTTTTCAGCTTCGACGCAGGATCCTGAGAGTCAATCCCCCCTTAAAAACTCGCAGCCGGCTCGGGCTACTAGGCCACTGGCTAACCATTCTGAGATCACCATTTTCTACGCCCCGCAAAATGACGCCTTTTATTCTCCCACGTCAGGCGGCTCACTAGGGCCATCGAATGTGAACAGCAGAGTGGACCATACTATAGACGGGAATGGGTATTAGGAAATTAGTATGGGCAAAAGGAAATTAAGCTAATATTTTAGAAATAAAAAATAACCAAAAAGACAGTGGAGCGAACATTGAGATGACTAAAAATAATTTTCAACAGTAGTTTTTGTCGTAATTTTATTTGAATTCCTCATTTCCTTAAGGTTGCCCTTTTCTAACTTCTGTTAGCTGAATTCCAACGCTGTAATTTGCGCACCAAACACGGCTATTTTAAGCGATATTCAAAAAGGGATACGTAATCCAACTTAATATTAAGTTCTTCATTAAGCGAATTACTGAATTAAATTACAACTGCGATTGGAAAATGCAGAAAAGCATAATTAGTACCAATTCGTTGTGGTATTTCATTTCGTTCGGATAAATGCAAAAAGTATGCTTCTATCAAGATCAAAGATATTTTTATAAAAAAATTTATTTCGTTATAAAAATATTCACATTACTCTAATATGAATATTACTGTAATGTTAACATATTTTATTGATATATTCCACAAAAACATATTTAAAGAAGGACTGAAAAATATACATGTACCTTAATTTGCAGTCACATTAACCAAATCTAATTTTTACAAAATGTGGGAAATTGTTGCAGATTAATATGTTAAACGCTATGTGTTAACGCGATATGACATTGTTCAATCCAAATAAATGTTATCTACTGTAGAT
Source organism: Hetaerina americana (assembly GCF_022747635.1). Classification (NCBI taxonomy): domain Eukaryota; kingdom Metazoa; phylum Arthropoda; class Insecta; order Odonata; family Calopterygidae; genus Hetaerina; species Hetaerina americana. The sequence continues at coordinate 21,928,516 of NW_027286874.1, read as the reverse complement.
GCTCATGGGAAAAACGAAACCCTTTAAGGATAAAATCCATGAAATTTCTCAAAAGGGAGAGAACTACTGTGTGAAAGCAATCAGCTATAGATTTTTCATTGGATTGGCCAGGGTTTCAAAAGATGTCCATTCGAAGTAAACAAAATTTGTCGAAAACACAAGGGGGGAATATAAAATTTTCTAGGGTATTTGTATTTTCTTCTTTGCTACTATAGTAGAAATGAGCAAATTTGTTGGTCAGAAATTAATTATTAACGCTTAGAATAAGTCAGATTAATAAATAAAATATTAAAGTTTACAGAAATGTATGGAAATATTTTAACCAATATTACAGAGAATGGAACAGCATTCGGGAAGTGTAATGGAGAATGACGGATACTTTCCTTCTGACGAATAGGGTAATGGAACCTCCTATAGTTTAAATACCTCTCTATGTTTTCGTGCTTAGTTCACATTTATTTCTTTCCTGTCTCCATGCCCCCCCCCTGAACCCCTGTCTTCTCTTCCTCCTCCGCCGAACTCTTTTGGGCCATATGACCACGTCTCTCGTCATTTCCTAAATGGCTCTCCTTAATCCTTTCAGTGCCTACTTCACTCTCTTGATCCCTCAGCGGAGTGATACACACCCCGTCAAACAAATGAAGCGCTATCTGAGCAAAGGGAAGAGACACACTCGAAACTAGACAGGGAGATGCGAAGGGGAGTGGCAGGCAGAATTGGTGGGTGGAGACGAACAAGGGCGGGACAGAGTGGGAGAGAGGCCAGGACGCTGAAGTTTGTCATGAGTCAGAGGGAATGGGATAGAGATAGAGGGAAAAGAAGCTTACAAAAGATAATGAGGGATTACTGTAATTGCCACTCGGTGAGTGTGCGTGTAGGTGCTTCATGGGTAAGACCTAATGGCCAGTACCATTTGTTTGAAAAATCTAGAAGCCACCTAGAACAATATTTTTTTCTGATACCATTTTTAGCTATTCGCGTCTTCACTCGCGGTAAAACAACTATTGCAACTTATTTGACTTTAGAATAGAAAGCAATAACAATAGAAACAAATTAAGGATGGGCAGAAAAATATCCAAGCTTCGCGGTGACTTTGCAAAGATATAATGCTGGTATCAATTTTTAATTGGTGCTTGGAAAGCTTTTCGGATTAACCTCAGGGATATTAGAAGAATAATTGTAGGAACCAACGGTACTCTATGCCGTGCATCGGCAAATAATAATAATAATAATGTTGCAACAAGAAAAACGGTTCAAACCTTTCTAATTAAATTTGAATAACGTAGGAGATTACGGGGTAAAATAGAATGGTTGTTTCCAAAAGGGTTTTCACAACGAACCACGTTTTGAGGTGCGTGAAATAAACAGCTTTATTATTGCTATTATTAAATCCAAGTAGTAAAATATTGTAGAACTTGTAAAATAGATCGACCCAAAATTCAGTGGTGGTAAAATACAGACAAAATAAGGTTGAATTCCGTTAATCCCATTCAAATTAAAGTCATGAAAAATTATTTCATCTAAAAATAGATTATTTCTATTGTTTACAAATTTAAGGTTTCCCTATAATGAGCGACGTATAGACCCCTATTTGTAGGGTATAGTTTTGCCCAAATCTTAAAGGAAACAAAAAACGTCAAAAATGACTCTAAATTTAATGGTGCAAAACTAATATAATTTTACGAACTGAAATTGAAAATAATGAAAGCAACCTCAAAATAGTATTCTTACTAATTTATAAACTTAACCATTTTCTAATCCTTATTACTAAGAATTAATTAGTTACCAAAAACACAACGCATGCCACGAAGGTAAATCTTACGTTTGAGGGGGTTTAAACCGATAATCTAAACCCAACACCCGAGTGCGCTAAGAGCCTGATTGCTCCGAAGAGGTCAGAAAACACAACAAACTTTCCTGGAAGCTGCCTCATCAGCGGATTGAATGCCTTGTGGAAAAGTTAGAGGTTGCCGTTGAAATGGAACATTGCCGGGTTCTACTCCACGGGAACGACGGCGTTGGGGGCACTGCGGTAGTGGAAAATGAAAACTAACCTCTCTTTCCCCTCTCCTCTCCGTCCACTTCCCACCTACCCCTTGCCCCTTCATCTCACCAAGGCCCGCAGTCTTTCAACCGTTCTCCTCATTCCCGGCCACCACGTCCATCCGTGCGCTCCCGTCTATCGTAGGTACGAAATCCCTTCCTTTCAGTTTCCCTTCCTCTCTCTTCATTCCGTCCATCAACTTCCATTCACCTTGCGCTCCCACCTTTCTCCGTGAACTTCCTCTTCATCCCGCCTCACCTACATTTTCCCCATCACTCAATCTCCCCGCGTCTTTCCGACACTTACTCACTCTCTCCCGCCCGCCCGCCTCTCTTCCTCCTTGCCCGGCAAGAGAGTTTCAGCCCTTGTCATTAGCGTGGATGGATCTGCTAAACGGGGAGCCACAAAGAGATACATACAACGAGAGGGAGACAGAGAGGATCAACCCACGGCGAGGCGAGGGAGAGGAAGGGATGAGGACGGGGGTGAAAAGAAAGACTGGGTTCAGGACAGAGAGTCGAGAAGGGGGTGTTTGGGGAGGATGGGCTGTGATCTCGACGAAATGTATATCTCGGAGTGAGTGAGGGGACTGTGGGAGAGGGAGGGAGGGGGTGGTCAGAATCTGAGGTGAGGGAGGTTGACCTGCGGGTTGTGGGCGGGCATGGATGAACAATCACGGAATTTTCAGGACACGGGGATGCGGGACAAGACGGTCGCTCGGCCCGAAGTGGAATGCCTCCCCCGCTCTAATCGCCTCTTCCGTGCCCTCCATTGCAATCCACTCTCTTACGTCTCCGCCTCCGACCACCTCCCAACTAATTTCTATCATCCCTCTCCCTCCCCCCGTCTTCTTCCCGCCCCCTCTTCCTCGGCGCCACGCCTTCCGTTCCATCTCTCCAACTTCCTCACTCCTAGGTCCACCCATAAACCAAAAACTCGTTTTTGCCCTTGCCTTCGCCCTACCTAGATTCACCACATTATTAGAAGGATATATAATTCACCGAAATGTTAGGAATGTGAAATCGTGGATTACAGACTTTAATGGCGTCGTTGAAGTGCACTTATTTTCGCATTTTGAAAAACACAGATACAATCAAAAAGTTGATTAAATGGAGAACCACTATACTTTGCGGTTTCAGGCTTCACTTCGTGGAATTATTTGATATCCATATTAAAAGATTTTGTACTTTCCCTCCGAAAAGGAAATGGTGGAAATAAAAGGTGGAAAAGCACAAAATCTGTTTAATATGGATAGAGAACTACTGTTAACTAATTACTGTTAACTAATGAGAAGTAAAATGAAAAATATCGCATGGATTATCAAAGTTTTTAGTCACATTTAGAGGCTATTATTTATTAACCCACTCAGTAGTTGAATTCATCAAAACCGCGGACAATGCATCATAAGTTAATTAATTTTAATTCGTTAAGAATATAAATTCAGAGACCATTGAAATACAATTTCGTAAATATAGAAAGTGCATTTATTTCCTTGCATGCGAAGAGCATCTATCGATGGAATTGGAATATCAAGTTCTTGAACGAGCGAATTTGTACAAGATATCTGTAGCACCTGTAAGCCAAATGCTTGAAAACATTCTGGGAGAAATTTTTTAAGTAATACATGATTGCAACTGGATAACATTTTCTTTTTTCACTTTAACTTTATGATGACACATATGACTAATCAACTTACTAAAAGAGAAAATTGTGAAAGCCTTTGGTTTGGGCCATTGATTTAGTATACCTAGAGGTAGCAGAAAAAGTCCAAAATTTGATGAAGATCAACATGGGTTGATCTTCATCAATTGAACGACTTCAAAGAAAGAGGTCCGCAATCGACAGGAAGATCTCCAATCACAATGGGGCGGAGCGAGCTTTATCTTACTTAATGAAAGATCAGGCGTTACTCCCCGATTCAGGGTTCACAGCGTTTAGGGCGAAGTTCGGAAGTGGTTGAATACAAGTGGTATTACCGGTTACCAAACTCGGCCTTTCGTTTTCATTAAAATCACAAGGCCCACTGGCTCTCGTCGTCTCGTTTCAACGGTGGTGGACTGTTGAATGAAATACTTGCCGGTTGCACCAGGCACTCGAGTGGAGAAGCATCACTAATTCGCATGCGAGATTCCCTTTTATTCCTTGCCCTAATGAGAGGATGCTACTACCATCGGCGTATTTGATATCCCGGCACGCGCGCACACACACACACTCACCTAGGCCAATCCCCTTCCTTCGACATGCTCGTAAGCTTTCTAATTTGCCTTATACTCGTCCAAACCGATACCCTTCACCAGCCCACACACCGAATCCTCCCCCTCATCTCCCTCTCCCAGATGCCATCCAGGTAAAGAGGAAAGAGCACCCCGCGACGCAACGCTCATACACGCACCCTAAAATGGCCATAGACAGACGACGTGCACGGGGCGGGGTGCGGCTTAGGATGAGAGAAGGTTATCTCGTTCCCCTCCCCCCGTTCTCCACCAGAGCCACACACAACAAAATCCCCGACTCCCCTCGCCCCCCCCTTTCTTCTAATTCTCTTGACGATGGAAGAAGATACGCAGAAAGGGGCCATGTGATATGGGCAAGGGGAGGTGGATAGAAAGGAGCGGGGGAGGTCACAGAGCGTCTGTGTGTGATAGAAGGGGGGATTGAGGGGGGGAGGGGAAAAGGTAGATTTCCTCGAGGTTGACGATAGGGAGGGAGAGATGGGAGAAAGGAGGGGTGGGAGGCGTGTGAGAGAGGTTGAGGTGTAGGGGTCGGAAGGGAAGCATGGCGAACCACCGTGTATGTACACTGCGAGGCGCTTTGGTTACGCCGTGCCTCATTAGCCTCGAGAGTCTCCCTCCGCCGCCGATACAGCCACGTCAAGTCCTCTCCCAGCCTCTAATGCCTCTCGTTCCCTTCCTATCTTTGTCACTGTGGACCTCCCACTCGTGCGCTGCATTCTCCACCTCCCTCCTAGCCCGGATTCTCCTTCGGCCTCCCTCCACCGCCTCTGGTAATAAATGCGAGGGCTGAGGGTGGAAGGGATGAACGGGACACGTTTGAGGCTTCCACGAGGGATGATGGCACGAGAGGGGAATCACTCATTGGGTGTGTGTGTGTGAGTTTTGTTACGGTGCCAGTGGGTTTACCCGGGGGGGGGTTGGGGAGGTTGAAATGTATCGCGCCGAGATTCGAGGAGAGTATGGGCCGCAAGAAGGATGAATAGTGAGAAACCTGGCGCTGCCATTAATACTCTCGTGAATACACTTGGCAGAGGTTTCACGATCTCTCTCGACTAAGCTCAAGAATGTTAGGAATATGATACCTTGGAGGAAAGAATTTAATGATATAATGAGTCTGAGGAGTGGTTGCGGTATGTGTCGCGATGAATTGAGAATTTCAGGAGTAAGACTTGAATATCGTACTGTGGTATTTCTACATTCAACATATTCAGGCGATATGTAGTGGAAGTTCGTCACTATGAAAAAAATGAAATTTGCACTTATCTACAGATTTATTTGTAACGCACAACGCGTTTCAGTTCATCGAACCACCTTCAGGTACAATATCTTGTTCCTGAAGATGGTTTGATGAACTGAAACGCGTTGTGCGTTACAAATAAATCTCTGGAAAAGTGCAAATTTTGTTTTTCTCATAATGGCTTTTTTTTAGAATAAATTTTTTCAAACATCTGACAGTATTTCTCAGGTAATATAGGGTGCATTCCAAATGGTATTTAATGAGTTCTCAAACAACATCACGCTTCTCATTGTACTTCTCCTTAACAATGAGATTAGAGAGAAAATTTTTCTCTAATGATGATTTTATAAAATTGAAAAGAATGAATTTCAGCATTTTAAATAAAATACAGTTGGTCGGCATGGAGTAACTAATAATTCTGTTGGGAATATAATTTTTTCATAGGCTTAATTGACCAAAAAATGGATTGAAAGAGAGGCTTTAATATAAACTCTTTTGGAATAAATGAAAAATTGTATCATCCATATTTTACTTTGCAACATTTATACTCTGGTACAAGTCACAATGCCTTTCTGCTGCAAATGGATACTCGTATCTTACGAAAATGGTCACGTTCAGGTGTCAATCCATTTTGGATAGGCATACAAAGGAATAATAAGATATCATATGCTGCCCGGGTGAAGGTTACGTGGGAGGAGAAGGTAGGAAGCAAGTAGAAAGGTTAATGCTGCACTATTCGTAAAAACTAGTGTTGCGGAAACGAATTTCGCAAAATTCAACCAAGTTTAAGAGAAAAAGTCAGGGAATTTTTGTGAATCAAGGGAGCCACTTGTGAAACTCTATCCAATTTTTCCTACACCTAATAATGATGCGTAGTGAGCGTGAGAGAAAAATCCCAAGCAGTGTGGTCGTGTGGAACTCTTTTTTCGTTTTAAGAGTATACGATAAAGATTATTTCCCTCCCCAAATAAAAATTATCATTAACAAACGATAAGATTCGAAGCCTTACCATTACTACTCCCCCAGTCCAGTCGCGGTTTCAGCGTAATGGTCACCAGGAGCGTTGATGAGCTGCACTGAGCCTGCGGTATGGTAGCGAATCTCCCTTGAAATATTATTTAGCCATGATTTAACATTATTTAATGAACATTCCATTTTTATGATGAAATTGGGTAATGAAAGCAGAGCATATAGCCATTATTAGTCTGGTATCTTACCTACTAGTAACCAAACTTTGTATATATACTAGGGCTCTAATTTCCACACCCGTAAGTGTTGAAAGACTATGTTGCAAATGCTGCCAAACACTGAGTATTGCGAGCATTGAAGGTGCACACCTGAAATGCTCGCTTTCGACATTGCCGCTTTTAGCCACAGGAAAAGGAATCCTCACCTACGAGCCTTATACGGTTGTTTGGAAATTGTAGAGACAAAGTTAGAAACAAAGAAAAATATGAAAGGTGACATATAATGATCACCTCACCAAATTATTCTCTGAAGGTGGGTTTTTATTATTAAAATAGGTCGCAACCTCACAATTTTTATTTAAGGAGTCTTTCAAGGAGCCAATTAAAAATATGCTAATATAAGACGGATAAAATGGACCGACTTTCAGGTTGTTTGACTAAAGGTGTGCTGGGACCATCATTCAAATTTGATCATAGTCCGCTCTTCATCAACAGAAGAGGTTACCCAAACCCCTAGACCACCACGCCTTTAATATAAATTCAACATGTCACGTTTAATGGAATATAGAGTGATACACCTTAGGAATAACCTCCCCAAAAGTATGAGCCAAGGCAATGAATTAACAATAAGAATAAATATCTAACGACCATAATCAGCTCCAAAATTCCTCCTCTCGGCTTCACCCCGGAACCCCCAAGCTTCCTCGCCCTCATTAAAGCCTCCTCGCGGACATTCCGGAGCACTCACGCCGCCGACGACGGGCTGTCTTCCAACCCATTCGAAGGGCCAACGCTCCCCAGTGCCAGCCTACTTAATCGGCCTCGCGCCGTGCATTTTCCTTGACCACGCATCCCCAATTCAATCTCTACCGAACACATGCCATGTGGGCATTAGATAGGACCCTCCCCCGGTAATTCCCCGGTCACGCCCAGGAGCCCCGCCTTCCATATATCCCGGCGAATGTCCGTGGCACGCACGCACGCATACACGAGGAACGCTGCGGGAAATGAGAGGGCTCCTTGGGAGTGGGGCGGCTGCCGCCCTCACGCCTTCACCCCCTTGTCCCCCTTCAAAAGGGAAGGGCTGAGTGCGCCACTCCAAGGCGTGCGGGTGGACCGAGTACTTAGTCCGCGGCACGGCTGGAAAATAATTAATGAGGCGTCATGGCTAAGGTGTGCCTCCGATGCATAGAGTGAGGGGGAAGGATGGAGTGAGAGGGAGAGAGAGAGAGAGAGAGAGAGAGAAAGATGGATTCAGAATTGTGGGGAGAACGGGAGAGTGGAAGGGGGGAGGAGGGAAATGAGTCGTCGCGTCTCACAGAATAGAACGTTGAGGAAGAGCTCTCGCTTCATCTTCTCCCTTTCTTCCTCACTCCCGCGGAGACGGTCGGCGGGAGGTGGGAGCGAGGGGGAGATTTTGGAGGGAGGGTTGGCTTTCGTTGTCGCCCCCATAGGGTGGCGAAGGGGTGTGGGTGACGGTCAGGAGAAGATGAGCGAGAGGGAGCGCCAAGGGGGAGCAAATTAGCGCCTTAAAAATTGGATGCCGTGGACTAACAAGGTCGCTCGCGAGAGAGATGAGATTGCGGCGTGGCTCTTGTGGCCTGCATCCTTCCCTCCTCCCGACGCACCCCACTCACCCCACCGCTTTCTTCCAGGGAGGCGGGGGAGGAGCGACGGGGTAAGGGAGCGGAACCCTAGCGGCGAACTCGAACGGGGCTGGCGGAGAGGAGGAATGAAAGAAAAGGGAGCAGGAAAAAGGGGAATGTTTGACGGAAGGAGAGAGTAGAAGAAATACGAGCAACATTCTCCGAAGGAAGACATGAAAATCGCTAAATCATTGGTATGAATGTGCACAGTATGTTTGGCAGGAGGGATAATTTGTTTTATGCACGTATTTCCACCAAAAAATGGTAAAAACAAAATAATATTATTTCGGCGAGAAAAACGGGCAGTGAAGAAAATCTGTCTTAAGGAAATAAATTTCGAAGAAATGACTTAAAAACTGGGTAAAATGGGCTAAGAGATAGAAAACTACGGCACTCCCGAAGAAATGTAAGGTTAAATATTTGCCATGCATCAGTTAGTTGAACAGAGTTTGCTAATAAGGTAGTGGCATGGGTGACGAAGACTTAAACAAGCTGGAATGAGAAGGGAAGGAAATTAGTGGATTAGGTCCGTGGGAACGGGGAGACGACTTGAGTGTGAATAAGGGTAAGAGGGAAAAATGGTCGTTATTCAGCGTTTTAATCACGATGCAAGATGATTAGTATTAATAATGCAGAGGCGTGAGGGGGTGAGAGTGAGAGAGAGTGAGAGAGAGTGAGAGAGAGTATGAGTGATACAGAGAAAGAGGGGGAGAGAGCGAGAGGAAGAAATTTCCGGTCGTGCAAGTGAAGAATGTATGAGTAATTTAGTGAAGATACTGCGGTGAAAACATGGTGGCGAAGTATGTAGTGGAATTCTTAAAATGAAAATTTTCGGAGAAAAGAGAGAGACAATGTCACGTTATTTGCACATTCGTGAGGGGAACTCGTGAACTAACTCAAGGATGGGTTATAATGACAAAGTTTATTCGCAAGCGTTTTCCGTTTTAAATTTTGGAAAAAATAAATTGAAAATGCCTCGTTATTACACGTATATAGCATCGGATTTTGTTCGACAATATTAGTTTACTTCCAGTAATTTCTATTGCTTTATAATAAGTTGAATCAGCATCATATGTTATATCATCACTAACGCTCACAACTGTGTGTTCCAAAATATATTCTTATAATATAACAGAGAGAAAAAATAATTCCTGAATGTTACAATTAATACTAGCTTAAAACTTTTAACTATCAGTTTTAAATCAGTCTCTATGAATTGAAGGACTATTGCAAATGTGTTTTTCAATTATTTTCCACTGGCGACCATGATGCTAAATGAAAGAATATGCTTCATTATAAATAAAATATAATTCACTATGAGATAAACGTGATATTTTTCCATGAAGTGCAGAGACCATTTATCGTCTGATCTGATATCAATGTATTTTGTGCTACTTTTTAAACAAAGGCTGGCGAGGATTCAATGAGTTACCGTTATGAATTAGCGAATAAAGTGGACCATTTCTCCAGAGGTAAAGCCACTCTCAATGCCCTGTTTCTCAGGTGAACGTTGCCCTCAGGGCAGTAATTATCCTCTATCCTCGAACGACGCTATTTGGAAATGCAACATCCTTGTCTCCATTTTTTTTCCTCTTTGCCCCGTTATATATCTGTGGCCCCTTCGTAAGAAAACCCGATATTATTTTTAGCCTATGTAGAGGTTTATATTTTTTTTCTCTTTTCTGCGAAAAATAATAATTCTTTCGCCTCTATTTAAACTTTTCATTAAAACAGCACCATGGGTTTCTTGCCGCAAAAGCACACAAACACGTCCACGCACAAATACACGTATACACGCGCGCGCGGGTGGATGAATGAGGAGCCAAGTACTCCTACATCTCGGAGGTAACGAATGCCAAGAAAAAAAGACAGCCTATTGGCAGTGAGGGGAAAAAGAGAGGGAGACTTAGATCCTTTGGCTCAAACAAGGGGGCGCATAATGAGACACCAGCGGGGCTGAATAAATGGCGCCTGGATGTGGCTGCGAGAAGAGCAAATAATTATGGTTATTCAAGCGCGGCCTCTCTCTCTAATTTCTTTACTTCCTCCTTCTCAATCCGTTGAAAAATAAATTTCTTGGAAGGAGAGAAGGCGACGGAAGAGAGGATGCTGAGAAAAATGTGTGTATAAAATAAGAACTGGGTTAAAGCCAGGTTTTCAGAAGTGATATTTGCCTCATTATACGGCCGTCTCAGGAAACGAAGAATAATAAAAACGCGCTTTGGCTTGTTAAACTATTTTTTCGCTCCCATATTAAGGCCTACCCCTATTTCTTTCTGAGTAGACCTCGTTCTTTTCGAAATCCATAACCTCATAGCGTAACATAATATCATTTGCAATTCTCGATGGTGACTGGGAAGCGCGTTAATTTCTTTGGCTCCGCTAATTCAAGCAATTTCCCTTCCGGCAGGATGATTCTCTGATAACCTAATGTGTTAGAACTTAAGGCCCATGATCCTTTTGAACTCGCCATGAATATACCTCATTTCTCTTCCTTCCATCACATATTATTCAGTGCAATGATTTCTTATACTGTTGCTCGGTTAAAAAGGATATTACCAGAATATGAGGAGCAGATATTTGTCCCCCAAGCTGCATGTGTCAAATATTTTTGGGAGTAAATCCAATTATCAATACATTCAAGATGACGAAAGGTGAAATCTGGAAAGATGTTTAAAATATAATTCTACAATTGGAGATATAATTCACTTTCACGACTTTTACAATATCACCTGGGAAAGAGCTCTCCTTTGCATCTACTTCATTGAAACGCATCGCATATAGATAGAAAATGTCTTCTCCGTTCATCAAAGATTTTCTCATGATAGAAAGTCAACCGTTGTTGTGAGGTAACCTATATAATGAATAAATGGGCTTTCATTTATAGCTTTATTTATTGCCCATGTTTTTACTCTATCAGTTTCTATTCGACCATAGAAATAAGTTTATAGTAAAACGCACGCCTGTATTCACAGATGATTATCCTATCCAGCCGTAAGAGCGCGTTCATCATCTTCCCGACTCCTCCAGCTAAATGCTTACGAGTTCCAAGAAATTCCTCTGTTAACCGAGTTCAATCTCGGGACCATAGTCCATCGCAAATCCCTGCATTTCTCGCCTCCGATGCGGACGCCCGCATTTCTCACTGCCGTCTCACCTCAGTCCACATTCCGCCCATCCAGCGCCACTGCATTCCCCTTGCCTCCATTCCCATTTCATTTCCCACTCTTTAATTTCGGAAAAAAAACCTTCCTCTCCCGAAAAGCATCCAATACCGAATACTTTTTCCTTTTGATTGCCACTTCCAAATGGGAACGGCGAGATGCGACGGACGGCGTTGCGTGTGATGACGGAAGACCTCCCTCCTCGTGGAAAATGTGAACTGGGAGGAAGGTAAGGGGGCGGGAGGTTTGGGCCACGATTGCAGGAGAGGGTGGCGCGGCGAGTATGGGGGACCGGATGGAAATGAGAATGGTTCACGAAGGCGGGCGGCAAAGGACCACCTCCCGGAGGCGTAGAATATGGGATCGATCGCGCGCGATGGATGGAAATAAAAAGGACAAGTCCACCTCCTTTTTCCCTCTGCTGATGAGTAATGGGACTGCCAATTTGAGGCGAGATGTACTGTCGCCCTGACTGCGCCTCTCCTCAAACACCTCGGCAACGTCCTCGGTAACGAGGTTCAAAATAATAGCGACTAGAGATCGACTTGAAAAGGCTTCATAAACACACCCATAAATACGTAACGGAGATATCGTCGATTTTTTTTGGGTTTTAAGAGCGGCTCGGACAGATCTTTGCTAGCACAAGAGCATGGAATGAATTCATTAAGCAGATAACATCAAGTTTGAAAAATGAGAGGATTTTTTTAAAATTACGTATCGAAGGAAAATCAGCCGAATACCACTGCAGAATATAAGGCAGCAGTTCATAAAATTTTTCTCGCAGTGGTAATTAAATTAAAACGTAACAAAATATAATAAATGTACCATTTGAAAACGTTAAAATTAAACATGGTCATTGATAATATTATTTATCAGTGACAAAAAAACATTTTTTCCTTTATGAATTCAATATAGGTACCCAATGGGTTTAATAGTCGAGACAAATTCCATCTCAAATGTTAAAGAGCGAGATTTCCTCCTCAAAATGCGGTAAGATTTACATACCTAGGCATTGCTCAAGATATTTCTGTTTATAAATTCAAAGAATAATAAACAGTTGCGTTTAACGTTATAATTTTTGCATGCTAGATGAGCGATGAAGTACCTTGTGCAGACGAACATTTATCTTTTGCTTTTCTAATAATGTAGAGTACAAATATTGCAGGAGCAATATATTGACATCGTATAAGAAATTAATAATAATTAAAGCTGACATATCCGTAGAAGGAGATTTTTAAAACGAGTACTTACGGTCCCAGATGCATCCATAGATTTCCACCCTCATGCAGACCGTCCTTGGATGGACGCTGTACGGTATAAAGCGAACTCTGCTCGCAACAAAAGGCAGCTCCAATTCCTGACGGACAACCAAGTAGGTGTTACTGTTTCCGGTCAACTCCTGAAAGAAAGTTAATCTATTTATTGCCGGAAAAGTATGTTTGACCAAATAATTTTGAAGCAGTGAGAGTATTATTTCTAATGATATAGTGACATTTCTAGCTGACAGCAGTAGCATAGACATACAAAATGAACTTTTCAAGAATCGAATGAATTTTAAAAAGACTTACAAAACACACCTCTACTTATCAGCATCATTTATGTTAAAACTAAGGTGCATGAAAAATAGAAATTTTCAAAGAAACTGAATTCTACCAATATAAATCATGAACAGAAAAAAAACTTAACGAAAGTGACAAATATTTACATAAATTTATTCATTCCGGCAATCTGGACAGCGGTTTTCCAATGGGGATACCTTGTATTTAATCGTGCATTTAAAGTTAAGTTACACGTCATGTATGTAATTAGTAAAGTATATAGATGTACAATCATAATCATATTATGTGTGTAATATATATTTTATATGAAACAAAAAATTAATGCATTGGAAGTATTTATAATTTTGAAGACTTGGATTAGTGCCAATCGAAAATGGTCCATAATTTAGTGAAGTTAGAAGGTAATAAATTCCTTCTACACTACAAAATGAAAGAAGATGAACTTTCAAAATGCTCTATCAAGCGGAGTATGCAATAAAAATGTTGCTTTATCATTAAAATGAAAATTTTTTATTCCAACTATTTATATGTATATGCGCATGTAAACTTCTTCCCCTCAAATCAAATGATACATTTAAGCGTTAAGGCCTTTTAAACCTCTCCACCCTAATTCATCAAGATTTTTATAGCACAAGGAGGACCGATTTCAATAGAAAATTAGGCCCGGAAACTATTAATCTGGAAGGAGCGATCTAGAGTTTCACAGATTCCTTACACTGATTAATGAGTTTACTAGTCTATTCGGTGGAGTTCAAGTATAAATCAAGACGAAAAATGGATACTGAAGACACTAAATTCCTTAAAAAATGACACACCATTAGAATTCTATAACAAGGGCTCACCTCGGAATTCAGAGGTAACAGATAACTTCCTGACTGAATCGCATGCGACATGATATATCCCTCACCTCACCCTCGTCCATAAATTAAGGATTTCGCCCCTAAAAATAGTTATTGATCCAGAAGCGTATGCTTATCTGACATTTTTTATGAAGGAAAGCATTACCAGAGCACAACAGAACACATCGTTATACATGAAATCAGAGCATATCGATGCCAATATAAACTAAATAATAGTAATACTTATTTAAGAAGTATTAACACTTGTCTGTTGGGTTTTTTAGCTAAAATATTAATTTTATTAAAAAATAATGTCACATGTGTACCTGAATAGGAGAGAGATTGTACTGTTATATACGTAAATATGTCATAAAAGGTGAAAAATATTCCAGAATGAAGAAAAAAAACCACTAGCATCTTTTCAAATACTGTGAACCATGACTCTTATTATATAGATGTTCTTTAGACAACTGTACTAATGTGAACCCTTGGTGTTGATCGAAGTTATCTTCTTACCTCTCATCACTGACTATATGACTAAGGTCTAACTATTACAGGTGCATGGGATACATCTTTGTCAGACCATTTACATATGAAGCTGCAAGTAAGATTCCACAAAAGACCCACAAACAACTTCATTTTCCATCATAAAAATGGACCAGCTCACTCCTAAACGGTTGCGGCCAAAAGGTTGATAGAGTTACGATTTAAACTAGTACCTTAAACTTCCCTATTTTTCTGATTTCGCTCCCTCGAACCTGTTCTCCAATGAGATGGAATGGTTGGCAGGAAAGATTTTTTATTCACATTAAGAAGTGATGGTGGAAACAAAAGTGTAAATTGCACCGTGAAAATAATCGCATTAATTGGAAGAGATCAAGAAACAACCGCTTTGGACAAAATGGTTTCAAAGGATACTATGTCGGAAAATGTACTGGTTACTTCCGAAAAATTAAGATTTTTTTATTTTGACAGGTACTTTTCAAACAACTCTGTTAAGGAAAATAAGAGTGCATATGCCACTTTGAACTCGAATGGAGAGATCTTCAGTGTTTTTTTCATACTACCCAGAATTTACTTCTATTAGATAATTTCTGACGTTCCGTGAAAAGTAAATCATTTGGGAGAATTTTCTGAAACCGACCTCTTGGCAACGTGCAAACATTATGACCTCCAGGATTAGCAATCACAGAATAAGATAGAACTCAATGTAACAGTCATTTCGTCGCTGAGAAAAGAATACCTAAAGCAGCACGCTATGGTAAGGTTATCTCAAAGTGTGCTTTTACAGCTATTCTGATGTGGAAGGTGATTTACGTGTTTTACTTACGGTGGAATAGAGATCCTTCGACATCATTTGAAGCACACTTAACTGTTATCAGGAAAAGTTTGGGAAATTCAGTATACATACTCAAGAATTTTCTGCATGATAGCATTTATTTGTTTCCTCGAGGAACTGATAAGAGATGCGCGACGCCCACACATCAACACACTAGTTGGATCGCAAACCCTGCAGTACATGGCGTCATCTCCTCAAAGATCATATTTCCTCGGTCCTGCTTAAACTACAATTGCCCTCTCCAAAGAACCTCATCCTACCCCTAACTGTTACCCTACTCCCCACACATCTCCCCCATCCTTCCTTACAAATGAAACCGCCTTTTCATCTTTGCCGCTAGCTGACTCCCACGCATTCAATTCGACGACACACCCGACTGCATGTCACACGAGGACTCGCGACGCCCAAACGTACTATCTCCCTCTTCAGCCACCTCAATTAGGAAAGGATCGTGCACAGTCCCATTCTGTGTCATCCTTAATCCAATTTTTTGTCTCGTTTTTCTCTCCTTCCTCCACTCATTCCCACGGATGGTGATGGATGATGGATCGCCAACGAATATGCGTCCATTGAACTTACTTTCCGCCCGTATTTAAGCAAATTCAAACTGTACTTATGGGGGAAGGCGGACAGGTAGATGGGAAGGGTATTTACAATTGGTATTAACAATGTGAATCAGATATTTCAGAAATTTTAGGGCAAATGTAGATATTAAATTTTCTTTTAAGTCATCCTAAGTATGTTAAAGAAAACCGAAATAAATAATGACATCATAACTCTGTATTCAATGCAATTAAAATGAACATGTAGGGTATAAAATTATGCACGACATGATTCCCCGCTCTGTAAGCCTTACGTTAGACGATAAATGAGATCACTCTCAACAACCAAACATTAGTGCACACTTAGAACAATATAAAAGTGCACATGTAAATATAGCTGCATTTTTATGCCATAATTTTTGCCCAACGCCCTTTTACTCATCTCCTAATTTACTTTTGTAGTCAACTATCTCGCTCTTCATTAAAGTAATTTAATTACTAAAGGAATGAAGTAAACACTTCTAACCAACCTTAGGGTTGTTATTTTATGTGTATGTATGTATGTATGTATGTATGTATATATATATATATATATATATATATATGTGTGTGTGTGTGTATATATATATATATATGTATACATACATAGAGTGTATGCATACACATACCCTAAAAATGCGAGGGAATTTTCACCTGAAATGAAAATTTGTATGAAGTCATGAACGCAGTTGGCAGTGCTCGGAAAGACGTGCAACTCTGGAAGACCTTTACTCATGATTCCATAGCGTTAAGGAGTTTGAGAGGGAACATGGGAAGATAGAAGGAGTGAGCGAGACAAGGCGGATAGGGGTAAAAATGGAAGGCGGCAGATGGCAGGCCATAAGAGTTTTGGGGGGCTACGCAAGAGTTTGACTGAACCTCCTGCAAATGAAGTTGGTTTCTCGCTGACGGGCAATGTTGCTGCGAGATTGAAATTTGCACCGCAAGATTATACTGTTGAGGAAATTGGTGAGAAGAGGTATTCGTCTCACCCAGCTCCTATGAGATTAGAGTTTTAATCTTCATTATTTATAAAATCCTGTGTAACGTGTTGGATGATTTAAGTAATACCAGGTCTATTTTGAATGGAGTAAGTATAGATAATTGTGAAACGTGGCCTGTATTTCTCAGTAATGATCTCTAGAGGACTAGAGAAAATTGAAAAAATTCTCCTGATATTAATTTCGATGGCCAAATAAAATTAAAGTAGCAACTATCGACATTTTTCTTTTCAAATTGAACAAAGTGTTTGAATATCTGTGAATGTCAATAATCGCACTGTAAAAGAATTTTTATTTGGTAATAGCCATAACTTGGATAGAACTTATGGGAATCTTTCTTATCGGTGACATTCATGATATAATTTCTCACAGAAATTGCATTCACTTCCTCATCAAGATGTACGAAAGAGAGATTCGACACAAATGACTTAGAGCATGTTTTCCCCTTTATATTGAGTAAAAGGTACATTCAGTCTTAAAGACAAAAGGGAAAAATTTACATAGAAAATTTAAGTTGACCGTTGAAAGTTAAGTTAATTGAAATGAACACGTTGAGAGGACCGTGGATGGATATTTTCGCAGCCTTCCAGACTCTAACTTCCGGGAAGGAATAATAATATTGGAGAAAAGCTGTTTTAAGTGTTTTGAAGTCAAGGAAGATAATATATAAAAAGAAAGTAATTTTTTTACTAAAAATCGCAGTCTTTCATGGTTAGGCCGAGAAAGTTTCATCTTACCCTCGTACTTGGATAAGAATGCTGAATATCGTAAACAAAAATTACATACTTGGAGCAGTTAATGTGTATGTGAACGCATCAACCAGTATTAATCATTTATAATTCTTTAAAATTCGATAGTGAAACAAAAAATTCATGATATTATTCAGTAGGTGCACGTTTGTTTCCTTCCATAAAGACAATTTTTTTGAATTATAAAGGCTATTGCTACTAAAAATATTTCTTGTATCTACACAATTTTCATCGCTGTCGACATAATATTTCTATCATCATAAGGGCCCGTAGACAGTATACGGATGATGCAACATTATTACTGGTCAAAAAATTAAATTTAAATTCTGGAAATGCAATACCGAATTAATACAGGTGGACTTAGTCGTGCATTGGTGAACATGCGAGTCGCCAATTCTTGCTTTATATATTCCGGTGGTGGACATTGTTGACTTCATTTCAAACCCAATTACTCTACTATATGAGGAGAATATCGAGTGCTTATTTCTCCAATACCTGAATCAAAGGCGAAATTACCAAAGAGTTTCAAAGCCATTTTGGCAGGGATAATGTTTTCCTCGATTTCACCCATCCATACTCGTATACACCCTTGCTCTCCATCCCACTACCGTCCTCAAAATTCTTCTGTTCCTTTGACGTATTTTCTGCCTCATTACGCAATGTACTGCAGTCACTTTCAAACGTGAAACTTGTAATCTGGTCGTTGGCAGGCAATCCCGCATTGAGAGAATAATGGATTCGTTCGTCTTCCCACAACTGTTAGCAGTCTTTACTTCTATGACTTTTCTTATACTCCTCTCTTTGTTGACAGCGATAGACGAAGTAGTGCTTTGGCGCACCTTCGTCTTTTATAGTTGCTTTATTTTTCCTTATGGCTGGAATTCCAAAGCAAAGTGTTTGATGTCAACGCTGTTAGAACACCAGACTTTAAAACTGAGATAAGAGGACGGTAAAGTAACCCGCGAGATGATCGAGGCGGAAGTTTGGAGCGGACATAGAGGATAGACGAAATTTCCACGGGTTTTGAATTGGGCAAGGATGGTCAGTCAGCAAGGTGGAGCTTATGGAAGGAAGTTTAAAGCAGCAAAACTAGCGCGGATCAGTGGACGAGTGTTTCACGTAGGTTATTTTGAATAAACCAACACATATTATGAGGGTGCTCCAGAAAAGCACAAAGCAGAACTTCTGGGATATCCTACTTTTAAAGATTTTATCACATTAAAAATAGTAAATCTTCCAACGCCAATTAAAGCCAATAGAGCGAAGATTCTAAAATGAAAGATAATCGGATATTTCTGTAGAAATATTAATAACTTTTAATTAGTGAGCACGCAGCGTAACCACTGCTTTAGTTGAATCGCTGGAATTGAATGAGTTCAAATGTGAATGAGTAAATATAAGTTGCTTGTACAAGTGATTTTATAGTCACAGTTATTAGAAACAGTTGACGTAGAGCTACTATGATAAATATTTCAGTAAAGCTTATATACGTCATTGAATTATTCGTAGTAAAATACCGATAACGTTTAATTGTAAATTTATAGGATTATTTATTTGTCAGCCTTTCTCCAATTGAAAATATGCAAGGACACTGAAACGATTATTACAAACTATGAAAAAGTTTTCGATTTCCAATGGCTGCATTGCAAGATTCCAACATCAACATTAATATGTTTTATGTTAAGGTAGCTTCAACGAATTCAACGCATTTTTGAATTTTAGGAAATATGACGCAGAAGCAAAAAGAAGACAAAATTGTTAACACGAATTATTTATAATTTTTCTCTCGTCTATATGATGATTCTGAACGAGTTTACTATTGAAAAATTGAAGTATTTATGAAGTGAAATACAGTTCATATCCTTATTTACACATCCCTCCAACAACGCTTCAGGAATATTTTCTTTTCATTTTCAGGCTCTAGGGTGAAAAAATAATTTTAAGTCTGAAATTATTTTATCAGTATGGATGAGAAGATTTAAATTCATGATATCACTCAAAGAAACTGCATTAATTCAGCAGTTGCTTGCAAAAATTTGGTTTAAAAAATAAATGCAAATAACTAGTCAAAAAAAATTAGTAAGTTCACCCAGTAACATTCGATTCCATTCAGCCACCTAGTGATGCTGTGATTAAAATAACATAGTTAATATACCTTACACAGTGTCATCAAAGCGACAAAAAATCTGAGAAGAGCCAACATTGTACTCCAAATCGACTTTGACATTAGATGGAACGTATGTATTATTAATGTTTACAGAATGGGTGCTCGGTCAGAAATGAGTGTGGGAGCCGGTCATCGAAGATCCCTCCCGTTGGGTGACCTCAAAAGGATGCAATTGCACCTCTCTGGAGTGCTTACGGGATCATTTTTCCATCTCCATGCTAACCCGAGCACGACATATACCCTATTGAGCCCAGGCTAACGCACGGAGGTTTATGAGCCTCGTCTCAAATCCCTCCGGGTGAGGTGAGTCAAATTAGCGCTTCTTGCTCTTCCACTGCGTGCAATATGCTGTGCTGTCCGCCTCTCCCCCTCGCTACCCGCGCGCCAGTCATTCCCCTCGGTGCGACGCCGGATGGCTGGCGAGAGATGAGCAGCAGCTTAACGCATCTCCGACTTCATAAAGGTTCTATGCCGCGGGAGTCACGCTGGTAAGGGTCACACAAGGGTGCCGATGCCTCGAGGAAGCCGTCACCAGAGTGGAGGGTGGGTTGGAAGGCCGATGGTGGGGCCACGGGGGGTGGTGGAAGTCACTCGTCCTAAGGGCGCAAGAGATGTCGATTCTCTTGCGTCGAATCGGCTACCGGGAAACCGTTGACCTAACAGAAACAACGATGAATATTCAAATGTGTCTTTGCCAACAACGTATTTACTCTGCCCTGGTTTCCGCGATAAAACCTCGTGTCGTATCAGCAAAGGAGCGTAGAATGGCAGTACGTCGTAGAACAAATTCCACTGAATGAATTATTTTCTAAGTGCTTCATAAAATCCGCTGCCATTGTGATAGCAATTTCATCAAAGTTAACAGCCAGCGCAGAGTTTATGATAAATTCCAGTGAGACTCTCACCTAAAAAAGCTCAGTAACAAGGAGAGATAATTAAAAATTCAAACGGCCGAACAAAAGAAAAAAAAGATTTCTCTTACAAATATGATAACGACTGAAAACTCCTCCAAGAACTAGTTAAAACTCGAGGATCCAAAAATTTACCTATTACTCATAGAAACAGAAAAGGACACTAACACGATCATTGGATTGCTTCAGCGGCCAACTTGCTCACTCGTCAACCAATTTTTTCTGTTCACGAAGGCCACTATTTAAACAAGTCTAACGACCATGTGAGTGGTGTGTGCTAGTTTGTTATCTGTATACTATATATATATAAATATATAAATAAATATGTAAATATATATATATATAAATATGTATACATGCATACACACACACACACACACACACATATATATATATATATATATATATATATATATATATATATATATATATATATATATAGTATATATATATATAGTATATATATATATAGTATATATATATATATATATATATATATATATATATATATATATATATATATATATATACATATATATATATATATTCACGTTCACATGAAATAAATAGGAACACATAAAAAATGAGCACAGGAACCAAGTATCACGCCATTACCTGGCCAAAAAATAGGGACAGCTGGTTGCGTAAACCCTCCGCAGATTTCGGTGCATATTACGTATACTCGATAGGTAGCACGTGCCTGTTTCTACTGAGTGCCTGTTTCTACGGAGTGCCTGTTTCTAGGGAGTGTCTGTTTGAGTGGGATTTGGAGAGCAGCACTACGGGCCTATCGAAAATCGAGGTTCAGATCGTGTTTTTATTCAAGCAGCGGTTAACCGCCTAGTTCTTCTAGAAGTATGAGCTTTGACTCTTGACTTTCTCTCACCGGAAAGTTCTTATTTTCGTTTTGCTTCAGGTACCTACTGGTGTAGCTCTTAGGCTCCTTTTTGTTCGCTACCACCGGTTAAGGCGCGTGCGCTTACGGGCACCAGGGTGGTGCGGGTAACGGTCGAGAGAAATATCCCCTCGTACCTCCACATCGGCGGCAACCGGACCATCATCTAAGGGGGTAGCGCCACACTTGCGCGCGCTGTAACCAGGGAGGCCCTTGAGCGCAAGACCTGCCCTCGGAACCAGGGATGGAAGAGTTATGCGGAGGCAATGTCGATGGCCTCCATCCCTAACGCCGCCGTAATGATGGGCGAGCCAGAGGGGCCTGTGGAGGAGAGGACTTGGTCGCTGCTACGTATTGAGGGTGCGGCCCCAGCTACTTCCCCACCACTTGGAGAGAAATGCCTGTGGGAGCGAAAATCGTCAACAGAAGAAAGAGATCCGAAAAAGGAAGAGGACAGACGACCCCAAGATCTGGTCTCGGATACCGAACCACAAGTAACTCACGTACCTCCCACCTCTCCAAGTCTCAAACTTCCTTCGGCCCCCATCTCCATGACCCCGTCAAATGAGGAGGGATCATCTTTCGCCCCACTTCCCCCGCCCACGTATTCGACGCCCTCGCCTGGCAATCCTTGTATCACGGGCTTGAAACATCCCAAGATCCTCTGGTGATAAGTGAGGAGGTTGTATCTGATTGCGATAGTTTCCGATCCCCAACAGCTCGCCCCTCGACTCCTTTATCATTGCCTATGAAGGAATCGTCACCGACCCCGGAAGTCGACACACATTCAAGTTTCCCAACATCAAAAATCCCAGATCCTCCTTCTCCATTGATGACAGCCAAGGTGTGGACGATCTTTCCAGCGCTCTCCTAAAGACGGACCGCATACAATTATCTCCCCTGATTTTTCCCGACCACACCCCTTCGGCAGATGACCCTAAGTCCGCCACTTCCACCCTCCCCGAGGCTACCTTCTCCCCTATGGCGGCCCCCATCGGCGCTCTCTCGAAGAAGGCCCCTCGTAGAACGCTGCCGAATTACCCGCTCTTCGTGGAGACCATGGCTGGCCCTTCCTCTTCGGACGAGGTCGGGAGAGAGGAATGCGGCGACATGCCGCGTCCTCGCTCGTCGACCCGTCGGACAAGGCGTCCCATGAAGCGGTGAAGCTATCAGCAATAATTTCAACTGTACTATCGATAGTTTCTTACAATACATAATTTTCCATCGCTAGTTAAAATCTGCCTCCTAATATCTGTCGACCTTGCCTTTCTTTCTATATTTAACAGAATTAACGGTCACATGTACGTGTATGCGACTGTATGCATAAGCTAAATGTGTGAGTGTGCGTGTTCATCTTTAATATATTTCTATCCCTTTTCCTTATATCTATTTCCATGTGAATGAATGTGTTCCCCTTTTGGCGGGTTTTCGAGTTGGAATGTGTAGTGTTATACTCCGTTTTTGGCAGTTGGGCCGAAGGAAAATGATATCGCTGTGTTAAATATTCTGCAATGCACATTCAATTTTCTCCTGGTCGATGAAATTTAACTCACTATGGCAAAAAATTCAATTAATTGCATACCGATTTTCTTTCCGGTACTTATCACAAGACGATGAGAAAATGATTATATATATTTATGCTAACTCAAATTAATATGAACGCAGAATAATTTGTTTTCTGCTGAATTAACCAAAGTAGTAAAAAATATTCTTTTAATAAATACTTTTATGAGGAGGAGATTGATATTAAATTTATAATGCAAGATGTATTTAATACGAATGCAAAGCACCAGTGTCTTACTACTTTTGCGCTGTCAGAGAAATACTTTCTGTGTATCACCGAGGATTTTATCATGGTAGAATTCTACCGAAAATGAATAGAGTGGGTAACTGAATATCATGAATACCTCGAGGACTCAAGTAGGCAGAAGTAGCTGGGAGCCCTAAGGAAATATATGCAGGCTGCAAATTGACATGAAGTCCTGAAGACCGCTGAGGTGTAACTATATCATAAGTTATGTTTCTTTGGATATTTATCATGAACATTCAAAAGAGACAAACAAGTAAGTTCAATTTCGTTGTGGATCCCTGAAGATACGCGCCTATCACGAGTTCCTGTCCCCCTCTGTGCCCGGGCGTTTTTGATAGCTGAAGATGTATTTCTTTCCCAAAGAGTTCTCTCTAAGCAACCTCTCTCCCTCTCAGCCTACCCACCCACACATCTCCCCGTACTCACCCTTCCTACCAATAACCCCCACCTCCTTCGACCTTGTCTTGTCTAAAAAACGCTAAACCTGATGTTTTTCATTTCTCAAACGCGCTCATACCCTCCAAATACCAATACACAGTCCCATTTTTCTTTCATTCATTTCCCCGACTAAAATTCCCCGCTTGCTTATCGAGTCCGGTACCTCCTGTTCTGGGAATCATCGATTTCTCTTGTTTTAGGTAACACCTAAGATGGGCATCCTGTCCAACTTTACTCTTCTGGATTTTTGTCAATGCATGCTTCAAAGCCCTCCAACCTGATAGATTTATGTATCCATGGGCGGGATGTGATGTGGGTAGTTAGGGGAGGGGAGCAAGTAAAATACTTCTCAAATGAAACGCTATTACTGATCTTTCAGAATCATGAGAAAATATATAAATTGAAATTTTTTTTCGTATGATTCAAAATTTTCAGCATTTAAATTCTGTTGAGATAATAAATAGCTAAAAGTGGTCCGTCACTGGCTAGGCTGGCACTGACTCGAGATACCATGAGGGCAAGCAAATAAACCAAATCATAGATAACAACCCACAGGCTAATTTGACACGTGAGAGTAGATCTCGCCTAGTAGCAAGTTCAAGAACGTGTGTTATTCACACATGAGTTTGGGAGAGGCAGTTCCTTTTCCTGTGATCCCTGTGGTTTCTCTAGGTTATCCGGAAAATCACACAGCTTGGGTGAAGCTGAACATTCCCAGAGGCGCCACCCGAAATGGAACCAGAACCCCCCAGTCAGTACTTTAGCTTCCTACTCACTGTGTACCACGGCAAATAATTATTTGAAAACCATTTTTAAGTAAGAATATCATGTTTATGTGTAACTAACATTACACGCCAATTTTGTGGAAATTCATTATTTAGAAAAAATAGAAAATATACTAAAATTTTATTTCAAATTCGGCTAGTAATTGTGCTTTCTGGAATGCCAATTGACAATCTATTGGCGGTCGAAAGTTACGAGACGAATGTGAAAGGAGTTGATATCTTGAGAGAGGTGGGTGGACATTCGAGGAGGAGAGAGAGAGTGGAGTGAAGGAGTGTGGGTGTGGATTCTGGAAGGAGAGTCAGGGTTTCCCCGTCCCCTTCCATCCCGTGGGAAATGCTGGAATTCAGAAATTCCATTCCATTGTCTGCTCCTGTATTTTTTTTCTTTTGCTCCAACTTCACGGATATTCATCTCACTTTACGAATTGGTCCATGTCAACTCCGCTACTACCTTCCCATCTCTTCTTCTGCCCCTTTTTCCTCCCTCTCCTCCCTTCCTTCCAGCCGGCACCCGGCGGGGACCCCCTCGCGGGAAAAGGACGGGAAAAAATTGAAATACATTGCGGTCGCCGCCGCATTTCCGTCCCAATTTTTCTCATTCCTTTCCTCTCTCTCACACACCCCTCCTGTTTTATTCATTCATTTTTCCTTCTTTTAAATACCATTAATTTAGCTCTTTTACAATTTCATGCACTCAAGTCAGTTTGGAACCGTAACCTAAGCGTCTCTATGGGAGAGTAGTGAGGGAATCCATTTGGTTGTGCTTGAAGCTTAACAAAACGGGCAGCATTATACCGTCTTTCGCCTTCCTCACTCACCTTTTTCTTTTAGGATTTTGTCAATAGAAAAAATTCAGTCATATTTTCCGAAGAATTTAGGCATTTCCAGCTGTATAGAAATTATATGCTTATTTTGTATTCTGAAGAAATATTTCGTAGGAAAATATGAGCTAATTTTACCAGAGATCCTCAAGAGAATTAGTTCTAATGGACGTAGATAAAATATTAAAAGCAGTCCTCGATAACGTTATTAGTCTATATTTGCATTTGATATAAAAAATATTAAATTCAGTGACTTATAGAATGGTGGTTGCGGAAAAGAAGCGTTGTTTTCTGCCAATAATTAATTATATCTTTTGAATGGTTCTAAACATAAATGTAGATTACATGCTATATTTACTATACTCATAAAACATCTCATTCTCGTTACATAGAAAGAGAATATAGAATATAAAATAAATTAATTTGGTGATACATCGAAGGTAAAATATACCAAGTATCGTAATGAAAATAGTTATTTGATGGAAAAATATTGAGTATCACAACTATTATGTATTTTTACATTCAAAGACCTTTAGATAAAATTAAATAAAAACGATCCAAATAACCATGACAGAAACTTGCGCAGTGGCTCTTAAGCCGCAAACAATACACTTAACCTCTTGAACTCGGTAAATAATCTGACCGGTTCATTTCTACTTTGATCTAAATCCTCGCCCAAAGTATTAGAAAGATTCCTAGCTGTGGTAATTACTAGTTTTCTTTTTATTTCCACAATATTCATCCGAACACCTGGAATGTATGGCATCACCCTCTTAAAATGCTACTTTAAATAGAGTTTCATTGTGTACTCCAATAAACTAATACATATTTTCCAGTTAAATGAATTCCAGCAACTTGATAACTTCTCAATCCCATTTTCGTTGCTTGATTTTTTTCAGATCACTTCTTATATTCTCCTATAGTGGCAAACTTTCATTTTTTTCACTGTTCAGCAATATATTTTACTAATTATAAAATATTTCTCGTTTAAGCAGAACGTTTTTCTCAAATGGTACCAGTACCAAACCATTTTGTACTCAATACTATGATAGTTTCTAAAGTTTCCTTTGCGTCATTTCTTAGGGACCTATAATTAAGTAATATTCTTCTCTGTCTAAAATCTTATTTTACTAATACAAATTCTTCCCTAAATATCGTAACTACTAACATTGTTCACCATCTTGATATTGTACAAGTCAATTATTCTATATTTTCTTCTTGGGATATTTTCGAAAATTGAAAACCCTTTACCAATTTCGAGAGGAAAATTATTTGAAATTAGTAAATCTTTTCATCGAGTTTAATTTTTACTTGTAGAATTGAAAATTACTAATTTGGGGACAAATAATCCCATAAAATCGACAATGCTACAATTTTGCGAACTGTTTTGGCAAAAAATGTTTTTACCCAAACTCTTAGCAAAATATGTTTTTGCCAAATTTAAATTTCCCATGATGAATCAAAGTTCTTTATTAATTCGCCACATATAGACGCAAAGTAACAATTACTGCATAAAAGCAATCATAGCTTAAAAATATTGGGCATCACGAATCGAGGTAAAAAATATAGGTAATATCAAAAAGCATATTTCGATAACTCCATGCTTATTACAATGTTTTCTTACGAAGCTAAAATTTTCTAAAATGGGTTTAAAGTTAACCCTTTAAACCCTTAAAATAAATATTACAATATTTTCCTATTTTAAGGTCGATTTCGACCAAAGATTTACCTACGTTTCAAATTCCTATTTTCTATCTGGGCTCAAAGCTCCCTTAAACGAGCAACAAAAGAATCGAGGGTATCGAAAATAAAATATTTAAGTGTGCCATTAGTTGAAGAAAGTCGAGCGAAAAAAATATAATGGCTATCGTGAACTCTGGAAGAGATATGGGAAGAAAGGTAATTAAATTTATACATAAAGGGAGGCCACCACTTTCTCAACTGCACCTGCTCATTTTCCTTCTCTTCGACGAGCAAGCATCGCAAGAGAAACATGAAGCCTCTCACTCAAACTCCCGAATCTCTCCTTTCGCTCCGAAAACCCACCCTCTTCCCTTGTCAGCCACCCCGACTCCACTGCCGCTAGGGACCAGCATGGAAAGCAGCCGGAGGGAAGTGAAGGCGCTCGCTCATGGGGAGTGGATGCGGAGAATGCTGGGAGGAGAGGAAGGGCATGGAGTAGGAGAAAGAGGAAGAAAGAAGACAAGGGGGAGATAAGCGAACGGAAAGACGCACACACGCTTACGAACACCAACTCCTTCGCACGCTCCTGTCAACCTCCGCCCTTCACCCAGAAGAGACAGATGACTGGAGTCTCAGTGGCCAGGGCTCTCGTACCCATCTCCAGGGGCCCCTCTCTCATCTTGTTCAGTGAAAGGTGGGCAGCGTGAAGCAGACGGTGGGTAGCACATAAAGGGAAGGGAATGGGGAAGGAATAAAGGAAGTCGTTTCGAGGCAAGAGGGAAATGAGAAAAAGCCTTCACAGGAGTACGTAGAGAGGAGGGAAACATAGAAGAAGCACTGAAGAAGAAAACTGAAGGATACGGCGCTGGAAAAATCTTAAGGGAATAGAAAAAAGAAAATGTAAAATTCCATTAAAGATTTGCCAAGGCAAGTGACCTGATCCCTATAAAGAGGGCAGAAAAGAACCCACGCCCGTGGAAAAGCTTGTTAAGTAATTGCAATAAGTTTTTCAAGAGTCGTAGAACGTTTTTCCCTTGTTCTAATTTCTGAGATGAACTGTTAGGGAAAGGTGGAATGAGGGGTTAATAGGGAAATAAGTCGTTCTGGAAGGGAGATAAATGCCATTCGTTCAAAAGCGGAGGGAGGAGGCGTGAGGGAACCAGTGAGCAAGATGTCACACAGCATGGGGGAATATGAAGGGGAAGGTCGGGTGGAATACTTAAAAGATAGGCGCTACAAAAGAAGACGTGAGGTGAAAAAAAATGCACGATGCGACCGGTAGGAGATGGGGCTGAGGGATGAGTGAGGCGTCGGATGAAAAAAAAGTAGAAGAAAAATAATAAGAGAGGGAGAGAGAGAGAGAGGGAGGTGGTAAATGGAGCGTACGGTATAATGCGAGATGGGTTGATGGATTAGGAGATTAACACTGACGTGCCCCCCGCACCTTTCGAAAAAGTGTTTTATCTCGTATACTGAGGAGAGAAATGAGGGAGATAGGTGAAAAGGGAAGTGGCGCCGGGGAACGGGAGTAAGGAGGGAAAGAGAAACAAACAGTGAGGGAGAAAAATGACTGAAACGAGGAGAGGGATTAATATTTCGTAGGGGTACACGCTGGAAACTACGCCAAAAAAATTAAAAGTTTATGAATTCGTCGTTTCGGACTTCATTGCAGGAGACAGGGGAGCTGTCAGGAAGGGAGTGTGAGGAGGGAGAGACGAGGGGCGGGGGACGACGGGGGCTCCGCCTCGCATTTTTGTCAGTGCAGGAGCAACAAGTGACACTTAATTGGATTACAGTTATCGGAATTTTCCACCAACACCTTTATTTTTATGCCGCACTCATTCTGGACGTGTAGTTAGGAGATGAGGAGTGCAGATAATGGTAGCAAGAGGAGAATTTCCCAAAGGGTATGGAAAGTAACGATGTGAAACACGACGTACGAGTCAGTAATAGGTTGGATGAGGTAAGTATAACGTCATGCCTACATGAAAGACATAATTTAGATTTGATTTGTTTGAACAGCTTCAAATTTATAAATTTAGATTCGGAAGGAATACGCATATTCTCCATGATGGCTCATATACACAATAAGATAAATAAAATCACATCAGAAAAATACCTTAAACAAGATATTAACATACTCAAAAACAAAGAACTGCACTGCAACGAGTGAGTGGAAAATCGATGAGTGCCCACACGCATATCCTTTGATGTCAGGTATGGAGGCGTAAAATGAGCCTTTTAACTTTGACGTAGGCATCTTGTTTATGTTGAAAGTGGGCGCATGCTCGAACACAAGGGAAAAAGTGGGGGAGATTCACAATAGCACATCAAAAAGCAAATCCATCTTTGTTTCTTCAACCCTATTAAAACGGAAGTTATTGAATGACTCGTAAAATAACCATTGCAAACAATCATTTATACTAGTAATCGCTGAAAAAAAAACTTTTCATGTGGCAGCTTTTTATTCCTTTCTAGATTCACACAGCATGAAATTAGAAATTTGCTGACAGTAAATTATGTACTTTTAACTCACTAGTTATTTTCACTCAATTTTCGAACCCCTTATTACCCAATCTACTTCCGTTCAAATATCCAAGAATATACGCAGGCACACAAAAATCCCGCTGTAAATAATTTTTCAAGCATAAATAGTTCCGTAGAGGCATGCTTTAAAAATAAATTTAAATTTCGAAGCCTCTCCAATGGGTGAAACAACAATGAGACACAGTGGCAAATATTACAAGGTGATGGAAACTCATTCTGCAGTGTACATAAACTAGGGGAATTAATGAATAGATTGCAGATATTTCTTTGCCATGTTTTGACAGATGTTGCGGTGCGAGTGTTTGGCCAAGTGAGTGAGCTAAAAACTATGACGAACCCCAAACTATATGATATTAACACTAACTCTCTGAGAAATAGGAGGCGGTACTCTAAATTTTTGCTTTTCTACTGTTAGCGTTATTTAAATGGGATATCTCCAGTTGATTTTGGTATTAGGTGAGCTGCAATTTCAGCTACTAATAAGAAACAAGAATGAATTTCGTACCTACATCGTTTTCAACATTGCGAAAAAAAGCTGCGCCAGTTTGAAATTCCTTCATTCCGGAGGAAAAATTCGCTAGAGAATGATACTTCAATTCTTTGTTCATAGTGATTCAACTTTATCCGTTCATTATCCATTATTTGGATGAACAACCCAGTAAACCCTTTAACCCGGTAACCCTGTAACCCTATAAATCGTCCAACTAGAGTTGAGTAATCGTAGGTGTTCCTGCTGATTGTAAGCTCTGCAGCGTGTGAAACGGCTGATACATTAGGGTAGGGTGAAAGGGAGGTTACTTTTCATACGCACTATTCGAATTCCCAGGATACACATAGCCTGTGTTTGGTTCGGAATATCCCTAATATACCATCCAGGTTGGAATCCGGTGTCTTCCCTACTGTAGTCTACCTCTCTACCCACTGTGGTTACATCCACAAATTGATCGGATATAGACTTTTTTACTATGTGCAATGGTATTGAATGCTGGGAAATATTTCAAGGTTGAGAAGCATGAATTATAAATTTTATTTTTCCCGATTGAAAATATCTCGTAAGAGCAGCACGAAGCACATTTCAACCTTAAATCTCTAAAAGAGAAAAATAAAACAACAATTAATATGTACACGAAATGAAAAATATTTCTCAGTTCGGAGGTAAAAGCTTCAAATTTCATTAAATTTCATACCTATACCCACCGGAAAAACTTACTTTAATGGTATCTAGGAAATAAACTATGATCTATTTGTTTAAATGATAAAAAAATAAATTCATCTAACATCCATTATATCAAAAGGCAAAAGATTGCCTAATGTTCCAAATAGCTTAATAATATGTACTAATGTAATTTTTTCAATGCGCAATTATCAAAGCGCAGGCACGATAAGGTAACAATTATGTGACTTCACACAACAAAGTACACAATTAGCATTAGTTTCTATATATAATTAAGTAGGACGGTAAATACGAAGATAAACACTTTAAAGGGAATGATAGTCTTATTTACGATGTTTTAGCTTTATTACATCGTGTATTCTATGCCTACATTTCCTACATTCCCATGATATGTGAAATTTTCTCCTGTTATTGAAATGTATCACATCAATTATTCGTTCACACATTTAAATATAATTTCCTGATGAAGAATAGCCTAAATTATGTGCATTCATGAAAAATCATAGAGTTGATCAGTGTATTTGAGTTTACCTCGTGAGTGGTATTAAATATCTTTTTATCCATTGTCTAAAGATAAAATCAGTTACAACTATTAAAAATATTTCCATGCATTGCGAAAATATTTTGCCTTCTTTGCGTTGTGGATATAATGATTTTCCAAACTTGTTGTTACAAAAAAATAACTACTCGTCGAAAGAATACGTGATTCTTATCTTAACGATGCATTTGTTGAAGGAGACGGCGATTGATACCACCTAGTTTCCCATTCAAGTGAATGATTGGCGTGATATGTGGAGTACCTGCTCTGCAACAAATCATGAGCGTTTTTGAAACAAGAAATACAAACGCCTGAATGAGAAGGGCAAGGCGCATTTCTTCTTACGTTCAGATTGATGAGCAGGAAACGTACGTTGGCAGGGAGAAGAGGAGGGTAGCGAGACAAATGGAGGCAACTCTTGGTGGATAAGAGAAATTATTACTCACTTAGAAGGACTCCACACTAGGAAGATTGAATACAGGTGGACATTTCTAACTCTTTTGAATAGCATACGGGCTATACACTGGAAATTCAATGACAGATAATATATATTTTCAATATAAGCTAATATGATTGAAAGTCACCATAATGTGTGAGCTAGTGGATGTATTACGCTCTTGACTTCTAAGTCGGAAACATGAAGAGTCTTGAACAGCATCATTTATCAAAAGTAACATTTTACGCGCATTCTGTAATTGCTCGAATCCCAAAGTGGTTTTCCCACTTAAGGACTCCTATGGTAAGGTCGGTTTGCTTTCTTTAAAAAAAATATGTGTTTTGAGGCTTAAAATAAAAAAAAAACTTCTTTTAAAGTGGTAAATTTTCCGAAAATTTTCTCTCAGGTAAAAATGGATATTAAAGAAGACAGAGAGAGAATAGATTGCAATTACTACAAAACTCTTTTGTAAAGCAGGGACCACTTTAATTTACCTAACGATTTAATGAGGCGGTTAAAGCTTTAATAACTTATCAGTTGCAACTTTCCACTCTTTCACGATTTTGCAACCAAATTTCGATAAACTACATCATCTTCAAGTGAAGAATGAATACCATCTACCATCCACCAAGAACTGCATAAAAGATGACACCAAGTGCCACCTTATGTACAGTGTTATCTAGAAGTAAAGGAGTAGGGTGGGAATTTATTGAAATGTGCGGTGAGAGAATGTGAGGGAGTTGGAAGAGTTGGCAGAGTATTGAAGAGTATCCAATCCCACAAAATAAAGTCTGCTCAATCAATGCCTCTACTCAATTCAATGGATGCAGAAGTTAAACCAAGTAAGTAATAAGTAATAACTATATTGCTCAGTAAATATATCCCATAAAAACCTGGCAATTCCATTTTAGCTAAGATACTTAGATCAGCTCTTTAACGATTTAACGTAGCTAAATATTTAACTTCCGAATGCGATATTTAAATACATTAATAATACATCACATAGTATATCAACTAATCAAATATATAGTAGAGCTTGTTCAGCCTGTAAAGTTAACCAGAGGAAAGCCAAGGAACAAATACATCCGCTAAATACAAAGGGCTAGAGGACACAACAGTCACAATGATACGTATGAGATATTCTCGGAAAAGGTTCGAGGTTATACGAGAATTCTCTCGATTCGAGAATATTCTCCTATCAGGGAATTAGCATGGCATTGGAAGGAATGTAAGGCTGTACGCAGTCGGATTGGACTGATGATAATGATGTTTATTAAATACAAAATTATATTTATATTCAAGTCAAATATTGAATTGGTGTTGAATTTGCAATTAAGTTTGTCTAAGAATTCTTCTGGCATAATGAAAAGTAATAGGATAACATTATATATTGCATTATGAGTGTATAAGATAAGAATACGTACAATTCCAATCGTACATAAATCTTTATTTGAAAACTGAGCAGATTGTGTTTGGTTCCAGTTTGCCGGCAACTCGAGAGAGCAAATCAGACCGATTTGTGCTGGAATATGGTGTACGTTGAAACAAAGAAAAGGAATCGTAGACAGAGAGCTGGAGAATTGGAGAGCATACGGAAACAAATAAAGGGAGAAGGGAGTTGGGCTCCCAGGGCGAGAAGATGAATGGCGACACGGGAAGGACTTCCATAGATGTGAAACATTGGTGGAACAGACGCACTCCGCGGGAAGGGGGGGTGGCGGATGGCGGGGGTGGAAGAAGGGCGAGAATCGCGCCGTGGCAAGGGGCGTGTGTGAGTGCGTGTGTTAAGAGGCGGAAGGAACACAAAGGGCGCGGCCGCACTCACGAAACACCGGAACATTGGCACAAACCAAGGATCCCACTAATCTTTCAGCGCTCACCCTCCTCCATCCAATTCACATCCTTCCCCTCCACCGATCCATGAAACCCTCAAACCCCTCCTCACCCTCGCCTTCCTTCATCTTCCCCTGAAACGGCAGCCTCATCCCCACTTGAGTCCCACCATTACTCCCCGAACTCCCCGAAACTCTCCTCCCTCTCCTCTCATGGAGGGGAGGGGGTCCAATTCATTCCGATCCGGGGGCCATGTGACCACGGACCCTCTCTCTCCCGTGTTCCCGCTTCCAACTCCCTCTCCCTCTGTCTTCCTCTTTTCCTCCTTCCTCGAGGCCAATCGGAAACACCCTCCTTATACATTTATTCCACTACCTTTTTCAGCCCCATCCTGTCTCCCTCTCTTGTTTCGCACCCGGTTACCACCACCCACGCATATCACCCTTTCCTCCCCCGATCCCTCCGGTCGCACTCCTTCCTTGTACACTTGCCGCCGAGATGGTCCGCAAGAGGGATCTCTCTCGGTACACGAGGGTCGCGTCGTGTTCGGTCAGCATAAAAAGTCCGACCTCCGATCCGTTTCCACCCTCCGCTTCCCTCTCGACCCCCGCCTCCGCCACCAGGCCCTTTCCCTTAGGAGAGGAAGAGGAGGGCATGAGAGAGACAAATTACTCCCCGCAAGATCGCCAGAGAGAGAAAGGGGAAAAATGTTTTTGTGCCTCTTCTTTCTTTCTGCTACTTGTCTCTTTTT
Source organism: Hetaerina americana (assembly GCF_022747635.1). NCBI lineage: Eukaryota > Metazoa > Arthropoda > Insecta > Odonata > Calopterygidae > Hetaerina > Hetaerina americana. Next base: position 21,894,147 of record NW_027286874.1, on the reverse strand, counting down.
CTTCTCCTCCAATACGGGGGTCACGAAGAAACATCCCGAGGTGCGTGTAAAAGCTTATTCCCAGACCCTCCTCCTTCCCTTCCCAGCCATCTCAGCCAATCCTCTCCTCGCTTTCCCGCCTCCTTCTTCTCCCACGCCCTCCGGTGTGTCGTGTCGTGCCAGGACAACGTTTTGGCGAATTGAAGGAGTGTAGATGAATGAAAAGGATGGGGGTTGGAGGCAGCGGGAGGGTGGGGCGGGGGATGGAGAGGAAATGTAGAGGCTGGCGGAAAAAGAACGGTCCTTAATGAATGAAAGTGATTAATGCAGGTCCACGCAGTATTCACTCGGGCCAAGGACTCTATCCAAAGTCGTATTTCATGTCCCCCCCTCTGAGTGGGTACTTTCCGCTGTGCAAGACTTCCATTATTTTACAATCAACTGTCAAATCTAACGTGAATGATACGGTCGTCTTGAGTAATACTTGTAAAATAATGATAAAATCTTGAAGCATCCCAATTCATACGACGACATAATCGTACAATATTTGAAGAAATGCATCACTTAATAAAAACACTACATTAAATTCACGACTTAGAGCAGGATTGTTTTGACAATGACTGTAAATTTTAGAAGAAAAAACGATTTTAAATAAGAATTCAAAAATTTAATTGCGGCCACCTAGAGATAAAAGGGAATTTTTCAAAACAGAAGAAAAAGGAGTTGCAATCTTTGAAACTTGAAGATTCAATTAGTGTCTGGTTCCCATGAAATTAACTATGCTTCTAATAAATCAAAATTAAAATTGCTTATAAGAATTTTTAATAAACGATTTATACAACTAAACGTTTCGTTAATTTACCCTAGTGCCAAAGAAATGACAAGTTTTAAAGAACTGGCAATCTGTTATTTAATAGTAACTTTACATATACAAAGGATTGGGGTGGAAGCAGCGGGAGGGTGGGGTGGGGGATGAAGAGGAAATGTAGAGGCTGGCGAGAAAAGAACGATCCTCAGTGAATGAAAGTGATTAATGCAGGTTAATGCAGATTAATTCAAGCGAAATTTGTGGACGGAGATATTTGAGATGAAAACGATGAGTTATCATCACAACGATGAGATGTCATCACATTGCTGTAAGTAATTGGCCGTTTTCTTACCTTTTCGCCCCTGGAGTCCTTGTAAACAACCCATTGATCTAGGGAGTCCCGCCAGTACTCGACCAGGAAGGCCTCGGCATATTCTTGCCCTTGACCGTTGCCAAAACGACCCTGTGTCTCAGTCCGCGTGATCAGATGATCACCGGTAAGGTCCACCTCAAGATACTCCCGGACCTCGCTGCTTATAACAGTCCTCGGGCACCAAGCACCCCCATTCTTCTCCTGTCGAATCCTGAAAACATAGGAAGAGATCAATGAAACGCTATTAAATGTTGCATTCTCTAATACAAACCAAATTTTAGAATTCAATGATGGCCTATAGCTTTAACAACCCACAGAGTACCGATTATATTCCCTGCGTTGATTTTAACATCGGGATTATCAATATTTCGATTTGAAAGCATGGTAGGTATGAATCCCTTGTCTGACAGTTGTTTCCTGGATTATATTATATAGCTGGATTTTCTTTTTAGGAAGCTTCCGTTTATAGCTAGAAAATCAAAATTGAAAATCATCATATATGGTATCTTTCAAAAATTCATTCGCGTAAATTCGCGGATAATGATTTATGTTACAGTCTTCCAGCTATTTCCACAAGTATATCAACAGAGGAAATTTTAGTTTAGTTATTTCTAATTTTGGGAGCTAATTCTATTCATTATAATATACCCATTTGACATCAACGGGTATTTTAGTAAGCGCGCCCTAATTCTCCAAAGAAATGGATTTGCAGTATTCAATGAGAAATCCTAATATAAAGAAATGTGAATTTAAAAAATATTTTACTCCTTGCTTCAACTTAAGATAATGGGGCACCAGAAAATGCTGCAAAACTTCCGTGGTGCCATTTTAATTTTTTTTAAGCTTCATTTATTTTTAGGAAACAAACGCGGTCTATCAACAACTGCTATTTCGAATGACACCAAAAAATACCCCGGAGCCATTCCTTGTCTCGCTTCGTGCTAAATGGAAGATGTTATTTCCTTCTATTCAGATATAATAATTTAATTATTCCTAAGGAAAGATCATTCCGTCAAACAATGCGTAAAGATAATGACTTTCGCAGGAGTCTCCTAGTGCTCGCCTGTTTATTACAACAAAAGGGGACGATAAGAAAGGAGGAGGCCGTGAAGGGGTCGAGGGTGAGACGGAAGAGATGTTCACGTTGCCTTCCCTCCAAAAAGGAAATATAATTTTTCGTGATGAAAGGGCCGTTTAATTCTGAAACTCGGAGGGGAGAGGCAAGGAGAAAGGGTTCTTTATGTCCCTGTAATCAAAGCGGCGGCGTCGGCGGCGGCGTGGGCCAAGGGAAGGAGAAGTGGTATCCGATGACAAGAGCTAGCGGGTGAGTTTCTGAGGTTGAGGGAATGCGAGGGGGGAGGGCTACGAGGGTGTCTAGATAGAAAGAAGGCTGGAAAGCATAAATACGGTTACCTCATGCCTTTAACACATATTCTGGAGATTAATCTTTCGTTTCAATTTGAGGAAATTCCGAAGATTGCCTACGCAAATCTAGTGTATTATAACGTGTCGTCTTTTCCTACTATATTATACTGCTTCTTAGGGGAGATAATGGTTCCTGAAAGTTACATGCACCAATTCTTTGTATGCTCAATCTCACGTACCTAGTACTTGCAATTTCTCGTCAGAAAGACAAATAGCTGAATAGTAATGCTTTCCCAACAATTGAATCTCAACTTTATAACTTCCTTCTGATTTTAATGCCCTTAGGTTCACGCAAGCGAGGGAACACAGCAAACTAGATAATTGCTAAAGCAACGATAGGATTTCATTGATGACCAATTTGAGAGAAGAACGAAGTGGAAAATTGGAAACGAGATGGAGTTGTAACATTATGAGCTATCCGCAAACGGGCGGCGGAATGCATAAAATTAAAATTGCTCTAAGTAAACACATTAGAAGATTATGAATGAATTAGGGGTACTCAGTACTTAGGGAAAAAATCACCATAATTGTAGCATATTAGTCCGAAATAGTCATATTTGAATGATAATAACAATTTTAAATACTTCTTTGTCATCAAATTAAAAAATTTTACGGCAGATTCAATTATCACAAATAGTAGTTATATTATTCAGCGAAATGCGTTTTGTTTATGTTTTGGCGATTTTCTATTCTTAATAGGAAACGAATTTAAAAACAATAATTTGTGCTCAGGTATTTGAATAAGTAATGACGCACCTCATTCCATTTGATAAAAACCTTATCTTTATAAATAAAAAGGGAGCACTAGTGCTAACGTAATGAATCTACTACTCATGTGTCACAATTATCCCAGTTCAAGTGGATTAAGTTTTCGACGGAATATCGAGAATGCAGTTATGACTCTAATTTTTAGCAAAGCAAGAGTTTAAAAAAGGCTGAAAATACGGGCAAAACCAAATGGAAAGTAACCCTATCGCAAATTTGAAACTTTTCTCTGGCCATGTTATCGGATCAAATCCTATCGGGAAGAAATTTCCTCTGCGTGCAAAATAAATTGTTAGTCAACATAGATTCTAAAAGCCTCGTCGAGGAGATTGAGTACAATTAACTGTTGAAACAAAGCTGATTAACATGAAGTATCGTTAAGATATGGGTGTACAAGTACTAAGACTGGAATAAAATTAAATCTGATAAAAATTTTCTTAGTTATTCTGTGAACACTTGGCAGATATCTTTCTTTTTTTATTTTCTATAGGACCAAAATGAACTTTCTTATGAGTATATTTTTCTCAGAATTTCTTGAAATATCGCAGCAATAAGGCGAGCGATGCAATTAATTCTGTACTAAATGTTTTGACACCCTTTGAATCAGATTTATTTGCGAAAGATTGTTGCATTTTCATAATTCCGAGTCATAATCAAGAGTTAGTCTCCTTGATACGAAAAAAATAAACTCATATTATTCCTTACAATGGCATACTCAGTCTAAATTATGTCATTACCAATAGAAAGCGATGAGTTTAGGCCTTCATTGGTTTAGCCTGATGAGTAATGTGAACGGATGTCTCTTGAAAAGGTGCTCGACCCCAGCTAGAGCATTAGTGTTTCTGCCGGTGAGTTAAATTGTGAACCTTAAAAAAATGTTTTCCTTTTTCTATGCATTGCCTTCTATAAAAACCTACCTATATACTTTATTCCCTATTTCCTGATTCACTAATAGCGTGTCGATACCAGTTGCTTATTGCCTTGCTCCTAATTAGGGGTAGTTTCTAGCGAAGAAGAGAAAGAACCAACCTGATATAGCATCTGAAATAAGTCATCATAGGAAATATCATCAGAATAAAATTGTACGTGTACTTAAATATTTACAACAAGATGAACAAGGACTTTAATAAAATTAATAAGTATAAGAAGGAAAGTTTGCCAAGGGAATCCAAAAACTCCCAGGCTTAGTAGAGATGAAAATGGAATAAATTGAACTAACAATTGGTATCACTTCAACCAGAATTGAAGAGTATTAACATCAAAACAAAAAGTACGCATGAATAAGGGAATACGATTGTAAACAAAAGAGAAAGCGGAAAATAGAAGGAAAAGGTAGCAAGCACAACGGACCCAATTAACAACTTAAGAACATTAAATCACTCAGTGAAATATTTCTATGGTGTAAATTAAGAGAGTTAACCATAAAACCATAAACACAGTAACCAACCCGAAAGTCAATTACGTAGGTGACGGTAGAGTTTATCCAGTACTAAGCCCGACGGCGTGTGAAATTCACACATCAGGGTAGGGGGGCCAATTCCTTTCCCTGGGCAGGTTATGATTTCCCAGAAAGATCGGGTAACGGAAAAATTGCATACCCTGGGTGGAGCTGTAGGTGCCCAGAACGGCTTGCCCGGGAATGGAACCCAGGCCCTCCGGTCAGTAGTCCAACGCTCTACCCTTGGACTACCGCGATCCATACACACATAAAAACCATAAACACAGTAATCAACCTGAAGGTCGGTTTGGTTGGTGATGGTAGAGTTCACCCAGTACTAAACCCGACGGCGTGTGAAATTCACACATCAGGGTAGGAGAGCCAGTTCCTTTCCGTGCCGGTTATGGTTTCCCAAAAAGATCTGGTACCCGCAAATCACATAGCTTGGGTGGAGCTGCAGGTGCCCAGAGTAACTTTTCCGGGAATCGAACCAACGCTCTACCCCCTGGACTATCGCGACCCACACACATACACACATATTTTATATATATTATGTTTTAAATAGGCGCCACAAGTTTATTCAAATGACATAAATCTACTGAAATTGGCAGAGGAAGCTCGCCAAATTAATGTTGGTGGGAAAATAAATAAAAATACACCTTCAAAAACCAAAGATTCATTTATTGATAGGAATGAGCTCTTACGGCTAGTAGAATTGAAAAAATGAAAACTTCCAATGGCCGTAAACAGTTAACCTTTCTAAACGAAGTACAAATGAGATTAGTTGGCTAGGGCCTCAAGTCAAATTTGGGGTAAAAGGTAAAAAGGAAAGGGATAAGAAAGTTAATACGAATACGCGTGTTTCGGCCACAAAGTAGCCCTCTTCGGTGTACTGAAGGCGAATTGTCACGACAGCAAAAGTCGAAGTGAGAAAGGGTAGGAGCAATCCGAAGATTTTCATTTTTTCAAAGATTCATTTGATAGATCAATCTTTATCTTTCAATACACCCAATTTAATTTAAAAATTTGAAGATATTTGACCTAAAATTAATGTGTCAGTTGCTTTCCTTATATATTATTTTCTTGAAGTTCGTTTGCAAAAGCAATTCTACCGAGTGTAATATCACATCTGAGTACGCCCAGAAATCATTTAATCACAAAGCCTCTAGCAACGTACCACTGCGAAAATTTCTCATTCCGAACACGCTAACTATATGAATCCGAAATTGTCTCAACCACCAAAGTGGGAAATGGATGCTTAAGACTTGGTGGATGGATTTATGGGAATGGAGATGAGTGGAAGCAGAAAGGTAAGAGATGCCGTCATCAGCCTCCCTTGCCCGAAAGGATGGATTGGCCTGAAGCTAAGGGCTCATTCCACCACGGCAATCTTGAGATTACGCCTTCCTCGAATATCTGAGACAGCTATCTCACCTCGGTCAAAGGATGGCACCTCTGTAACCCCTGCGCGTCGATTTCGACACTTGAATTGACTGAAACGCTGGTGAGTAACGAAATGACGTTTCCTGGGGTATTGGGCTCATTGTACTGTGTACACTTTGACAAAGATTTTCTAACAGGTCAGGCAACAAAAGGTACTTATTTCCACAGATGTGATAATTTTCTCAAATCGGTTTTCTTAATATTATCATCTTTTTTCTGATTTTCTATTTCGCAAAACTAGAAGAGCAAAATAATACTAACCATAAATTTAAATAAAAAACGAATGGTATATGTAAATAGTACGAAACCATTGAATGAATAAGATGCCATGGAAAAAGTAGGACGGCATGAAAAGAATAGGTTAAAAAGGGCAAGTATTCAAAGAGTTGATATATTTGCAAACGCGAATCATTAATATATTACCATAAAATAGGGTACAAGTCAATGCTAAGCATAATATTTATAGGGAAGTAGTATTGAGGAGAAAGGCTTTAATTACTCACTGCGTGCCACAGTAAAATCGATTTATTCTCGAGCTTCGCTCGGAAAATATGGATGAGTGTTTAATGAAACTTTTTTACAAATCGTAGATTCATTTCCAAAGAAGCTATTACAAAGACTGGCAATTCCTTGATCAAATAATCTCAAGTAAATTAAACTAAAAATAGGAACCGGGATCGAGACAAATAAAATTGTTGCATTTTAATATACTTTCATTAGAGTGAGATCCTTTATAATTAAATTTTATTATTTGTAAGTATAACACGATAAACGTGAAACATTAATCGATAAGCTCAGAATAAAATCCTCTATTTATTAATATATCATATAACATCACTCTTGTCAATCAATCATCATCTAACCTAGCTACATCTCTTTTCCGTAACCGAAAAATACATTCCCTTATATCCTTAAAATTCTTTGGCCCGTTTTCAACATAATATTTACGAGAAGTGCTCCTTTTATGGTACATGATATACTTGAATGGCTACGGTGTAAAACACTCATTCATATTAAAAAAAATATATTTTGGATGTTGACACAGAGTTGGAGCTGTTTTATTTCCAACTACCCGTTATTTCAGCTATTAGAGATACAATATTAATCCGATTTTATTTCTCGATTAACTGAAAACTCATTTCAATGCGTAATTTCCGTGAGTGATAAACATCATTTCACAATTACCTATTTAAAGTACTATGCATAAAGATGCATATAGTCCATAATTTTGAATGGATGATAAATCAAACCTTCAAATGTAAATTGGTCAAGAAATAATAATTTAATGGCTAATCTGTTGTCCACACTTCATAGACCTTGCGCAAAATCTTCCTAGAACATTATCAGTAGCATCATAAAATCCCTTGAAATGACGCATCCTCTTTAAATATTTAAACGAGTGTATAAATACGGTGGATGCTCTTAAGTTTCCATCTCTCCCAAAAATCACAGAAAGAGATCAACAAACGTTCCTTGCCTTTGAAAATACAAAAAGGTCTCGCCAAATATTGATGACCCATCTCCTACCACTTAGCCATTTTAATGGAAGAATAATGGACGGGCTAGGCAAGACTGGAGTTGCTCTTGAGTACCTTCAACAGGCCGTTTATTCTATCGTCTAGGGATTTGCCCTTCATTTCATAGCTTCAAGCTAAGTTTCCCATTGAATTCAAAAGTCAACCTTAAGTATGTGCCAAATACATGTATGCGGACACTGAATTGAACTGAGGATTGCATTTACATTAATCACTCATCTTTGCTCGTGGGGTATTCTCTGACAGTAAAACAAGATAAAGGACAACGCGGCTAGCTGAAATGAACTCATGGCTAATAAATCATAAACTAAGTTTATTTTGCATGAAATATATGAGTTACGCAAGGAAATATAATTTTTCATCAGGCACCGCCATTTGCAGTGCATTATCATGCATGCTAAGGCTGTGAAAATAAACGGATACCTTTAGTGAGTACTAAAATGTTCATTTAAAAAACTAGCTAATCAACGTACCAGTAGAGTGCTTTTCACGCATAACTTGAACTAACCATCTGTCCGAAGTATACACGTGAGGAAAACGGAATAATTAGAATTGCTGGTATTTGGGAGAAATTAAGAGAAAATTTCTAGCTGGATGATTAGAACTAAAAATTATGATACCTATTTAGGTCCTTCGATATATGTACATAAACTTTATAAACTTTTGAAAGTCATGATGGCTATAAACCAGCCTATCAAAGGTTCATTGCTACATACAAAACCGTGATTTTGTCAGGGAGAGTAATGGAGTGATTAGCTACACATTGCCAAGGTACAGCTATCCTGAAGGTATGCAATAATTGCGAAGGAGAGAACAGAAAATGTTCATTGCTGGAAGATTGGTCTACCCTACGAATAATTATGCCTCATTATGAGCAGATAAATGACGAACCCAATCCGCCAACTAAAAGATCTGGAGATGGACAGCATTAACCTAGTCTAGCATGTAGGTGGTGACTCACTCCCTAGCTCCCTATTTAATACACCAGCATGAGTTAAAATGAGAATAATTAGGTAAATTTTAGATTTAGAAGTGTCTTCATTCCTTGAAATGCGTCTACTAAAACATCGGTAAACGATATAACAGATAGATTCTTGAATCAAAATTATACCATCTATTCCACAATTTTTGTTGAACTATGATACTGATAATATTGATGTAATGAATGTTCAATAAACTAATGTAATAACCCAAATTTAAATTAATAAAACTTCTGCTACGCATATATCCCAAGTGAAAATTTGGCCCCCCTAATACAATATTATAATAATAAATAACTATTTTTAAATTGTTCATCATTGTAAAAGTTTTATTTAGATAAAAAGTCATCTCAAATCGATAAAAAATATAGAAATAATATGATAACTTCAACGAATGCGATTTAATTTGTCGAACTTTACTTAATGGTAACCCACTCACATTATTGAAAATTGAGCGTAAGTTACGCTTACGTAAGGTACGCTTGGTGACGACATTATTCATTCAAAGATCTCATACATAATCCTGGTGGTTATTTTTTGAGCATACAATGGGGTTGACATGGAATGAGCGTGTCTTAACCAACCAGGACAAGAGCATGAAGACACAGCAAGAAGAGCATGATTAATATAATAATAACAAAGATGGACTACGCATTTGTGCGTCGGTCTCAGTAACACGTACCTCGTTCCTTTAGAAGCGAGGAGTCAAATCGATGAAAAGTGAAGAAGATAAGTCTTACCCTCTCATCTCACTGGAGCTTAATGCGTCACCACCCTTTGCATGGACTACCCTTTTATCATATAAATATGACTAACGGAGGAAGAACCACTTCTCTCTCTCTTCGGCCATCCTCCTCTGCCCCTTCCCTCTCCTCCCACACTCTCTCGCCCTGAGGGAAAATCCTCCTCCTTCCGTATCCAGTGCCCACATGCCATACAAACACACATCAAGTAACCCCGTGAGTCGATGCCTACCCTTTTGCCTTCTTTTGTGTGCGCGGTGGAGTGCGCTCGACGGCGCAGCAAGCCATCCTCGGAGAAATTCCACGGAGACCCTTGAGGAAGAGAGAATGCACGGGGAGCGGGGCAGGAAGGGAGTTTTGGTTGGATGGATTGTGGGGAATGGGGAGTGTGGGGGAGGACGGCGTCAGGGAAGTGGAGACGCGGCTCGACGACGCTTCTCCACCTCCTCCCATCGCGGCAGTTTCAGTCTTCCCAACCGTCTTTATCCCCCCCTTCTCCTCCGACGGCCACCTCTATTACACAAAGCAAAGTTGAAACGAGTGACCGAACATGGTCAACATTCCGTCGACAGAAGACAGAGAGGGGAGACAAGAAAAGAGAGAGCGAAAAAGAGTTGAGAGGGAGGAATTTCTACATCCAAAACGAGTCACGGAGCCTGGGAGATTCTTTTCCCAGAGGCTCGATTGGGTAGACAAATATGATATTCGTTTTTGTTTGTCATGAGATAGTATGTTTGTGCCCCGCCCAGTCCTTTTGATAATGCTCAAAGCGGTGAGTTAATGGCAAAATGAGTACTTTTTCTGGAAACATATCGTTTGCTATCAAAGCCTCGTAAAGATGGCGATTCCTTTGGTTGGGAATTTAAAAATGAGTCTTTCTTTTAGTTAATTCTTTGTATCTCTATCAGTAATTTTCCTATATTGGTAAAAATACACCAAAAAAACAGGCTATGGTATAAGTAATTGGTTGAAAAAATGGCTAACGCGCCAAATAAGTCTGACCTCTTTCAAAGTGAATATTAACGTCTGATAATAAGAGTAATAACACCTTAGTGCGTTGAAATTTATTTTTCAATGGCGCTCCTACCTGGTATTTGAAAGGATTTAGAATAATTTTATGCAATAACTCTTAAACCATTAATTTATTACATTTTACGATGCGTTGGCCTTATTTTTCGGGCAAATATATTTTACAGCGGTGTCCTTAATAGGCCCATAGTGAAATTCCTTCTGAAGTAAACCCTTAATGGGGTCTACATGAAGTTCTTGGGCAATAATTTCACGCATCTATTTTAATATCCAAATATATAAGTATTTCACCAATATTTAATCGTAAAAAATGAAGTAGAGGGTCTGAGAAATAAAATTACTGTAGATTTTGTCAAGTAACTCACAATATCTATGGTTGATTTCAAACTCTTGGTTTCCTCAAGCTAACTAATCACATTTTTCGAAGAATTAATGCACTAAAAGTTTAAAAGTTATAAGATGGAAGAAAAATGGCTAAAGCAAGTCATTAAGTGGTAATAATATTTTACCAAGTAAATTTTACCTTATAACTTCAAAATAAGAATTTTCGCAAAACGATTTTCGTAGCAATGTTTGGACCGGTTCAAGAGGGAACTGGCCGATTTTGTGCGGCGATTTGTCACCATGGATGGGTGCATCACTACACGCCAGGAACAAAAAATTAGTGGAAGCCGGTGGTTCAGCGCCAAAGAAAGCGAAGTCGATCGCATCTGCTGGAAAAGTCGTGGCCAGTGTGTATTGGGATGCGAAAGGGATCCAGTTAATTAATTACCTTGAAAAAGTCAGGACATTTAGAGGCGAATAGATAGTGTAGATTTTGACTAGCTTTTTTGTTCGCCCTTTTTAACCAGCTGAATGCCAAAATTCGTACGAAGAGACCTAAATTGAAGACGAAAAAAATCATCTTTCACCAGGACAACTCACCTGTTCAGAAAGACCTGTTGGCGATGGTAAAACTACGGGATTTTGGGTACGATTTGCTCGGCCATCCCAATTATTCCCCTGATTTAGCACCTCAAGAGTTCTCTCTGTTCCCGAACTTCAATATATTAGTATTTCAGAAGCGTTCCGCGTCTAAAGAAGAAGATGAGAGGGCCGTAGATTGATATTTTCACAGCTTTCCAGACTCTCACCTCCGGGAAGGAATATTGACGGGAGAAACGCTGAACCAAGTGTGTTGTAGTCAAGGGAGATAATGTAGAAAAATGAAATAATTTGTGTACTTATAATCGCAGTCATTCATTGTCAGATGGAGAAATTTTCTCCCCACCCTTGTATTCAAGTATTTTTAGACTAAATTGGAAAAAAGAACCGACATAAATAAAAATTTTACAAATGGATCCTATTTTCTACTATCTATTTAACCATTTACCATTATGGGACTGTTACAACTTAAGTTGATCTCTAGCAGTTTAATTTTTTATACGCTGAAGAATTTCTATTTCATCGCCGTAGGTATAAATAATTTTTCACCTATTCAATACTTCGAAAAAAACTATTGGAATAGAAGAGTGCTATCGTTTTATACCGGCACTTATTTTCAGGATATTAAGTTAGAATGTGAAATACACTGAGGCAACCAGTATTCAGATTATTTATTCTAAAAAAAATAAACCGACAAGTTTAGTAAAACTGTTGTCCTAAAAGGGGCGCAACTAAAACGAATTATGCTCTATTTTATTAATACAAAATCACATTTGTAAAATGTAGGGTTCATTCATTTGTAAATAGAAGTGAATGTATATTTTCAGCGGTAATTTGAATGGATAGTGTCACATGGCTTATTTGGAAAAAGAAAAAATGATTTTTGAACGAAGCATATTTATGAGAACATTTTTAAAATTTTGATTACAATCCGTAAAGCCTCTGCCAAAGATAAACACGCAAAAAAACAGGCAATCGCCCTGGAAACAAATGGACAAATTAAGCACTAGTGAGAATAACAATGGCCGTCACGACAAGAGTTTGGATTAAATTTTTCTTTGCAACTTAATTCAGTTGAATCCAAAAATATAGTCGTAAATTTAGAAAAAGGTGAATATTTATAAAAACAGTGCTAGAACGTTCCGCTGGAATTCGCTGAATTGAACAAAATTTAGCAAGGATATGATGAAAAATGTGTTGCACTAAGGCAAGGGATATTTTTGGTCAACTTTAGGCAAATAAAAATTATTATCCATTGATAATATGAGTGAATAAAAATCTAATATAGCCACAGAAAATGACATGCATCAAAAGATTAATTTTCTTGCCTGCCTCCCATTTTCCCATTATTTTTCTAGCGCGATCGTCAGCAATCTCCAATTAGCAAATTAAAGGGGTATCTATGCTGGTTTTATTGAATTTTTTGTTTGCTTCAACATTTTTATTGAATGCGCAAGAAAAAACAGTTTTTTGACAAAGTAAAAATCCAAAATATTCCACAAATGGAAATATTTTTCCTTTCACACCCACAAGTTTCTACGTACGCACCAAGACAGCTTCGAGAGCTGACTTCCGCTACCCAGACGAAGGATCACGAATCCTGGACATTCAACTGCTCATCTCACGGGTGAGAGGCGAGTGCTCACGCATCTAAGCTTCCAAGAGACGTTGAAAACCCAGCGCGTTCCTTTCGACCCTCAAGCTACCGCTCATATCCAGCCCCACAGCCCAACCTCCAACCCCAAAAGCATGATCCCCACTATCCTCCGCCGTCATCACACCGTGGCCTCCTCGCCCCCAGCACCACGACCAACAAGCCTTGCTGGCACGCGCGGCACCCTCGTCCCCGTCTCGTAGTCTCAATCCGTGCCCCACTCCCACAAACACGCAAACCCCTCCTCCCGACGACTCTCCCACTCCTCGACCTCTCTCCTTCCATCCTTCCGCATCGCCTCTTCCTCCCGCGCCACCGACACCGAGGCGAGGGAATCGTATTCCATTTCCTTTAAACCCCCATTTGCACACGGAAACCCCTTCTCGAGAGAAACCCAAAAACCAACCCCCCCACCTACTTTACCACTCACTCTCCATCTTTGATGGAGCGATTCGCGGAAAGCGCTTTCAAAGACTCGAAACACAATGGAGGATGTGACTGCGTTATGCTTCTCCAAACGTGAGAAGGGGCACAAGATGGAGACGGACAAAAGGAGGGAGCAGATAGCGAAGAAGGGGATGCAAGCGTAACAAGGGGGATGGAGGAGGAGATAGCGTGGAATGGGAGGGCAGAGGAGGAGTCCCGTGGAGGCAGTTGGGGAGGGAGCGCTAAGACGGAGAGAGAGAGAGAGAGAGAGAGAGAGAGAGAGAGAGAGACGGAAGGTGTGGGCGAGGGAATACGAAGGGGAGGGCAGGGGGTGAGAAATATCGGACGGAGGGTGAGGATGGAGATACAATGACGGCGGGGAGCTGTGGTGAGCACCAGTGGTGATAATAGAACAATAAGAAGACACTTAGGGGGGTTGGAAAGAAGCAAAAAAATAATCCTAAAAGACTAAAACATAAGGGAGAAACGAAGGGAGAAAGATGATAGACGAACCAAATGCAAAATTAAGAGCGGAGAGCAGGAAATATAGCGAGGGTTGAGAAAATAAGTGATAGGGAGAGAGATAGGGACGGGCACGGTGTGGTCCACATAACTACGGCAGCGGGAAGGAAAAGGACGGGGGTTGGTGGAAAGTAATTTCAGGGGAGCATCTATCAAAGGAAATGGGAGTAGGGATGGCAAAGGGAAAAATAAAAACATCAACGCCTTCTGCAAAGTGAGGGAGGGAGAAAAAAGAGAAGGTAACTTGGAAAAGGGAAAAAGGAATAGTGGGAAAGGAATGGGAAAAGGCGACAAGAATGAGTGTTAAAGAATGAAAACCAAAGAAATAAAAATGGCGAGGAGGAAAGAAGAGCCGGGAATAAATTGAGGGCGGTGAAAATAAGATAAAGAGACTGAAGAAAAGGAGTCCCGGAACGGCATGGGGGGGGAGAAGGGGGAGTAGGGGGAAAGTGGCGGAGAGTGCGTGAGGTGGTGGGGAGGGTGGAAGGGGCGCAGCAACAAACAATGGAGGACCAATTTACGGCAGAGGGCGCAGTGGAGTCTCTCTCTCTCTCCACCGCCAAGGGAGTGCAAAAAAACGGATGAGGCAAAAGAGCATTCGATGGAAAGGAACTAGACTTCATTTCTTTGTGAATGCAAGAGGAGGCAGGGCGAAAAAAAAGACTTTAATATACTAGCTGCTTTCCCTTCCACTTAAAGGCCTCCTTATATCCATTGTGAATTACAATACTTTCTGTTTATTCATCGAACAACACTCCCAAATCGCCATTATACGCCATAATTTATCGACGATTAAAGTTCTCAAGAAAGAGGGAATTCAAAGAAGCACTGGCTGCCTGGTCTAAGAGGGGTTTCGGTATACAGATATTTGCCGTATAAGTAGGTTCGAGATGCAGGTGACATGGCAGACTTTGTGACACTAGGCTTTTCAACAACTCATACCAATACACGAGCATACTAAATGGAACATTTCACGACCTGGTTTAAACGCTGAATTCCAGTATCCTCGAAGCACTTCACTATTCAAGTCATCGTGATCAGCAATATTTTATTCATAGCACATGAAGGTTATGGATTGCGTCTTCACCACGCGCTATGTTCACCTAATTTGACAAGTAACTCCAAAATATAGCATGCAGGTAACTCAAAATTGAAGAAATAAGTTCTCCCTTCTTTTGTACTACTTCATTATTTTTCAAATACATTTATTATATGCACGAAAAATATTTTACTTTGGGGCCTAATTCATCTATCTCCTGGTTTAATTTGAGAAATAAGCGAGTATGCGGATGAAACAATTTAGCGTTTTTTTCCTCTACGGTAACCATTATTCTCTGGGTAAAACTCACTCACATCGCTTCAGCATCCTATATTTAGGCAATGGGTGGACGAAGGGGTATGGAATGGAATCTGCACACTTTTGGAGCCGTAATTTTAATAATGTAGAAATATATACAAAGGTATTCACTTAATAATTACTATGATATATGTAGCACAAAATTGAAAACACAGCATTGTAGACTGTGTGCATCAACTACTGCATACATAAAAGTCATTTCGTATAATTGGATGCATTTAAAACCCGTTTTCGCCATTTGATCGGGGATAAAATGAACCAAATAAAACCAATAATCGTAATGGCCTTAAAGAAGAAAACAGGTTAAGTAACTTGGACGGTGTTACCGATAAGGAAGCCCACCATTGTTATTTTCTTAGCCTTTAAACTTCGTATTTTCCATTGCCCTTCTAGTCAATGGGTTCAAAATCTTTCATTTTATTTTTATACATTTTCTAGAAATTTGGCTCCTTAAGTGACTCCCTCATTAACGATGCATAATGTAGGTTCACCAAAAACCGACATGAAAAGAGCGCGATCGACCGATAAATCAATAAATCTATCGTCTCAGTAGAACTTCATTATTCTCTTATGAAAGACATTTTGCTCCTCTCCACTGACTGCATCAACTCATACCACATCCCCCTGCATTTAATTTATTATTTTTCGAATCAACATAAGGTTTTTCATCTTTACTCTAATACTCTACACTTATCCTCATTTGCTCTCTCACTAATTAGTCGAATACCCTCACCCCTCCACTTTGTCCCTCAATCTCGTACTCTTTTGTGTGCGCCCTCGACTCCGCCCATTTTCTTTCATCCCTTCGCTTACGACCTTTCCCCCTTACGTCCTCCTCCCAAACCTCGTCCTACTCTCCCCTCTTGCCCACGCACTGCTTACCTTCCACCCTCCCCCGGCCCCTTGGCCCCCTTCACCCCTCGCTCCCACATTGAATGTAACGCCCGCGCCCTCCTTGGCCCCACCGCCTACCTCTCCCTGCAGTGCCCCCTCCTCCCCGCGCCCCCGCCACCGCCCCCATGCATGATCCCCTCCACGTCACTCTTCTCCCTTTCCATCACAGTTGCCATGGAGACACACCAGGTGGGGCTCAGAGCACCCCCCTCTCTCGCGTCCTACCCTCAAAAACTTTTCCTCCTCCTTCTCGGTGAAAAAAATAAGGAAGGGAACGAGCACTCCCACTCCAACTCCTTCCTCCGCGCGGATCTGTAACCTGGCGTCCCGAACCCTCAGCCACATCTTCCCTCCTCACTTTCCATCCCCACTCTCTCTCTCCCTCTCGCCAAACCTACCAGTTTTTGCGTGCGAATGTAGCTTGGCATGGACATTCGGAGCCATGGGAAAGAAGGGAGCGTTGGAAAATTGGCACCACGGAAGTGCAAAAGCTGGAGTCTCTGAAGATTTTCCCAAAAAACAACTTTCATACGAGACTTTGCTGAAAAAGGAACCTAATCGAATCGCATAATAACAGAAGAACAAGCAGCACATCCGAGGAGTTGGCGAGACTAGAATGGATGGAATGCGATACCGAAGAAATACAAGACTGAAAAGTGGATGATTGAGGTGGTCCGTCACAGAAATTGGGGCAGAGAGGACTATGGACAATGACGAGAGATGAGCGGACGAGAATGCAGATACGGAAGTTTCATGAAACCAGTTACAGTTTCTGTGAACTGCTTATTATGATGACCGCTTCTCCTGTTTCCTTCGTTTGTGTCATTAGGCCATTTCGTCTCCGCTTACCCTAATGCGTTTGTTTCTACCCGACCAATAAGTAAGGCATTCCGCACCCCCTTATCTCCTCCCTCTTCCCAAGAAAAGAGCCCTCGTTCGCTCCTTCACATCTCCATTTCGTGGGCACAGATCCCGTCCAAGGGGGACCATCAAATTGCTCGACCTGCGCCCGCCCGTGTCGTGACGTGGAGCAATGACCTGGGTAATTACGCCAGGGTCTACAAACAATGAGAATGAATGAAGGGGCGATGGCAGCAGCGTGAGGGAGTGGGAAGGGAAGAGGTGGCGGCGGTTGAGGGCGTGGGGGCGGACGGGATTGGGTCGGGGAGAGGCTAGAGGGAGAGGGTCAAATGGGGATGGGGAAGAACCACCATCCGAACAATATCCCTCCCCTTCAATCCTGTAGGCTACCGCCCTCCTTATACCGCCTGATAATAGCGTCCTTGGGTTTTTGTTTCCTCTGTTGGGGGGGAGGAGGGAATCTCCCATGAGCTCCCGGCTTGCTTCAAGTGGGAACGTGCCCAGGTGAAATGGGCGTTATTTTCGTTGACTTTTTTTCTCCCCCACCTTCGCGAGGAAGCGCTGAAGACGGTAGGGAGAGATTTATTAAAGCGGCTCTTTGGGAGAGATGAGGTAGAAGTAGAGGGAGGTAGGCGTGGCAGTCGGGAGGGTAGGTTCGGCTGCATGTGTAAGTGTGCCTCTCCGGACGAATATCGCTCGGGAGGGTGGAAAGAGATGAGGCAGGAATTGTGTGTGCGTGGTATGCGTACGCATGGGGCGCACATCTCAGTCCCGGCGGGAAAACGTGCACCCTCGGGAAAGGGCTTGAGCGGGACTTGCAAAGGGGTGAGAGGGGATGCAATGGTGAGCAAAGGGGTGCGAGGGTCATTCGATTCTCGAGCAATGCCTCTCTCTCTCTCTCCTTCCTCGAGAAAAAAGGGTGGGTAGGCGGGCGGTTCCCCTTTTTTTATTCCTTTTATGCCTTTTTCCCCCGGAAACGCGATAGGTAATAAATATGGAGAGAAAACAGTCGGAAATTACGGGTTGTGGGATGAAAAAAAATCGTGTACCAGGGGTATTCGAGAGAGAATCTTATGAAATACAGCCTTTATAGAGAGTTGGAACGTCTACTTGAAGTGTGCATTAAAATCCCCGGCAATAAATTGAAAGCAGGTTATTGTAATATTTCACCTTGGGATTACCTTCCTTTCCACTTTGTTCCTACTGCTTTCCCGGGGATGCCTTTTAAATGAACTTCTTCATGTTTTATATTTGCAATGGTGCTTCATTTGATTGCCACTTCGAAAATCTGTAACATAACGCATTGAAGCAGAAAGATATAAATTAGAGGATCGTAGTTTCTGATAACGGCTGGAGACGAGTCTTGTTTAATAGTATCAGCTAATATATTACAAATTATAATAAAGATTTTTATGAATAATAAGACATTATTCAAAAATCTGTTTCTAATTGACAACACAAAAAAACAATTAGATCCTACGAAGTGCTGGTAGGTGCGTAGTAAATGAACCCAAATGCATGTCTTGGATTCTTTTCGATAAATTTTGGTGAAATTTAATACCCTCAGGAGGGATAGTCTCAGGCTCATTACGCTTCCCTCAATTTCAATTTCAGGTCTCAATTTCGCCCGGAAATTTTTCCTCTTTCTATCTTTCGAACTAACCCTCATAGATTAGTTTCATATTGGGAAAATAAAACCGATTCAAATGCCATTAAATGTGATCTTGTTACGTTTAGTCAAGATATCCTTGGGTAGTGGTTCTTTGAAATGCACGGCTCCTTTGGAGAGTCTAAAATTCTTTATATTTATTAAAAAGGGAACTCGGGTATAAGAAGAATTTTAACTCAAAACAATCTTCGGAGACCGCCATCTTGTTGGATACCATACAGCACGGCTGTTAAAAGGTCCCAAAACTCCAAATGCACAATATTAACTTTTTCCATTACTCAAATGTCTTAAAACATCGTATTAATAAAACAGCGAGAGCTTTCGAGAATATTCCTCCGCAGCCAGAGGAATAGATACAGCATCTTCGACAAGTGAAAGTTAACATGATAATTTCAAGGCACCATTGTAAATAAAACATTTGAAATCGGTGCTGTCACCCCTGTTTCGCTCAAGCGAGAGTCCAATTTATTTACAATCTTAAGGGCGACTGCGACATTTAGATCTGGTCGCAGCCTGCAGCGACGTAGGCCCGATCGTAAAATCCTTTCGGCTTAATTCAAACATGATTTATTCCCTAAAAAGCTCCTCCCGCTTCTAACCCCTCACATCCACCTCGCCCGCCTTTCTTTCCCCCCTCCACTTCCCATTCGCCTCTCCATGCCGTGCCCCTCATCCCCGACGACTCTTATGCGATTGCCCCATCCCCATCCACTCAATCACTCTCGGAGACGCATATATGCTTTACACACGCACACAAATGCACACGCATAGTTGTCAACATATAGGTATGTACCCTTACACGAATACACGCATACGAATACCTTAGGCGCTTATCATCTCATCAACAGTTTACACAACATCCCGGCTGTAACACGCAAAATCCCCCAGTCGCCCGGCGAGATGGATGAACAGACTGAGATTCAGGCAGGAGACTGCAGGTTTGGGGGGGGGGGGAGAGCAACCAGCGTGGGAAATATGTACGAAGGCAGAAATTCCACCAGGGAACGAGAGAGGGAGTGAGAGAGAGGGAGGGACGGAGAGAGGTCAACGAATCGAACGAACGCTCGTGGAAGGACGACGCGTGCATCCTTCAATACTCCGGCACGGCTCCAATGGACGGGCGGAAACGGAGGGTGCTGCCCAATTGGAGGAGAGGCGGATAATAACATGGCATCGGCTAGCCATGGAAATGGAATGGGACTGAACAGAAGGGGAGAAAAGTGTACACGGAAAACGTCCTTCGCGTGGGTGACGCTTCGAAAGCCGCGGGGGACGGAGCGGAGGGACCGGCGGTTTGAGGACGTATGTGAGAGGGGACGTAGCGCCGAGGATGAAGTTGGGCGTATAGGAGTGGCGGTAGGGGGCGAGGATGAGATGGGATGATGGGGTGAAGGAGCCGAGGGCGTAAGGGTGTGAGGACCGCCTGCCCTCGTGATTCTTGAGGGCTCAATCGGGTATTTGCCACCATGGCAACGCCCACAGTATCCGCGGAGGATGATTTATGCTCCATTGGACGGAGGATGGGGGCACAGGGGGATTGGAAACAAAAAAGAGGAGGGGGGCCTCCCTGATAGGCGTCGTCGGATGGTGTGGGGTATTGGGGTCAGTTTTTGTGCGGGAGGGAGGAAAGAGTAAGAGGGTTGATGGTATGGCTTTTGAGGGTCTCAGAAAAGGGAGAGATCGGTGTGGGGGAATGGGAGAAAGCTGGCTGAGGTTACTGTTTGGAAAAGAAGATCATGAGAGGGAGTGGAGAGAGCGGCTTGGGTGGGAGACAAGGGTGGTGTGGTTCGGGTATCAAGGGGTGAAGTTACGAAAGGGGGAACGAAGTGTGGAGAGAAGCATCATCAGGGGAGAGCAAAGGTTGGATATTATATATATGCATAGAGGAGGGAGTGAGACGGCGGCTAACAGGGAGATGGACTACTGAGAATGGTAGGGGTATTTGGAATTACACTCGCGGGGTCGAGGAACCGGGCAGGTCTAATGACGAGGGCTATCATTAATACGTCCCACCGCCCGACGGTTTCAGTTGTAGGCACGTGATAAATGCAAGCTCTATTCCACTCTCTCCCCCCCGACCGCTCCTCCATACCTACTCTTTCCCGAACTTTCCCTCCCCAATCCTGGCTCGACCAAACGCCGCTCTCGTGATTCCATACTTTTCTCGTGTCCAGTATTTACACATTTCTGTCTCTCCTTCATCCACCAGCACTCACTCTTTTAATTTTCACCCTGCCAAAGGGTTTTTTCGTTTCGTCCTTTCGATTTTTCAGCCAGTCGTTATAGCATCTCATCACGCCCAAATTCATTTTGTGCTCTTTCATATTTTATTTAGTTTTTTTAACATGCGAGCAATATTCACACAAAAATATTTTACCAAATTTATTGGTTAAAATGCCAAAGTATTATAAAAGAAAAGCTATTGCCCTTTCAATTTATTTATTTTTCTCAATGTTTTGTTATAAAATATAGATATCCATTAGCCACCGCGGTTCTTTATTTACAAAATTAATGAATAAAAACAAGCATTCTTTAGACTCCTGCTTATTTCACGGAGATGTAATAACACTTTTCTGAAATTAATTTACAGGTAGATCTAAAGAATGCACAAATTGCAACGATGAAGATATTATTGATGATGCACCATATTTAATTTTTAAGCATAATTTTACTTCATTTTAACACTCACTCAAATGTGAAGAGATATGGTAAAAAAATATGGCTTCTTGCAATACATGGATATTAATCTCCAATGATTCTCTCTATAGAAACAGTATTCTAAAATAAATGTTGCGTTTAAGGCGTGTAAACACGAAAATGAGATACTAGGGTTTAAAACGAATCAATATACGAATATTAATCAGTTTTTATTGATATTTCAGCTCAGACCTTGGTCCAATTGGTAGGTGAAAGTAAACTAAAAATTTGAAATTCTAGGAAAAATATTACTTGTCACTTACAAAATAAGTTTCAATGATTCATATTGGCAGAGAAAATAATGAATCATTGCACGAGATTGTAAAAATTAAAATAAATTTCTTATATTTTTGTTGGGGATAATGTTTGTAGGGGAGTTCATAGATATATGCTGCATTAAAATGGAAGATAAAAATAAGATCACTGAATGGCGTCATCAAATATTATATAAAAAGAATAAATTGAAAGAAATTCACAACAAAATGTGAACATTTTGGAAAAGAGTTGAAAATTAATTAACGGAAGGGGTGTAGAGATGATGATTAAAGGGAAATTGGAGGATAGAATGAAAAAGAAGTTCAGGAAAGGTAAAACACGAACATATCTATCAGGAAAATGTCTGATCACTTTCTCCTCAACCCTCTAGTGCCGTCGTTTATCCTTCATCCATCAATATTCAATCGTCAATGCTCACTGATTCCAGTAAAAGCAGCGAGTCTATATCATGGAATTGAGGCGCAGCGGAGAGACGGGAATGAAAATAGATACCAAGCAAGGAAAGACAAAGGGTGTAAATAAGAACCCGGAAATAAATTTAAAACTTAAACTTGGACATGAGTGCAGAAATTTTTGGTTGCATCATCCGTAGTTAACCAACAGAACATCTGTAGGATGTATTCTTGGGGAGAAGTCAAACAATTTTTCGATGTCCACAAGCAGTTATGGATAAACTTGGACTAAACATCCTTAATCACAGCTGTTAGTGGACCGCATCAAAAATAGTTTAACTAGAATGCAATTATAAGCTAGTTTCAGATTATGACCGAATCCAAGAGGAAGATAGAAAATTTGCTAATACTACTAGTACCAAAATCTGAAAATATGACAACTCATCAAAAAGCTATAACAGAGAAATGAATAAATACGATTCCAAATTGACTATAGTTGCTTGAAAAAAAAAATATATATATATATGCATAGTTTATGATTGCAATAAAGTACCATATTCGCTACCATGCGCGCACACCGTCAAAGTGACCCAGAAACTGGAAAATAATATAATATGGTGAAAACTTGCTGAAAAACCGCGGGATATCCGGCCATTATTACCTCTCACAATGCATAGTGAGAAAAACCAATGTATTAGAGCGCTCACATAAACACTCAACATTAAAGGTACAAACATTTATGAAAATTCTAAACCCATTAAAGATTAGGAAGCGTCGAATCTCTTTCTGTTGGAATTTAACGTGGGAAAACATACGAGGCTCGTGAATGACCCCTTGAGCCGCCGCCGCCGCAGATGACTTCATCGAATGGCCGTGGGCGGCCCTAAAGAAATGAGCACCATGAGGCTGCTCGTGAGCGCGTATGGGGAAGCGACGAGGCGGAAAGGGGGAAACAGGGAGAGCAGGAGAGGTCGTTGAGGTCGGGGGGAAAGAGTGAGAGAGGGAGGGAGGGAGGGAAGGGCGAGAGAGAGGTGGTAAGGGAAGAAAGGGTTTAAGTTAGCAGGGCGTGAGAGGCGCAAATCACGACGAATTCAATTTGAATGTTAAACTGGGGTCCGAATTTCATTCCCCGAGGCTGTATGAAAGGACCAGGAGGGGTTGTGAAGGGGCAAGATGGAATAGAGTGATGATTATGGGGCGACTCTATGCTCAAGGAAAGTGAAGATCGAGGTATAAATATGAAAGAATGGAATGAGGCGGCGAGGAAGTTCGTTAAAAAAGAAATGAAGATGAGAGGAGTGGAATGATCTCAAATGAAGGAGCACTATTCACGATTAATGCCAGTCTCAAATTTTATTTATAGTATGAACTTAGAAATAAAAATATAGTGATGAAATGATGAATTAAATATAACAAAATGGAATCATTTTTTCATTCCATTGAAACTTATTTGGATTACTATGCAGGTGCATTTTGATAATCCAGTGAAATGATCTGATAAAAGTATTGGACCCAAAAGTTTCATCGCCCAAGCACGTAGCACTCATCACAAGTTTTTTCAACAATTAGTAGAAGTACAAAGGTAAAACTCATACCCGTAACTTTTATTTAAAATGAAATCTGTAGCACATATATTTTATTAACTACACATTCATGTAGATGTATTTAAGGGCTTATTTGTTTCTTTTATTTTAGTGCCGGTAAACTTCCTGAATTATACGACTATCATGTATTCAATCTTATTTTAATTTACATGTGACATGGAACACTCAAAAGGAGAGATTAAACTCACAAAAATTAATACCCTCATAAGAAATAAAATCACTTAGTAGGAATAAAAACTCGTACATTAGAGTAACTTGAAGTCTTTTATGATTTATACCTGCCATAAACGATAAATAATGCAAAGAAAAAAATGGAGAATATTTCATTAAACATTGAGCTCATCTATTTTACTGATGCTCGGTAATAAATTGTTACCATAATGACAAGAAATATGTGATATACGGATAATTTTAGTTTCAAAGTATGAAATGAGAAATTTTTACAAGTTGCAGTCATGAGATGGTTCCAACTCTTGTTCATGTAAATTGTTTTTTCTCAAAGTTTGTCATATGTTAAAGCGCGTGTCTTTAAAGATACTTTAATATTTCGTTTATGATAATACCGTCTGCTTATCTTTCAACTGATTTTATGAACATGGCGTATATCAGTGGTTTTTGTTGATTATCCTTACTACCTCATGATTCTTACTTCATCTTTTTCAGAGTTGCCTTTGGCTAAGTGCTTCGCATGGACATAGACTGTGTGTAGGAGATAGACTGAAAAGGAGCTTACTCGCGTGATACCAGAGACAGCATCGGTGAAAATCAAAAGATATTTTTTTCAATTGAGCGAGAATAACGAATGAGGCTTATGAAAATGAATTATTTCTTTGATTTGGCTCTGGAAGTTTATTTAGAAAACAAGTTTATCTCAATAAAACAAGGTTTTACAAAAGGTATATTCCAAATCAAGAGTCATAAGCGTAGAGATATAGCTCTTAGGAAAAACTATGAGTAAGTCAACCACAACGACTTTCCACCATGGAAAAGCCATCAATTAAGGTGGAGAGGAAATTGAATGAGTTATTCTGCCAAGGTCAATGCCAAAAATGTGAAAGTTAACAGTTAGAAGGTATGGGTAGGATTATGTATCTCAATTAAAATAATCAGATGACCAAACAATCCAAACAGGGTAAAGATGGAATGTCATATATTGTCCGTCACATCAAAAAGAAAAAAAATATTTCATCTCTGAAGGCACTAATTGCAGCGTGGTAGTTACAATGCTCCTACAAAGTAATAGACAATCAGCTAAAGTAAGCAGCCATCTATAATTAAACCAGTTGCTTCCAGCAATACACGAAGCTACGAGGGTCATCCGGAAAGTAGTACCCGTTCGTGAAATAAAGACACAAAAGTAAATATTAACAAACATAAAAAATTTTATTTGAAAGAGGATACTTTAAACTACTTCTCAACATAATCTCCAAGCAAATTAAGGCATTTGTCATAACGTGTGACAAGTTTCTGTATTCCTGCTGCATAGTCCTTCGCCGCCAGCTCATTGAGATACGCGAGGGACCCATCTTGCACAAATTTTTGCATAATGCAGATGGTGTTTACCAATTTCATGAACAATTGTTCGAGAAACATTGGGAAAATGCTCACAGATGTCATCAATTGTGACGCGCCGATCGTTCCTCACGAATTCGTCAACTGAGCTCACCAGTTGGTCTGTAATGACAGACGGTCTCCCCGAACGCTCATCGTCGTGTGTGTTCCCCCTCCCCATGTTGAAGTTGCGACACCACCGCCGAACAGACGACTCGTCCATTACATTGTCTCCATACACCTCCTTTAATTGGCGATGAATATCACATGGGCGAACGTTTCTTGCATTGAGGAATTTAATCACTGCCCTCACTTCACAACTGGCGGCGTTCTCAATTTTTTTAAACATTGTAAACAATCACAGAAACAACACAGGCAATGCTAGCGTCACGCAACTTGGCTCAGAGAAGGCAGACAAGCCACTGAAGCTATCTGACCTCGTCCAGCGGCTACTCGCGTCGTCAGCACTTCATGCGGCACGAACGGGTACTACTTTCCGGATGACCCTCGTATAATGACTGGTGGAGAATGATCGCAGTCAAATTATTTAACAACCCTGCTGAATTACTATTTGACAACCCACGGAGCAAAGGTCTCATGTATTCGGAGAGAGGAGAAACGATAAAAAAATCGCTTCGCCAAGGGGAAGAGTCAACGATACATTCGTCCCTTCCCTCGTCCTAATCTCTCATTCTGCCCCTTCTTCAGCCATCGGCCTCTCCACCCTGGTTCTTTCGCCACCACCGCCCGTATACCCTTACCTACTACCGCCCTCTTCGCCCGAAGCTTACTCATCCCTCCCACTTCCGAGAACACTTGAATTTTTTGCGGCCAGACCTTCATCTACATACTCAGTGGCTGATTATGTAATCAAGAGTCTTCATGCCCCAATTTCCCTCCCCCCACCCGCATTTGTTATGCTCTCTCCATCAACCTCGACCTTTCTTGACAGTTCGTATCCTATATCATTTTTATTATTGTTGCGCCCGTGCAAATTCCAAACTGATTATATAAAATTTTACTTGCATAAAAGTGAGACCAGGCAGTATGGAGAAACTCACGTACCCTAAATATTATTTTTTTCCCAAACTAGTTAATGATGATGCCGTGAACATTACTTATCACGTGTAAAAACAACCTTCCACGTGAAGAAGATAAAATTTATTCTCAATTACTGAAAGAATGGAATATGTAAAGCGTAATTTTCATTAATTTATTTGATGTAAATGAAATAATATCGACGACGTAAAACCTTCATGTATACCATGGATCACTTGACCACGGAATAAATATTTAAAATATATTTGCAAATCATAATGAAAATCCATAACTTCGTGCACATTGCATTTCACAAATATTCCACAGCTGACAATTAATTTATTTTTCATCATAGGCTCGGAATGAAGTCCTTAATGGTTTATTTAAAACGGTGTTATGATTTGGGATTAGATAAAATTTAAATAAAATTTACTCAAATTCTGTGCCTAAGTTTGTGATACTTTTTAAATACGAGTATTTAGTGAAAACAATTTTACTTAAAATGTTATGAAGGTTTTAAAAGAATAAGTCACATGCTTGAACTGAGGACGGAGGAAACATTTAACATTAATCTATTATTAGACGCTGAGCATATCCGTCCCATCCTATTTTGGTCGTTCCATAAATCACCCTAACTAATACATATTCATTCACTCTGTGAAAACGAACACTGATACGTGGACACAAATAACATACTAATTATACACGTATGCGTCCGGATATTATCCAAACAATAAGATTAGTCAATCTAAAACCTCACCATCCCTCTCCGGACTTTCATCACTTAAAACGAAGACTTAATTTCAGCGTACCTACGTTGTCAATTCATTTCCATTAGGGCCATAAAGATTATTTCTACCGCTCCGCCTCCCTCCGGCCATCTCTTGAGGCACCGTTATCCACCGACCCGCTCTCCCCACCACTTTCCTTCCGTCCATCCACAACACCCCTCCATCGCATCAACTCGCTCTCGCCCTCTCTCTCCCTTTCCTCATATTTTATTTCTCCCACCTTCGTTCTCATCTCCCGTAGACCCACCCCCTCGGACGCCCCCAGGCATGAACCCACCCCCATTCTCGCCCCCGCACCACTCATCTCGTCTCGCGAGCGCTTCTTCCTCCCACCCCCCTCCACCCGAAGCCTCTTCACCCCCTCCAAAAACCAGTACCCTCTACTCACCCTTAACGCCTCAGCCACCCACATCGCCCCCCGTTGGACCCCTCTCCTTCGACCTACGTCCCGTGGGTCGGATTATGCAAAACCACGCTGATGGTGGCCATTAAGATTGTGGGAAATGTTTATGTGCACATTGCACCAGATGGCACGTAACTGTTTTACCTAATCCATATTTACATGGACGCCCCCGACCTCCTTTCCAGCCCCTCCCTCATCCCCCGCCATTCTCTTTTCATCCCTTCCTTCATCCCTTGCATCCCATTCCTCCTTGCATCCTGTATACCTCCGCTTAAAACCTACTCGCGACCGACACTCCAGCCACACGCCGTCCAAAATGAACCCTCTCAACCAACGCAATACGAAAACTCTTGTCCAACCCGCCCTTCTTTCCTCCCGTCAGCTCTCTCAAACCCGTCTCCTCCACCACGCACACTCCGCGAGCCCTTAAACAATGCTTTCAATGACCTAAAACTTAAACTTCACGCAACCTCAACTTCTTCCTGTTCATTCCGTATCCCCATTCCTTCCACATCACATGCCGCACGTTCCCTCCGGCTAAATCCCTCACTGGTCCAAAATCTCTGCAGACCATCCATCCGTCTTCCAGGCTTGAGTAAGTATCATTTAATTCTCTTGCATGCAGTTTGCGTCCCATGCCAAAATCTTGTGCAATTAAATAAAATTATCCGGGATTCTAAAGAGTATACGTTTTTAAAACCCCTGAGTTTGCTGGGAAAAATATTTTACGATAGACTATCAAATGTCAGAAAGCTGTTCAGATACGCCTATCCGGTGCTCCCTCGAAGCTTCCTTCAGGCAATACAAATTACTAAAATAACGCGAATTTTAAGCATAGATACCTTCAATATCTTAGGATACTTCTATCAAAAATGGGTCTCTTATGAAATCGAACAAACGATTCTTTTCCACTAGTTCACAAATTCTTGGCCTATTAATGCTGTAGAGAAATGAAAACGAGAAACAATGTTCATATTCGCCTCAACATTCACGCTCATTTATCTTCATCAACACATGACTAGGTGTACTTTTCGTACTTACTAAATACATATGCATGTATGCATATATATATATATATATATATATATATATATATATATATATATGTGTGTGTGTGTGTGTGTGTGTGTGTGTGTGTGTATATACACATATATATGTACATATACATGCACAAACGAATTAGCTGTGGGTAGATGGCTGAATTGGACGCATTTAAAATAACCGGTGTAGGTGACTCATATGCAATAAAAGGTCCTGTCCACCAGTGGCTGAGTATCGTTAAAGAGAATTTAGCAGGGCCGAAATATTTTCTTTGTTACCGCGACAAAGGTCGACGGCGGCGCGTTAAACCTCGGCGATCGGGTGACCAGCGTAGCCAGATAGAGGAGCGCTCTTACGAAAAGTGTTCACATCAAATTCGCACGGATTCCACCTAGAGGGTATCGTATTCGCCCACTCAATGTTGTTTTTTTCTTCCATCTCTCCCTCATCCTGCAACGCCCCAGTAGTGATTTTGAAACTGCCAATGGTTATTGCTTGTCTGGGGGGAAGAACAATTTTTTTTTGTTTGCTGAGGGATAAAATAGAAAGGAATAAATCGGACACCTTAAAGGTAAAGGAGGCGGGCGGAAGGGAGAGATGGGAATGAGCCTTTGCAATGGAGACAGAAGGCTGGGGCAGAAGGGGTTGTGGCGTAGGGTGCTGGAACGAGGGGAGGGACAGGCAGGCGACGCGAGAGGGGGAGGAACTGGGGAGATGGGCAGGAGGGCTTTAGTGGAGGAGGAGGCCGAAGGGGGCTGACGGGGATGAAGCGGGGGACAAAGTTTGCACGTTAGGGAAATAAACCCGCCCGTTTTTACTGTCATCCCTTTCATCTCGAAGCGTAAAAACTTTTTACATTTTGTGTTTCCGTTTTTAATATTGGTCCCTGCAGATGCTTTTGGGAAACCGCGTCTACTTCTCTTTCCCGCTGCTCCCACCTCACCCCATCCCGTACCATCACCTCTTACTCCCCACTCTCCCAAAGCCCTCCAAGCATGAACACACGCAACCACACACACACACACACTCGAGAGCCCAGCCTCGCGACCTGCCCCATCCCCTTCCACCCTCCAGTCCTCCCTCATTCCCATTCTCCGCGACCTATACGACCCTCCTGGCGTTCCTCGAGGGGATATAAATTTCGGCGCTCGCTTCTATTGGGTCGGGCATCGATTTCGAGGAACGAGGAACACACACACAGACAAAAACACACAAAACCATTGGGAAAAGGAAAGGGTTTAAAGCGGAAGGTGCGCGCAATGGGTACAAGACGATAGTGGAAAAGCGCTTTCGGAGGAGTGGTTTCGGAGGGTGGTTGGGGGAGACAGATGCGGACAGTTGAAATGGCAATGATGGCGCTTATTAAGACCGCGAGATTAATTTGCTCGGTGATGGAAAAAAACGCTCAGAATATATCTGTGCACGCTGAGAATTTTATGTACTAGTAGACAGGTTGCTATTATACCCTAAAATAATGTCATTTAGAGAAGGAGTCAAAGACTAGGCTGGTAGCTCACACACTACATGTGGCATATGTTACAGAATTGGATCCTTCCAATGCGTAGGAATGCTATACTGCCTCCCAAAAGTTATTTTTTAAACGGAAACTACGAAGGTCAGCCTACGAATAAATTGTATACTGATTTATACATGTCTTGGCTCGACGAGTTGATTTAAGCTGAAGACAGTTCTGATTTAATTACAAGGGTCTGATCAAAATATGAAATTACTCTATATGACTTGGGTCCACTATTTGGAAAATCAAATTCATATTAAATGAATGTCATTAAACTAAATTAATATGTTCCATGAATCGAATTTCAAAGTTCACAAATTTGTTAGACAGTTAAATTAGTAAATAAATTATGTATATATACATATATATGCACACACACACATATATATATATATATATATATATATATATATATATATATATATATATATATATATATATATATATATATATATATATATATATATATATATATATCTGTATATATCTGTATATATAAATACACAATTGATAATTTTTTGCTATGGGACTAATTCATAGAATGGGTGCGGTTTCATCAGCACACGCAAAAGAAATAATTTGATATTACTTAGGTAAATAAAGCTCATTTTACCACCAACTAAATCTTCCAACGCTTTAGGCGAAAGTTTCTTTGAAAATGTTTCATGGCATCCAGCTTTCAAGAGTTATTTGAGTTACACCCTACGGTATGACCTGACTCATGGTATAATTCATCCAAGGCGACCATTGCTTTCCAGAAGGTCACGAAACTGTTTTAATTAAACGATGTCATTTTCAATTAAAACTTGCTCACCTATACGATATTAGAATTTCAGAAGTTTGAGCGTCCGCCACAAATATTTTTTTTTAAATATCCATCCCCAGCGTACATAACAGCTGAAACTTGCATTTATTGAGCTTTTTTCCTCCCAAAACTGGGGAACCAGGCGATCAAATTTAATCAAAAGGGTGTGCAATCAACGGAGGAAAACTCATAACTGACCCTCACCGCTATGAGGAGCTGTACCTAAGTTCCCAACTTCCCTGGGAAATCCTGCGTTTGGGGAGACTGACGGAGGTTAAGTGAGGCTGGGAGGGAGTTGCGGGCGGCGAGTGGGAGCAGGAGGGCGTTGGTGGCGGGAGGGAGAGCCCCGCTAGTGGCAGTTGGAAGGGGATGGGAGTGAGTGAGAGGAAGAGGCAAACGGAGAGATCCCTGAGTACAAACGTAAGAGCCCTCATTCAAGATTTAAATCGAGGCGTTTCCATGAACAAGGGAAAAAGGTATTATGCACCGCTCGAAGAAGAAATTATGCACCTCAGCAATCTCAATATGTTGATAAAAACACAAATGTAGCAACTATAAAAAATGCCATTCAAGATTTCTTTCTATAGCCTCGGTAACTTGCGAAACGAAATATGCATAGATATATGAATATGTGTGGGTATAGGCAAATATATAAACCTTGGATACGACTTCTAAGTAGCTTAAAAATACAGTCCAATCTATAGACATTGGATTCAATGGAATGGAAAATAATTAAGCAAATTTCCCTATTATCCGCTAGATGTCAGCTCAACAAAAGGGGACAGTTTTAACATTTCAATTAAAAATGGATGTCAAATATGGTTGCTTAGATGTAAATTATCAAAATTTATTTTTAATTTATTTATTTTAAAATGACTTAGGAGAAATAGAGGATCAAATACACATAAACGATGGGAACATGTCCTAAATAAAAATAGAACACCGAAACAAATCACTGGAATAATAATTACATAATCAGCTCATCGTGACAATCAAAGTGTGATAATCTATAACTCAGCATTACAACATTAGGATGTTCAAAGAAAAATTATTTATTTAAAGGGTGTGAATGACTCTGACTGAACTGATTAACAATCAAACGTATTATGAAAAATCGACTCTTACGTCTCATGCGTTCCCCTTAAAGCAACGGGGATATTATTATGACCTACAGGTGTTCCTTAAGTAAAGCATATATTCGGATTACCAAGTGAGTTGGTAGTTAATACCCACCAATTACAGGGTTCATAAGTCATTGTCCGGTGCTCGATTGAGTCCAAATGAAAAAAAAATAATTTAAACAAGGAATAGCTTCTTCGAAAACTAAAAGGGTTAAACTTCAAGGTTCACCCGTGAAATTATTTCGGTAGCACTTGAGCATTTAAATTAAGTCCTATATCTGTGTGTGTGCCACCTGACACTGTCTATCTGCACACGTGGATTTTAATAATAATAGTGATAATATCATTTATCTCATTACTCACGTAGCTAGTAACTAAGGTATCTGAATAAAAAATAGTATCACCAACCAAATATGAAAAAGATTGCGAAACTTCATTCAAAATAACTACGACATCATAAAATACAACGCATATATTCTAGTCATCTTAACATAATTTATGCTTTCGTCGAATCTCAAGTGATAACTTGAATAGTTCATACGAATTAGCTTTCATTAATTACATTAATATGGCATATTAAAGAGGAACGTGGGTATTTGACGATAAAAACACCAAAATTATATGTCAATTGTGAAACTCTCTCTTAACGTATAGTTGCTTAAAATAGTATTATCATCAATTTGTCTATACCCTTCTCCTCAAATTCCACGGTTAATGTTTTTTTTCGTGATTTAGACGTGTTTTCCACAACTTTTTATGCTACAGAAACTATTCATACATTCTTAAAGTAAGACTGAGTTTAATGCATTACAAACTTACCGATTGGGGCGGTTCGATGATCAATGAATACTCAGTCCCTTAAGATATTTCTATGGCACTAATCTCACGGACTGCGGATAGGCATAGACGGATACAGAAAACCTCTTAAGGGAATGCCATTATTATATATGAAAGTTGGAAATTAGGTTAAATTTTAAGATGATCGCCCTAGTTTAGAGACCGCAACACATCCTGTAGTAGACGATTATCAGGTCGAGGATAAACAGTCATTCAGATTAAGTGTCGAGTACTAATAATTTTGATTTTTATTGAAGCCGAAAATATTCCCCACGGGAATAGGCCCGGCCAAAATGGCCTCCGCTTCTATCCGCTCTTGGTTCGGAGATGTTTACAAAGGAGTGAAAGATATGACTGTTGGTTGTAAAAATATACCGCTTGACGAACATAATAACCGAAAAGCAGTCTCCGTGCCGATTGTATGTGTGGGTGTGCCAGTACACTATTAAATACATTATCTTTTCTCGCACGCTTTGCAGATAATAATTAGGAATTTTTTTCTAAATTTGAGCTAAAACTTTTCAAATTACAAATCCTTCGGAACCCTTTCAATCTGCCAAAAAACTAGCCACGTCAGTCATATATACATTAACCTGAATTATTGGACAAGTTGAAGCG
Source organism: Hetaerina americana (assembly GCF_022747635.1). Taxonomy (NCBI): domain Eukaryota; kingdom Metazoa; phylum Arthropoda; class Insecta; order Odonata; family Calopterygidae; genus Hetaerina; species Hetaerina americana. Next base: position 21,860,632 of record NW_027286874.1, on the reverse strand, counting down.
TAAACTTGTAAAATGGGTTATGAAGGAACGAAAAAATAGGGATCATAAACGATACCATATTTAATGCACATCAAGTAATTTGCAGTCACCTCATATTATTTGAAAATTAATCGTAAATGAACATAAGATTGGTTCCAGATAGGCTTAATAGAAACAAACTAAGAGCTGGCACTGGTTTATCATTAAGAACCATAGTTCTAACATTTAACATATATAACCAGCTATAGTAAAGAATTATGTACTCGACACAAATAAATCTAACATGTAAGGTATTTGCAAAATAGAGATGCATTAATCTATATTCTTCGTAATTCTGGTAATTTACATGTATTACTGGTAATCTATCTGTATATGTTCACTCATTGCTAGACCAATCTTGACCATGAGATAATTGAAGACAGTGCAATCGCGGAAAGTATTTCTCGGAATATTTGTTCGTTTGGCGTAATTAATAATTTTAAATTATATATGAAAATGAGGTCAATCACCGGCTTGCTGGAGATACCACGATACTAAAAACCAAACCCAAACAGTCATTCACCCAACAGTTGGATCGATAGATATGGTGCAGCTACCCTAGTAATAATCCCTGTACGACTTGCAAAATTCACACAACAGAATAGGAGGTCCAGTTCCTTTCTCTGTGCCTAATACTCTCCGAGGAAGACCTGGCATTCGAAAATAACACAGCTTGGATGAAGTTGATTATTCTCAGAGGCGTCATCCGAAATCAAACCCAAACCCTCCGGTAGGTTGCACTGCACTCTTCTCACTAGTCTGCCTAAACCGATTATCAAAGTGAGACATGAAAAATTAGTACAGCTGTGTCGACAAAGAATACAACGGCTCCACTATCTGATCAGACAAATACCTTCTTATCCGAGATAATGCATCTCATACTAGCCGGTTACAAATGAAGTTATTTACGAAAATGTATCTAAATAGAAGTGACTGAGGACAAATCGATGTCAACGCTTTCATTTCCAAAACATTTCCTGAGCTCATACATAAGAGGGAACATGAACAGCTACGCGCCGACATAGATTGACACAGATATCTAAACCTTGTTTACAATATTAGTATGTGCATGTGGCCAGCTGTGTAACGACCAAAGGAAGCTCAACCAATATTATTTTATTCAGAATGCAATGCATTTAATTTTTTCATACGAATGGTGACGTAGCGTGTTAGCAGTATGCCCCCTGAAGTAACTGTATTAACGCAAGAATTCACTATAATTACGTGGTTGCAGTTACTGCCTAAATGAGAAGGCAATGGTGACATGCTATACCGCAATAATTCTATTAATTAAAGTCTGTCACTGGATGTTCATCCAAATCCATATCAAGTAGTAGTCACTAGTAAGATACGTTTATTTATCGACGATGCAGTAGTTTACCGTGATATTCGTTATCCTGAGAACACATCAGCTTTGCCAGATGACCTTAATGCTATACAACGCTGGTTCGACTCTAGTTAATTAGAATTAAACTTAAAAAAGTGCGTAATCATAAATTTTTGGAAAACGAGCAATTCCCACCCGGACGCCTCCTGCATTGAAAACACCGAAATGGAATCTGTAGACTCAATTAAATACCTATGTTTTACCCTCACAAACGATCTCTCCTGGGTGAAAAACATACGGAGAATATATGGACAAGCCAGCAAAATATTATGATTTATTAGAAGAGTACTTGGTAAATGTGGCGGAGAGGTCAAAGGGAAATGTTGCCGTTGGTTACAACTCTTTTAGAATATGCTGCAAGTATAAGGGATCCTCACGAAGTTGGATTAATTGCCGAATTGGATCGTGTGCAACGTAGAGCAGCTAGATTTGTAAAACATTGTTATGATAAACTTAGTACGGCATCCAAAATAGTAGAACAGCTAAGCTGGGAATTACTCACGGAGTGAATGTTTAATTACAGATAGAAGTTCTTACATGAATTGGAAGGAGATCTCTTCAGCAGTTATGTTGAAAATGTATTATTACCCCAATCGTACTACATTAGGAAAGATCATTATATTAAAATTAGAGAGATGAAGTGTAGAAGAGATAGATTTAAGATGTCATTTTTTCACGAACTACAGGGGATTATAATAACTATATTCAACCGCGGTAGGGTCATGTTCGGGTAACATTTGTCTGGTGTGTATTCACCCCCTGCCACACACCCTCGCGGTGGCTCGCAGGGCATATATAACTAAATAAAAAAGTATACGAATCGCTCATTGTCACTGTCATTTACTTGGACCAATTCTGTGATCAGGAACCATATTATGGGCATACTTGCTAATGATAACATAACTATTTTTTAATATTTTTAGAAACAATATCCATATTTAGTCAAGATACTCAGTAAATTGTATGTTGTCACCGAATATTAGAATTTCACCGAGATATTTCTCCTCTGCTCCTCATGTCAAGAAAAAATGCAAAAGATCACATTGTGCCATCCTTGAAGATGCGACGTAAATTCGTGATCATACACCGCAAACCAGATCTTTTAAAAGTTGTAAGTGAATTCAGAACGGCGGGATAAATGCGAAATTAGTGGGATAGAGCGCCAACGTAATTCTACCATAGCATGGAGACGAGTGAGAGGGTTTGCCTTCGTGTGCATGGATTAGCCCAAAGGGAAAGAAGGGGTATGGGTAGTTCGTTTTGGAGAGTGTGGAGGTGGGGAAGGGAGCGAGGCAGTTTTAAGCCTCAGTCCCGCGGGACGACCAGCTCGGGACCTCTCCCCACGCTCTCCATCCTCCGACGCCAAACTCCCAGAGCTCGACCAGAGAGCCAGGCCGGCGCCTCCTGCCGGCCTACCCCCCTCCCCCCACCACCCATGGGGCCATGGTGGAGACCGCGGGGGAGGCGGAAGAGGACTCGGGAGGTCGGGCGGATGATCGCCGGGGAGGCGGATTGACGGTTGGCGGCGGGAACAGCTTTCGGAGGAAGTAAAGGAGGTTCAGCAACGTTGGGGGAGGAGTTTGGCAGGAAGGGTGGTGATCGGTAATGGAATGAGCTTACACTGAGGGGGCGGTGTGTGCGCGCTGTCTACTATTTCCTTCGAGGCCCAAATGGTTCGCCGCCAACGATGCTACCTGCTGGGTTTCGGGAGAAACTGGAGTGGAGTTTTTTGGGAATGCAGAAGGCGTAGGGGGAAGGAAGGAGAGAGAGACGAAGCTAGTCGAAGGGGTTGTGAGAGGAGGGGGTTGGCGCGGCCCGTGGGATCGCACACCGAGGGGAGGATGGGCAACTATCCGCTTCCATACCCGTCCCGTTCTCCGTGTCATGGGTGCCGTGGGTGGCGGAGGATTTCCGGATTAATTAGGTCCGAAGCGACCGGACAGCTACCGGTCTACCTGCCTAACTACCACACGGGACGATACCCTCCAGTCCTCCCCGGCGTCCTCTCCAAGCTTCGAATTTGTCGTCATCCCTCCTCCCCTTCCCTTTCCACCCCTTCTCTACCACGAGAACGTTCCTTGGGTATTCCACTCTCTCCCTCTCAAACTCACAGAGATTAGGGACCCCTCCACATAGGAATTTCGTCCAAGCCCACGCGCGTCCGCACTCCAGTGGGTACACAGAAACATGCAGTCGGCCGTTGCCATCCGAGATGCCCATCGCCCGCATTACACAAGTTCCCTCTCTCTCCCTCACTCTCCGCCCTTGTTACGCCCCTTCCGGAAGGCTTGCAAACGTACACGTACGCATCTGCAAACTTGCTCGCAAGTACACAAATAACACACAGACATTCACGCATATACACTCTCTATGTGACTATCACCACCACGTACTACGTAATCCCACCATAGAAACTTTTGGCTAATAGCTGTGCCATTCCTGATCGCTTGCACCATTAATGGTGAAAACCAACTGAGAGGTTCTTATATTTTTATTTTATATTATAGTGGTGGTGATTCTAAGATATTCCAATTTTAAAAGAAGTACGTTCTCTAAAAGGTTTCCAAGCAACCGGTAAAAAGTAATTCCATACATATGTATGCTATGTAAAATGTCATCTTGGCAATTTGTTTTACATAATGCTTACCACGGCAATACATTTTGTTTATTACACCGTCAAAACTAATTTCAATTAACTTATTTTTATCATTATTTGTAGTATGAACTAACTTTTTATATCACCTCTATCCAAACCAAACTTTGTTTGAACACCTTTGATGGTTTGGACGTTTGTACACTTATTTTTGAACAGATATGGATATTTAAGAAACCTAAAGTCTCTAATGCATAATTTTAACTGTAAATGCCAATTTTTACGTAAAGAATATTTATTAGAAAGTACTAAAATTTATCATACAATTATAATATTCACCATATGAAATTTTGACCTGGATTATTTGAGTTATGCACGGCGCAGAAACATGCTCATTGAAGCAGTATGACAATCGTACATTGGAGGCTTCAGAAATATGGGTTTGGAAAAGGATGGAGAAGGTTAAGTGGACAGAAAGGCAAATAGATGAGGAGGTAGGTTGGCTAGGTTTGGTGAGGGGTAAATGGAGTAATGTGTAGGAATCGGATAGGAATGACTGGAGGAAGGAAGTATACAGAGAGGAAGAGGGGCTTGTTGTAGAGTAGGATGTTGGGTTGTATTTTGTTGGGAGAGACAAAATATTTATTTGGTAGCTGTATCCATCCAAAACCTACCATTCATCTATAGTACATCTACAGGTGCAACTATATAATACCCCGCAAGCCGCCGTAAGGGCGTGTGGCGGGGGTTGTTAGGTCACCAACCGTAAAAAGGAACAATACCATATGCAAAACAACAACATGGATACCATAACCGGTAGATTGCTTGTATTAAACAATAATATAACAGTATTCAACTCTCTTTAAATAGCAATTCAAGGTAACTTCAATGCCAATCCTGATCACACGTACTTTCTAGTTTTTTTTCTTATGCTAAACTTAAAGGGAACTAATGTCGGCATTCGACGGAGTATGGTGACTTTGGCGTAGAGGACTTTCAATGAGGACTTCAAGTTCCTACCTATTCCCTCCTCAGCAGTCCGCTTCAACTTCGAGGCCAAGTATTTTGGCGCATGGCGTCCGCCTTTACTCCTGGGGAACATTACATGACCCCACCGAGCGCTCCACTGAAGAAAAAAGAAACGACCTCCCGAATTCGTGTGTTAAACTACCCTCAGTGTTGCTTGTAGCGTTTAAACTTCCGCGGCGTCGTCACAGGTCCATTAATTTACGGCTTCGCGGCACACCACTATCCTAAAATTTTACGGCTACACTACGGGTGAACTGACCGGCGTTCATTTTGTTCAGTTTCCCGGTCAACCTGCGTAAAAGGCCCTCAGAGCCAAACACTGATGTCGGCTACATTACGAATGTGCGCCTGTCATTTCGCGCCGCGGCTCGCTGCCTGCCCTCCACCACCTGAGTATCCTAATTACCTTCCAATGCTAATATATCTTCCTTGAGAAGAAAACCAGAAAATTTTGACAAATATTTATTCATATGATGAGGAATTTAACCCACAAGTAATCACTTCTTCCTTCTTGACGAGGATAAACAGACATCGGTTAAAAATCATTTGTGAGGCTCAGCTTTGTGCTTTTGGACAATTAAATGATTGTTGTGTCTCTGGCGCGCTTTAAGTAATCACATTAAGAGCAAAATAGCGCGGGATATTACATTTTTGTTTTATTTTAAGTAATCGCTTGTTATATAAACATAGTCACTTTATTAACAGTAATCGCATGAAACATCATAATTGACATAATGCGATTAAATCACAAGAAGATACGATTAAAATATATATGAAGATAAAATATTTGCATTTACACCTACGATAATTTCAGTGAGATTTATAAACAAACCGAAAGAATTACCGGTACTGAAAAATTCACTTGTATCTACAATAATCCGTCGAAGTACGACAACAGAGCTCATTCAAATAACAAACTGGCATACGTGCTATAATGGTTAAATTCATAATCTGACGGCGTGAATAATACACGAATATTTGAAAAGAAATAAAAAATCCGTGCATGAAAATAAAATACTTGCTTCGATTCATAATGCATTTCGGACAGTTGTCAGAGAGTAAAATAAAGAGGGCATCATTATTTTCATCGGATTCATTCATTATCTGTGTTAGCTTTTAAGCTGATGTGGAATAATCCCTTTTAGATTAATGATTTCATCAGTCAATGCTGGGCCACTGCGTGCCTACCATCGACCTCCCCCTCCCACGCGCGTTTGACTGCCCTACCAGGACCGTCCTCCCTCCAACAGCGCGTGTTCTCCCCCACCATTCACCTGCCCACAACGTAATCCTTTACTTAGTCCGATATAATCTCCCCTTCCCCACTCCGTTTACCCAATCCGTTTACTCTCTGCCCTCAGTCTTCGGTACGAACCCTTCGCCGCTCTTTTAAATTTCTTCTATCACTGGGTGTATTTTGTGCTAATAAATGCGCTCATTACTTTTTTGGGACCATGCGTAAATCACCCAAAGGTGCGAGACGACAATGTATGCTTACCTTGGATCACATACAGGGACAAATTATTACTTGCGTAATTTATTCAGATGAAAATAGCAGATCTCAGAATCATGGAAAATGTTGCCCTCTCGTGTTTGTTTTAAACTATACTGCACGAAGAAACAGAGTTTTTTCAAGAGGAAATTTCCATGGACAATTTATACTACTCTTGTAAAGCTGATTGGAATAAGAATATTTGCTCTTGACTGTGAAATGTCTTCCTCAAACATGGCCTTTGTTTAATGATATTATCATGGAATGTTTCACATTACCAGTAGTATAATATATAGACTTCACAATTGACTTTGTTTTACTCTGATTAATGGTAATTCTGTTCATTATTTATTCAAAATATATTGGTCCTTGCTGTCTCATACATTGGATTTGCGCACATAATTGTGGTGTCTAATAAAAAAGAGATGAACGCCGGTCATCGTAACCGTTAGCTATTGGTCCTTTGACATTCACAAACGGCCGAAGTTGAAATTAAGGTCAATAAAAGCCTATTAAAAATTCGTTTGAAATTGTTTTATGTTCTGCAAAGTATACTTTTAGCATGATCACAGCATGATAAAGTGGGATGTATTGAAAAGACTTTTAAATTTACCGGCAAAAAGAAAAAAAAATCGAAATAAGTATTCTTAATAGAAATTTGAACAAAATAATTGCATTCGGATACTACATTTTATCCTGAATCCATTTCCACTCCCTCCGTGTCGACGTTGACTATTTATTATTAAAACAAAGGAACTGTGTACCCTTAGGGTTTCGATTTTCACTTGAAATATGTGCATATCTGCTACATGGCTATCATTCTTACCATCAACTTCATTTACGGCTTGGTAAGAGGTTTCCTAAACGATAAACACTGCAAAGAACAGTTATCAAAACACCTCTTAACACTCCATGAGCAAAATTCATACGAAAATAATGAGATACTTTCACGTAAAAATTAACTTCTAGCAACCATAATTGTAACGATTAGCACATAACTTAAATGATCCCCTAGTGCCCTAATGACAGGAAAATTTGATTTTATTGATCCATTTAGTTGAAAGAGATCCCAAGGACTATAACTTTAGACAAATTCTTATCTTGGGTTATGTGCATACACGTCTCACGAAACAAAATAGGAGCAATGGATTCAAGTGCAGAAAAATTTAGCGCATAGAAAACATGCAAAATGACAAAATAATAAAAATAATAAAATTAGAATTTATTCAAATTCACATTGCTATTTTTTAAATGAGTCATCATTAATTGAAAAAACGTCGTACAGCATATTTTTAAATACATGTGAAACATTCATAAAAGAGTGACAAAACATTTTGATAAATATGACGGCTACATTTGGGTTCTCTTGGAAATTCCCCTAGAAAGCTCAAGGATGAAAATGCGAATATGATGATAAATTAATGATTAACGAATTTACCAATTACGAAAACGACTCAAAGATGCCATAAATATAATTCGATAATGCTCAAGGCACTTAAAATTTCAATAACATACATTATTTTCAATAATATCATAATTCCTTGATTTCAACCTAACTTCTAAGTAATAATATATGCAATGAAAATGATATCACCCATTCTGACTAAAGATAGCTATAATTTACTAACGTTCAAGAAACTTAAAAACCTCCCTTATTATCTTTACATTATTGCTAGCCTCTATTCAGAGGAAAGTATTGAACAGGTCGTGAGGGCCATCTTCTTGAGCTCTTTAGTACGACCTACATATTGGCCTATTTATTGTTTCACACCTCCATCTTACAATTTTCCTTCATATAGTATTTTTCAAATGCGCATTCTTCTCCTTCTCCTAAATTACAAAATATTCTTTCTTTTATCACTATCATCTACATACCAATGTTTCTCGATATAAACTCATTTACTTCTCATGAATTCTAATAACTTACCATGACAATTTCCTCTATTACCATATTAAATATTTTTCTCTTCTATTTTGATCTCTATTCATTCATATCTATTCATGCACCTCATTACGTAAGAATATTGACAATTTTCAACCTCGTACCTTAAAGTGTTCATAACCACTTGAGATGTTGCTTCACATCATTCATTGTAGTATTCTACTGAAGTATTCCTACCCAGTAGCCCACTCTATAACTTCACTATAGTATTCCTATAGTGTTCACTAACCTATCCTTTATTCTTTACTTTTACTCAGAACATATTGGAATTAATTTCGTCGTATTAGCAAAATTCCTTTGGCAATGCAATTTTTCCAAAATATAAATCTTAAAAATACCTATTTTTGCCCAAAATAATGCTCAAACACGAGAGAGGTCCCATCTGCTCTCAATTATGTTAATAATTTTCAATGTTTCGTTTAGACTTTGTACTACATGAAATAACCTATCGGGTACATTCAACTGTAAAGCACAAAAAGCATTTCTTTTATGAAGGATCTCAGGTTTTCCCGGCGTATGGTATTCAAGAAGTTCTCTCGGGTTTCCCACCGGGTCAGGTTGCAGTACACCGACGTTTCGAAGGCTGACTCTGCCATCGTCTTCACCTTGAAGACGATGGCAGAGTCAGCCTTCGAAACGTCGGTGTACTGCAACCTGACCCGGTGGGAAACCCGAGAGAACTTCTTGAACATTTCTTTTATACTAATCAATATAAATTACAATATACAAACATTTATTATTATTATCATATATTACATTGGACTTTAATCAATGCAGGATATTTATGGTTACAGTAAAATAGAGAAGAAACAAGCACGATTAGTACATGATTAAAAGAGGGTCTTTCATCGAAAATATATTCATATTAATACCAGATTCTAAATTAACTCGACATCTCTCTTGGCTTCTTTAACTTGAACAAGGTAGGAAATATGCCTAGGAAAAGTTTCACCGCGGAGGATAATCTGTTAATCTGCCCGGCTTGCAAATTGTTGTCATTTTCTTTCTTCTCTTCCTTCCTCCACTGGGTTGTCCAGTGTCCCGCGTCCTATTTTGCAGACGCTTGATTAATCATCTTTGTCCGCCTCCCTCATAATCCCACCAGACCTCGCTCTCCAGCCGCTTTTTGTTCTCCTACCCCGGTCTCGCAATGCCCAACCGGGGGGGTGGCGGCGGTCCGTGAGGTGTGCGTGCGAGAGTATGGAGAATGGATACCGGGAGGATAGTGAGGGAAACACAAGGGGCTGGGTTGGAGGACTAATTAGAGAACATTTGAGACTGGAGAGTGGGAGCCTCATATGGGTTAGGGTGGGAGATCGGCGGGCCGTGGGGTTGGCAGTGAATTATTTTGTTCGTGAAGAAAAAGAAATAAGGTATGCCTGAAAGGCTTGTCAGTTTCTCGGTTAGGAGAAAGTAACCAGTCTTATTACAACTTCTGGGCATTATAAACTAAGATCGCTAACCTTATATCCCTGGGCACGTACAGAATAGTTGATTAAGTGTTAAATGGTTTACGACCTTTGGCTAATAAGCCTGTAGATGAATACAACGCACTTTTAAAATTTTTGGGGCCAATAAACATATTCCCATGCAGAATTGGCTCCCATTGATAGGACAAAATGACAAAACAATTTATATTTTACAATGCATATACAGAGACGTGGTAGTCCAGTGAGTTTAGACTGCTGGGATATCAACTGGTTGGCTCGGACTCGATTTCCTGCGGCCCCTCTGGGCACCCTCAGTTTCGCCCAAGCTGTGCGCTTTTTCTTTCTTTTCTCCGTTCCTTGTTATCATATTCTAGGAGAACCACAGACGGAACGAAAAGAACTACCCCCTAACCTAATGTGTAAATTTAACACGCCGTTGGGCTTAGTATATAATGAGCCCTACCAGCATCCATCAAACCGATCTTCGGATTGATAATTGTTGCTCTCACGTAATACTCACATATGCTATTTAAACTGTTAAGTAATCACTGAAGTAAAACAACCAATGTTTTTTCTACTCATTTTTTATTTGGTAAAACTAGTTTCGACTTATCGGCGTCATTCTTAGGTACCTCATACCACCTTACCTCGGGTACCTGAGGATGACGCCGACGCAACGAAACTAGCTGTACCGAATAAAATATTTTTTGGGAATATACATTGGTTGTTTTACTTCAGTGATAATGGATTTCCACAAAGCTAAGCCTAAAAACACCTAATATGTTGAAATAATGACCGGTCGGGTTAGCCAAGGAGGTAGCATTCGCGCCTGTTCACCCAAAGGTCAAGGGATTGTGTAACGCCTCGGGGAATGGGTGCTATGGTAACGCTGGTTGTCAGTCCATGGGGCACCTGATGAAAAACCATGAGTGGCTTATCGGTATACCATGGGCGTAACGACCACCATATACATAAATAGAGATATTTATTGGAAAATTTGTAATATCGGCCACACTCACACGCATTCTAGGCATTAAAGATGCACATACATTCTCTATTATGATTTACTCAGACTTAAATTCCCTCCAATAATAGCAATTATTCTCTATCCCATATAGGCTACCTGAAACAGCATAAGCGCAGACCTAATAACCGAAAACAATAATAATCGACTATTTCAACTAAAAGAATGTACGTACTGAGTAATTCTATCCCTAGCTTTTATCAGCAAGCGCTTGGGTGATTAAAAATACCTGATGCTAATGGGCACGTTAATATGTCAAGTTTGGACTTAAGGCCAATTGAATGGGACTGTAGAACTCAACTTAAATTTGATTTCATTAATGAGAAAAAAGGACAAAAGTTTGAGAAAAACCGTATTATTTCAAAATACTATAAAACAAACTAAATGTATTCAGGCTGTCTGTATGTATTCAGCTAATGCATTAAAAAAGTAGGAGCTTTCGTTCTCACGTTTTTAAGATACGCTAATTGAACGTTAGTTCGGACGTTGTACCTAACGAACAATTCTACTCAGCGTTTACACACTCAAAGCTATCACAACACGCCCGGTCAATTAACAACCAGGTGCTGAACTAACACGCTCATTTCCCGCACAGAAATAGGAGCAGCGACTTGCCCGTTCCAAATGCGCTGCACTTTACATTTTTCACTTCCTCGTGCGAGACGCGCAAAGTTCTTCTCCCATTCCTTAATTCCACCCGCCAGCAGATAAATTTCTCTTTATTCTCGCCCGACCGCGCCAGCCTCCCTTTTCCTGCATTTCAGCACGCACGGGGCATTTGTAACCTTCTTCGGACTACGAAATCCCTTCCCGGTCTCAACTTCCAGCCGACTTAACTCTCAACCCCCCTGCAGCCCCTGAGCTCCCCCGGCACCTCTACCCCATTTTCGCAGGTTACACCACTCCCTCTCACGCCCCGAAAATAATAGCCACGCCCATAATTTTGTCCACTCACCCGACCACCCTCCATTTCTCACCCTTCCTCGTGCCCCAGCCGCCCTCCTCCCCCCGCCACCCATACGCGGCCCCCCATCATCCCCTCTCGCCCATTCACTTCGGTTAGGACGCCAAGGAGCTCCTACACCTGCAGAGATTATTATGACTTCCTTTGACTTCTCAGACAACCCCCCACCCCCTCTCGCATCTCACTCCAACCTTCCACCCATTAACGCGATTAAATCCGTGAGCTACCTAAAACTCTTCGCGTACATTCTTTTTCACCCGCCCCACATCCCTTCCCCAAAAACTCGCTCCGAAGGAGAGCTGTCTTCCCACGTAGTCACCCCCATCTGACTCCCAACGCCCCCGGCTTTCCCAACTCCCCAAACCTCTATCTCCACCACGATGGACTTTCCCAAATCAGGCAAATTTAATTTTCATCCTGTGCCGTAAATAGCGAGCATGCGAGATGGCGAGATATATCGGTTTGGGGCAAGGAGTCTGGAAACGGGAAATTAACCTTATATGCATTCCCTTGCCCAAGGTATATGTTTTTTTCTGACGAAGGTCGCCTTACTTCGGGTCGGCGCCCATGTGCCCGTCGTGGACGCTTTGCCGCGGGCGCTTCTTCGTTCCACGAGTCGAAAATGGTGATAAAATAGAGCAGATAGTGGGGCTCACACCCATCGGATCTTGATAGCAGATTTTATTTTGGGAGCAAGCTTAAAGGCTCTCTGCACCACAAGATAAGGCCCACGATTATTCCTGACCGACAAGATGAAGTTAGTCATTGAATTGTGAAACATTTGAGAACATTCAAGCTCCCAACGTCCTAGATTGAATTCTGATTTAATTACTCTTTTGTGTATTTAAGTTGCTATGGCCGCTAATTAAAGACAGTGGAAATATACATTGTATTCTTCATTTAAGTAAAATGAATATCCACAAAGTTGAGCCGGAAACAATTGAATGGGGTTTATTAGGCACATATGACAGAGTGAGATTAATTGCATACTTTAACTCAGTGACAATAAATGAAATTTATGTAAACTAATATAAATTTATAGGACATTTTTCTCTAAACGTATCCGTAATTTATCCAGGGGTTGGCGGTGAAATCTTGAAACAATGCCAACATATCTAAACAACCAAAACCTATTTTAATGATAAAAAATTAAGAAATAAAGAGTTTTTGAATACCAATGCACAAAATTTGCAGAGGACTGAAATAAATTATGTTTTAAGGCTAATTTACCTACGTATTCGCCATTTTACACTTTCATCGAATCTCTTGCACACTTGCATGAGATACAGTGAATGGAACAATTCGAGATATATCAACAACTACTACAGTGAAAAAGTTATGGGAGATTTTTTCAATCGTCACGAATATTCTTTTTAAGTAATAGAGGATTTGAACGTAGAACTACGAGTATATACCAGTTCGTAATGATATAAAAAATATGCACCATGCATTCCTTCCTTTAGGATACTGGAAAATTGTGAAATAGAATTGAACAAATATCGAAATTGGAGTTGTCATTACGTTGACGTTCTCTTTTTATTTTCTTAAGTTTTTATTAATTTTGTAACACCAGTCATTCAACAGTTTACCTGGATTTATTTTGTTTTACATTATAAATAAAAATAATTTAGTAAAACGTGTAGAAAATAGATAAAAATTGTTTCCTAACCCCGTGGAATTTTTTAACCCAGATGTAAGCTGGCTTTCAACGTAATCCTGAAAACTCATAAATAATCCCTGTAAAATATAATAGTTTCAGGATGAATTTCCAGCTTTAGCTATGGTGTAGTTTGCCATAGCGCTACACAAATAGTCGAAAATATATTTTTTTCACAAAATAATACACGTGCAGGCAATATAAATGGCAAAATTTTGGTAAATAAGAGATTTAAATCTATCTATGTTATTCAAGAACGAAACTTTTCCATTTTGGTTATTCATGATACCAGCCAATTTGCTACATTGGTGCATTGATGTTTTGTGTAAAAGTATGAAATAATATTAAGCCCAAGTGAATATAAGAATTCTGGCAAAAATAAAATTGAGCCTAAAACCTTGGTCGTAAATAAAATTTTTTCATGTGGAAAAGCCAAGTTAGTTATTTTTCAATTTCAGTAGAGAAACTTGATAAGTTGTGATGAAACGTATCCAAAAGAGGCATTGAGTCGATATTATACTTCATCTCTTTCCTCATAAAACTAATAATAATTTATGGGATGGATTTAAATTTATCATAACATTTTTTTAGAATAGCGTTATCCTGTATCAAAGTAATACCTACTTTCATGACTTTTGTGACATCAAATATAAATACCAAATGCTAAGGTTTTGGAATAACATGCTTCTTATGTTAGTTTTCAAGTACTTTTACGCAATTAATCTGCTATGTGGTTTTTTAATAATGGTTATATGCCCAAATGCAGATAGACTAATATGTACTATAACAGATTATCAAGAGGCCACTATAATCCATAACCATGGTGTTCATATTTTTGCCTTCTCCATTAACCACGGTTACCATCTTTTTGCTTACACCATCATATGATTTGTTTTAACCTAGCGTTCAGATTTATATTAATGCATTACCTATTAGAGTTAAATTATGACATTTTATATTAAAGGGATCCATTCGACATTCATATATTTCCCACTCAGTCGTGAAATTTGCATCTTCGTGAATTATTGCCGATAGCTAATACCCCCCATCATATATTATAAACCACGTTGGAATAAAAATGTTCGTTTGAAGTATTTGGTTTGGTAGAAAATTTTAACCAATCATGATCGTTTCATAACAAAAAATCGCTAAGATATTAAGCCAAACCTTAAAATACACTCGACATTTTTCTCTAGCTAATGAAAACTATTTTTAAATGACAATATTCCATTGAAGTAGGTACTGATAAAGAAAAAATGAAATCGAGTTAACGACTCAGCAATGTACTAGGATTAACTCTTGAACTTTGGCAGCACCAGCCCGAAAGAGGCGTCATCCTGATCACTCACATCATGGATGTGTTTGGGCGTTGGGACATATGAGGTTGAGCCACAAAGGAGAGGAGGAAGCAAAGTTGTCCTTGTGGTCAGACGACTGCAAGAGATTTTTCGGTAGGGGTTAGAGGAAGAGGGAGAGGAAGGGAGGACCTGTTGAATGTCTATGGTGAATAGTTGGACTCAGTACGGGGAAAGTATTGAATGAGATACACCATCCAGTGACTTGAGGACGACAGATTGGTGGATGAAGGGACAAAATGAAGGTGGCAGGGTGTATGTCACACTAAACAGGTGTGTCAAACATCTTCTCGCAAAAATAAAACTCGTTTTATGTTTTAATTGCAATATTTTTTGACCCAATAGAAATATTTGAGCACTTTCTAAGAACAACGCAGCATTATTTGGACCATTTTGCTACTCACATGAAATAGGAGAGAATTGATATTTAACAGTTGTGATTTCAGCAGTACTATTTTTTGCACCATGATAAAATTCATTCAAATTATGATATTCTTAATTGTTAAGAATAACAAGTTAACAATAAGAGTTAACAGAAAATGTTATTCTTAAAAAATTAACATCCACATTGATAAAAGGCCTTTCTTATTACTTTGGATGAACGGCCATGTGCTAACTGAGGTTTGGTCGCTGAAAGATGAATAAATGAAATTTCAAATAAATATAATCGTTGAATGGTAATGAAAATATTAACTTCTAAAATTAGTACCATTGCAACTACAGGACTACTTTGTATTTTTTATTGAAATCCGCGATGTTTAGCATGACAATGTAGTCACATGGTTTTCAAATACCAGTTTACGATATCTAGACAAGACAATGAAAAAAAAAATTTCGGGAAGAAGCCCGGGAAAAAGTATTTATACTTTATTATTTCAGTATCACCCTCCCGTTGTCGCGCTAAAACATTACCACTTTCCTTACTCCGGCAATATTATCAAAACTACCCACAGAAATATCAATGTAAGATTATTTCTAAATAATTTATTTATTTCTCTCGATACTGCAAGACGTCTAACAAAATCTGCAGTAAGCCTAGCTTTTCCTTTGATTAAGTCTCCCTGTGTATAGAGACCCAACAATTATAAAATTTTCTCTAATGATTAATTGCTTGGCACTTTATCTTTTCCTCGAAGATTTTATAGAACAGGGAAGCTGTTTTTTTGGTTATAGCCTAAACATGTTTCTATTCTGTGTATCAGAAATACAGATATGATAGATGGATAGATAAATAGAGGTCTTCATTTGGGCGAAATTGAGATTCAATGGTCCCTTCTTATGGAGTCATTCTAAAGACAAATAGCTTTTTTTCACAGCTTTCATAAAACCACTTATTATTTTTACATTGTGGATTGTAATATGTTCAATCCCATGTTTCGGAAAATTTGCATTTAAATTTATATTCGCTACCTCATTAACTTTTCAAAATCATTGATCCTCAATTCCAAGAACAGTTTACCTGCTTCTGAGAATTAATAAAACTATAAAAAGGGCAAACAAAAATAACAGAATGGCAAATCCGACTATCCAGACTACTTAATTTCATATCTGTTTTCAACGAATTGTATGACCTCTTATCCTTTGAATAACCATGAAAAAAGAGAAAATATTTAAACTCTTCAGGACGAGGCAGGAAATTTAGACGCAAGATTGGAAGTCATTGTAATGACTTTTATTTGTAATCGGAAAATTAGGCCTGTAGCAGGATATAACACTCATGACTAAAAGCTTGTATCCATCAGCAAAATTCTCAACAAATTGCACATGTTATCCCCGAAGGCGTGGAATGATATACACCCCTGTTTCAGTTCAGTAATTTTCCGAGAAGGCTTGCAAAAAGAGCTAGGCTCACAATAAATAATCGTATGGGAGGAAAAGCGTTCATCTCTGCACTACAAGGAATATTTACCATTCTATCATGCCAATTTACCTAAAAAATAAAGGATCACCCGGGTTTCTAAGCAAGGATAAGGCATTGACACAGGACAATACCTTGCCAAAAGGGTGAACAAAAACTTGAACAAAAAAGGGAATGACGGATTTTGGCCGTTTTCCCGCAAAATGCTTCCCAATGCCACACCCCCTCTCTCCCTTGCTCGTCCATCCGCCCGCCTGCTGCGCAGCCTTTGGAAAACTTTTTATTATTCCCCTTCCCACTTCCTTCCCTCTCTGACCCACCCTCCCCTCTCTCTCACTCCTCTAAGCTTCCGATCGCTCGCACCCCTGCCGCGCTCCCAACTTTCAATCCTCCGCGTCTCCATAATGTGACAGCCCCAGGTGGTGGTCAGAAGCCCACCATGACTGATGAGGGATGCGAAGGTAGCAGGGTCAGCGCAAGGAGGGGGACAGGCACCGGGAGGTTGGGTGAGGGAGGCGAGTTGGGAGGAGGCGTTCTGGGCGCTTGGACATGACCGAAGGCTGAATAGATGCCAATAGCGGGAAATAGGTTCTCTCCCGGGATGAAATGAAAGAGATGACGGCGTGAGGGGTATGGTCGCCTGGAAGGTGGATGGGAGGGTGTGACAGGCTACCTATTACGGCGGGGGGATGGAAAAATAAAGATAATAGGAATGATCGATCGATTGGTTCTGCATAGTAAATGAAAGAACTCGAGAAACTGCATTGGGAGTAAAGACGTACTGGGTAGATGATTCAAAATGCAAATCGAAATTTAGAGAAGGTAGAGGAAAAGGGTGTGTGCAAAAATCTAAGTAATCGTTCAGAATATGGTGTGATGTTGAACCTGAGAACATAAAAATGAAAATATAATCAGTAACACTCTAGGACATGTTGCACAAAGTGGTTTTAAGGTAACAACAAAATTCGAAGTACAGTCATTTTGAAAACTTCCTGAATAAAGAAAATATGAAGAATATCGGTCACGTACGGAATATTTTTTTTACTTTGAAAGGGGGCTATTTTATTCTTAGTAGTAGTTTTGAGGGGAGGCGACCGACAGCTGAGGTCATTTGCGCCATAGGGGATGGACAGGAAAGGATGAAGGGTGGAGAGAAACCCGGCGTCGGCATTAGCCTACTCTTTACGAAAGGCGCCAAGGGGTCCGCGGCTTAACGTCCCATCCGACGGACGGCGTACTCACCCAAAGTGCCCTCCACAAAGCACCTCAAGTAGGGATCGAGATACCTCTGAAAAATATTCAACACCGCCGGGATTTGAACCCGCGCCCTCAGGGTGGGAAGCCAGTACGTGAGCCCCCGCACCATCTCGATCCCCTATTTTATTCTTTCCGGGGTAATTCTTCTGAAATACTTTTATAAAACATGAAATTGGGAATAATGAGTAAATATAAGATATTGGAAAAACTTAGAAATAGCATAAATAAACATTATTTTCTGATTAACACGTGCTCATGGCAATTGATAATTGATATTCCGGATAGTTGGTGCGTTTAAATAATGTATGCATGGAATGCTAATTACTGAAAGAAGCAGGATGATGCTCTGTCCTCTTCATTATTATTGTATGGATTGAATACCACCCCGTAGCGTTTCTGTTACAGGAGTTTTACACTTAATTTGAATTCTAATATTAAACTTATATTAAATATTTGTCTCACAGGGGTTTCTCGATGTGTATTAACGCAAGTGTTATTACTATAAATAGTGTCCTTTTTATATTTCGCAATTATTCAAAAAAGATTATCTTAGCGCAATTGATCCCTCGTGGCACACTTATATTTTGCACTAAATTATTTTTTTTTCTTTTTCATCATAATTCGGGACGCACTATTCTGCTCATTATATAATTACAAGATGGAAGACAAATTTATAAAAAATGTTTTACAAGCATTTCTCTTGAACGTAGAACGAAATGTTGATATAAGTTAAGGGATAATACGTTGTATAATTAGTATACGGTAAAGTACTAACTTGCAAATGCACTTGCTAAAAGGGCGACATGTCCTATGACATAAGAGCAGGAATCTACGCATGTCAAGCAAGAAAGTTGAAGAGTGGTGAGGAGGAAAGTAGCCTGAATGAGAAGTTTGGAATTGAAAATACGAAATAATGGACGGGTAGATAAAAAGGCGAAAGTGGGGGTGGCCATGGAGATATTGATGGCAGTGGAGGTATACGATTACAAAAGAAATCTAGTGACGATCGGTAGGGGTGTGGGAAAAGAATAACGAAAAGACAAATAGTAAATACACACCAGATGTCGTTTCTATTCCCTTCACCACTGAGGAGAACGGGTGCCACGACTCGTGCTTCGCAAATAAGGATGACGACCACTGTTCTTGGGTCATACATTGTGATCCCCGGGCGTTTTAAGCGGCCGTCCGTCCAAAAAACTTGGGTGGGAACTATAACAGGCGATGTTTTTGGCCGAAGGCAGATACGGGGGTCGGAAAGAAAGGATAAGTCGGGCAGGAGAAGGGGAGTTGGGGAGAGGCCATGTAAATTGCAAGCTAGAGGCCCGCCCGCCGTCACCCCCACACCAATCCGTCAACCGGGAATCGCCTTCAACCCCGCGGCCGTCACACACGCAAAAGGAATCAGCGGAGCGGCAAACTGTTTGCATCCTCGGGACCACTACGCCACAATTTTCCCTCCTACAGTTACTCCCCGTCTCCATTTCATTTCCCCTTCCATCCACATCCCCCGCCGTCTCCCCAACTCCACCCTACACCGCCAGACAAGAGTCCCTCAGATGCGGGGACAACCGACCGACCTCTCACTCAAAATGTCTGCGTGTGTGACGGCGGTCCACCGAGAGGGGGGAGATCAAAAGCCGCTGGGTGTCGCGCGCCCCATCCGCGCCTTCTCTCCCTGCCGTTCCTCTTGACCTACTCCCACCATAATTCCTGCCGTGAGGCGCGCCCACTTGGGACCCGAAACCCCTTTTGATGGCCCCGAGCGGCACCCCAATTCCTATCCCTTCACTCGGCACCACTTCCTCGTGAATCGGTGGATGACCAGATAAAGGACAGAGGATTCTGTTTCCCCATCCCGTATCAATTTGCAAAAGCGACCTCATCACCGCGGAGGGCCGAGTGGATGAACTGAATGCTCGGAGTCGTTGAGGGCACTCGACGGGCATTACTGCTCATAACCTGAGCGACATACTGGACCAATAAAAGGATTAGGCACTCGCCCTGAAGAACCAAGCCTCGTAATGCAATTAAAGAAACAGGAATTCTTAGTAGTGAAATTTTAAATGATGCTCAAATGAATGTATACAATGAAATGAATATCTACTAAAATAACTTATTAACGCCTCTTTGTCAATGTTAAGTTTAACATTGTGCAAGGTATGGTTTTCTCAAATTTAAGAGCATGGAAATTTTCAATGATGTGTTTTTCTTCTATTACAGAATTCATCCAGAATCCCAAGTTGTTTTGCTCCCAAGTATAGTTTTTCGGGCACTAAAAATGAACATAATGATTAATCTTAAATATTGTGCGCATCTTTGACTGTAATAAAATAAACGAAAAATGAGCAAAATTATGATTTTAAATGAATATGCATATTAAAATTAATTTTTATTTATAATTTCATATTTTAAGGAATACAGGTAATGAAAAAATCACTATGCTGTAGTTAAAGTTTTTGTAACGACTTGTAAAAATCAAAAATATCTACTCAAATCTATCAATTTACTGACCATAAAATACACGTTCGAAATTCTACTTGCGGGGCTTGGTTTCTAGATGTGTCTATCTCTATTCGTAAAACTAATTACATTACAGAAATCGACCCGAAGTTTGGTTTCATAGATGAGAATAGAGCTAACATAGTACTACGCTCAACTGGTTATTCAATTCAGCCATCATGGTAAGGGGACATCTATATCTGCAGATTCTTTTCCTTATTTCACATTTCGTAGGGCTCTTTTAACTGGTGAATTGGCAAGTTTGCAGTTGATAACTTATTACCCATTTCCCTTTGCCATTTACGGCTGCCCAGGATAAAATGGTACCAGAATAGTCACAAAGTGTAAGTGAAGCTAAGGGTACCCAGATGCATCACCTGTAATCAAACTTGAGTCTTCTTGTTATTAGCTCAGCGCTTCATTTCCTGGACTACCACGTCTCCTCAAACAAGTCAGTCTATCAAAAAGCATCAATCATTAACAGCGTTACCATTAAATAATGCATCGGTGAAAATACATTATGACTAGTAAAATGTACTCATACGAATTGTTCATTATGAAGTGTTTCAGGAAGTTTTAAATCGAATGTAAAATTTACGAGCTAGTGTATTTTATTAAAAGCATAGCCTGCTGTGACACTCTAGAAAAGTTTCAATTATTCTAAAAACATATTTCGATAAGACAATCATAAACGCGCTCGCGTATAACATTCATGTAAAATGTCAAAGAAAAAAAATTCTCTTCTCTAGTCAATGACTCACGAATTCCCCTAAAAATAGAATCATTAAAATATACTAAAATTTTTACTTGAATTTCCCTTTTTAAAATGAATATCAGTCATAATTTTTTAAGACAATAGAACGATAATTATTTCATAGAGTTTAAATCGCGAATTCTTCTTGTCACGTTTACAGCTAATCCTTTATTTTTTACCTACCTAAAATTGCATATCTAAAATGGAAATTATCATCTAAACTGTAGAAAACGCCTCAAATATTTAGTTGAATATAGTCATTTTTTCACAGGAAATGATATCCATTTAACCCGTCATGTCAAGTTTTCCATTTATGGCTCAAACCTATTTTTACTCGAAATGACAATATTTTATAGCCTATAAAATTTCAATCTATGCGAGGCACACGGAAGACGAGGGAAATCCAGAAGGCGAATAAACACTTTTCCGCTTCGAAGGGGATGAAAGAGATTTCAACGGCCGCTCAGGGAAGCGGACTGGTTTGGAAAGTCAGCACTGAAAGATTGACAGAAAGAAAGAGTGACAAGAGAATACTAATCCCTCCTTTGCAGCCATTGTTAATTTGACACAGATTGGCTCTGCATGACAGCCTGACGGTCATTGGTTGAAGGATACTATATTCATTTGGATATGCAAGCTGAGACAAGCGTGAAATCTTACACGTAACGTATTCTAGAAGAGTTTACGACAGCATGCCATCTTTTCAAAATGATGGAAGAATACCTGATGAACGTACGCTAAATTTCTTATATTAAATGTAGATTATGAGGAGTAACATTTTTTATTACGTCTGGGTAAAATATATTCAGCAGCGCGAAAGTGAAAAATTGCAATGATCCAAAACAAAATATGTTAGAAACATTTGCAAAACAATCTAATATAATTCTGGAAAAATTTATTATCATTAATAATTTAGCATTTTTTAAAGTTTAGGATTATATGGTCCAATTTTCGAAAAACTCATGCCTTGAGGAGATGCACAATTCAGAAAAAAATTAAATGAAATGGTTTGTATCAGAAATTTAGGAATTATATATTTCCAATGGTATTAATCAATAGTTTAACACTCATTCTAGAGAAAAAATCAATGAAGATTACTCTACATACTAATTTAAACAGAAGTTATTACAAGATAGCTGCGCATTTTCAAGGTAGAAACATTCAGAGGTTTAGTTAGAGGTAGAATCCAAAGTTTTACCAGTTTCTGAGGAGCCTTAATCTAGATTCTTTAGCAAAACAATTTTTAATAGACGTAACTTCCGGCTAAATTATTGTTTGTTCTTATTGTTCATAGAAATAATTTCATGAATGTTTGCTTTCAGTTGTTGTAAGAATAGTGGACACCAATTGGCTTTTTATATTGTCCCTTTTCATCAACAAACTTGAATGGTTGATAAATCAATTTTGGAAGAAGGACATGCAAGTGTGCTGTGATTACCAAAAGGTTACAAATGTATCATCATCATTTTCGAGATAAAATTTGAAATATTTTCGCATATTAAATTAAAATCAAATCATTCACGATGATAATACACTTTACGTAATGATTAGGTGCATTCCACGAATTATAGTAAATTGAAAAAATAAATTTTTCGCTCATAAATTTGAGAGTGTAAATGTGTTATAGGAGAAGTCACAGAGAGAGAGAGAGGCATTATATACAAATAAAGTATGAAGTTAAATAAAACAGTAATACAGATCCTAACGTATTCAAGGGTTTTGCTAGTGACCCCTGCTCCAAATGACAGAGGAGAAAGTGCTATAATTACACAAGTAACTCATTATCCACAAATATTATTAAATAGGGATAAACTTTTTATATTTCCATTTCGGGCTAATAATATTTTACAAATAATAAACAAAATTTCAACATTAAAATGAAGCATATATTAGTAACATTCGTAAACACTAAGATGTGCTTAAGGATGAAGTAACCGATTTACGTCACATAAACAATTTTGAGATACGTACAATCTCAGAAATCATCAGAATATTGGAAAATTTACTAGAAATAAAAAAGGTGAAATTTAGAAAGGAATGGTCAGTATACCGAGCTTACACTCTATCCTTAAAACTCACCCTATAGTACACAGAACACTAGGTTCTAAACGAAAACTAATTTCCAAATTGGATCGCGTGCAGCGTAAAGTAGCTAGTTATGTAAAACGCTTTTATGATAGACTTAGAGGCGCATCCAAAATATTAGAGGGGCAAGGCTAGGAATCACTCACGCAACAAAGGTTAAATTACAGATTGAAGCTCTTGCATAAATTGGAAAGATGCCTCTTTTGCAGATGTTGACAATGTATTATTACCCCCATCGTACTACGGTAGGTAAGACCTTGTCAGTAAAATTACATAGATTAAGTGTAGAAAAGATAGATTTAAGATGTTATGTTTCAAATCAGATTTATGTCATCCACTTCACTCTGTTTAAAAAGTGTGTTTTGCAGTAAAGAGTGCAATAATAAATAAATATTCCCCTTTTTTGAAAGTTGTACAGAAACAAATTTCAAAATATGTTAAGTGATTTTTAACAGCCATTCGAAGTAACATATAAAACCCCCATCCACAACCATGAATAAAATCATTTAATTGGTGCCAAATGAGGGTAGGCAGGTTTCTTCGCTCAATTCTTCCCCTTCCGTCGACCGCCTCCGCCTGACTCCGTCGAGCCCTCTACTCGGCTTGATTGATTGACACCTCTCGCGCCGTCAACTCCCCACACTCTCTATCGCCATTCCCCCTGCTTCGTTTCGCTCCGTCCCGTCCACCCTCTTCCCGACAGCCTCCCCCTTCCCTCACCACCGAGGTGCGTGCGAGCGGGCCGTGGGCGATACGTTCCCTGGGGCGATTCCCAGTGACACCGAGCAAAGGGAGAGAGAGCGCTCGCGCAATCCCCACGGGGAGAGCGAGAAAAAGCACTTTCGCCATCCCTTTCTTCGCGCGCGTCTCTTTCTCATTTCGTATGTTCGGGGCGGTCTCTTTGGTGGAGGGAGGTTGCGTCGCACGGACAGGAGACTCGCATCTGCGGGGTTTCCGCGCCGTGCTCGTTATGCGAGTGGAATGGTGGAGGTTAGGGGGCGGGAAGGGTCTGACGGGGGGCGGAGAAGCGAGGGAACGGCAAGGGGGTGGTAAGGGAACAGCAAGTGGGCGGTGGGAGGAAGGGCTGGTGGTGAGGGATTCTGGGTAAGAATGAATGGCGGGGGAGATGTTTACGGTCCCCTGCTCTTCCATGTTGGGGACTTGAGAGGGGGAATTCTCTCCCGGCACAGTGCGGCGCGTGGTGGGTGCATAAACGTACGTTGGCGCGTCATTGGCGGCGTATATTATTCTGCAGGGTAAACAACAACACCGGTTTTAGAGGTGGCGCAAGTCAGCACGGAATGAAATCCCGGCCTTGAGACATCCATGAAAATTAATTTTAGGAAAGTGGTGGTACGTGTGGAGGAAAGTTAAAGCAAATGCCGCCAAAATCGGACTGGTACAGTATCATGCAAAAAGATGGATAAGATACACAATGAGTAAATCGGTTGTTGGATCAAAATGTCGCAAAATTTCTTGATAAATACCAAACAAGTAACGAATATGAACACTAATAACGTTAGGAAAATTTCATACTGGATCGAAAATGTGAATTTAATGTGAATACACAAGCAAACATTCCTTTTGAAAAGAACCAATGCGGTAAATATGATTTTATGCACAAATGCTCAGATAGATTGTTTCATGACGCCATGGGTACGTTAACAAATGCCATGCAGAACTATAAATTACGATACACGATATTCCGTTACGATAAAACGATATTCTCATTCAAGTTAATTATACATATAACTTTGAGTACTTGGAAATATTTATGATGAAATGTTCCCAAAATGTCATAGGAAACGTAAATTAGCAAAACTCTATCTGTATTCCAGGAGCTAAGCAATAGTCAAGGAATTTCATGTAAAACAATAATGATTATTCACATTTACCTGGGTCTCATAGGTAAATATGCTCAAAATCCTTTTCCGTTGGAAAAATGCAATAAAAACTGTAGCATAAGCGGTTCTAAATAGTTTTTCTACAAGAAACTATGAACAACATCGTTACTTTTTTCATTTTAATAAAATTGAATTATTGAAATTCAGTGACGGAAGCATGTTAATTAGGAAAAACCTACCATATTTAGATTTCATATGATCGATAGCTCGCTTAAGCTCAAGAAAGAAGAAAACAAGTATCTCAGGCATTGACATTACTCCCGTGATCAATTCAGCTCTCGCATTCTTCCTACTTTGCTTTCCCCTTTTCCACATCCCTCCGTCCTCCTTCTGGATCCTATTGCACTCTGTGAGTCATTTGTTAAAGGGGACAGAGACCAAGCGAATGTTTGCTGATCTGTGAGCCAACATCCGTTCTACCAAGCACAATTGTAACGACGCCCTTCGCTCGCTCATTCATCGAGTCGTTCCATTCTCTCAAATTCTGTGCTTTAACATGAAAGGAAGGTTAAGCCTACATGCACTGCGTATTCTATCGCCCGTAACGGAAAATATCAGGCTCAGTAGCCCCTTGTGCCTATAGCTTTATAACTATAATTCAAATCATGCGAGTTTCTTTTGGTTTATACACAATATCAATAGGTATGCATGCGCAAGGGTGTATGGTTAAAATTAAAGCAAATCAATTCCCATTGATGGATATCATTCTTATAATTTAATATAGGCATTTAATTTCAGTTACATAGAACTCATTTCAATAACTGGAAAAGTATTTTTTTCGTGTCCTGTTAATGTACAATCAGTAGCAACAAGTTATTAAATGAGAATCGTGGAGATCGAACGGGCAGATAAATAACTCGAGACACATAAAGGTCTAAAAAAGATCGAAGTCAAAGCAAAATACCGAGGAGAACAGACATATTTATCAGCAGTTGTTTAAAAGAGTATAAGAAAAATTACAATATGCATGAACGAACAGAAAATACTGAAAGAATTGAATCCGAAGTATTATTGCTTATTTTCATGATATTCGTGTGTTTACAGTCAAATTTTCTTCGTAAAGCCAAACGTGTGCCAATTTCACATGACTTGGGGGATATTAATAATCAAAACAGCGCAAAGTACTTAAAATGTAAGCCAATAAGTGATGGTAAAAGGACTGTAGTATGCGCCTGGATAATTCAAAGAACACTAATAATCTGAATAATTCTATTAAATTAAATAATTAAACCACTTGTAACGAGGCACTGACACCATTTAAACTTTATTTTTCACTATGGCACCTTATTCAGACAGTTTTGAACAAAAACCTTTGTCACTAGCAGTTACATTGACAAAACGCATTTACCTAGCCCATCTGCGCTGCCATGCAGGACCTTATAGGGTCCCCTGATATCTGGTAAATATCTTATATTTTTTCTTTCACAAAAAACAAGATGTATTATAACTTATAACTATTCCTTGTTTTCGTTTCTTCAATCATAAAAACTGACAAGTATTTGCGACTAAACAGAAAGTATTGCTCCTTCAGTAAAAAAAAAACGGGTGGGAATATTTCTCCCTTCCCGCGTCGGAAGGACACCATTGAAATTTCATTGCTTTGCCCTCCCCTAAATGCATTTCCCGTCGGTAAGAGAAACAGGAATTGAGTTTAGCACTCCAAACTACGGAATAATGTCGAAAAAATTCCTTCCAGTCTGCAATAAAAACATTACTTAAACCGTCTGAGAAAATGCAACCCGACTCCATTTTCCCTCGAAGACGCTCCGAAATAAAAAAGAAACACGAAAGAATTTGGCGAGCCAATTCACTGTGGGTGCAGATCCCCACGAATACAAACTGCGGTATTAAAAATAAAGTCCGCTTCTCGGCGATAATTTATGCAAGGAGGGGGAAGGAGGTGAACAGCGGTGGGCAGGAGGGAGCGGCCGAGAAACGAGAGCGCGGATGACGAAGATGGATGCCGGGGAGAAACGGATTAAATATGACAACGAGCTCCCGGGGAAGCAGCGGCAGCCGAGGTGCGCGTTACCTAATGTGATTTACTCCTGGCAGCTTTAATGTATATGCAACAGGGAGGATTCGCCATCGTACCAAGACGCCACCTACAAAAACAAACCACATTTCCGCGCGGAAATCAATCGTTTCGTCCCTCCACTTTTTATTTTCGCATTTTCCCAACCGCTCTTTTCTCCTCTCCCGGGTGCCACGCAAAAATAAAATGTCGTCCAAATCTCCCGTCCCTCACGTCCGCGGTTGAGGCTAAGGCTAACGTGGACACCGGCGGAAACAAAGGCGATTCTCGAGAGGGTGGGAGAGGCGGAGGCAAAAATAGGAGATAGAAAATGAGAGATAGAGAAAAACGGAGGGATAGGGTTGTGGGTGCATGCGAAAGAGAAAGAGAGAGGTATCTGATTATCCGTGTAGGATGTGTTTGCGTGTTTGGGTGCATGCGCGCAAGCGCGTGCTGCTACACCCCACTACGGTAACAATAACAGGGACTTCCCAGGACCGGGTCGGCCCGAGGTAGGGCCGAAACATGCCATGAATACCTAACGTCCGTTATCTCCCGAGTCCTGGACTCGGCGTCCCTCTCCTCCCTCTTCTCTTCCCCTAACTCAGAACCCCCGTCCCCTTACTCCATTTCCATTATCGTCCCATCTCTCTTTCTCCTCGTGTCCGTCGATTCCACCTGCACGGATTCCATTCCTTCTTTCGACCCTTCCCTCCAAAACCATCCTCCACACCACTAAACAGACGCCTCGCCGCTCACCTTCGCTACTCCTCACTGTTCTTTTAATTCCTACGCACTCTCCCCTGGTTAGATAACGCCCGGAGGAGACCAAATCTTCCACTCACTTTCGTCTCTCCTCACACACCCTCTTAGATCCCACTGTAGCTACTCTTTGCTACCGATGCCCTTACACGGATTCGGCTTTGGCTGTGTGGCCAACGAAACACTACTACCATCGATATCCTCTCCCTAATATGCCATCCTTCAGCCAACCTTCGCGGTGTTATTGCTCGGAATCTCGATGCCTTAACTCTTTCCAGCCTCCGATACTACTGGTCACACGATTCCTCTCTCAAACACGCTTCCTTTTCACGTTTAAATTGCTAATTCTGAAAATACACAGAATTTCGAAGGGCTGTTTTGAAATGTATTTATTTGTCGAATATATCTTCTCCTCATGCTCATCCCGCGCTCATAATTCAGCTAGTAACTCAGCAGGTGGAGGAGGATCCGTGGGGGTTTTCCCCTGATTAGCTGTCGCCTGAGCTACCAATCGAATTAGCGAGTTATCCTATCAACAAATAGTTATTTAGTTACAGTAGTAAAAGTAGCATCGATTAAAGGTGATCTGGTAGTTGACCTATCATTACATAATTTTGGCCATTATAAATTCAGGGATTATAAAATCACGTACGAATACGCTCAACACAGGAATTGACCGAGACCCTCAAACAATGATATATCTCTGAGTTTAATTCAACTACACAAGTCTAAACGTACGATTCCTATAAACACATTTCCAAGAATAATTTCATAGATTCTTACAAAATTCTCTGGATTCATCACTTGATACAGTTTACCTTAATTTTACAAAACTAGCCAATTAGGCCTTCGTTCTATTTACTAAATGCTTACCAAAAGATTGGAAAAATAAGAACAAACAAAGACGGAAGATATGAATATGGAAGGAGTAATAACATGTCAGACATTGACAATTCGCTCATATCGTACTTACAGTAATACGTAACTCATTCAAGTCTCAGTCCCATCACAGTATTTATAGTGACAGGGACAGAGATTTTCCAGAAAAGTTTAACTAGTTTGTAATCTGTGATCCTCCTTAATAGACATGAAGTAGAAACGATAAAGGACCACAAGAAGAGATAACATAAAACCGGAATAATTGAAATATTGATGGGGTTTTACCCCTAATGAGTCATAGAAAAGGATATTTCATGCAACAGTGTAAGCGTAAAAGGTTATCACAATAACATCGGACTCGATTTTATATTAGGCCAGTAACTTAACATTCCATCTCGTATTCATTGGAGCGTAAGCAAGCGCTACCCTGAGAAATAATCCCCATACTTGCGAAGTAAAAGAGAACTTCTCTCGCCGGGGCTTGAAAATAACAGGGATGGGAACAGCAAAAAAAAACGACATGACCATGATCGATATTCGACTCCATCCCCAAGGATCCTCTGAGGGTGAAAAAGTGCTTCATTTGAGACAAGATTTCTAGTGGAAAACAAACATCCTCGGTTTCGCAAATCCATTTGGTGGGAACGGAAAGGAGGGAGATGGTGAGAAGGGTGAATGAGAGCGGGAAGGGGTGGGAGGAAGAAGGGCGACTGAGAGGTCTTTTCCCTTCCCCCTTCAGAAGATACTCTGCCTCGATAAACAGGGATGACATGAAAGAGAGTTGACGGGTTAAGGGAAAGTTTCGAGAGTCGGGGAGAGAGTTAAGTAAGGAGCGAGCGGGAGATCGGATGGGAGGAGAGAGAAAATGGGTTCATAGCAAGGGAAGGGGGTGGCAAATGGAATGGCCAGGTTTAATGGAGGAGGAAAGCGCTAAGCGGAGAGGAGGTGGGAAAGAGGGTAGTGGCGGGAGGCAACTGAGAGCCATGCTGGAATGAAAAACTGGGAGAGTGGGAGGGAGAAGGGGAAAGAGAAGTGGGAAATGGATTGCCGTTTGCACGGGGATATAAGGGAAGAGTAAAAGAGGAGATGAGGGACGGAATGAAGAGGAGGAGACGAGGGATGAAAACGAATGGGATGTCCAAAAAGGAGAAATGGAGCGATATGAGAAGAGATGAAAATATGAATGTGAAGAAGACACCAAGAGGGTGGGAATGATTTTGCCGCCAGAGTTAAGGAGAGGGCTAATTACAGTCAGAAAATAATTAAGGTGTGGTGAAAAAGGAACCTTCAAAGGGTAAAGCGCTTAAGGGTGGTGATGGTGCGATGGGTAATGAGCCAGTACTCGACTGGAAATCAGGTTCAAATTCTCTCTCGAGGCGACCGGTATTGTTGAGAGTGGGAGAGAAGCAGAAAGTGAGCGAATTTGGGCATATAACCGACTGAAATTTCATTTGGAACATGATAAAAGTACATAAAGCATTGCTGTGTCATAGAGTAGGCCTTGATCGGTTAAAATGTTTTTTGTAAAAATTTTTCCTACAAAATAGGAGTTTTAAAAATTTTAATGCAGAATGAAGGACATAAGAAAAGGAAATAAAGCCGTATACATACATCACATAACTTTACAAGTAGGTTAGATTTCAAAGTGAACGTTATAAACGACAGAGCTAGAATATGATCAGTATTGATCTAGATTAACTGATAATGTAGTATTTAAAAGTTATAAAAATATAAACACCAATAACACAAGATAATGATGGAGGAGCAAGAAATTTACTATTTTTAGAGTGGATAAGAAAATAGGAATACAGCTGACATAAAATATTATAAATACGCATTAAGAACTTTTACCTTAATGATTGACTGAAAAGAGCACACTTGTGGGTATTATGTCTAGTTGAATGTAAATAAAATCCTTTTTCATATCCACCAGCGAATGGCTAAAACGTGGAATAAGAAATCAAAAGATCATCGGTAGTTGGCGTAAAAAGCAATATTGGTAAAAATTACAATTTCGGGAAAAAATTCATTTGATAAAAGGGCAAAGAAGAGCGTACTCGGGAAGTAACCTTTCCAATGGCAACAAAGCTACTCATAGTAAAAGAAAAATAGATCATCTAAAAAAGTATTGCTAAGCCGAAATTTGTTTGGGAGTTTATCAAGGCGAGAGAGTAGAGGATCGGAATAGGATATGCACGATTAAGAGATAGAGTGAGAATATGTATGTAGAACTATTTATACTTGCATAAGGTTAGAGGAGACAGGGTGAAGGAGTGAGAGTTGCCGGTTACGGAATCACTCCAGGCTTTAGATAGATACCCTTACCTGTACACACCCCTAAAAGTGACGCAGAAAACACACACTTGGGGGCACTAGACGCGCCCCCGCCTCACTTGCTAAAGCCATTCAACCCATTTAGGATGATGTCCCGGGCGCTTTCCCAAAAAATCACGCCTCCGAAAACTCCATCCCTCTCCCTATCTCACTCGCTCGTCTAAATCGGCGAAGAAGATTGGAGGGGGCGTAGAGAGTGTGTAGCAGTGAGGAGATACGGAACAGGGGAGAGGAGTGGGGATGCAAAGACAAACATTTTTTTCCCCGATTGAGAGCGGGGGCAAAGTTGGGAGTGAGAAGGCGGGGATCCGTCGGAAGCGAACGGCTTGGGATTCGGGTCCTATGGGACTTACACTTGGATAGAACATCATTAAACGAAGAGACTCTCCCACTTTGCTGCGAGAGAGGCGGTAATTCTGCTTAATTTCCCATTATTTTTTAACCGAATGAGAAAACAGAGCGTAATACATAAGGAGGGGAGGGAGGAAGAGGAAGGAGGAAATCGATTCATTACTTGGAATCGAGAGAAAGAGCTTGACCCACTTGCCGCCTACGCCGAGAGTCGGAGGCGTTCGCAACTCGAATGGAAGCGAGGGTGCACCATCAAACAAAATTTTTCCGTCAAAAAATTAAAAAATAAATTGGATTAATAATATGCATTTTCCAAAATAACTTAAAGAATCAGCAATATATTTCTGATGATCATATAACGTACTCTATCTGTTACTTCGCTTGGTCCTATATCGATTAAAGTATTTATGAGATATAAATTAATCTACATTAAGTCACTATAAGCAACCTGTAAAATTATTAAATCTATTAGTTTTCATTTGGTTAGAAAAATGACTGAAGATTCCATTTTAAAAATTTCGTCACCTTATGGCTACAATGGTAAGACGTTTGTGGCAATACCAAATTCTCCACTCAATTAAATTGCTGCATAATACTCTTCTCCATTCTGAGATTAATATAATTGGTATAAGTGGCTGTCGCGTAAATTGCTGTCGAATGGCTAGTTTCAGTAACCGATTAATACATAATTTCAATTCACCGACAACGAACCCTTTATTCACGGGTTTTCTGGCTGAAACAAATATGTTATTTAATTGCCTATGATTTTTTCTGTATTTGTGGAAAAAATATTCATGTATTTTTTAAATATTTACTGAGACGGTATTCCAGCATCGTTCCTTCAAGATTTTGATACTCCATTTGCATGAGTTTATGACCATTAGGAGTGATGGACCGTAGTGCTCAGTAACTAACGCACGGAATCAAGACGCAGTGTTAAGAGCCAAAGATGAATACAGCGACGGCAGTTAACAAAAGTTGGAACACGAAAAAGGGAGCTCGACAAAATAATAAGCGAATCGGAGGAGGGCACTAGATGGGCCGTGAATAGCTTTGGCCTATACGACGAAATAAAGGATTAAGATCAATGAGGGAAAAGATCTGAGTAAAGATGAGACAGGAAAGAAGGTATCGCGATGAAGGGAAAATGGGAGAGAGGAGAATGAGGAGAGGGAGAGAAAGATGGTAAAAAGAAGGGCTTCAGCCTTATCGTCTCCGGAGGAAGCAGGCGGTGACTGGAAGTGATAAGGGCGGGTTCCCCAGAAAGAAAGAGAAGAGGGTACGACGTGGAAGACAAAGAGAAAGGGGCAGGCGGAAATAACTCAAACAAGCCAATTAAGAGGGGGCATTGCTTGCCTGCTACCGGAATACGGGTTAGCAGGCAAGGAGCGGTGGTTGGATGGAATGGGTAACGAGGGGACTGGGATTTAGTGGAGGAACGAGGTAGACGCAGAGGAGAAAGCATAGAAGGGGTGTACGACAAGTAGGTGGTTACGGGGATACAGGGAGGTGGTAGGTCAGGCCACGTATCAGTTAATTGCATCGTAGGCGAGGCGGATAATTGTCAGTTTATCTCGTTACCGCTGCTGTCAATGTCACGAGCTGAAAGGAGTTTAAATGTGGGTGGGTTAAGCGATGGAGGAATGGGGAATGCCAAAAGATTGAGGGAGAGCTGATAGCAATGGTACAGGTCGCGGTTAAATGGAGTCACTGCGGGAAGGGTGAGGGAAGTAAGTCCGTCTGGATTTGGGGGAAGGAGATTTAGTTCAGAGTAGTGAGAAAATGGTGATGTCTTTAAGGGTGGAGTGCATTTTATCATGAAGGGAGTTTAAAATGCAAGGAAAAGTGGCCATGGATAAATAAATGAAATAACGGCGAAGTGGCTGTTACTTTAATGCAAGAGTCACATCTGATGCAGGCCGCCTTTATTTATAAGCTAAATTAATCAAGCACTACCTCATTCGTTCTCAATTATTTGTAACTCGTTCTTATAAGATCTTCTTTTTAGAAAGTTATGAGAATATTTGACTAAATTTCAATAAGCACATATTTCTCTTGAGAAATTTCCTCATTAACTATACGTAAGTTTCTTGTTTAAATAAGCTGTAACCCAAAAAATGTTTTAAGAATACGTAAGAGGAATAAGCGCTCTTCATTTTTATAGGCAAGAGAAGAACTTATCATGTAAATTACGAAACCCCAGTTTTCCTACAAACACATCGTTTAATCAAGTAGGCAGAAAAAAAGTGTTTGCAAACTGCATCCAAGAACTTAATACAGACAAAGTTTTGAGATTTCACGGAGCCAATTCAAATAATACCCACAAGTTTGATTAAAACACTACCATAGTTAAAGCAACTCCTACCTCCGGGAACTCAAACTCTATTCTTCAGCGCGCCTCCTAATTAAAAATCCGCTCAAATATCTCGGCTTTGTAAGCAAAGCGCAAACAATAAAGCTTGCTAGCTAGCATTTTGGGCGCCAAAATCCCTCTTCTGTGCTACATGTCGGCAGAAAAAAAATCTATCTACCTCGGATGCATGCAATAAATAAAAAGAATTTACAGCGTTCATCAAAATGAATAATTAGAACACGCGTTCAGGTGATATTTTTTCATAAAACTGAAGATCGGTATACCAACCGTCACACCTCTACCTACCCATAAGGATTGCATACAGTGAGGAAAGGGCCAAAATCACATCTTATTGGCATTCATCGACAATTATGTGCCGGCAGTCATTTCGATGAATATTTAAATAAAACGGAGAGTGAAGGCAAATCAAAGGGGAACATCCCTATTTCGATTCGATGACGATTTCTTGGTTAGGTTGTTAATGACTAAGAAACGCAAAAGAGAGAGAGAGAGGAATGAAGGGAGTGAATCCATTATCTAACCTCTAGTCCTTTCGAAAAAAATTATTTAAAGATTGAATTCATATTTTCAGCCCATAGAACCTCGCGAAAATAAAGGGGAATAAACCGTCACCAATCGTTAACAATTCATTCTAGTAGCAGCACCCGCAGCTCCCATTATACTTCTCACCGCCGCATTCCTCCCTCCTCTTCTTTAACTATCTCCTTAGTTCTTTTCCAACAGTCTTTCTCACTTTTCCTCCCAGCACTCCCCAAACTCCGTCTCATTGCTGGAGGTAGCACGACTCTCGCACATACATAATAAGCAAATATCCTAGTCTTCTCCATACAATAATATATATGAGAGAAAACATCCAGTTTTCTCCCTTCTATCTCCTCTTCGAATCCCTCCCAAACCGCTACCCCCCTCTCCCGAAACTTCCCTATCCTCAATGATTCCCTTACCAGGCTCTTGCGACGCGCTAAGTCCTTCCCCTTTCCGCCCTCCCACTCCCCCTGATTCACTCCCGCCGACCGTTCCTCCAAAATCCTTCGAGCCACCGCCATCACCCCCGACCCAGCCCTCCTCCTCTCTCGCCTTACCCTATCTTGCTTTCTTTTCTTTCCTTTTCACACTTCATCCTTCCCTATTTCTCTCTCTCTCCCTGCTTCCCTTTCCCAGCATCCTCGCAATGCGTATGGGAGGGAGGGAGAAGGAGGGCGAGAATGCTGGGCTAAAATAAATATAAAAATAAAACAGCCTTCCCACCTTACCCACTCCCCCCGACGGCCTCTGATGCTGCGAACCAAACATGAGTTCTCCATCAAGGATTTATAGAGAGGATGAGGCCGCAGAAGGGCCTTAGCCAAAATCAACGACGACGGAGGCTGGGGCTGAGGTTTGGCGGAAAGGAGGGGCTGAAGGGAGATTACGGTTCCGCCTGGGGATGGGATAGTTCGGGCCCCGTGGAAGTAACTCTGACGTCCTAAAAGAACCGATGCATGATCGTTCACTTTGTTTTGACTACGGCATCTAAAAACTCAGGCATGAACGGATGAAGTGTCTTTCTGAGAATATATATGTATATATATTAAAGGCAAAAATAGAATGCACAGTAAACACATGGAGCACAAAAGTGACAAGCTTCCGATTTTTCGGTGCCTTCCCTATGGTCGAATGGTTTAATGAAGTCCAAAAGGTGTCCGAGGATCTCAAATACAGGAAAATCATCTTAAATTACTAAAAAATTGTTAAAGCTAAATAAATGAATTACTTAAAAACCTTTAAGTGGAAATTAATTTGAAAATATTGAATCTTCTATTGAAGCAAATGTCAAGAAATGATAACGATTGTGGAAACAAGTATCGAGGGTTCGCAAGAAATATAGCCAAAGGTGTCTTAATTAAAATTTCAGCTCTTATTAACTTAAAAAGGCCTACATAGAAAGACTTAAAGAACCCAGAAAAAATGTGAATACCGGTGAAAACATTTACCTCCCAGTAATATTTTATGCGAAGTACTTTTTATAACAGGAATAGCTATCATTAAAAACTGATAAAAAATTATATTTTCTTTACCTAGTTAATGTTTAAAGGAATTAAAATTTTTCGCTGCCAAATTCTCAAACTATTAAACCTACGAGTACACAGCTATAGAGACTTCAGGTGTTATCTTTTACCTAAGCCGCATAAGAGATACACATAATAAATACATATTAAAAACAACCAAGGAGGAACTACTAATGCTACAAGAAAACGGGAAGAAGAGGGGAATGAGGGAAGGTTATCCGTGGGAGTTGAATTGTGATGGGAAACGGTGTGGGAGGTAATTCGAGCCAAATATTGTGAGGGGAATCGTTCCATTAAGATTCTATTTGCATTCAAAACTCGTGAAAGTGCAAAGTAAGTGCGAGCGGGAATTAATGGGAAGCGTGGAATTTTAAGAAAGGTGGACGTAGTTTAAATGGTTGGATGGAATAAAAACATCCA
Organism: Hetaerina americana; assembly: GCF_022747635.1. Lineage (NCBI taxonomy): Eukaryota > Metazoa > Arthropoda > Insecta > Odonata > Calopterygidae > Hetaerina > Hetaerina americana. Next base: position 21,824,202 of record NW_027286874.1, on the reverse strand, counting down.
AAGTAATGACTTAAAGCTTGAAAGGGGAAGAAGGTTTTATCCCGTTCTAATTGAAAAATGATATTCTCTTTAATATGAGAAGCTTTGCCCTAGACCGATTAATGCAGTACAAAAGGCAAAATTCTATTTCATTTTAAATGGTGGATGAAGAATCTCTACCTAATATCAAAATTCAGATTTTTTTTCTGATTCCCGAGGAAGGAGCATTTAGTCCCTTGCAGAAGAATAGACGTAATGAATCCAAATATGTCATCTTGAACTAAATGATTTAAGCTACACTCTCTTGTGGGATATTAAGTAGAATATGACAGAGCTTCAATATTCCTTCACATGAACCAACACATAATAGGTTCTGTAAGAAATTAGTAGCTTAATTTAAAAACGGTTAAAATATTATTAATAGAATATGATAATGCAAATTATGGCCAATATTCTTCTAAGGCATATAAATTAAAACTTTTATTATATAGCAAGATTATTATGAATCGCATTTGTTACATCCTTCCAATCTTTAGACTACCAAATAAATCAACGATGAAAAAGAAAAATGGAAGTTAAATATTGATATAACGACTCGTGTATAGAGGTGGTGGCACAATATGCACAGTTTTTATTCATATCATTTGTTATAAAATCCTATAAAAAAGTAACCGTGTAGGAGTTACATTTAAGTGCTCATTCAGGCTCGTGTCCTTCCTATGGATATCCTGATCCTTCGCGCAACATCTGCATGCATTTTTAAAAGCTTCGATGGTCACCGCTTAAGGAGCCTTCCCGGAGCATTGATGCCCTCGAGGCCTTCTCGTTATTCGTTCACTGCCAAGCTCTCTCTCTCTCTTTCACTCTCCCTCCCTTTTATTTCCCAGGCATCCCTCCTGCTCCTGTCCACCCTGAAATGCCTACATGTATCTCCTCCGGCGTGCCTCTCTTGGTACGGCCCTTCCGATGCCATTTCCTGGAGGGCATTACTGCCATTCCCTCTCGTTCAACAGGGCGCGAGCATGCGCACTGGCAACCACGAGCCCCCAACATTCGCCTCACACCCGCATTTCCTTCCACACCCCGACTCCCGCACCACACTTTCGGTCCCTCCTCCCCTCCTTGATAGAGCTTCCGAAATGGTAGCTGGGGTGGAGATTCCGTTGCATTAAGAAAGGTCGATTGTCATCCATAAATTTTGATTCATTACGGAGACCGAGTAAAATACATTTTAATTAAATACGCTGCTAAATTTTAAACATTTCCCATATTTGTCAAAGAACACAAGTATGTTAAACAAGTAAAGTAAAATAAAGTATCGATTAGGAAATGTTTAAAAAATACTATCCCAAAATTTAAAAAATCGACTGAAATGTAACCAAGGATATTTCTGTGCAAAGGTTATTACAGAATTTTTACAATAAAGCGGCTAGCAGGTAGATGTACTACTCAATCGCGATTATATTTATTTTAATGCATAGCTTACCTTCATAATTTAATCAAAATATTATCACGTACAAGCACTGGAATATTACATTACTATTTTTTTCTTATAAGAGGTAAACTTTCATTGCGACAATAAGTAATTAGGTCCTTTCATTCATTTCTTTGCTAAGATTACAAATGAGTTACGCCTGAGACAACACATTTTATACTGTTATGGAAATGAAGGAGAGTAGGCTAAAAACCCTAAGCAAGGAAAAAGGTACAGGACTTTGAAAGGTTTTCAATTTACTTTCCACATTATTCTTTTCTTACCATTTCTTAGTTTGCAGATATTTTGGTGCACATTAAAATAATTTCTGAACTTGGCATTAGCAAGTAACTTGATATTAGTGCACCACACACTTTGTTCATAAAATTACTGATGGAGCACCATATATGCATAAAAAAACGATCAGTCGAAAAATACAAAGGAAAAATAAACCATTCAGCCGAAAAAATGAGGCGCCAAGGGAAAAATATTGACTCAGAGATGTTTGTAATCCAGCCTCGAGTGGAAATCTCACAGTTTTAAGCAGTGTCATTGTGCGGAGGTGGACTAAATCGCAGCGCATTTAGCGAGAGACGGTGTGAAGTACGGGCGGCCAGAGGCGAAGACGGTGGACGGATGAAAAATCTTTCCCGCATCAATAAGACGGGCATTGGTGTAGAGGGTGTGGGGAGACATGAGAGTAGACGGGACTGCAAGACATATGGAGAGAAAGAGCTAAAAAGGAGACGGAAGGGAGAGAGGATTTGCGGCGTGTGGTGGGTCGGGGGAAAGGGGGGGGGGGAGTTGCGAGGAAATCGGGAACGAAGAGGTGGAAATGGAAGCGGGAGATATATCCCGCTGCGAGGAGTCTCTTTGTTGTGGGAGTGTGTCGACGTGGGAACGGCCCAAGATGAGAGATGGAAGAGTTAGAGATTAGGTGGGTAAAGATTGGGGTTAAGGGGAAGAATGAGAGGAGTGGAAAGGGTTTTCAGTGGCCATTTCGAAGATGAACGACAGTCCTCCGACGTAATAGGCGGTATCGCCGTTGGGGAAGTGAAGGGTGGGAATAGCCTCGCAGGATGAAGGAAAGCGGGAACGACGAAGAATGAGAGATGAATGGCACGACTCGGCGAAAAGAGTATTTTGGGCGCGGTCTTTTCGGTTTTTCCACTGATCAATCATCAAAAGCCCTCCAGTTCTTTATAGCATTAAAACAATTGTATGATTTCATCAAAAGTTTCACTACAGATGTTACATTTCCTCAGCTGCATCTATGATATATTTACGTTGGAGAGTTCCTTAGAAGAATAAGTAATTGAATGGAGTGAAGTGCTAATTTACTTTATGAATATACCCTCTAATAGATGAGATCATCACCTAATCTTAACTTATCGTAGTAGAATATGATTGTTGTAGACTGTATGACTGTATGACTTGTATGGCTGTAGTTGTTTCTATAATAGTTGTGGTAAGATCTCAACTAGAATGAAGGTGTAAGGTAGGTGAAAATTGTCCCTTAAAGGCCTTACCCTCTGCAGCACGAAGCGTCAGTAAAACGAAAATCGCATGGCTTGGATTTTAGATGGGGTTGTCCAAAGAACCCACTCTGTCGCTTCTATAAGTGCATTCAGATCATTTTTCAACGGAACGCCATACTGCGATTATATGTTCTCGAGTTTTACACGCGGTTTGGGAAAACCCTCGAAGATCTCGCCGCAACCTTTCACTGGGAAAACATCAGATCGAAAGATCTACTTATTGGACTAATATGCCATCTAATAATATGACATTAGCATGACAAATGTACTTCATCGCAGCGGTTGCTCTAGAAAATCTCTTAATGGGGGAACATTTTCATGTCTAAAATATGAAAATCACTTTAAATTGGCTACTGTTACATTGATTCTTAGAATCTGCAACCTACCACAAAGTGTACTGAAATAAAAGTAGTACCTTTGTTACTCTACACATACTAGTGTTGGGGTATGAGTGGAAAAACAAAGTTAATTCTTCCATTTCAATATGTCGTGTAAATTCTATTAAGTGACGCCTGAAGCAACAAACCTAACCCCACTGTGGATCATTTTACTCTCTGGGGAATGCAGCAATTCAAAAGAATCTTGGGATGTGTAAAAATTATTGATTTTCAACTTTGTTTAAGCCAAAAGTATTTCCCGAAATGGGGCCATGGCCTCCATATCACCTCTCCTTGGATACACTTCTGCTAACTAGAGTAAAAGCTCTATTAAAAATACATAATTAATAGGAGCTGACGTTTATGTTAATATCATAGCAGGTACTCATTTCCAAAAATAGTTCCAAGTAAGTATTGGACATATTAAAATAAAAAACCTACCATTGGCCACAGTTATAGAAGGATCTTGAAAATCCTTCATTTATAAAGTTTTTAAATTAAAAATAAATTGTGTGGAAGAGAGAAAAAAAGACATGATAGGTAGGCTATAGCCGTTAAGAGTAAGAGTTAAAGGAAGACCAGAAAGCTCGGATCGTTTAACGAGTTATCGCTCCATATTCATCACTTTACACCGAATACTCCTTCCACCCTCCCCCTTTCCCGCAATAACTGGATCACCCTCGAACCCTCGCAAGCGCGGAGCTCCGAGACGTGACCGAGCCCTCATTCTTTATTCGCAAAAACATAATTTCGAGCCTTTTAAAAATACGTACGCATACCCCGCCAACTCCCATCACAAAACAATGTCGGTACACCGAGGCGTGCCCTTCCTCTCCTTCTCACTCGTCCATCGAAACCCTTTGAAGGGACGAAATATGACAGCAAAAAAAATTTAAAGTACAGTCACTCCGCTACCACCACCACGGAGAGGTTCTCCTCTCTCTCTCACTCACGCACCCCTTCCGCACACAGCGAACGACCCACAGACCAACCGATCCGCCAACGGAAATCGATCTCCCGACAACATTGTGTGCCCCGTTGTACACTCGGCGCGTCCCCTTCCAACTCCCTCCCCCCCACCCGGCACACATACGGGGGGGGTCCGGGGAGACCCAGGACAGGGGAAGGAGAGATAGAGAAGAGACCGAGGCGAGGCGCCCCCCGGCCGGCCGGCTAGCAGCCAACGAAGCGGCGGCAGCGGGGTCCTCTTGTGCTGTCGCCGCTCCCAATATCCATAAACCCGGCGAACAGCGCGCGAGAGTGGGATGGGAAGGGAGCGGGAGGATAAAAGGCCCACACCCACCACGAGATGGCGTCGCATACCGCATATTTCCCACACCCCTCCCCCGACCGCTCGACTCTCCCTCTTGACTCCACCCCTCCCGTTGTCACGGAGGTTCCGGGGGAGATGGGGGGAGGGTGGATGTGGGGGGGGGAGGGTTAGGGGGTTTTAGTAGAAGGGCAGACAAGCCACCACAGTATCCATCCCCCTCACTCGATCGCAAAAACCTCGACACCGTCCCCTTGTCCCCTTACGGATGATACGATGGGGAGGAGTGTGGGACCGCGTGGTGAGGGATGAAGTCTCGGAATGGTATAGGGCGAGAGGCGAGGAGGGATGTGTTGGTAGAAAATGAAAAATATGCGAGGGGATGAAGGGGGTGTGGAATAGTGGTTGTGTAAAAGAATTAAAGATGCACAACAAATGAACAGGGATGCACGAACGGCATCCAGTGTAAAAGGACGGGACGGGCGGATTTGGATTGAGATAAAAGGGATGAACGGACTGAAAATAAAAAAAGAAGCAACATGAAAGCGGAAAGGGAATAAAATTTAAAAGCTAGAGGCTCCGGGGATGGAAGGTAACCGTTATATGACAGTGAATAATGTGATAACAAATGTGGGTCAGAAAATCGCCTCGTATTCATAGGCATGGAGTCATAATGGGAATATGAGAAGTACTGACGGCTGGAGAGGAAAAAAGGGTTAGTGGTAAAACTTTAACGAAAGGAAAGTAATGAACCTCAATGAACAGTACACTAAAAATTGTGTTATATATATTAAAGTGTAGGAATTGCACACTATCCAATATTGAGACAATGACTTTACTTTGAGAGCTGCTTAAACTTATCACGGTTTCGCGAGTTAAATAATAAGGGCAGATAAAAGGATTGAAAATGTGAAAGTGAACATAGGGGATGCACGATCTACTCTATGCTCATTATAAAATATTTCTCATACTCGTCTCGCTAGGCCAAGTGTTGATCTGTTTGTCCCTCTGTAGTCAAGTTTTATATGCCCTAAGTTAGCGATACAAAAGGAGGAGCGAAATGACACCGGACTAAAAACTCAGATGTATTTATAAAACTAATGGCCATGTATGGTAAATGCCACTCTTGGGTGTCAATATAAAGTCAGCTTTTGAGAATGAGGCGGAAAGGGGATTGAGTTCAGAGGAGATAAGGGATAAGGGAGTTGAGGGGCGACTAGGGAAGTGAGGGACCGAGCAACCCCCCCCCCCCCGTGTGCACCCAGAAAAACTTCCCACGAGATTGCACCCTCATCGTTGGTACAGGACCGATATTGGGCATCGTGGTGAGGTGATGCCGGGGGTAGTTAAATAAATTGTACGGCGTCGTGTGAGCGCACCCAATACACCTCTTCCTAGCGCTCCCAAAATATCGATCGATAAACAATGAGAGCGGGGAACTGGGTCGAAAAGCTAAGCGCGCGTGTAATTGGAAGCATAGTATATGCAATAAAGTGGCATGCGGAAAGCAGTGACCTATTAAAGGGTTTGCTTCATATGGTTATGGGCATGGAAAAAAAATCTCTCAAAGAAAGGAAAAATATTTAGCGACCAGTAAATCCTGTGATTAAATACGTGATTATAGTGAAGAAAGAATAATTGCGTTCGCACACTTACCAATGAAGGTTCAACGTTTTCTATTAAAATAAATATAAACATTTTTGTTTGTGCATAAATATTTGATACTGGGAAATTAATACGACCAAATGAAGTTTAACTATAAATGTGTGTGTATATACGAGAGGGGACACAAAAGTGACGGGAATTTTTCAGGCTCCCGCCACCTACGTCAGCATGCGGAGCACCGTCGCTGTGGATGGATCGGTCCGTCCGTGAGAGCTGATTCAGTGAAACAACTTTTTTTCATTTGGGCGAAAAACATGATGGCGGATTATCAAGAGCAACGCGCTGCAGTGAAATTTTGTTTCCTGCTGGGGAAATCGGTCAAGGAAACTGTCGTAATGCTCAAGACAGCTTATGGAGAAGCTGCCCTAAGCAAAACCAGAGTCTACGAGTGGTTTACACGTTTAAAAAATGATAAAATGTCAATTGAAGACCAACCCCGTTCAGGCCGCCCTTCAACTTAAAGAACTGACGCAAAAGTCAACTAAATCAATACCCTCATTCGTGAAGACCGTCGCAGAACCATTGAACAACTCTGTGAGATGTTTAAAGTGTCATGCAGTTCAATTTAGAGGATTCTATCTGAAGATTTGCTTATGAAAAGGGCTGCAGCCAAATTTATCCCTCGCCATCTCACTAACGAGCAAAGGGAGCGTCGAGTTCAAGCATGTTTTGAGATTCAAAATCAGCTCGAAGAGGACCCTGATTTTTTTTACAAGGTAATTACTAGGGATGAATCGTGGTGCTATAGATATGATCCTGAAACGAAGCAGCAATCAAGCCAATGGAAGACAGCTGGCTCTCCTCGTCCAAGAAAAGCTCGCCAAGTGAAATCAAAAATCAAGACAATGTTCATTTGTTTCTTCGATTGTAGAGGCACTGTGCACCCGGAGTTCGTTCTAGTGGGTCAAACTTTCAACCAGAAGTTTTACCTGGAGATTTTGAAGAGATTGAGGGAGAGTATCTGGAAGAAAAGAGTAGATCTTAGGCACACAGGCGACTGGTTCGTCCATCATGACAACGCGCCGGCTCATACCGCCCACTACATAATGCAGTTTTTGACAAAAAACAGCATAACATCGATTGTCTACCCCCCGTACTCTCCGGATTTAGCTCTCTGTGACTTCATTCTGTTCCCCAGACTCAAAAGGGACATGAAAGGAAAGCGTTTTGACACTGTGGAGGAAGTAAAAATAAAACCGCTAGAAGGCCTGAAGGACAACCCGATAAATGAATTAAAGAACTGTTTCGAAAAATGGAAGCATCGTTTGGAGAAGTACATTGTGGTCAATGGGGAATACTTGGAAGGTGAAAAAACTTTAATGTAAATACATTGGGAACTAAATAATCTATAACAACATTCCTGTTATTTTTGGGTCCCCCCTCGTATAGGTATATACGTGTGTGTATGTAGTCCAGCGGTAGAACTTTCGACTACTGACTGGAGGGCACGGGAATCGAACCCAGGTTCTCCGGTAAATAATCCTCTCTGGGTACCCTTAATGCCATCCAAGCTGTGTGATTTTTTGGGGACCAATTCTCCCTGGGAAACCAAAGCCGGCACACGAAAAGGAGCTGATGTGTGAATTTCACACGCAGTCGGGCTTAGTACTGGGTGAACTCTACCATTACCTACCAAACCGACCTTCGGGTTGACTACTGTGTTTATGTTTTACTGCATGCTCGTATATTTGTGTATACAAGCGAAATAAAATATTTATATATACACACACATTCAAAGACGAAAACCTCCATATGACGAACATATTCATTCGCGTGAAAAAAGACATAAGGAAAAGGAATAGAAACACATAAAAGACGAACACAGGAGAGGTTGGGAAGGCAAAATCGAGCACATTACAAGTGCAAAAATATATATGCACATGTATGTAAAAAGTATATATGTATCAGTGTACATATATATATATATATATATATATATATATATATATATATATATATATATATATAAATATAAATATATATATGTATATATATATGTATATATATGTATATATATATATATATATATATATATATATTTGTAAGTGTATACATATATATATAAGTATATATATACACTTACGTGTATATATATATATTTATATATATATGTATATATATACATATATATATATGTATATATACATATATATATATATATATATATATATATATATATATATATATATATATATATATATATATATATATATATATATAATTATACATACTCATATATACTAAATGGCCGGTAGCCTGGATTTAAATATTTACAAATTTTGATGAGAATGAAACAGGCACAAAATACGCAAGAATCGCAAGCGTTAGAAATTAAACAGCGTTTAAGAAAATAAGTACAAAAATTATCCATACAGTAAAAGCAAATAAGTACTGGATAATGGGAAATACTTATGAAACTTCTTGAGTAAAGCGTTAAAATGAACCACATTATATAGTATGATGGTGTAGACATTATCAAAAGTTGGAGACTTACTCGCTATGAATCAAGCTGATATTTTAGGAATAAAGGCATTTAAAAAACGTAACTTACATTTCAATCAAATATTTCTGCACAGGCCAGAGTAGCATCCCAAAATTAAAATTCTTACCTGAAATGAAAGAAAAATATTGACATTTAACATCCTTTCGTGACACATTTTCTCCACATAAATTAATTTAAATGTTCCTATATAATTTTTATACCCCGTATCCATTCATATTATTAAATAATTGCCACATGATAGAGGTTTACACATTTACATAAAGTACACATTTGAAACGTAATGATCATGCACAAATTCTATTCACACAAAAACATGATAAGATTTAATTAAACATTAATATATAAATATCTATAATTAATAAGTATGGACACAAATACTTATTTAATTTTAATTAATGAGTTTTAAATACATAATTTCAGAACAAAATCAACTAAATTATGTTTGTCATAATCACCATATTCAATCAAATATCTCTCACAGAAAAAAGAATGGAATATCGATTCGCCATAGTAATCAGGAGGAATGCGCTTTTAGTATTTGGCATTTTTGTCAAAAAATCGACCTTTTTTAGGAATAAAAATATCCGCGGGAAAATATCTACCTCTAAATTTTCTGAACATATGTCCATTCAAATCGATTCTTTGAAGGCGGCCAATTTTAATCCCGTTATGCTCTAAATATTCACAGGCAATTCAGCAAGCTGAACTGTCGATAATATTTGCATGGATGTCCCTTCCTATTAACAAATACTACGAACTTCCAACAAAAGAGAAATATAAGTGAAATATCCTCGATAAAAAAAACATACTCCCTACATGGCAGGCACTTATGAATTAGTGCGATAAAGTAATGCCATAGTACCTAATAGACACAAAACGCTTGTACAAAAAAAGTACCCCCTTGGTTTCAAATATGCCTTACCTAATGAACGTTTTTTTAAAACAATAGCTTGATTTGGATGATTCAAAAAATATTTATGAATCCTAGTCATTCAATGAACATATAGCAATTATAAAGAATATATGGGTGAGATTAATTTCAATAAAACAGGGACCTCAAATGCAACCCACCAAGACGAAATACCTCTCCACTCCCAGGCTAACCACCCAGGCTACCCTTAATCGTGTCCATCCACTACATCCCCAACACCTTCAACTCTTCCGACTCCCTATACCAGATCAGGTAGGAGGCAGGACAAGGCTACACACCCCTGGCCACCATTCCACCATTCACCCTCTCTTGTTACCGACCATCCGACGTTAGCCTTCTCTTCCCCTAACCTTGGGTGAAGCCCTTACCATCGCTTCCGTCGCGTTCACCCTCAACAGCGCCCAAACTGCGCATCCTCGCATGCACTCTCTTCCTTCAAACCCGAATCGTAACTCACCCGCCCTCTTCAATCCACGCCCTCAACCCTCCTTATACCTTCCCATCGGGTATCTCACGCGACCTCTAGAGGTGGGGAGGTCGTTAGCTCAGATGGACGGCAAATTCTTCCGCGAGGGTTTCGCGGATCCTTTGCCTCTTTTTAGGATCACGTAACGTGGGAATTTAAGTAACAAAAGGTGTGTTGGGGAACGAGCGTAGGTGTGATGGTGAGAGAGGGGACTGCACAATATGCCGGGATCCCTAATGCCCTCTTATCTACAGCGAGAGGGCGGAACCTGATATGCCGCGAGGACACGGCTGCTACGGGAGCGGATTTTCATATTTTTCCCAAAGAAGCCATTTTGGGCGAAGGAGACGTGTTTTTAGGGCCACATCAATTCTTCTTGATACGTGGAGAAGAGAAATGATAATGACACAAGGCAAGATTTACGAGCCGCTATGTATAGTTTAAGTAATCATTACACCTTTGAGAAATAAGAGACTAAAAGACGCTCGGCATACCTATAGGTATGTAAAGGAGGTGTGTAGCTTGCAAACAGATGTGAAAAAATTTAAATCAGTAAATTATTTTTTTCCATTTATATATAGAGAAGGTTTAAATATATTTGTTGCATTTATTTTTTTCAAATTAACGAAACCAGGCAGATAATTGTACTTTTGTAAAGTTTCACTATAGAAAATTTCCTTAATCGAAACAGTAATTTGCATTAGAAAACGGATTCAAAAAATTGAAAAAGGTCACCATCATATATGGTACATTTACATAATGCGACCATGCATAAATACTCAGGGAGATTCGATAAATAATCCATGAGATGTCCAATGCAATAATTGTTCAATATTCATAGGAGTTAAAACTGGGTAAATAACAAAAAATCATTAATTTACCTATTTAAAAACCATTATCGCTGAATTATTTTCATATAATTGTAAAAAATAACAGGAACCAGTAGTCTTGGGTTCATTTCCTAGCCATCGTGAAGACCGGAATTGGAGCCTTGTAACCATCGAACACTTCTCCTTCAAGTACCAGTCTTCAGGTCTTTCATTTGCGCTCATATTATGAGGAGGTCCCTTACCCTTCTTTTCACAACACGATTGAATACATTTATATTTTACGGACTCCCTTTTATATTCACTCCTGCCATTTTTTTTCCAGGAATCACTTAAACGAACAACCCCACGGTCCCTCCCGCCATTCACTCTCCAAAAAATCTCCTACACTACAATGGCGACTTAAAAAAAGGAAGAGTGTTGAGAGGAAAAGATGGGAGGGGGAGGAGAGGGAAAGCGAACTTGTGAAACGAGGGCAGGGGACTGTTGCAGGGGGTCGGAGAGCAGGTAGCAGGAGGCTTTTTGAGAGAGGTCGAAGCGAGGAAACGTGGGGGAGGGAGGCCCAGTGAAGGAAAATAGTGTGGAAGGGATGGGTGGGAGACATGAAGGACAGAAAGGCGAGCGGGGGTGCGCAGGGGACGTAGGGGGAGGAGGGAGGTGGTAGTTGTTGGGGTACAGGGAGGGGACCGGCTGAAAGAACACACTCTCCCTTACGGGGAGGAAATAGGAATTCGACTTCCGCCAGGAGGGCCCTCGACGGGAAATTGAGGAGGGTGCGAGACGAGGACACGCGATGGCCGAGCGCGGGGGAGGAGGATGCGGGGGGGCGGCATATGTGGACCCGGACAAGGCAGGATGCGAAGGGCGGTCGCGAGAAGGAGGGTGGAGGGAAGAATCGAGGGAAGATGAGTGGAGATAGCGGAGCTACGGATGGAGTCGGGAGAGGAAAGACGCGAGGATGAGACGCGAAGCCCAAGGCGTAATAAATTGAGGGCGGGAGAGAGGCAGAGAATAGGAAGTGAGAGGGATGTAGCGAGGGGGGTTTCGGCCGGTGGAAACAAAACTGAATAATAAAAGGAAAAGGACACAAATTGATTGCATGAATGAAGAAAACTGAGAGGGAGAAGATAGAGTCGGTAGGTGAAGAAGAAGGAATTAAGGGAGTGAGGAGAAAGTGCGGAGCGGGCAGTAAAAGATAATTGGAAAAACATGTGAAGAAGAGAGATGGTGGAGTGGGGACAAGGCAAAACTGACTCAATTTAAGAGAACACAAAGGAATTGCAATGGTGGGAAGTAGACGAAAGGAAGGAAAATTGGCTGCTGCAGGAAGAAAGGAGAGTTTTTTTTGCAGAAATGAGCAAGGAATGCGGGAAGATGAAAGAGCGAGAGAGAGGGGGAAGGCAAGGTAAGCGGACTAATGTAAGGCTTCAAGGCATCATGAAAAGGGAGCGGGAGGAGAGAGGAGGAAGAAGAAAAAGCGAGGCAAATATGTCCCTCGCAGGAGAGAGGCAACGGTGGAGTGACGAGACAGAAAAATTGAGTTCTGATTGGTGTAGATGGAGAAGAGAGGGATTAGATAACCCGGGCATTTGGGGACGACGGGTAGCAGGGGCGCGGGGGTGGGATGTAATTGCGAGATGAAAAACAAGAAGAGTGGTTGGATGCAATAAGAAAGGGAGGAAACAGGACGGAAGAAGGGGGCACGGAATGAGAAGAAGGTAGGCGAGAGAGAAGATGAATGGAAAGATTGGGGGAAAGACGGAGAAATGTGGAGGGGCGCGTGCATTGTGGTGAGGAGAGGCGGAGGAGAGGGGCTATATGGCTCGGAGTTGATGAGACCGTGGAAGGACAATTCGGACGACGTGAGGGGGGGTGCGCGCAGATGAGTTTGGGCTTGGGCAGGGGGGGGGGGTGAGAGCAGTAAAATTGGGGTTTGAGGAGTTTGGGAGACGAGCTGGGTAGAGAAATACATTGCTCACAGAGGAAAAGGGAGTGGGTTGCACCGAGGGCCAACGGACGAGTCCAGAGGGCGTAAGAACGTTGGCGGATGAGGTGAACGCATTAAAATGAAGCCTTGAGCTGCATTTAGGGAAAGCTCAAAGCCATGAACCCAAGTCCCCTAGATTAACCGTTCACATTCTTTTTCCCTATAGAAATTAGTATTTACCGATAGAGATCTCCACGCCGAAAACTTAACCGCAGCTAGTCTTTTCGTTATAAGTATCCTTCGATAGAGATTATACTGCTATTCTGATTAACTAACTTCCTACAAACACGGAAATTAACATGAAATAAGGCATAAAATACTTAATGACATTATAGCAATATTTATCCTGGGAAAATAAGTATTTGAAGGGGATTACACATCTCTCAGCACACCGAAATTCTCTTCAATAAGGTTTTTTGTGTGCCAAAGAATTTGAACTATTTCTTTAATTGGAAGGGTATTCATCATATAGGCAAAATGTTTATTTCATAATAATTTCCCCAAAAGGATCAAAATAAAAGAGCATCAATAAAAATCCCAAAACCTTCATGTCGGGTATAGACAATTATTTAATACTGTTATGGTGATTTATAAGAATTAATTCCGCACAAAAAGAATAACTAATGTTCGCTGGTTTAAAATTCTCCTACGCTCTCTGCGTAAAAATAACGGAAAATTAAAATAATTTCATTAATTTGGTTCAACAGATTCAGGCTTGAGGTCGTGGAAGTTCATCATAATAAAATAAGGACAATTTGCACTTTTCCACAGTTTATTTAATGTACGACGCGTTTCAACTCACAGAGTCATCATCAGGTACAAGTCTTGTACCTGATAATGACTCTGTGAGTTGAAACGCGTCGTACGTTAAATAAACTGTGGAAAAGTGCAAATTGTCCTTATTTCATTATTCATTAATCTGGTTTGAGCGATCATAACAATGAATTAAACTTTGGATAATGGCATGTACATAGGCCCATAGGTTCTTATGAGCCTACCTTTCGGCATTTGGTATACATGAGTCTTGTGAAAAATTTAGATGCGTATTTTTCTAAAGAGTTTTTATGCGAATACCTTTGTCCTTTTGACGAGTCCTATTGTTAAATAAAAAAATGACTTCATCGCTACTGAGTCGGCAAACTGTACTGACAAGGTTTACCGCAATTTTCGATGCTGATACTTCTGATTACATATCCATTACTATGGTGATTACATATCCTTTACATGCTGCCATTGATATGATTCTTTAATACTGATTACTCTACTTTTGTGTTTCTGAAAGACTAGACGTTCTAACCATGAAACCAAACCATGACAAACAAAAATTTTGATCAAGCAAGAAATAGGAAAGGCTTTGCCTGTGAATTTAAAATTTGGGAAAGATCCTTCTCGATATTCTTTATGCCAATCTAACATTATTGGAGTAATCTCCTACGATATCCGAGCAAAAGACATTTATAGACGATCTTATGGGGCAGTTTACCGTTACGAATCCAAAAACGTAGCATCAGCAAAATATTTCTTTTCGTATGAGAGTCGTGTTACAAAAAATATTAACGCAATGCAAAAGAGAATTCATTTTTTTTCAGCAGAATTTTCTTTTAGTTCAGGAAGCTGCGAGGCAAGGAAAACTTCTTGTATACCTGAAAGGAACAAAATCCCCCAGAGTGGTTGCTCGGGACGGAATTGAAGCATAAATTTCATGTAATACCATCATTGCTGTGATAACTGCTAGGCACCGAAGCGATCTATCAGATACGGTTTAAAGCTTGCTTAAAAATGCTTGTACTATAGCACCAGGAGAATTCATTCATCATATATAGAGAAAGGTAGACATTCCAGTAATATGAAAAACAAGGAAAAATGTATGCAAGCTTACCCTTATTCCATTTACTTGAATCACTAATGTGGTGGAGGGAAGAGTTAGAGATGTATAATTTGAACTTTAAAAGATATAAAATTTTATAAGACTGCCACATGATATTCATACAAGCATTCTATAAAAATAAGCTATCATTTTTCCAGTAAAACTTAAAGTCGCTTTCTCACGTAACAACTGTTGGTTCCTAATAACATCGGACGTTTTTACAGCGTCTTTTTACAAGGTAGCAATTGGAATCAATTGATTCCGACTTTCTTTTAATGAAATGTACCATACTACTAATCATGCATGATGACTCCTTTAAATAAATACTCACTATCTATCTGTGCACATTATTTTACATGAATTTCCATTTTAAACTTCAAAAAAGAACGAAAACGCGCCTATATTCGTGTATTCACTGTAATTATTAAGTTATTTAATTTTTCGATCCCATCAGTCACTTTTCCGCGCAAGTTTGAGTGAGATTATAGGCCAGCCATTTCAAAACCTCTACTCTTGCACGAATGGAGAAGACGTTCAGAGACGCCCTTATCCCTCTCCTTTATTTACATTTTATCTTTTCTTACTTAAAGGAAACAATCCCTGACCTCTTCCCTCGACCATTAATACACGTCTTTCTCACGAGCGGGAAGTATTACCCCCACTTTCCTTGTGCTTCCCCAAATCAGGCAAATTCTACATTTATCTCCTCCGTATACCTTGCTCTCCCCTAACCAATCCTCACCATCTATGCTTGGAGAAATCACCAGGAAGGTCCCACGCCCCCTACAACACCTCCACTCCCCAAGCCCATTACAAAGACCGATGCCTGTCGGAGAAAGAGGACACCATCTCTATCGGAATGGGGGTATGAGAGCCCTATTTCGCTTTGGCAGGGAAGAGATGGGTTATAAAGAGCGGCAAGGGGGTTAAAGGAGGTGGCAGGAGATAGGGGGGAGGTAGGGAGGGGGTAGAGGGAAGGGTCGCCGGACCCGAGTCATGAAATGAGTATTTCCCATTTCGCGGGATGGTGTACGAAGGATCCCCGGGAAGGTGGGCGGGATCCGCGGGCAAGGGATGGGGGTGGAGTTTCTGAGGGTTCGTAGTACCGGTAGGGATCGAGAGGGGATAAAAGAGGGGTGGAGGAATGGGTCTTAAAGGAGAAGAGGCGACGACGGCGTGCAGTTGTACGGGGTTGACGGTGCTGAGACACGAGGAAGGGGGGGATGATTTCCCTTCGGAGACCGGCCTCTAAATAGTGTGCATTAGATGCGTCGACTTCGGAGAATGAGCAAAGAGAGAGGGATATGAAAATGAGAGGGCGAGAGGTTGAAGTGTTTGGAGGGATAGAGGAAGAATTTGCCTGGGATCAGAGCCAACTCGTGGGGTAGGGGATATGAGGGAGGTAGGGTCAGAGGGGAAGGCCGGCCGGAATATGCTGGAAAATTGCGTGGGTCAGGTTATACGGTGCATGATCAAAATTCTGAGGGCATAAGACAAGTAGCCGTAAAATTTTTAGGGAACAAATATAATAATGGTGTCTGACAAACTACCCATCACTGATACACTTCCGCGAATATAGCTCTGGAGACTAAACCCTTCTCCTGCACAAACACCATTATTTAAATAATATCCCATGTAAAAGGAAAAAGGTTATTTTATTTTTGACTCTCAAAAAATGTGCAAGATCTTTTAAATATGCTTTGCCTGTGCCAAGTTCAATAGAAAGCAACTCAATTTTCTAAGTCCATAATACCTGGATTTTATCAATATTAAAATATCATAAACTACGGTTAAGTGGCAGTAGATATGTAGTGGTAGATTAATTTTCCTTAACATAAAGCAAAAATCCTATTTATAACGTCATAAAATAAAATTGAAGTACATAAAATGCATAAAATATACATGAAAATTGTTGCTATTATTTGGTTGGCTACCGTACGACAGGTTTTGGATGGACACACAAAAACTAAATACCCCGGAAAATGCATGAAGTATAGTTAAGCTGTGTTGAATTATGGACTCGGGATATTTTAACTCTCTTGTTTGGTATTGTGATTGAATAAACCGCAAATAGCTGATAAATTTTGGTTTCACCTTTAAAGGTAATGACATAAATTATTCGTAGGAAAAATTCTGACGTTTTATTTGAAACTGTTTATTGCTACGAAAATTGTCATATTGACAAAGTTAGAGCATAAAAATTGATATAATTCATTTTAAATGAGCCATTTCCATTACCATTCATTATAACGTATGCATAGTGTGATGAAGAATTTTTTTGAAGTGAAGATAAAAATATGAAAATATTTATCTAATAAATCAATTTAAAAAGGCTTAACAATAGAAACTAACATGTAATAAAAACTACATCGTCTGAAGCTACTAATTTTACAGTGGAATAATCAACCTTGACTCAATAATTAGCAGTTTTATCAATGCGGATATTTCCAAAGCCGCACGAAAATTTTCTAGCTCACCTGACGCTTTTGCTGAAATAAACGCTAAAGTGTCTTTAGACATTCTGTGGAATCTATTCGTATGGAACCAAATTCTGCATTCATCGGTGCTCTAAAATTCACGTCGCTTGCAGCAGTCGTCAAAATTATTTTCGCCGGTAGCTATTCCACCCCTCTCCCATCCATACGAACCGCGAGAAAACAATTCCAAAAATACACCCTACGGTGGCTCTCGCGGGAGGATATTGTCACGTGTGCTTGTGATGGGCGGGCCACTGCTACAGACTTGTTCAATCAACACGTCAAAACAATACCTGGGCATGGAAAACAGGCAAACAGGGTCCGTCGAACCAAGGATAGTTGGGATTCGGCGAGGGAAAACAGCGGAACCACTAGAATTCTAATTGGAAAATATACGTGAAAAAATATTTGAGATAAGAAAGTTTAGAGCGACAGAAGCTGATGAAAATAAAATCCAATTAACGAAAACTTGAAAAAAATTCTGGTTATACTTTGAGTATAGATCTTTTCTAACTAAATGTGTCTTTCAGTTATTCTTTCATTATTCGAGTCATTTTATACGCGAGCAACTACCTATTCAAGTACCAAAGGACTTCAGCAAAATTAGAAAGTAGGGCCTTCACGATTTAATACAGTTTGTCCAGATTTTTTTTTTAATTTCTAGAACTCAAGAGTATTTTTATTTTATAATTATTGGTGTTCGATCAACAATTACAATTTTTTTCTTCAAGAGAAAGGAGGAATTCAGCACATATTTACAGAAAATTATTTCCAGTGGGGAGAAAAATGAGGCAGGAAGTAAAATATTTGCAGCAATGGGAGTTAGAGTATACAAGACTACTCATGCTGAGATTTAGGCACGTGCTATTCAGATGAAATAAGAATTTTCTTACGATAAGAGAGCTTTTGAAATCTATAGTGTATGTACATTATTTATTTTAATTGTTACATTTTCACATACCAACCTTATGGTTGATAAATGTGGTTTAGAGTATGAAACATTACCCTGCAACTTAATGTCATGAATTACATTCAATCAAGATTTATACTTTTAATGAGAACTCTAAGAATATTTCCCTCTTTATTAGGAAATCTTCACCAGTTCAACTATCGTGAACAATTTTGCAAACTCATGGAGAAAAACGTCCAAATATTTTCATATTCCATCCCTATATAAGAACCAGAAAAATGTTAATACATCTCACCACCATTAGTATTTTAATTCTAACATTGATTTATTGCAGCCCTTAATTATTCTCCAGTCAGTATTAATTCTCTCACCCTCTGATAGCTTCTCTATTTTATGTCCTTTTTCATTCGTCCTTGTGTCTTGGTCTTCCAAGTGGTCTTTCTCTTCAACTTTCATTTATAGTATTTTCATCTAATTCATTGTGCCGCAAAGTATGTTAAAGTACCATTGTCCTTCTTTGCCCTAAGGTTCTTCGTATGGTTCTTTACACTTCTACTCTTCTAGTTTACACTTCCTCGTCCTTTATTTTTTCTGACAATTTTATCTTTAGCATTATCTTTCAGCAACATGTTTCAAAGGCTTCTACTCTCCACCGGTCCACTTTTCATGCGTTTAATTCCCCGATCCATAGGGAGCCATTGTTCATACGAACGTTTTGGAAAACTTATTTTGAATGAAACGCCTTCTTAGCTTTTTAATATTTTCTTTTTATTATTCTGACTGTCGACGTTAGTCACAAAAATGTTAAAGTAAATTTAAAAGCGTTTGATAAAAAATCAATTACGCTTATGTCTCACTCATTTTTTGCTGAGTGTTTGTCACGAAGATCCAAGGCGATTTTATTTGAAATAGTAATTAACTCAAAACAGCAAAATCGCACATGTGGCCTTACCGCAGCCAATCACTAGCATCATAAAACAAGCATCGCGATATCGGGTAGTGTAACTTTATCATCTCTATACCTCTAATATTCATGAGATCCTCAAATCAGAATCCTTCGTAAAATATGGAATCTCATCTGCCATAAAAAATTCAATACTTCAAATTTTTTGGAAAAAAATTCGCTTCCACGAATCGAATTTTTCCTGAGGAGGGTTTTCTGAAAGAAATGTTGTTTACCGATCCCATTATTGCTTTCCATCGATCTCCCGAGGAGGTCGCCGCACCCCATCGGGCAGGTACTAATGCCCGATATTTTTTTTTGTGCAGGAGGGAGCGAACGTTCGGAGTACCGGCGTGGGGGTGGATGTAAGGAGTGTGGGTAAGAGGCGCAGGGGAAGAGGTTGGGGAATTAGGGTGAAGGGCCATGGCTGGAAGGAGGACACCTGAATGCTCCAATAGTCGAGCGAAGTGATGGGGGCCATTGATTTCTGAAAATTGCCTTGAGATGAAAAGCATTACCGGAAAGAGTAGGAGAGGGATAAAGAGGGCCTGTATAAATCTTCCCAAGGCCATGGCGGGGTAGGGGAAAGGACAGCGAACTGAACTTTAGGGTTGAAAAGCTCAACGAAAACTATTGGAAGGGGTAGGTGAGGAAGTAGGGACACTGATGCACCTCCTGCATTTTGTCAAGTGGACAATTATTCGAAAAGTAAGGTTTGAGCTTTCTAGCTTCCAATACCAAACCAATTTTAGAAGGGCTCACTAGAATGCCCTACCTAAATCAGCGAACGTATAATGAAGTATGGTACTTAATACCAAATTTTTAATGAAACTATTTCAATGAATGGTAAAGATGATTATCATATTTTTAAAGTTACTTCCTAAAGGTATCGAGAAAATTATCTCATTCGTAAAACATTGCGTAACACGGAATATTGGGGGGTGAAAAATAAAACTTACATTTGTCACCTTAAGAAACATCCTTAAAAATAGCATACGCATGAAGGAATGTTATGAGGAGTCTGATCTATACTATAGATGTATAATATAGATATAGATCTATAATATAGATGAAGCCATTGAACACAATTTTAAAAAGTATTATGCGAATACGCAAATGCGCTCTCTACGAATAATCAACGGTATAATCTGAACAGCTATTAAATAGAGTAAAAAATCAATGGAAACTGTTTTTGCCAACATATGGAGCCTATGCCAACACTTATTGGAACAAGAGAATTTTGCAAAATGTGAACTGGAAACTATTGGGAATCAGAATTTGTAGGCTACTATGAGAGGTGAAGAACACTCTCAAATAAATTTAAGAATCACCGGAAATGTGAAATAACTAGAGAAGGGATGTAGTAAAGGGTGTGGGATATGAACGAGACAAAGCGAGCGACAGAGCGGAAGTCGCATTAGCGCAGGCGGGTACCTCTGGTTCGGAGGGCGCATATGGCGGGGAGGGCAAAATGTAAAAATAAAGGGTGGAATATGGAGGGCGATAGGGGATGAGTGGAAATAAAACACGGGGAATAAAAGTACGTCGAGGGAGAGAGATGGAAAAGCAAGGGTGTGGGCATGGATGGGGCGGGGTCGGGGAGATAGTTCCATTTGTAGGTTTGAAAGAGAGAGAGAGTGCAGCTGGTTGGAGTGGCGAGACAAGTTTGGAACAATGGAAACGAGAAATGCGGAATGGAGAGGGGAGAGCGGAAGAGGGCGCTGATCGGATATGAGAATACTCGGGAGCAAGGAGAGGAGAGGATGGACATTCCTCGGAAGGAGATGGAGGGAAGATGGAATTAAATATGCCAGGAGGAATTTGGAGGGGGAAATGGGTACTTAGCCGATGGGGGTTGATTCAAAAGGAGCAGGGATTTAGGACCCTGCGCCGAACGCGTCCACTTCATAATTTTGTGAAACAACTCTCTCCATCTCTAATAACAAATTTTACTTACCGATGAGACTCCCTCTTGAAAAAAATGCTATTAATTCCACTTTCACCCTTTCAAAGGAATATAACACGAGTTTGGTGGCCTAAGGACGGTTAATTTTCTTTTCCAGTGTTCCATAACTATTGGTATGCCATGTTCAATATTTATGGGTATTGACTTTTACAGAAAATTAATAAAATACGCATAAATCCACCAATATTCTCTCTTGAGACCAATAGTTTCACTAACTGCGGGTCTTGAACCCCGTAAGTTCAGGAGAAAAGACGAAACCCTAACCAAATACTCATTAAGACCGGACAATTACTTTTCCGCGCTTAAGTTACAAATTTACTAACACTCCCGAGAATTATTCAAATTTCTGAGTAATTACACATTTTAAAATATTGTTTCACGAAAAATGGAAAACATTCAATGAAAAATATGCGCGTTATTTTCGTTAATATATTAATATATATACTTCGACAAATACATACCATAAAAATGTGAAGTCATAGCAGCTAGATCTTTTTCTATCGTTGAGTTATACAGCACACATCATTAATAACTTCAATTATATGAGCGAATAAAGCTTTTACCATACGCACCTAATTTCGAAATTATTCCATAGGGAGATTTTAAGCTTCATGCCCGGAAACAAGGAACAACCAGACAAGTTGTAGTCGAAATCAAAAAGGCCTCCTTTTCCGTAATTTTAAAATTTTAAACTGGCATCATTTATAACTTTATATTTATAGTCACTATTAAGACCAGGAAAGATAATTATATGCAAGATTAAATAAACAACTAGTTTAGACATTACAATAGATATAAGTACACATAAAATATTCCGTAAGATACAATGAGATGTAAGTTAAATTAAAAACTATGGTTAGCCATAGGAGAGGAACAGAGTAACCAACTCAAATAGTTTCCCAGGAGATGAGAATACGGATTTTTATTTAGTGGTCATGAAGATTAATGAAACATTAAAGAGGAGGAGAAAGGAGAAGCATATCAAAAAATGGGTGGTTAAATGGAGAAGTTTTAACCTGGGAGGTAAGGAAGAAGTACCGGAGGATAGTTGATATAACTATGAACGAGCTTAATGGGATGAGGACAGTAGAATAATGGCATAAATATCTCAAAAATAATAAATAAAGTGGCTAACTAAACAATAGGAACGGCAAACAGAAAAAATATTTAAAAAGCAATGGATTACAGAAGATATAATGACGAAGGTTGATAAGACAAGGAAATGTAAGAACACAGAATCGTCACGTTCCTAGCTGCGTTCACGTAAGAGCGTGAACACAGAATTGGATAGAGCAGTAAAATAACTAAATAATAAACTGAAGCAATGCAAATTGTGGATATTGCAGCGCTAGGACATGGAGAGTTTATAGAGAGTGTGAAATGGGTGTGCTACACAGAAAGATAAATAATGTTCAAAATAATATTTAAAAATATTTTTTCACAATTAGAGCGGGTAAAATAATAATGGTAGCAGAAGAGGTTATGAGAAGTCGCCAAATTTCCGATATGTTTCGCCTATTTCAATATAATCAGTCGGCGATTTTGGTAATATAGATTTTGTTCACTTGATATTTAAGATTTAATATCGAAATTAATACCAATTTCATTGAAACGTTAATTTTATTATAATAGTTTCAATTTTTATCTTTTCAACGCAGCCATATATTTTTTTCGTCAAATTATATTCTTCTGTAAATTTCCAGAAACTACAAAGAGTTTAACTATTGAATGTAATCTCACGTGTACAGTATATTAGAAAAAACATACAATCTTTCAGAAGCGCATTTGCCCCTGCATGCATGGTAGAGTCTACAGTTTTCACTGAGAGAGAATCATTATTAATAATAGTCTACCGTATAAGGTAGATTTTGGATGGACAAAAACTGAACAACTATTCCTCTCCTAACAAGAAGAAATCTGGCATCCGACACTACAACAAGCCTCTCTTCAACACCGAATACCTTCTAACTCCCTTTAATTCGTTCAACATCTCTATGCTTTTCCTATCCCCTATTCAAGTTTTCAACATCCTATCGCATATCAAAACGCTCTTCATCTACCGTCCCTGACTCCTTTCGATTTCCCCCAGCAGCTCCCTCTTCTCCCTCGACGTGACTGTTAATTCTTCTTTTATTTCCTATTTGTTCATTTCAATTATTCCGTCCTCTACGCCAAAATTTCAATAGCATCCATCCCCATCATCGTGCTGCGACGACTAGACTATTCATCCAACGCATAAAACTGTGCTCCAAAGCTATTTTAAAATGAGTATTTTCCTAACATCCTGCCTAAATATCCATGCCTTCAATGGCATCCTCCTTGTGACAGTTTCTTTGCGTAAGGTAATTCTTCTTATTGTGTTCCCACTACTCTCTTGCATCTTTTTTGGTTCATTTAATAATTTTCCTGCCGATTCTGTAATAGAGAGAACGGATTTTCTTGCTTGCTGCGAGTGTACTTTCACCTCTCTATAGAAGAGCACCCATTTCCCTCTCTTCCTTCGTAAACTTTCCGTAGACTTTCACTACGCTTATTTCTCGTCCCAATTTATTATTTTTCTCTGTGTACTGCCTCCTTCAAAATTTTCTGAAAACATTCTTCTACTTCTTTTTCACGTCTCTCGCTATCCATGTCGTCTTTAATCCACGGTTTCCTTATTAATTTCCTATTTACTGGTCCTATAGTTTCGTTTACGACATTAAATATCACTTATTCAATGCGTTCCTACCTTTTTTCTTTTTTACCCGCCTCCTTGTCCTCACTAATTAATTTGTTCTACAGCTGCCTGATACTCATTTCTCTTCGTTTCATTTAAAGCTTCGACATTTTATTTCCTCATCCGCCTTTCTTGTTTTATCCTCTTGAAACTGACACGGTTCATTCGTACTAAATTATGATCTGAATCCCAATTCACTCTCGGGAAACTATGCATTCCATTTTTAGCATACCTTAATCTGTGTCTAAACATAATATAGTCTTACTGATACTTTTCTGAATCTTAGGGCATTTTTCAAGCATATTATCGTCTAGTTAGGTTTTTAACTGAGTGTTCCTTACGTTGAAAAACTTCCCCCCCCCGGGGGGTCATTCATTGATCCTTAACTGAAACTGCCGTACCATTTCTTCCTTTTCCCAACATCGCGTTCCAATACATAATAACTATCAGGTGTTTTCTTCCGGGAACTGCAGCATTATTTCCTCTAATTGATCGTTTACGATAGTGGTCAAGATCAGAAATGTTTTGGAACTTCATAATGTTTTACAAAGTTTTCATTAATGTTCATTGTTCTTTAAATGTCCTTGAAGTAAACAATTTAATTGAAACCAGATGAAAACCTATTAAAGTGTTTTATATTGATCAAATACTATCACTATTAAAACTAACATTATAACATCTTGAATTTTATTCAAGATGATTTTAAATAAAACAAATTCTAATACATAGCCTAAACACTAGTCTTTTCATTACCTATTGACTAGTCAGTTCTGGAACCATAATATCGGGTGAGTTTACCTATCTTATGGTACAAGTATGTTAAAAAGTAATCATCCACATTAATTTGGGAATACTTTAATGGTCTTTAAAATTTTTCTAGCCAGAGTCGATGGTGATGAAATATGTTTTACGCCAACGTTCAAATTTAGCAGGAACTTTCAATTTTACGATAAATACATACATTTCAACAATCGGGGAAGAAAAAATACAGGTCCTTAAAGGTGTCATGGGTTTGACCTATTCTTTTTTGGGAGCTTTTTACTACTCGTCAATAAACTGGAAACAAAAAATAAAACTTTTCTACCAATTCTCACGTAATTTACAATAGGGCAGTGAAATCTTTTCCGTTATACAAGTATTGTTGTGTATCATAGTGTTCAAATATTACGTCTAGTCATATCTATCTTTTGTGTGACGCACTCACTAAAAGCCTCTATTTTATTCCAATAAATTTTTGGTGGCCCCACCAATTTAAAAACCATAAATGAGCACAGGAATGACGTTATACACATAGACAGAAGTATTGATGAGGCAAAATAATCGGGAAACACAGGAGTAGGTACAGAACATTGAGTGACTTATAATCAAATTTGGCAAAGAAGACAGACCATACACATTTAATGTACATAGGTAAAACTGGTCGGAACTGCAGTTAGCGGTATCACATGATTAACCAATGATGTCCTCAGTTCGTCCCTTACCAAGAAAAAATTTATTTTTCTTTGGAGAAAAGCTACAATAGATGTGCAAATGAAGAACGGTGGCTCCTAAATGTATGGTAAATCCCAAGCCATTCCCCGCTTACCAGAACTCGTACGTGCAAGAAAAGACGGGAAGGAGTAATGGAAGAGGGGGAAACAAGAGGAAGGGAAGTGAGGCTGGGAAGAGAGAAGGTCTCCAGTTGTGGGCCTACCAGCTTGTTCACCAGCATTAAGGATTTCAGTGGTCTTACGCCTCTCTCCCTGTAAGGCACAATGGGGTAGTTTGAAAGGCCAGCAAGTAATTAGTCATGTTAGGAACCGGGATTGAGAATACTGGGAGAAAGATTGAGGGCTTGGGAGCAGGAGTGAGGGCGGAGAGCCGACAGGATTGTATTGGGCAGGGAAAAGAGCCGGGAGAGGGAATTGTGGGAGGAGGGTATTTTTAAGGAGAAATCCTGGAAGGGTTGGGAGTGTGAGGAATCGCGTACAATGGATCCATGAGGCAATTGGCTTTTGACTGGAACAGGAAACTGAACGGAGGGATCCTCTTCGAAAAGAAGAAGATTGCGCAGAGAAGAACGAACGAGTCGGAGTGTAAGGAATAATAGAGGGGCCACTGCGGGAGGAAGAAAGGGCCGATCCGGTAAATTAGGGGTGGTCAGTGTGGAAGAGCAAATGAGAACGCTGGGGATTAGACGGGGGATGATCCATGGGAGGGGATGAGACGCGGATATTAAAAATAAATAAATCCCAAGCTCTTCTATTTCGAGTACCATCATCAGTCAAGATGGTAAAAAATTCATTTCACCTTATCCACAAGTTGATGATCTTAATTAACTACAAAAAATAGTATTCAATAGTTTTTCAACACAACTAGAGAAAAGTTGTTTTTGAACTGCTTTTAATTGAAATGATTTATATTAACAGACGTAACAAAGGTCCTAGCCCAAATTGATTCAGATTTGTGCCTAGAACTTTACCAAATTTACCATGGTAACTAAAAATATTGGCAAACTATATCACATTGGAACGATAATCAGAGTTTTACATGACTTGCTATAGCCAATATTTATTTCCAAATTTTCAAGTTTCAACAGGTAAGTTGCGAAAATTTTCTTACTACTAGCTGGGGGTAGATGGAGTACTGTTAGGTGGCCTGCCATTCATCAAACACCTCATCAGCACCTATTGTTCTGTCACTTTAACTCTGTCACACTAAAATGGGAAGTCATTTGACAAGTAATTCAACGTAGATTCAACATTTCCTTTGGCGTACAGAGTTTTGTAGTTAGGAATTTACAGAATATTTCGCAAACCACCGCAAGGGCATGAGGGAATCTATTGAACTGATGTCTGGAGCTAAATTTATGGTGGCTATAACGCGACGCGGTATCCCACGCAGGTCACCGAGATGGGAAGAGGAACACTATTTAATAAGAAAAAGGAACCAATATTATAGTGATTTTAACTCTACGCGTATTCAAATTCAAAATTCCGCCATTACAACAGTGGATATGTTTCAAAAAGTGACTTTTTTTCCGATACGCAACTTTTATGAAGCTTGTTACTACAAAGATCTGGAAATGAGAGCATAGACCTTCATAAAATACCTCAGACGGTAGGCAAATGAGTTTATGACTATGTTCTACTATTTTTTACGCGGATATATTTTAAATCCATACCACTTTGACGAACCCATGTGATTATCTACGTAACATACTATTCGTCGTTTCCTTCCGTGAGAGGAAATTCTTATAAAGCTATTTACTTTTATATAACATTAAAAGTAAAATAAAATAGAGATATTTCCCATTTATCAGCAAATCAACGTCCCAAGTACATTCTTCAGCTAAGTTATTCTCTTTACCTCACCTACATCTTTAACTTTTACATTAGTCTATAGTTTTCCGTGGTTTTCAAAGGGTTGTGAAGAAAGAGAGCCTTTCGTGGAGTATCTGCCAAAATAATTGTACGAAATTTTTCAAAAACGATGGATCCAAAGGACCTGCGAGATATCCTTGCCACGGGACGCGAGGGGACGAGGAATTAGGCAAATGGAAGAGGGACGACTGACGCCCCCCTCGTGTTCACATATTCACTCGCTGAGTGAAAAGGGGGATTCGTGGAAGGAGAGAGAATGAGAGAAAGAGAGTGGAGGAGCATTTGAAGGACGGGGAGCTCCTTTTGAATGTATAGACTAGAGCAGAGCACAGGCGACAGAGAGTGTCACGGTGTTTTTGTGCGGACACAGGCAGCAGGGGAGGAAAGGAGAGATAGAGAGAGAAAGTTTGAGCTTTTAAGGGTTGAAAACCCGCCGAGATGCCGCCAACTAATGGGTGCAGCGGTGGCTGAAGCATAATGGAGACTCGGATAAGAGTGTACCCACGCGGTATGGGCTAAAGAGTTTCAAGCAGGCGCCCGCCTCCAATCCCTCTCTCTTCCCGCTGTTTCCACACTCGGGCTTATGAGTAGGACAAGGGAAACGCATATCTCTGCGACACCGCGCATCCCCGAGTTGAAAGGGCATTAATTCATCGTTAGCGGATGTGACGGAGGGGCGCGAGCAGGTCCCGGGGATGGACGGCAAGAGGTTCCCCTCGCGCGCGCGCCGAAAACCTCCCGCTGAAATTTTCCGCCGTCTGAGCACTAGCCGCTCGATACGCTCGACTACCACGGTCTATGACAGCGCCCACATTTCACGTTTGCTATTCTTTGTTTCTTTTTTTGTCGCGGAAACGGATGCAGTGCGAAGCGAGAGGTGGCTCGCGCGGTCATCCTCATAGTAACAAGTTTGCCCTAGCAATGTCTGTATGAATAATGGGAGAAAAACCTCGCCTCAAATTTGGCGACCGTGATCGAAAATGAGATATGCCTCTTAAGGAAAAATTAGGTGTGGATGAATGCGGCTGAAAGCTTCAATTCTGGACAAGTAGATTTTTATTACCTCGCCATGGTACATCATCTCCGAAAAACGGCTAAGCAAGCGTAGGGAAGAGCTTAAATTCAGAATCTCTGGTATTTACAGGGGAAGATGACGTAATTTACATAATCTAACCTCACTATTAAATTATTCCGGTTCATATTTTATGATATAAGTTACTTTTGAAAACGTAATTTTGGTAAAAAAGTAATGATAGGGTGAGAAATATAGTACTGTCAGTTTGCTCCTTAGTGAGCCAAAGTTATTTCATTAGTATTTGATAACAGTGTTTGAATAACTTCCATACTATATTCCGAAATCACGCAGCGTTAGCTAAGGTGAAGAATCTGTTTGTACGGAATTTTATTTATGTATATAAATGACTTAAACCCTTGTATGTATGGATATAGATGACTTAAACCCATATATCTTACTCTACTACGCTCAAAATACAAGAATAAAAAAAAACCTGCACGAAATTTAAATTCACAGCAGGTATATTTTGGGAATTGAAAAACTTGAAAATTAGGCAAAAATGTTTGGAATTCCATCTACGCGCCAAAGAAAATATCTTTGAAAACATTAAATTGCCAATCTGAAAACAATTCACGTTTTAATACCCTGATCATTACAAAACGACAAACAGATTAGGGAAGGTTTACATATACATTAACAGATAATGGAGATAACGTGACTATTCCATTTAGGGGGATAAGAAAAATGTGTTGCCATGTCATTTATATGGAAGATCTTCTCTGTAAACGAAACTAAAATGACGAGGCGTTTAACTTTGCCTCCTTTGCAACAACTTCTTGTCACTCCAAATCTAACAAAAAATACATTAATTCCCCCATCAGAAACTTTCTTTAAAAGTATCCGAACTGTAGGGAGCAGATGCGCTAATAGTAGCTAGGGTGCGGGGCGTCGACCTTCCGCTTTCCGGCAAAAGGTCAGTCGTGATCTGGCTGCATGAGGTCGGTGGTCAACAGATGCCGCATCATGACGCTGTGTGAGGAGGGGATGTGGAAGGGTGGCTTCCAAATGGTCTGAAGGGGAACGAAACGCTACGTCATCGATGGCATCGAATGGGGAGAGATGGGGTGGAAGGGAAGAAAGAGGAAGACACAGAGAGAGGATGGGCAAATGGAAGAGAGAAATAGATTGGAAGTGGCTGGGCAGGATGAAGCAAAAGAAATATAGAGGCTGAAAATTGGTAGAAAATAAGCTCAGAATGACCGGGATGCTTAAGCATCTCCAAGGAGAAGCATGAAGTCGTATTAAGCATTTGAGTTTAATAAGTGAGACCGTGTTTTGGGTTCCATGAAAATTGCATTGATATTGAGAAATATCTAGAATTGGCAGTTAATAACAATTGCCCAATCGGATTAACTGAAGAAAGATACAAGGTAGAATCAATGCAAAAAGGAAGGAAAAATCTAAGGAATTATTCTAGACCGTGATGTATACCTGAAAATTATAATAGATGTAAGAATGCATGGAAATACAGGTAATTGTAGGTGAAAAACATAAATGCAGGGTGAAGTTTTTAATTTAATATTTTATGATGATATAAAGACATTATGGTATAAGATAGTGGAATTAAGGGATGCAGAAAGCAAAACATTTAGACTAAAATTAATGGAGACAAGGACCAGAAGCATGGATTATTTACGCACCCTAAATAGAATATGAATTACAAGATTTTGGAATTGTATGAATAGCTTCGCGTAGTAATGAGCTCGGGTAAGAATGCTCCAATTAAGCTAAAAATATACGAATAGTAGAAAATATAACTTTTCACAACGATATAAAACGATCAAATTTTATTTTAACCTTAACAATTCAAGCCTAAGAATACTTTACATCGACGTATAAGGGAATACGTTGATATTGGGAAACTGAAGGCATGCGAAGAAAGCCTAATATAGTTATTAAAAAATAATGTAATATGGCTACACTCCAAGCACAAGATATAATTCGAAGCCGCATTCATCTCACGAGTTTGCTCACGCTCGTAGTTTAAAATTTTGTCCATGATGAGGATGCCGTATAACGCAGGAAATTCATGATTTTCAGGGTTACTAAAACACCAATTTTAGTAAATGTTAAATATGAAAGTTATCAAAATTATATTCGTGAAATAATGGTGAACGACGTGGGTTGAATGAGAATAGTAGAAAAATGTCTTCAAAAGAGGAAGAGGGTCGTACTTATACAATTCAATAAAATGATTTTAAGTGTCGATGTCTAGGAGAGTGAAATTGCTTAGTGTCTCGTAGGCAAAGAGTACAGTAGCATAATATACAAGTAAAATGTCATTGCACTCGTAGTATATTAAAGTTGTTTAGCCGCGTTCTGCAGTGGTAACATTTGTAAAAAGTAGAAGAAACGTAAACAAGATATTTATTTCCTTGGCGCAAAAGAGAACATCCGATAAGAGGAGAGAGGAAATAAAAGGGAGACAAGAGAGAACGGCGGAGTGAGAGCCGGAAATCTGGCCACCTAAGCACCCCTATCACACAATTGGCTCCTCCGCACTGTATCCATATTCAATTGGCTCAGCATAAAAAAGCGCAACGAGAAGTTGTCGTGGGTTGTTTGTAGAGGGCGTAGCGAGGACAAATGGACGGGCATACTGTCCGCTTTCGGTACTCGCGCGCGATAAGCGTCGGGGCAAACAGGCAATTAATCAGGCTCACCATCGGCGAATCTGTCAAGGGTCGCAAAAAGCACGGCTTAGCGTCTACTATTTTTACCCACATGGCTGGCCTCAACTCTAATGCATAGGAGTTAATCCGAGGAAAAACCTTTGGGCTAAATGCTCACTCTCCTCCGGGAGGGGTTTGCTTAGCTGACATCATTGGGGACGATCGGTCTGACACATCGTGGGATGCACGACGCATGTACCAGTGTCGGTGGAATTGCAATAAGGTTGTGGCGGATGGGGGATAAAAATGAAAACAAAAATTTGAAATGCATATTCAGCTCGGGAGCCACGGGTGACTGGCCACTCGTGAAATGGGATTTGTCGAAAGATCATCGTCCGATTGAGCGCTTAATTTTCATAAATATACAAGGTGAATAATGTTTGTTTTTTATATTTTGCACCAGATAGAAAAACATTACGTATTTAGAACACTCAAAACTTACATTCATTCATCTTTTATTTGGCAAACGTATTTTATTAACCTTTATAAAATTGAAATGGTAAAAAAATAATAAATAAAAAAACTATCCTAGTTTTGTTGATATTTACTGACAAATTTAAACCGAATTACCTAACATTTCATTGTCATTTTAAGCCAAATGTGCGTATGAGAAATTTTTGGTGACAAATGTTATAACTCCTGATCTATGTGAAATAAGATATATCATTCCGAATATTATTTTCGCCTTTTCAATGTAATCCATTTTTTATTGCGCCATACAAAAGGAAACATTTATGCATTAAATGTGTCAGTTATTCGGAATATTTTGACAAAGCAGATGGAAAAGTATTCTCAGTATCCTTCCAGAGAATAATCAGTACCAGTTGTATTCTTCCAAATAAAGCAAAAAGAGCTACTCATTCCCACATTAATGGTATTAGCATAGAAATAAACGGGTGGTGGCCTAACACCCCGTACCACACGCCCTTGCGGTGCCTTTGGGGTATTATGTAGAATAGATATAGAAATATCAGCAATTACCTGTGGAGTTAAATGTTACCTCAAAGTATGGAGAATATGCGGATCTGCCTCAAAGAAACTCTTGCATCATTAAACGAGTGGTGGGGAAATGTAATGTGAAAGTAAAAACGAGGTGTTATTTCACTTTATTTTGGTGTCATTTGGAATACACTGCAAGTATTTAAGATCTTTGAGAGAAGGCGTTGATAAAATAATTAGATAGAGTTCATCAAAAACCTGCCATATTCGTCAGAAATTGTTATGATAAGAAGACGAATATGACAGGTATTTTAAAGGAATTAAGCGGGGAGCTGTTTGAGATGGGAAGAGCACTAGCGAGATTAAGGCTTTTAGCAAGGTCCAGAACACACGAGTGTAATTATGATACAAGGGGAATCATTATGACCCCGCACTACTTGGGTAGGTTAAAGATAAGATAAGGGAGATTGATTTCAGTAGAGAGAGAGATACAAATATTCGTTCTTTCCTCGGATAATCAGGAATCATAACAGTAAGAAATCAAAGTCATAATAGTAATAGTAAATACATTTAAATTACAAGTTATGACAAAATTAAACGCTGAGTAGGCATTTTGTACATTCGTGCATTCATGTGCATGATTACGTCAGTTAATAGTATACTTTGCATGTGTGTAACTTAAAATGAGTTTTTCATGAATCCATCCGTCTATATTGATGGTAACTGACATGCTTTTGTTATTTTGTATGTGGTTTTTTTGTGTATGACTGATGGTATCATAACACTCCCCGCCACGAGCTCTTGCGGCGGAAAGCGGGGTTTTGTGTAGATGTAGATGTGAACGTACTCATTAGCTGATTTGAACGGAGTTTTGAAGAATGAGTTTTTGTCTGCAAGCGTAATCAAAAATGACATGCCCGAAATAATATGAGGCTTGGCAGTGCAGAACAAAAATTAAAAATAATAATGATGACATTTCCAGAAGATTCGAGGCCGGTGCGTACAACTGGCGTTTGAACTGACCTTAAAAAAATGAATAATGTAGCATTGGATCGTTTCGCGAATACTAAATTATGAAAATTCGCAGCGAGGGGGAATGGAAACAAGTTGGGCACTTTGCGATGGAGGGAATTAACGACGGGAAACAAGGTTACTGCTGCAGGCGGTAAATTGTGTGGACGGGGGACGAGCAAATGAGCAAACTGGAGAGGAATAATGAGGAGGGAGGAGCAACACGTGAATGGAGGGAGGGCCAAGGGACGCCGCGAGGGGCTCGGTGCTCGTGAGTGCCTTCCACCCAAGAGGTAAAGCCAATGCGTCCCCCCTTTCCTCTCAACCGGGTGAGTCAACTCCATGGACTCACGCGGTACTTAACACGCCAAAAAGGCATCCGGATCGGCTAACTTCACAAATGGGGAGAGCTTATCGCGTCTTAAATCGGAATCGTTGGGTGAACCCGGCGGGGAGGTGGAGGGATAGGCGAGGCTCATGTGATCAGGACGCACGATTATGTATTTGACGCGATTGACACATCACACCAAGTGGACTTGTGCCAACTCAAGGTTTCACACTCAAATTACGAGCAAGGGAGAAAAATAGAGAGAGAGAAGCAAATACGACAATATATACATATGATTCGAGCCATGAAAGGGACTAGCGCCTAGGCAGGCTCAGGTGAGAAGCGACGTTCTGTTTGCCCAGCACAAAACAACGGTACAGTGTGATGTAGTTGTTGGAGCCAAAGAGCTTATTTCTCTGTAAATGTAATGCAAATGATGAACGAAGGTAAAAAAGAGTCGACCATTTTAAGTCATGAATGCCTTCAGCTGCATCTGCCGTGCCTAGGGCTAAAATCTTCAAAAATCTTCCCATTTACGGTAGTGTGTTCATGTAATGCAAAATAACTCATTGAAAGGGTCCTTCTCAGTTTCCTATTAGTCTCTCAGGTTACGCGTTTAATTATATTCAAAACATACTCGCAGCATTTTCTGCACGACTACATCAATAATTAATTTTAACAATGTTAATCAATATAAAAACTTATGAAGAACTTGTTTTTGTTTCTATGTTTGACAATTTTTACTAAATGAGAGAGTATCAGTTTACAGAATGGATCACCGTTAATTACCTTAAATTCAGCATTTATATGAGCTTGAGCTTAACTTGCAAATAATGCAATCAAAATAAATCTCCCATTTATGAAAAACCGAGCTGGTTAGTAGTATCGAGTGCATTACTTCATCAATAATCAAACATTTTCGTTCCAAATGAGATACTCGTACTTACCAAACCACATATAAAAGAAAATATTTTCGGAGTTACGATAGTTTAGACGGTGCATGGCAGTATTAGAGCATATATGGTAATATTGGAATAAAACTAGAAAAAAGCAGATACCTGTGATAGGTAAATCATAGTGAAACAAATTTCATGCACCATATCATACCTGTCTCCAATCATGAAATTATTTTATTTTAGCACAGTCTAAGGGCGACATTAATATTAATGATAGAAACTCTGAATGCAATACACATGGCAATACATTCAGACGCAGATATCATAGGGAAAATACCAGTAGATAAATGGATATTATGAACCATGTTGACGGGGAAGATATTGATATTAAACTCCACTTTTCCTATGAAAAAAGTACATCGTGCTTTCTATATATCTTAGTACGTGCAAAAAAGTATGATATCAGCTTCTAGCCATTTGTTTTCAAAACAAAGCCTCCGGATTATTTTCGAGTCGTGCGCCGAGAATCAACCTCGCACGAGGGTGAATGCATTCACGGCCACGCGCGACTCATGACTCAGTAGCTCTACTTGTGGCACAGGTGCTAAGATGCGCGGCTAAGATGAAAAATTAAGGTATTCGAGCAGTGCAGACACGAGCAAAAAACCAAAGGTTATAAGCTCATAAAACGTGACGTGAAAAGTATTCACAGCGAAAATATTCCACGGATGAATTTCCTTAGGGCTAACATAATTGAAGCAAAAAATAATTGATATAAACGGAAAATGCAACGTCCAATGATTCATACGTAATGAAACAACAAATTGATATTGCTGTAAACCCTGAGGTAGAACAATTTACGGCATTGCTAGTTTTTAGCTGGGAGAGTTGGAGTTTCTACGCCAATTTGTTTTATCTTGCGTTTCTGGAAATGTAACAGAGGGACTGGATATTTTTTCCAGACCATATTTCTGCTCAGAATTTCGTTTTTTCCTCTAAATTGCGCGTTGTAGAATCTCCAAAATTCGCAATATTTACAATTTTTAGTCATAGAATCGCCCTTGTTATGAACAAATCAGACAGAGAATAGGAAAGAAAAGGAATAAATTTAATTTTTTAAAATATTTTTATTTTTTAATTAATAATAATTTTTTAAAATAAAACTGAGTAAAATATGAAAAGAGGAAGAATATTTCTAGTGATCGACAAATTCCCAAGGAAGGATAACCCCGAATAACGACGGTAGTTTGAAAGTTTCTTGGTATCATCTTCAGGGGTCAGTTCTTGTGCAACGAGTTTCCCATGTAGTAATAGGCAATCCTTTATGAGTAAAGACGTTACGTGTCACGTGTTACGTGTGTGGTTTGGACGCCTCTCTGTTAATGTTCCCGTGTAGTGATTTGTTAATATGGCAAAAATTGAGATTCAAGCAGCAATTAAATGCATCGTAAAGAAAGGCATGAAAGCAAAGTAAATTTGTGCCGACTTTTAGAACACCCTGGAGGACTCTGCTCCTTCAAATTCAACTATTGCCAAGTGGATAAACGAGTTAAAGTTTGGTTGGGGCAGCTTAGATAATGATCCGCGTAATGGTAGGCCAAAATTCGCCACTATCCCTCAAATTATTGCTAATGTGCATAAAAAGGTCCCGGAGGATCGCCGACTGAAAGAGTGAGAAATCGCTGAAGCTCTAGGCGTGCCATCTGAACGGGCATATCACTTGAATAGTGGAATTGGATATGAGAAAATTTTATGCTAGATGAGTACCGTGACTCTTGATGCAGGGTCACAAACGCATCAGAATGGAAGTTTTAGTACAATGTTTGACCTATTTTTACAACAGCCGACAGTAATTTCTGCACCAGTTAGTGAACACAAATGAAACTTGGATCCACTACTATATTTCAAAGGCAAAACAACAGTAAAAGCGATGGAAACATGTTGACTCATCACCACCTTAGAAAGCAAAGGCAAAATGATCGGCTGGAAAACTAATGTCTTCAGTTTTCTGAGATGCTAAAGGGATTCTGATGATATTAAGTTCCCACTGCTCAAACCATTACTGGACAACACTACGCTTACCTCCTGGCCCAACGACAGCAAAAGATACTCGAGAAAATGCCACATTTGGGAAGAAAGAAAGTAATCTTTCATCAAGACAATTACAAGACAAGGCACGCTTACACACAAGCCTTGGCAAAAATACGTGAAGTAATACTTCGTCCGATACGAATTGTGGCCAAACCCGCTTTATTCGCCTGATTTGACTCCATCAGATTTTCACCTCTTCCCAGAACTCAAACGTTTCTTCGTTGGACGGAGATTCTCTACAAAGAAAGAACAAACAGCCGAAGTATACGGGTATTTTACAGACCTAAAGGAATCTAATTTTCGATATGGGATCAAGACATTGAAGTATTTCTGGATCACGTGCAATACTGTACAGAGAGACTGCATTGAAAAATGACAATGCTTCACTGAGGTAAGTCACTTCGAGAACTTTAAAATTATCCCGTATTGAAGATCTCTATGTTTAAAATTTTAAACTTATATTCATCTCCATAGTCATTAACACAAGTTTTATTTTTACGAGGACAGACTAAAGCTGCGTTAATCTACTAAACACTGAGAAACGAGAACTTACGACGTGCCACTTGGTTTAGCACATTTCACAGTGTTTCCAAGGGATTTTTCTAAATAGATCAATTTGCACTGTTGAAATCAAATGTTGGGTATTTATATTCTCGCATCTACATGTAACTATCTCTTTCTCGTAGAAGCATCATCCGACGGTAACGGTACATGATAACGGTACATTTTATTGTTTCCCTACATTAGCAACTAAGAATCACAGTAAAAACGAAAATTATTGCTTATTCCATGTTTCTAAAAATTTTCAAATAACTGTAACATTTTCTTTAGTTAATTCTTTAACCCCAATACTTTATTTTCGCCACACGTAAATGGATACTACCTAAAATACACTCTTAAAAATATGATTAGAATGAAACATCGTCATCTATTCCGTAGTTTATGTAATACAGAGAATAGAACATGCTACAATAAATATTTTAGTCCACCCTGATTCCCATGCTCCCCCATTGATTCTTATAGAAAATTCTTCTCTAATTCGCTTAAGTACGTGTTCGTATTTATTCTGTGGCGTTCGATTTTCTCCTCCCTATCCTTCAATTTTTCTTTCGATTGAAACTTTATTTGTTACCAAAAATAATGTCTTCTAATTTTTTCAGAAAAAACTTCAACGGATCTTCTTCTTTATTTTTTAACCTCTTCCTCTTCATTTACTTTCTTTTTTCCTTAATATATTTATCTCTTTACTTCACAACTTTTTTGTGTTCAATACCACTTTTCATACACTGGCAGTAAAAAAATATCCTGAAAATATGTATATTCATGCGAAAAAAAGATAAAATGCAAGTGGAAATATAGACAGCTTAAGGAAACCGAGAAGAAAATGTATCCCACCAGCATGTCTTCTTGGTAGAAATGCCCTCCTGATGCAACTGCACCGCTAACTTTTTTGAGATAAGCCGGGCCGAAGGATTGCTATTTCCGCCAATGCCATTCCATTCTTACGGATATTCGTATGCCATTTCTCTCCCATAAAACCCTCTCCTTACCCCTCCAAATATGCTCTGACCCCCCATCCTCATTCTATCCGGCAAATCCAAGCCTTCCTCCGGGCGGTCTCTCCATGAACCACTGTAACATCTGCAGTGGTTCAATATCTTTCCGTTGCGAGAGCATTTATGGAATCTCCGAGGAGATGGCCACTGCCACAGGATTATTTCCTCTCCTTCCCGCTAACCACCCTTCGTCGCCTCACACACGACGCCCTGCGCACACAAACTTCTCAGTATACTCCTCCCTTAACTCGCCCATCAACCTCCAAGTCGTCGTAGTCGTCTCCTTCCTTGCTCCTCCTAGAATCTCATCTTACATAACGCCATCTTCATTTACAAAGCTTCCCGTTCCACCTTCTTAACCGCTACCTCATCCAGCTGAAACCTTTACCTCTTTATTCGCGGGTACACAGGTCTCCATCCTTTTCCACCATGCCCATTTTGAACCTTCTCCCAACCTTCTTTACTCTGTCCTTTTTTCACAAAGTACTCCGGAGATGAAATTATGGAAAAACCTCCCAATATTTTTTCCGGAAGTTTTTGATAGTATTGTGTTCACCTCACCTATGAGAGAGATCGAGGTCTCGTCAGTAATCTGTGCACCCTAACTTTATTAAATATCAATTTCGTTGCATTTGGTTACAAGTATTCTACTCATATTTAAGGCAAGGAACTTCCTATTAACTCAATAAATTTTTAATTTTATTATTACCTTACAATATATGAGTATTCTTCACTCAATCCTCCTGCGATCCTTCTACTAGGAAATAAATCCTTTTTTTAAATATCGCAGGATTTAAGTAGAAGGTAGTTCATCTCTATTTACTAGAAGCAATACAAAATGGCTCATCATCAATTTTATTCGAAACGGTCTGAATCACGGCATTTTGTATGTGATGTGGAAGTTTGTTTGCATGTGATGTGGAAGTGTCATTGTGTGCAAGAATATTTTGTCTCCTATCTGTTTTTCTAGTGCGTGTATGTATGTATTTTTCGTTGTCAGAGTGATAATTGACCAAACTTGACCGTTGCCACCAGGAAAATCGCCTAATTGAAACGTAATTCTTAAATAATAATAAAAATAATAATAACTTCCAATTTTACATTTAACTTCTTCAACCTTCGAAGTAAACTCAACTTTTAACCGATACTTCGTAAAAAAAAATCAACATAATAATTTTCGATTAAAGCTTACCATTGTGCTACTTTAATAATTTCTACCATTATATGATTTTCGGAAAGAACAATACAGTTCTGTCCCTGCTATTAAGACATCAGCAAATTTTTATTGGCGTTGTATGGGTATATTTTAATAATAAATGAATTAAAAATTGACCAAAATCCAATATTTATGCAGCGGTAAGGATAATGTACATGCTTTTGAAAAGTTTCAACCAAATTATGTATAAAAGTGAAGGCCCCATTGCATTTTGGGTCTTGAACTCTTGTTTTCCGATTATTAAAATTCATTCTATGCATGAAATATTGATGTTTCCAAGATAATTCCTCATAACTTGGCACTATTTCATCCTTCATTATCGCCAATCAGCTGATGTTGCTGAGGTTATTCCCGCTCTCTCGTACAAGTTCCAATTAGTAATCGATCAACCGGAGCTAATGAAGGTTCCATAGAGTGCTAGATCAATTCTGACAGCTGTTCAATTAATTTTTGTACAATAACTTCCAATGAAACATGCAGTGTAACTATGTGAACATCAGTCAATTTTCAAGGGAGGGACTAATTTCAATAGGCTACGTTTCAGTATTGATGGATATAAAATATAAATGGTTCTAGTAAATTTGTGAATCCATTTAAGGAAATCATCTTCATCGTCACAGAAGTCTTCGACTTCAAGAAATGCAAAATATTTACGAGATTACGTAGAGTATATCGAAAGAACACTCATGTCAGAATAACAAGTGAAACAATGAATGCATTTATGTAAAAGGTACGACAGAACACCAGAGTGTCATTTACATAAAACTGCTTTAAAAAGTGTGGTTTTTAAATGCATTTTCAAAAAGATTTATTATGACTAGATTATCAAAATTGTATATGCCTCTAATAGTTTTTTAATCATCATCAATAAATTATAAATATTTCAACATGATATAATTCTGCAGTGATTTTTGAAAACAAATTGTTTTCTATTTATACACAAGCAAAAAAATTCTATCATGAGAACTAAAAGAACTATAATAGGCATGCACTTATATCTGAATTTTAAATTTACCACACACAAACCCTGGACGCATGTTGAAAATGAGCCAATTTTAATCTGTGACGACGCAATCTCCCTTAATCATTATTTTAAGCATTTTTAGCCCTTATTTCTAAAAAGTAATCCTTAAATTCAAAGAATTATACTCAAAAACTGAAATAATTTAAAATTAGTACAAATCAATAAAATAAATCATTCTGAGGTAAATGCACAGTTTTGCCCTTCCTGAATAGTTATTCCCAATTATTTTGAAAATTAAAAAATCGGATGAGTCTATAATTTAGGACAAAAGAACAAACAAATATCTTTAGGCACCCGCGGATTTTGTCAAATAAAGCTGAATTTTTCACATTTTTACCTAAAACTACCTAATTTTCTGCTGAAAAACATACAAAATATAGTCTTCCTAAACAAACGAGTTTCAATTTTATACTAATATCGAAGTTTCCAACTCATATGCTATTTTCACGGATTTGAAATTTTGTATCACACAGGAAATTATGAAATATATAGTCATAAAAAACTGCAATTTGCTGTACAATGGGTCTTGAACCAGACGGCTTATTTTATTCCCGAGAGCTTCACATAGTTCCTTTTATAACGGGAAATTAATTTTCATTATCTCCTTTATGGCTTTCGTAATTAATTTGAAATCCTATTGCTCGAAAAAATGATGTATTTAGAATGGAGATAGATATAAAGGTAATCCATTTTTATCCATCGAGGGAAATTGAGCTTGTAGCAATAAAAGATTTAAAAACAAATGCTACTGAAGCAATGATATTTATTGTCAATTGGAGTATTTCATATTTTAGCCATATGACATGACACAAAGTTGAATAAATTAATTTAATATTTTGTTTATTGCATTATAATCAATGTATTTTTTGGCATGACGTTATTTTATTGAACAGAAAATGATGGAAATAACGAATCTAGGAAGCCTATGTATATAACGTAAAAGAAATCCCTTCAGCTAGATTTCATATGGTCAATCAGTAACCAACTCAGTTCAAATGGGGATCGGGATCGTGCGGTGGCTAACGTACAGACTTCCCATCGGGAGTGCCTGGGTTCAAATCCTAGAGACCACAAATATTTTTCAGCGGAGTCCCGATCCCTACTTGAGGTGCTTTGTCGATAGCACTTTAAGTGAGTACGACATCGTCGGATGGGACGAAAAACGGCGGTTTTCGCAGAGTAGGCTAATAACGTCGCCGGGTTTCTCTCCACCCTACCTTTCCCATCCATCCCTAGTGGCGAAAATGACCTTAGCTGTCGGTCACCTCCCAAAAAAACTGCTGCTCGGTTCAAATTCTCATCGCATGCATTGTTCACGTTTAGCTTAATCTTATTTCTAATTATAAGTTACGAACACCAATTAAGGATTCTACGAACTCCTGATAATTTAGCTGGCATAACCATGCAACATTCAAGGCGCCTACAACCGAAGTGAACAGCTCGAAATATTTGTCTCAATTCAGATTACCTACCCTGGGGTCCTCGTTTGTGCGTGTATTTAGAATACAAATTAACATTCCCTGTATAATTAGTCACATTAAGTTAATAGGGGGAAAATCACGAAGATATTTATAAGTGTCAGTTAATAATCAATACTATATAGTAAGATATAGATTCAATCTCAGGCTAGGATGGACTGCTTAAAAAGTCATATATATTATCTGAATGTTTGAGCGCAACTGCTGCCTTAAATTTACTCCTTCCACGAAAATATGAAAGAGCGATTTCGGGTTCAAAACATGACAACTTAAAATTCGCTCCGTAAAAAAAATTCATGATGAAAAGATAATACCGTCCAATTAGATTTGTACATATCTATATTTTACTGTTCATTCCAACAAAACTATAATTACGGTTCGAAAAAGTACCTTTTTAAGGGTACATTTTAAGGCCAAATGGACGACTTGAATATAATTAATTAAAGCACCCTTCCTGTTATCTAAAAATTCTATTGCTCCAGCTCATCGACCGTGCACGTACATGGAAGTGGACGGCACGGACACATGTACGCGTGTTCGTTTTTTCGCCCGCTTTATTCCCTGGCCGCAGTGGCTCCATCCCTCAGCCTCTCCATGCATTTATCTCACCAACCCTCCCTCCGCCCACACCGAAACGAACATTTCTCACGCTGGGATCACTTGACAGCAGAGGGGAAAAAATATATATAAAACGGGAAAAAAGTAATACCCGCGGAAGTTTTTCCTTTCTCATTTTCTCGCCCCTTTCCGAATCATCCCGTCGAC
The DNA here is from genome assembly GCF_022747635.1 of Hetaerina americana. Lineage (NCBI taxonomy): Eukaryota > Metazoa > Arthropoda > Insecta > Odonata > Calopterygidae > Hetaerina > Hetaerina americana. Next base: position 21,781,893 of record NW_027286874.1, on the reverse strand, counting down.
CAAACAGGCTACCGCCCCCTCCCCCCCATGGCCCACCATCTCCCTTGCGCCACCCCTCACCCATCGTGGACCACCTTCGACCATCCCCCGTTTCCCTGCATTTTTCATACACATAAATATAATTTCCCTCCCTTCCGCCGCACCTTCCCGCTCCTCACCCCGCCCCCTCCTTTTTGCGGTGAAAATCTTAAAGTATGGGGTAGCGAAAAAAAGGGGGGAACGCGGAGGAAGGGAGGCTGGGCCTCCTTCCTGAAGGAGAGGCGGTGCTAGGCAAGAGAGGAGGGCTGGGAAAAGGGGGGGAGGGGGTCCCCTTCCATTCAGTTTGGCGCAGCACGATATCGCGTGCCGTATTCTCGAGTTGCCACGCACATAGCTCATCACAAGGCTGCATGGGGGGAATGGGGCCCCGATTCTACTTTTTCTTCTCCTTTTCTTCCGGAACGTCAGAAGGGTGTGGCGGGAGCTTGCACGGGAAGGGAGTAGCACGTGAGAGGGGAGTGGGTGGGTTGATGGGGGATGGGAGGGGAGATCAGGCACATACCCGCTGAGCGGGATGCACACGGAAGGCGTTACTCGTTCTTTAGGAGTTAAAGCCCGGTGCGGGAGGTAAGAAATCAGCCTCATTGCATTCTTAGACTCCTATTTCAATTCACTCTGCTCCAGATCTTTCTCCCTCTCCCGCATAGTCCGCCCCCACCAACCCCTTGATTCGTCCCTGTTACTCCACTTCCATATTGTCCACCCATTGTCTTCGCTAAAATCTCTCCATCGTGAAATATGCAAAGTTTCTTCATAGTGATAACCAAGTGTTTCTTGCCGTCCCATTATCCTTTTATCCTCTACGCTCGTCTCTTCAGCAAACAGCTAATTCAGACAGATTACTTTCTCATTTCCACCGTTTCCCCTCCCTCTCATCCGTCTCTCTGGGAAAGACTTTCAATCCATCGCTTTTCTTCACTCACCCGACAACAAGATCTTGCTCGTCCATGCATATCGGTCTCCTTCTATGCGTATAATGCAGGTCTGTAGAAATGTGCTTCCTTGCTTTACTCTCAATTCATCTGTATCGCTAATCGGAATTCCAATCTTGCTCCTTCACCACCGAAAAACCATTTTACTACCAATTTTCCTTGTATTTCTTATCTTACACTTCATTAATTTCCTGTGATTTTGAAGCTTTTTGCTGTTTCTTATACTACCTCAACCTTAAGATTACTTCAAGTTTATTCAGCCGTTTACGATTCCCTTGCTGGTAATAATACCTCACTGATATAATAAACCGATAGAAGAGGAGAGTAATGTATCACGCTGTGAGGCAGACAAGTTTTGTTTTATTTTCATAAAAGTTAGCTGGAAATTCAGTGCATCATCGATTCTCCCTATCTTCCAACATCTTTAGCCGTTTAAGTCTTCTATTCAAGCGAAAAATAAGCCTCTCAAAATTATTTTATTTCACAAAGTAATTAATGAACGCTATTTACAATTTACGGAGCGACGAGTATAACCACAGCCGTCAAGTTCCAAAACCATCATTTACAAAGAAACCAAAATCATTGCTGACCGCGCAAGCATGACACCATCTTGTATTGCTTGGTTAAAAAATATACGCTACAGATTACTAAGTTTAAATTAGTGAAGCTAACATCGCATCATAACAAAAAAACATATACATCTACATAATACCCCGCAAGCCGCCGCAAGGGCGTGTGGTGGGGGAGCGAGAAAATTTGATTTAATTTTATTCATAGCACAAAATGTTTTACTTGAGTCAGTCCGGAATTTAGTATATATGATTGTAGGATTTCAAAAAAAACTTTAAGTCATATCCATTTATTGGTCCAAAATGCATATTCAGATTTATTTGGGCCATCAATTCCTTATAATGTTTTTTGGACAAAAAAATTGAATTCATTACATTCGTTTCAGCAAACGAATTGGTTTGTAATGTGGCTAACTGTATCATTATCATTCACCATATTCGCCAAGCTGAGAAACTTCAAATCGTAAATCGTAATTTCTCTTCAATTTTTCCATTATTTAAATATTATTTTATAAATGGAAACAAATATAGGATATTGTATTGGGAAATTCAAAGTAATTTTCAAATATCTTTCTGATTCAAGGAATGCATCAAAAACGATTTCGGGGAAGTGTGATACTAAGGATAAACTTAGTGAAGATGCCAGCACTCGATTCTTTGCAAGATAAAGAATTACGCAAAGAATGCTATTCGACGGATTAAGATATCTATTTTGCACAGAAAGGACGGAGGACATCAAAAAATTTTAATCGTATAATAAATCAAAGTGTTGATGAAATACAAAAGGCACAAATGAATCAGAGGGACGCGCAATACGCACATGGAGGATATCAAATTTCAGGTCAATAAAGGCACATACTGAAGCTATTCCTTGGAAGGATAAGTGAATTATTATATATTCCCTATTTCAGGTGCAATTCCACATTAACATAATAAATATCCTCTCCTTCCCCACAGAAAAATATCAGATTATTATTATCATTATCAATTATTACGGTAATGGATTCATTATTTCTCAAAATAATTAATTTTAGATCTAGGTGGGATCCTTTAAAAAATTGTAATAAATTCTCCCCTTTACTTAAAATACTGTCAATATAATGAATCGATTTGCTTACTTCGGCAAGACCTTTCTTCCTGAAGACGACGTCCAAATCTCTTTGTTCAAGATCTCCAATCATATTAATGACAACTGGTTACACCTGAGTATGGCCATATAAAATCATTCCTAGAGCTAGTATCAGCTTTAGACTTTTCTGGAGCAATACACTTTTCTTCTAATTCTTGTATTCACCTCTTCCCTTAGTAAAAACTTCGTTGCAATTTTCCACAATTAAAACTTTATTTCGACCATGGTTTCGATACACTGTATCATCATCAGGTCTCTGATGATGATACAGAGTATCGAAACCATGGTCGAAATAAAGTTTTAATTGTGGAAAATTGCAACGAAGTTTTTATTATGTCTCGATTCCACAAAATCACGCCTGACTCTTCACTTTTCGTACCTCTTCCCTTATTTCAATGCTCTTCCATCACTCACAATCCATTACTGATTCCGCACTCTCAAGCCACGCACCGTCCTAATTTTCTATTCACACCAATTACTTCCATTCCAACCACATTTTTGACTTCCCTTTCCATTCCCATCACATAGCTCTTCGCTCATTCAGAGTTCTCCCTGTCCTTGTCCCTCCCCACCATTCCTCCCCTCTCCCCCATCTAGCCCCGCGCTATCTCTCCCCACGGCCCCCAATCGCTCCGGCAGGGTACCCCTTTTTACCCTTTAATTTAGAGAAGGGAGAGAGAGGTGGGTATTATTTGGGCGGTGGAAGGGCGACATAAGTAAGTAAGAGAAGGGTTATAATGTCCACTACGGACGCGAGGAAACTAGCAATGAAGTGGAAAAGGCTTCCCGCTGGACACCCTGGACTCCGCACCCCAAACCACCGTCTGCTTCCCCTAATTCATTCTCGGACTCTTTTGCCTGCTTTCCCGCACGCATACGCATTTCTCGACCGCCCCCCTGCTGCCTCCCCCTCGACCGTCCGCCCATTCGCCCTCAATAACCTGAGGGTCCCATCTTAGGGACTACTCCGAAACTCCCTTGATGGACCATCCGACTGGGGATGGGGAGGGCGAGGGCCATCTCGGTGGGCTTTCGGACCTCCACGTTCTCCCGGGCGAAGGCCCGTCGAGGGGAGGGATTAAGGGGGTCCTGGATGAAGGGGAATAGCGGGGGGGGGGGGTTGAAGGGGGCGTGAAATAGCAAAAGGGACGAAGAGAGAAGAGGGACGGCTGCGGCGGAAGGGAGCGGGAATAGGATGGGCATAAAGCATATCGCAAAACGCCTTAATTGGGAGGACGGGGGAGGGAGGACGTGGTCGAATGGATAAGACCCTTGTGGTCACAGACTGAGAAAAAACTGCCAAGAAAATTTATAGGCGTGTGCAAAAACACCCTCCACCCATGCGAAAGGAGCTTTCGTAAAGAAAATGAAAATGAAGCGCTTACATTTTCTATGCGTCAAAGTTAGTTTCCTTCGTCATTGAAAAACTGCAATACCAACGTATTTCGCTTTAATAATTACATAATAAAAATTCACGTAGTCGCCGTTACCGAAGGTATTTATATTTTAAACTTTTAGGAACAAGGTGTATGTGCCATGTCAGTATACATTCGATAATGTACTTATTGACATAGCATTAACCTACGTACGAATCAGTTTTTTTTGTCGACAGGCCTTGGCACACCTCATTTAAATAGTTTTTATTACGATTCTATAAAAAAACACTGGTGCACATTTTCCGCAAACCGCATAGCTTTTGAAATTATGCCAGTAAGGGCCTTAAGTTTAAATCATTAATCGTGTTCCATCTATTTTATAGATTTTTTTGGACAGTTTATAAAGACTATTTAATTGTAAGCAGGCGATTTCTTCGTTATTTCTGCCTGTTTTATGCTACCTGAAGAGCACTTCTTTCCTCTACATCACCTTCCCAGCGTACTTCCCCTAATCACGGCCTTCAAAATAAAACAACCCTTCAATGTTTCCTCAAACTGCCTACCCTGCCTTATTAAGACTTCCAACAGTAACTTCCTATCTTAGCCGACTCTATTTAGACTTTGATCGTTTTCTAATATAATTAATAATACGTGTATATTTACCGATGATATCACTTCCGCAGTTAGTATGTTAAGGTTATTTTAAAGGACAATGATAATGATATATAATTAATCGAAGATTTTTTTCCTTTTATTTTAATTGAAATCAATCATATTAGTGCCCGTGAAGACACAAAAATAAGAACACATTACTAATGAACAAGTATCTAACATTGTTTAACTTTTTTTCTATCGATGATTATGCACAGAAAAAACAGTTAGCAAAAGTTGTATTAGATAATAAAAATAGATAGTAATAACTTTCAACTAGCTAAGTTTAATAGTGCGACCGGGTTTCCATATTTTGCATCATCTGCAGGTCAAGAGACCTAAAGATGATGTAATATATTTTACCTCATTACTGCCATGAAGTCGATTCAGCTGGTAGGACATTAGGTCAACTGATTCGATATCCATTAAAGGCGGCACGCGATAAAATACAAGTATCTCCTCGCTGTAATTCCCGGAAAGAATTTCAGTACCCGTATCCGATGGTAAGCGAGAAAATCAGCAAGGCACATATACAACCCAATGCGCCGAGGTGTTTGAATTATGACCAGGACAAAGTTTTACTCAACATCGCCGCAGTGGAAACCATTTTAACACGCGACACGTACTTGCTGCAGACGCACGAGTCGCGTTCCCACCTTTCACGTCGTAAATGGGCGAGAGGTCTTGGGCGGGGGAAGGAGGGACTAGGCGTGAGGAATTGGTTAGGTTCTCCTGGGGAGTAGGGGTAGGCACCACCCACAGGGGAAAGAGGAGGGAGAAAAAGAGTGAAGACACAAGAATATGCTCGGGGAGGGATGGCACGCCGCCGCTGGAAGACAACGACTACGGCGAAGACGATGAGCCGCTAGCGCTCCTACGTATTCCCGCTATCACACCACTCTTCCCACCCCTCTCGTTACGATTCCTAAGCCCCGTCCATTTGTCTTGTCTCGTTTCGAGGGACGGGAGGTAGAAACGACGGGGATAGGATGAGGGAGCAAGCTGGGACTAGTCAGGGTAGTGTAAGAGAGGAGTGAGAGATAGTGACAGCGGAGAAACGGGAAGGGGTTGGTGAAAGAGAGAGATAGAGACAGAGACAGAGAGAGAGAGAGTGAGGAGAGAGAAATAGCCTCCCTGACTGAGGAGGCATAAGTGAAAGATTTGGACGAAAGGCGAAATAGAAATCATGAGTGAGAGTAACACCATGCAGGGGATGGAGAAATGAGAAAGACAATAAGGAGAAATCTTCGGGAAGAATCGGGAACAAATAGAGGAGAGCGTTCTAAAAAACAAACATACAATGAGGTAGATCGAAATACCAGCGGCTATCTTAAGGGCTTCCGACGCAGCTGTAGAGAGGAAACATTTAGCCTATTTATAGTCTCGGGAATTGTATTGCAGTGAGTTCATGGCTTTTGTCTATTTCCCTACTACACGCATGCAAGTCAGGAATGACTAGGCATAAGTCATTACTTCGGTGACGCTCTAGAGTTCAAGGCTCCTGCAATCAGTAGGGTTCGTCAATATCCACAATGCGTACCACGTGCGTGATAACTTGAAATGATACTCAAATCCATTCAATGATTAACATAGGATATTAAAGAATAATCACAGAAAATATAGCAAATTTTTATCCCGTAAATTCAATAAGTTATTGAAATAATTTTAAAAAAATTAATATGATTCTAGAGTCAGTAGTTTCCTTATCTAAGAATGCATACGACTTTTTGCTTTTAGCAATGAAAACTAGGACCTAAATAATGCCAATACTATGCAATAATTTGATAAATTGGGAATACAAATAGTAAAGTTAAGTAGAAAACTGAAAAATTTACTTTGAAACATACCAAAATTCCTTAGGCTGAGCTTCTAGGGGAATTAGAAAGGTAGGAAGAAGACCGGAATTGACATATAAAGGGAATATACGAAAGATAAAGAACCAAATATTAGAAAGAAAAGAGGGTAGAGAGGATGAAGAGGAGGCGTGAGAGGAGATTTGGGTGACAGCAAGATTGGTTAAGGAAGCGAGGCAAAGGGTGGTAAAACTGTTTAACCCCGGCGAGTGAGGAAAGAAGAAAAGTAGAGAAAAAACAATAAAAAAGCGGCTTTTGACGTGTCACAGAACGGATTTTCGCGAAGGTAGCTGTTTTATGCAGACGAATAAAACCGCTAAAATCGTGGATGAAAAAAATATACATAAAAAAATTCAAAAATAAGAAATAAAATAAAGACAAAAATGTTCGCCGCCGAGGGGGATGCGGTTGAATTCGCGACTGGCATCACGAAAGGAAAGAAACAAGTCTCTTCTTTCTCTCTGAGATTCTCCGCCCTGCCCCAACTTTCCCACTTCACCTTTTCCAAACCTTTTCCTCCCTTCATCCTTTATTCAGGTCCACCGTCATAGCTTACTGCGCTCAAGGCAAATGCCACCTAGCACCTCCCGTGACCACCAAAAACCTTTGCAAAAATATCTTATCTTTCTCGAATCCCTCTTTTTCCAGCTTCTTTTCGTCTTCTTTGTTCATTTTTCTGGATCCCACATACACTTTTCATCTTTCCAACGCACTTTCTCTGCATCCAAGGTACATTTCCTACTTGCATATTTTGCTAAATACCTATTTTGTTTGTTATGCTCTCCATTTCTAGCCAAATATCGTGTAAATGAAACACTTTCTACCGTTACTAATGCAAGGCGAAGTGCTACTCTTCCGAAGTTTTACATAAATGAAATTTACGTGACCCTCTAGCCTGCAGAGATCTCGTTCTCAATTCCTGAGGGCGGCCCTAATTTTAATTGGTATCTCACTCATTTGAGTTCCGCCTGGCGACTGCTGAAATAAAGTGCTTTCCCGAAATAAATAACCTCCAAAGGATGAAATTTGTATTTGTCTGCCTCGATGGCTAACCGTAAAAGAATGTTATCATGGAATGTAATACACCTTGATCCTTACCTCACGCTCGTTATTACTCTACCACACATACTGAGGTGGTTTAAATTTCAGTGTAACCTAAATCAATGTTAATAGTATTTCTGTTTCAAATGTAGGTAAGCAGTCACTAATAAAAGTAAATTTCCTTTCAATTTGTTGACATTTATTCAGTAATGATAATTATGATTTTATCAGCAGAGTAAGTTGCTGGGTTTTTACCATGCAAATATATTAAAGCGTGAATTATTTTGCGTCATACCAGTGGCAAGAGACATAAGTATTTTATGACTTTATCCTACCAATAATTTATAAAACTCTCATGCAATAATTTTATTTCTTCTCCCTAAGTTTCTTTAATATTGACGATGATATTTTGGCATATTAGTTCAGTGCTTGTGCCAAGCGCTAAGCGTCGTTTTGTTATGCTTGCCCTATTTTCAAACTATATTTAATCAGTTCGAATACCGTATCTCCCACATCACATGTTATGATTGTCCATATTTTCTGAGCCCACATTTTTTTCTCCATATAGTATAGTGATTTTCTTCTCTTTTACAAGAGATGAGCTTATTACAGGTAATAGAATTTCATGCGCCATTTAAACTGCCATTATTAGGTATAATAAAACATTATAAGATAAACTGTTATTTGAGGACAATATTCCTAAGAGAAAAAGGTACGCCACGCGCGAAGTGGAGTAATAAAGGAGTCATTTATTAGGCCATTAAGGTCATGGTTGCGCTCACGTTGAACATTGGAGCGGGAGTTTAGTGAAAAAGAACGAAAATGAGTCATATTTCCCAGGTCGCTATGAAAGCATTCAGGGAATTAGTTCTTGACTAAAAATCATAAAGGTAATCATATTTCCAGCTGGGGTTAAACATGTAGGAAATTGGGTAGAAATAACTTCATTCTAAAGGTAAAAACAATTAAATATTCAGTTTCAGATGAAGATCAAGCGTAATTAAGCACGTGCGCAGTTATGGATTTTTTGCACTAAATAAACCATTAAATAATTAATACGATGTACTCCATTCCGTTGGAATACGTAATGCATGCTATGGCTAAGAGTTATGGCAGTAGATAAAACACGCTTTAAGTTCCAACATCACATTAATAGGTATTATTTGCTACATTTTGGGATAAAACATTAATTTTCTTATCAATATAAATGAATTGCATAGACCCATTCCGTGTATTTTACAGTTAAATTTTACAAAACAGCAGCTACATAGAAACAAGCTACAAAGTTAATCCAAAGAAAAAACAAAAAACCAACTAAAACTACAATTTAACGGGAATAGAGAATGAAAAAAAAATTAATATTAAATTTGATAATGCCAATTTTAGATTCCCAGGGATAAGTTGTCAAATGTGCATTCGTGTGCCTGCAATAAACGTGGTATTATTTTATGTTGCTAAATTGATTAAAATCTTCGACGGCTTTGAAATGTGCTTAACGGTATTATGCCCTTAACGTTGACAGTATACGCATAATTGCTTTGCAGACTAAAATTATCTTGCATAAATTCGCGACGAAAATTCACTACGGTTTATAATCCCCTGGCACCTAAAAGCACTGCCTTTCAATAAACTTCCCTTCCCCACTTCCCACGCCAACTTTGCAGCACAAACGACTCCACCGATCGGCCGTGCCTCTACCCACACTCAACCCCTTCGCGCCTTCCTACTCCCCTCCCTTTCCCCAAATCCTCCGAACCTTGACACGTCCGGTCACTTGACTGCCCATTACTCGGCACTATCCCGACAATTCACTCTCCTCGGGTGCGCTTAAGTAAAGGATTACGCGCGCCCTCTTACCTGTCCCGGTGATTGAGTGAGCGAGAGCTGGGCTAGAGGATCAGATGAGAAGGCATGGAGGAGAAGACATGGAGAGGGACAGAGAGGGGAGGGTCGTCGTGGAATTCGCCGAACTCTAAGGCGAATGAAGGTAAACTCTGCGTGCGGAGTGGACGGGATCAAGGTCGTGAGTGTGGAGAGAGACGGGAGAAAGAGAGGTTTGAATGGGCCGGAGGTAGTAAGGGAGGAGGGCATAGGAAAACGTCGGCGACGGGAGACTTCTAGCCCACCGCCACCAGCTCCGAACCGTCGGCAATGGCGGTTACGGTCGGGAAATTCGCTCTCTCCCTCTCTCAAAGAGCGGCCAAGTAGTGGGAATGCTTGGGGTTGAGGGAGAGAAAGTCCGGCAGATTGGAGAGGAATGGGAGAAGGATGAGGAGTTGAGACTGAGAAGGATGCCGGAGTTCCGAGTACCCTAGGGAGAAGCACGATGTAGATAAGACGGGGGGGAGGAGGTTAGGGGTGAACAGAAAAGGATTGGTCAGATAGAGTGGGCAAAATGTTTAAATTGGGGAAATACGAGTGGTAAGGGCTAAAGGCAGGAGAGCATGTTTGAGAGATCGGCGAAAGAGAGGCAAGGAGGTCGCGCTATCGACCTTCGATCAAGGTCGTAAGAGGGAAATTGAGGGAGGCAATGGGTTCCGGTTTGTAAAGGGAATGAAATGGAGTAGGGAATCCGGGCGCTGATGTCCGGAGGAAAAAATTCTAACGCAGCCGAATAATAATCTTCAAAGTGAAGATGAGCATTTGCCGATTTCATATCCGCATAGTAAGGATAAGAGCCTCTGCGTAACTAATTTCGTATCGTCAACGAAGTTATTCCGAAAATAGAGAACCGTATTCCGCATAGATACCGTAGCGCTTGTAGCTGTAGTTAATATTATAATTCTCCATAATTTGAAATATTTTGCGTTTTAATTGGTAACTAATATTTAAGCAAAAGTTCATTTTAATGTAGCATGCCTAGTGTGAGGGAGGGATAATCGCCCCCTGCCACAAAGGCTAATGGATATGCTGCTTAAAGGATGCCATGTAGAAGTAGATGAAAAGGGTGGTAACAGAGCCATTAATGGGCTCAAAGAAGTTGTTATTGGAGAAAAAGAAAAGCTTTAATTCGGTGGTTTTTGTAATTTAATTGCACTGCATATTAACTCGAGAATAGTCATTCAAACCTATAACTATTCCTATGATTAGCCAATGCCTGACCAATCAACCTACTTATGTAGCCACTACGTAGTAATAGCGCGGGAAAAGAAAGAAAATACGTAAAAATTTTACGTCTTCTGCAGAAATTAGATTCATACATGAAATATTTTGCAACTAACAGTACATCAGAATAAAACTATAGTTGGCCTTATACTCTCCTCCAATGTACCAGTTTTGCAAGCCTCGCGGATATCCACCACTTGCTGACAAGTACAGAATAATCTTAAATAGATAATTCGTCTAACCTTTCCTTTGGTACTGGATATAAACAGAGTTCAGGAATGAATAAATTAATTACAAATTAAAACAACAGCTATATTAAATGAATGAATTTTAACTCTCGGTCACCACTAGGCATTTGTCCGACCGACCATGATTGAAGATTTCATGCCGATCATAATGAATTTGGTGCCAATTACACTCAAAAAAATCCCATAATGTGTCTCTAATGTCTAAAACCATTTCATCTGGTCATGGAGGTAACCATTAGCAAGTAATGAAGGTTATTCTTATTTCGAGCCAAGATTTTAGCTAGATTAGGTTAAGAATGGAGCAAGGTTACTTGCTACCGTCCATTAAATTTGAACGTTTATCGTTAAAAATTTTAAACGATCTATTGAAGCTGAAAAGAAGAGATCAGTAAAGCTACTTAATTCAAGAGACGTGGAAATAAATAAATGAATGCGAATGATGGGAAGAAACCCGCTCTCAGATCATTAATACGAGGTTTGCACTAAAGAGAGGACGTCACAGTAGTTTGGATGCACAAAAATGCCGCGGTCAATACGAAAGGACGCTGGAAATGGAAGGAGAAGGCAGGAAGTGGGCGGGATCAAGGTGGGTGGATAGGAGTTGTAATAAAGGGAAAGGCAGAGTGAAGTGAGAGGGAAAGGGGATGAGGGAGAAACCTTTAGTCGAAGGAGTCCGTTATTGGAAATCCAGTGGAGCGTACCCTTTAACCGCGTGACTGATCTGATGGGAAGTACCCAGCCGATCCATAAACAAGCTACACGAATGAGAAAAATAGGGAATGTTTAAAAAGTGGGGTTTCTCGAGGTAGAAGAGTGGAGGCTTTCTAATGCCCATATACGATCTTCCCTTCTCTTCTTTGAGGAACATTCGAGTCTCTCTCGTTTTTCTAAGCCTTCACCGCGGTTTCCACCTTTCGAAATCGCCCAGTTTTTCAACGCTATTCCATTCGCATTCCCCTGATTTATCCAACTCCTCCCCCATCCCGAATTTATTTCAATCCTTGAATCGATCTGGAACGTAATCTGCATGACAAGTTATATGAGTCCCACAAATTAGACGCCAAAGAATACGAGCGCTTCGAGGAGGTTATCAAATTGCCTACCTACACCGTGGGATGATGACACAACACATTCAATTCCTATTCTATATGTTTTTAATGGGAATAAACTCCTTGATGCTAAATATATTTCAGTGGTAAGGGAAATGTAGACATACTTGGACAAGCGTGAGCATGAATTGTATTTTGAGAGCTCCTTTCAGAAAATGATGAAAGATAAAAATACTACGCAGATTGATGTTGAAATATAGTTTAAGACCAATTAATGATTTTTTTATGAAAACCCCCATTATAGGCAAAAATGTTCATCATATCATAATCAATCAACTCTAATTTTTTAAAAAATTTCGGTCTTTTAGGGTGCAATAATTATTGCAGGTTTTGTCAAACGACTACATTATCCACAGAGTGCAATCTATTAACGAAAATTTCTTTATCCTACTATGGCGTGAGCCTTATAAATTACTTTGAATGATTTTCAAGGATTTGGAATTTGTTTTCAAAAACTTTTGAAATTTAGTAAAGGGGAAAAATGAAAAGTTTTTCAGTGACATTGTCTTTGTATACAAACGTGTAGGTTATAATGGAACTATATTAGTACTAGGTGCGGTCTACCGCTTAATGATTAATTTTGGCATACTCATGAAGAATGATACGCATTGACGTAAACCTTTTACCACCTCTAAATCACTGAAAAATGTTCCTATCTTTGAAGACAGTTTCATATTCAATAAAACTCATCATGCAGCGCATATTTCTCATTCTTTATTCCCCTAATCGCACTTTTCTAACATCCTCACTTGCATAATAACGTTCTAAGTCCCACCTAATCACCAAATATCTTCCATATTTTCTAACTCCTGCAAATATTTCCTACTATCTCTTTCCCTTACTATCTATCTTCCTAGTTTTTATTATCAATTCTTCAAAATACCTCTGTTTACAACCATTCATTCCTTAATGAGCTATGTCCCCTTTCTAATATTGATGATTTCGTATTAAAACATTGAATAATATTTTCTTCGATTTTTCAATAAGATTTTGACCATCAAACTCTTTCTCCGTTAATTCCTCAAAGGATATCAGTGCCTATAAATAATGTATACATTTAAGTTCTAAGTACTATGGAGACACGTGAAATATTCCATTAGCTCAAATATCCTGCAGCTATAATGATTAACTTTTCATAACCACTTCTGCTGCCTTTGTAACCCTTTGTTTTATTATGATTTATCTCCAATCTTTAAACATAAAATGATCGAAAATGGCTGTATTGATGAAATAAAATATAATACTACCTTAAAATATAACTATCTTTGTTTAAAACTTTTTAAGTGGGAGGATAGTTTAGTGGGAGATATCTTAGTCCCTGAAAACATTTTTACCCTCCATATACCAGCGGTTACAACTATAAAATAATTTTACCGATGAGCGCCATTCTTTGAGAATGTTAAGAAAAAAAATAAATAAACGTTTCGCTAAATTAAATGATAAAACCTGTTTTATTTGAGGTTTTGTTTTTACTTAATCATAATATGCCTCATCATAACAACGCATAAATTTATAGCCTGATCGAAGTTTTCACTTATTGACTCAATACATTGATGCTGCCCTTCATTTAATGTTTAATTGCTTCTAATGAGCGCATCAGCGGTGGTGTCGATGACTATATAAGTTAAACCTGCACTCTTTATCTCGCAGTATATACTTAACTCTACTGTGTATAATTGATGTATAACTTGCTCTACCATCTCATTAGCTGGGTGATCGTTCTAATCTTATGGTACATGGAGACAATAGAGCCAGTGATAAATAAAACTTTTATGATACTATGGAGGAAAGATACTTAATGAAATAAGGGCACTCTCGAGAACGGAAATTTTCTTCATTGATGATAAACAAGGTTAAAAATTGCCCTTGGGTGGCAAAATCGATTCATAAAATGTACCTTTACACATTGCGATGAAAATTTTTCTCTCGCTAGCGAACAATATATGAAAACTCGTCAATATCCAAAGCATTACGAAAAAATTTGAGGATTGGAATGAATTTCTGAAAAAAATAATCAAAGGTAGAGTAAGTCAAGGGAGACAACCTGAGATCTCAATGTGAATCACAACTTCGCAATTTCGGATTCCCAAAGGAGGAGTATCACTTGAGGAAACGGTTTACGGAGTAACCGCAGGCGAGATCCCTCCTCTCTCGTGTGGAATTATTCAGATCTTCCTCGGCGGATAGAAACGGTGGGCGGGAGGGTCTGAGCATCACCGCGTCCCTTCCAAGAAAATGTTCCACTCTCCGCGTCTGCAAATTTTTTTATAAGACTCCCTCAATTTTCTTCCTTTTACACCTAAACCTATTCTCTCTAAATCTAACCCCTCCCACTCTCAACAAAATGGTAACCTATTTACTCATCTGGATTCCATTGGCTCCTTACACAATCAGAGGTTCCCTTTATTGCGAAGTTCCAAAGTTATAACTAAGTCTGCCGGTTCGCTGGGTTTCCTGGTTCTCCCTCAAGGAGCGCAGGTGAGCTGTAGGCTTGAGAAAATTAAATTCTCTGTTATCCTAGTTTTGATTAGGGTTTATGCAATTCTGGAGCCGTATGTGTACGGAATTCTGAGGGTGACTGACGTGTGTGATCCGAATGATTGGAAACAAAACCGAGCGCATGTGATACGGTTCTTTATGCTAACTGCATGTGAGATGTTTTTCGAATGCTGCCGGATTCAGAATACCCATACCCTACGTTCAGTTGATAGTAGTAACACCAATTGTCCTAAGTTATCTAATGCATGGAATTTATCTAATAAGCAAACAAAGCTATCAAATTTTAATTTTGAAAACTGACGAATTATTAGATTTGAGGATTTTTATTATTTAGGAATGTGACTTCTTTCGAAATTATTAACTCAAAAATTACAGTCACCATAGGTAGCTATTTTACATTAAATTACAAACTAACATACAATAATAACTAATAAACTTCGACGCTTAGTCCCAGTACAGAGTACTTTCTTAGAGGGAGAATTTGCCCTAGATTAATTGACAACCATATTCAACAGTGATATTGAGGCAACTCGATTATTTATATGTCGCTGTATTAGCAGAAATATTTTCCAATATTGCTTTGTTTTGAGCTCCATTGCTCAGAAATTTGTATTGAACCTCAGGCATATGCAACTTGGCAAATAATGCCAAATAAAATGGAACACATTCTATCAAAGTTAAAGCATGTTACTAAAATGTATGTCGTCACGCAATGAATTTTAAATGGTGTACACATATATAAATAAAACATGGACAAAGTGAGAACGCATGTATCAATACCATTCAATCGTTTGACTTTCGGAGAAGACAAAGTAAAACAAGCCTCATTTGAAATAAGTAATTATATCTTATGCACTGGTCTGAAAAGCATGTTCTACTGTTAACAATCCTTTCTTTAGGTTTAATGCGTTATTAATATTAACTCATTAGTTCAGCAAAATTGACCTATTTTTTATTATTCTGTCCCTTTAGAGGGGAATTAATATCTGGAATTAGTCAATTAAAAGTTTTCAGTAGAAAACAAGTTGGGTTGCATTAAGATGATTCGGGAAATTTCTGTATAAATAACTCCTGTGAACATGGAGTCTAAATGACATAAAGTTAAATTGACTTTCAGATAAAACTGTAGACTAAATCAAGTATCAAAATTCTTCTACGCAAACGAAATACTAGGAAGTACTTTATTCATCTCTTTAGGAGTATCCATTGTGAAGGGTAACAATTTTTATGAAGAGTATGTCATAGTTCTTCATGCATTTACAAGTTAAATTCTATGTTCCTTTCGCGTTAATGTTAGAACGCAAAATGATTTAGAGCAATTACTAACACACGTTACAGTACACAGTATAGTAGCCTTCAATACCTATTATCTATTCAGAGAAGAGAAAGAAGATTTTCATAAGCTATCAGGAATTTAGTCCCGCGTGAAAATTCGTCGGCCCTTAATGCTGAAAAACTAAGGCTTCAAACGCCGGAAAATATAAAAATTCCACGACATTGCATCCACCTACCGTTGGATATTTATATGAAGACCATAAGAGTTTGTGAAATAAATGGAAAAATATGGAACATTCGCTCGTAAAAATGACAAGTGTTTTTAACTTTACACGACTAAAAAAAAGGATATTTACTTATCACATTATTTTATTAAAAAAATAATTTTACAATACCAGCTATAAACTTCACTTCTTTCTTAGAAAATGTATGCTACCTCACAGACTGTGGAAACATTTGTAGCCTTCATTTACAGGGCTATAGGCTTTTTACATAGGGCTTTTTTACATTGAATTTTGGAAGCTAAATGTTTGAATATTATCATAAGGGGCATAAGGACGTGCCTTGTTCCTCTACGCAAAAATCTTCACAAAGGACAAAAATAAAAGAGTTTTTAAACGCGTTCTCTTTTGAGGTGAGATTTTCTCTTCCCCTCACTCCCGCCAGTCATGCCCACTCTTCACCTCCTTCGAGTCGCAGATCATTATGGAACCTGCGTTTGCAATAGCTCCATGATGAAGGGCATAACTCGTAATCGACGTACCATAAACGTCCTGACGTAGGCGTGGCTGTAATGAAATTACTCGTGCAGAGCTCTCCAACCTCTCTCTCTCTCTCTCCTGCCGAGGGTACCTAACTCAAACCCCATAGGCTGGGCGCGGATCGAGAGAAAAGGACCGAGGGATGGCGGAGAGAGAGAGAGGGAGCAGGTTTTAGCGGAATGGGGCCGTGAAGAGGAAGAGGTATAGGATGTAAGAGGGATGGAGGGGGACGAATGGGGGGTGAAGTCACACCGAGGAGATATAGCCAGGGGCGGGGTAAGCGGGAGAGTGGGGCGAGAGGAGAGGAGAGGCTCTACCACATCGGATTTCACGTGAGTCGTGCGTTGACTCCAAGAACCGCATTCCGCACCGCCACGCCACCACTGCCACTAAAACGCCACGACGACGAGCGACTACGACACTCCTCACCCCGAGCTCACCCCCCCACCCTCCCTCACTATTACTCCCGTTTCCACCCCTCTCGCACCATGCTCATCCCCGCCCACACTCCACACCTCCCCACCCACCCTTACATACACACACAAAGCTTGGGAGGGACACGGTCGGAGTGGTATGGAGCAAAGCGGAGGCTCAGGCGGGGGAAGATGGGTGGGGAGGGCGGGTGAAAGGGT
Organism: Hetaerina americana; assembly: GCF_022747635.1. Lineage (NCBI taxonomy): Eukaryota > Metazoa > Arthropoda > Insecta > Odonata > Calopterygidae > Hetaerina > Hetaerina americana. The sequence continues at coordinate 21,764,674 of NW_027286874.1, read as the reverse complement.
TGAGTGGTGCGGGGCACGTGCTTCCTCACTTCGCCGCCTCATTCCCGGAGACCTAGACCCGTCGGGCCCTGCCCGCCACCTGCCTTTGCCCCCCGTCCCCAAACCCCGACGACATCCGCTAACCCCCTCCACCCACGGCGCCCCTTAAAGCGCCAGGGAGAGAGAGGACAGGACGGGAGGGGGGGAGATCCGCACGCCAAGGAGCAACCAGAGCGTGCACTCACTCCCTCACGCACACACACCTCAAGCACTCGAGGCAATCCTTGAACCGACCGACCTCCGCTCCCTTGCCCTCAATCCGACTCCCCCTCTCTATAACTCTCCTTGTCTGGTCCCAGTCACCATCCCTCATTTGACCTCTTCCTCCACTCCTTCCGCCGCTGTCCGTACCTCTACCCTCCTACTGCTCCCTCCCCGAGCGCCAGGTAAAACCCCCGCGGCGACGGCGAATCTCTCCTTTCCCCTCTCCTCCCCTTTCCTCTCCTCGAATTTTCTCCACCTGCCTATTTCCTCCCTCCACCCCTCCGAGACGCACGGAGGCAAATCCCCCACAGCCACGCACTCCGGAGACATCCTCCCACTATCTTCCTCCTCCTCCTATCTCTCTCTCGTTTCGCTTCGTTAAGAAAGTTGTCGCGCCTCTCTCCTTTGCTGCTGTAGCATTAACATTTTTCCCTTCAGGAGAATGCCAACGTTTTTATTCACCTCCTTATAAACTTGATCTTAACCTTAACCTTCCCTCATATTCACGACGTCTCCCTCTTCATCTCTTTCCCAGGCTCTTTCAAGCGCTGGCTTCAGCTCGCATGCTTCCCCCTCCGACCTCAGTCAGTCTTTTCTCCACAGTTTCTGCTCATTTTAGCATTCCTTAGATTTCTTTTAAATAGCGAACTTTTGGAAGAAGGTTTGCATTCCCATTGTGCGTTTATCCTTTTCAAACATCAGCAGAAATTGCATTCTCAATCTGTTAAGATATGAAAAGGTCTTCTGCTGTAAGGAATGTATTTTGAAAAAATTGTCCACTGGCCACAAAGTTCGTTCATTATTCACCACTATCAACAATTTTAAGTGCCTATTTTTATGGACAAATTTAAAATGGAATAAAATAAGAAATATAAATATAAATAAAAAACTGAGTAACAATATCGCAAAAACAATTAATTACGAAGTAGAAGGGGTAAACGTTCTCAAATAAGTGGTTGAGAGCTATGCCGGTGAACGTTTTTGAAGACAATATACCTATAATTATTGAAAACGGATCGATGTGTCTGGGAACTGAATACAGTAGAAAGGGAAAGCGAAAGAAAAGCACAAGTTAGAATATTCATTGAATGGACTCATATAGAAATGAGCGCGTATGGGTAGGTTGTGATGCTTTCAGAAAATAATAAGACATTGAAAAATACCATTTGGATTATATCTCTTGTCATTTAGCAGTAAACAACATAAGTGAAATAAAATAATGATAAATGATCGATATTTTCGAGCACCAGTTTCTACGGCCATTTTTTCATAAATTTTGAAAATGAGTTAAGGGAAAATTAATATGAATACCAACAAAATGGTTATTTGACATAAAATGAATTCAAAATAACTAGAATTTAATATTAGACTCCATTTATCGATATATGGGTTGAAAACAAATATTGGAGTATTCATTTAACTTTATTTTTCTTTAATAGCTACTGAAATCCTGAAAGAATATTTCAAATGGTATTTATTGAAGCATAAGATCATTTGAGAGCATATAATAATACCAACGCCTAATAAATATACTTTCAGATAAAGTACCATAAGTTTTCACAGTAGACACAAGCTAATAAAAAAATTAAGTGCATTGAAGGAAAGTAAATAAGATAATCATCAGTATTTCAATTCTTGGATTGGTTTACTGCAGCTCTCCATTCTATTCTATTTAATTTTAATGCACTCAATCCTTGACACCCCCTCTTGTAAATAAGATATAGTAATTTTTCAGGACATCGTATACTGTACAGGGTGTTTAATATAGGCAAAAAATTTAAATTTTTTACAGAAATTATTTTCACATTCTGCTGCATTAAATGGCCTATATTTTGCTATTTTGTTGCTGGAGTAGATTAATGGATCACTATGGTTTTAAAAATTTATAGCAATTTTAAATTCAATAACTATTACCTGATATTCTATCATTTAAAGTAGGGTTGAGATATACAGGCTGATAATAAGAAGAGGATACGTTTCTTTATCTCTCCATAAAAAATAAAATCTGACACCCAACGCTACAAGTACATTTTTTCAATGCAACAGACTCTCTCCTCCTTTCATTCCGTCTAACTTTCACCCTTTCTACGCTTGTCTAAGATCCTTAACCCTATGGCAGTCTTCGGCTCCCTATCGCCAACCAAAACGCTCTTCACCTACACGTATCTTTCCTGTCCTCATTGGATTTCTCCCAATAACCACTTCTCTTTCTAATCATGCCTAGGGCACTCAGGGTTTTTTTCACTCCTGTCCATTCCACCTTTTCCATCCGTCTTCATGGCCACATTTATGGTAAAAATCCTACAATCTACGTTTATCATCTTGCTTCATTGAACAAGTTTATCCCGTACAAAACCATGCTCCATATCAAATTTTTGACGAGCTTTTTCTTATAATCCTTACCAACCATATCATCTTCTATTTCACCAATTTTCTCCATCATGTAAAAGCTCCTTTGTCTTATGCAATTCTTCTTACGTCCATACTACTGAGATCATCTTGGTTCAAAGCGCTGCCAATATAAGTAAACACCTGCTGCTCTAGTTTTTGCTTTGCTATCCTCCTTCACAAAAATCGCATAAGCTTTGTCTTGTTTGTATTGATTCTTATCCTATACTTATTGCACTGAATATACCGTAAATCTAATGACTAACTGACAAACTACAACTTGGTCATCCGCAAACCAAACTGATTTTATGAATTACCCTTCGGCTTTAATTCCTATCTCTAGTACTTTCCTTGCCTCTTTTATCATTTCCTCTACAAATACGTTGAATAGCACTGGTGACAATGGATACCCTTACCTTACCCCTCTTTCAAACACTACCTATACCGACTCTCCATCCGCCGCTCGCACCTGGGCGGTCTGAGATATGTACATTTTACGAATAATTGGCCTATTCATCCGAACCGATAGTATTTTCTGCAAAAAATTCTTTAATTCTACTAATATACTCTATGATAACAATATTCAATTTCAAATAGACGGAAAAGTCAAAATCAACTTATATAAAGATATGATGAACCATGTCAAATTTGAAACACTGACTGTTTCTGTAATTTCTCTACTTCAACGCACAAAGTTTTTTTTTAAAAATTGAATCATTGTTTAAGTTACAACATGTAATGGAGAACTATTATTCTTAAACTCTTTAAAAAAATCTAGAGCTGAAAGGAAAAGTAAATTCTTAGTTAACTCTTGTAGCTTCCAAAGGTAGATAGGGCTAATTTATTTCATATAAATTTGTTTAGGAATGATATTAAACACAAAATCAAGTCGCAGAGAATGGAACCTAAAATACGAGTAACTAATCTGATACGCCTCTTCAGTTTACAATTAATCTCAGATAAATTAACTGCAAATGATTAAACTTAGGCATGTTAATTACAGCTCACATATCTTGGGATTTTATTTAAATAAAGAAATTAAATAATTTGACCTTAACTTTGCCAAGTTTCCTCAATTTCGGTCGCCAATTCATTAACCTATATTATGCAGTTTTTTTCCAATTACCCAGGAATGAATTTTCCAATCAAGCCAAATGCATTTCATTTACTTGCTTTAATTGGTAACAGCATTGGTTCAAAGCATTAGGTATAACTAAAAAGTGGAAGGAACTTTCCCTTTATAGATAAGTTTGACGTCCAAGTCGTAGATTTTATTAACTTCGGGGGTCAATTCTCTGTTATCCACCTCCCCGTGAGAGCGTTGAAAATATTACTAAAAGTTATATTTTGAAACAATTTGTTTCCCTCCGATTTGAGAGAAAAGAAATAAAAATTGACCAGTAATATATACACTTAAAAACTTTATTGGGAGTATAACCAATACCTTAGACTAAAAACAACCAAGGACGTAATTTTCACACAACCATTTCTTGGCGTTGAAAAACACTAATTTCTGAAACATTTTTGGGATTCAGTTTAGATCTGTTCTCTCAATATTGTCCTCCTTTTCCCAAGCCAACGATTAAAATAAATAAGAACGAAAAAAATACACTCCGCCGATCAGTCCGTCCGCTTGTCTCGTTCGTAACAGCAACTCACCCCGAAATGCTTCCCTCTCCAACTTGCACCTCCCCCGGCCACTCCCTTCCCTCTGCCCCTCATTCCCCCACCAACACTCAACCTGCCATCGCAGCCCTCTCTTCCGACTCCAACCCCCTGCACTCCTCCTCGCTAAACCGAGGGAACTCTGTCCGCGTCACCAGCCGCCCTGCTACATCCCTCACCTTCTCACGCCATTACCCAATGCCATTCCAGCCACCCCCTTCATCCAACCCCCAGCTATCCGAAACCTTCCTTCATTCCCATATACCACTACTTCGGCCTTTACACCCCTCTCCCTTTCTTCCTTCCCGCACGGCCCCACCCCCCGCCAACTCCCTCCCGAAATGGTCCTAGCAGACTCTCCCCCTCTCCTTCCCTCGCTGCCAACCCCTCCCCTCGGCCACCTCCCACACCCCACTCGACTTCTCCACGCTTGGAGCCTTTCATCTCTCTAGTCACCTCGATAATTACGCTGTCAGGTCGGAAATTCAAGGTAATATGTTCCATGTCCGCGGCAAGGACTCGGTTGGATAATAGAATTTCAAGAGTGAGTTGGAGGAGGAAAAAAGGTCGGTTCGTTTGTTTTTATTTCATTCCCTGAGCAGCTCTTTCCCTTTCTTTCTTTTCGTTCCCTCTTTTGCGAGAAATGGCGACGGAAAGGGCGGGGGGGGGAAGACAGGGGCCGGGGGGCCCGGAGTAAGTGTGGTGTCGGGCTAGGAGTCAGGGGGAAGGAACTCAGCGTTTAGGTGGACGCGGAGGAAGACAGCGAAAAGAGTTTCTGAGAAGAGACAAAAAAAGTTAAGAAGTTGACGTGAACGAATTTTTAGAAGCTGCTCTGTGGGGTGAGCCCCGGAAAAAATGCATTATTTCCGATTCGATTTTACTTTTCCAATTATTAATAATTATTTTATCATGGAGTTAAATTATTAATGCTGAAGAATAGGGATGTACAGTAGTAGATGCTTTTTAGCCCAAGAGGACATTCCGTCTGAAGATATTTGGAATCTTGATGATTACGGCAATTAGATTCATCTATATCCATACTATCCATCATATATATATATATATATATATATATATATATATATATATATATATATATATATATATATATATGTATATATATATATATATATGTATATGTATACATTGACCGTTTTATAGAATATAATTATAATTGCCAAAATTTAAAACGAGTGGTCTGGATCATTTGAAGAATAAGTGGGTTAAATTAGCATTGAATTAATTACTGTTAACGAGCAATGTCTAACGCTCGTGGTAATGAAAACTGTAAATTAATAAATAAAATATCCCAATATAAATATATATTATATATTATATATTATATATTTATTATTTGATGATAATGATATCAACTTTTATATTTAAAAGTTTGACTGATTTCTTCAATATACAGGTACGATATTTTTATGCTAATAGTGCAAGAAATGTGCGAAATAAATATTTGGAACCCATATCCAAATATCGCAAGGAATTATACAAAACATTATAACACCGGGCCTGAAAAGTAAAATATTTTAAATATGCCAACCCTGGCGGCGATGGAGTAACGTCCTTGTCTGCCATTGCAAGGGTCGTGGGGTCGATTCCCGCCGGGGTGGGTTTTCCTCCACTTAGGACATGGGTGTTTATAAATGTGATCATTGTTATTACTGATAATAGTCCGAAATAAAGGCCAAAAATATGCTGTGTTCGGAATAATGCGAAATAAATATATAAATAAAATAAATAAATAAATATCTGCATAATATGGGCAAGTGATACGTTTTATAATGGTATTTGTGTCATTCATCGCTTACTTATGAGCATAATACTATGGGTTTTAAATTGATTCATGTCTTTGAGAACCGATACCGCATTGGAGCCCTTGTGCGCGGCTGACCGATGACTTCGTCAGTTACTTCACTCGGCTTGTACCACTTATCAATCACCTCAAGTACCCTCATACTTCATAACGAACATCTAACATCTACGGCAGTGAAGCGACTTCTGACACGCTTAGCATCAACACTTATGTCCCGTGCCACGAGCTAAGTTCACAGAAACGAAAGCTCTGCAACATGATCTTCTCAAAATAGAAACTAATATAATTTCTCTTACAAATGAAACTACATGATTATAAGACTGTTTTAAAAATCGACTGCATTGGTCTCTTTAATAAATCTTTATTCATTAAAAGAATTTTTCCAGCAAATATCGAAGGACCACGCTTCCTTTGATGCTTTAACTGAATTGATTCCGATATTAGTGGATTTCAATCAGGATATTGTATATGAAATAAGAAGAGGCAAACTATATATTTTAGCAAAAAACAGACTGAACAAGTAGCATTAATAGTACTGAAAATATAATTCTTGCTAAAGTATTATTAAATAATGCTCAACCTGTGTTAGTAATTTAACAATGTATAACATACATTGTCATTTCTAATATTTCGAGTCAAAATTCGTTTTTAAACAGAAATATATAAAAACCATCAGAATTATCATGCCTGAAAGGTTGCCTCTATATACAAGCAAAGCCTCTGTATGCTCGCAAAACACCTCATGGGAACTTCACTTTCTCGCTATTATGCGCTATAGGGGCTGAGTCCTTCCCATTTTATCCCAATTTTTTTCCTTCATATACTATAATTTAGGGAAAACTTCGATCATATAAACAAGGGCATTCGAGAATTTAGGTCACTAATTTTTAACTTTGTCCGGGGGCATAGAAATTAAAACGCTGCAAATATAGAAAGAATTTAACAAGACACCTTTAAAATGGCAATCAAACATAACCGAAGCGCGTCTCAATTCAACGATTTCTCCCCTCCACCCTGAAAGCTAATCGAAACCAAAAGTCATTCGAGTTACAATTAACCATAGGTGTTTATTTTTACTTACATCTCGCGAGCTGAAATAAAAACTTTCTTCCGCAATACCCGTAGCAGTAGTAGTATTTAAGGGAGGCGGCCGACCGGCCATTTGCGCCATAGGGGATGGACAGGAAAGGATGAAGGGTGGAGAGAAACCTGGCGTCGGCATTAGAATACTCTTAACGAAAGTCATCAAGGGATCCGCAGCTTAACGTCCCACCCGACGGACGTCGTACTCACTCAAATTGCTCTTCACAAAACAGCTCAAGTAGGGATCGAGATACCTCTGAAAAATATTCAACACTGCCGGGATTTGAACCCGAGCCCTCTCGGTGGGAATCCAGTACGATAGCCACCGCACCAACCACGATCCCCCGCAGTACCCGTTTATTAATCTTCTCCGCAGGTACGATTTGAAAATTTCATCAGAACAAAATTGGCTTTAGAGAAAAACGCGTGTCGATTGGAAGGAATGGAAGAAACACGAGAGGAAAGGCACAGAGAAAGGGAGAGAGTGAGCGAGGGAGTGAGATGATCAAAAAGCCGAGTACATGGAGCTATAGCACAGTAAACACAGATGCAATTTCGGAATTAAAAGGGTTGCAATTGGTACCGTGGCAAAAAAATGAAACACCTAATATGGAGACAGCGCAGCCTAAAGCTAGGTCAAAGGATCCGATCCAATAAAACTCGTCACTTGACAGAGTACTGGCTTAGATACCTAATTTCGCTTTTACTAGAGTTATGTGATAAATCCCTTCAATCTCTTTGCATCGCTCCACTGTCTAGGGCACTTGGTTTTGTTTTAAAGTGTTCAGTGACACCCCATGTATTAAACTAGAAAACTGAATTCACCAAGAATCAATTAATAGTGGGAAATGTTTTAATACAGGTATATTTAATGATGCATTATTCATGATATTATATAACAAACTTTTTGAGATATTCATGTTCATATATATATATATATATATATATATATATATATATATATATATATATATATATATATATATATATATCTATATATCTATATATATATATATATATATAAATATATATATATTATATATATACAGAAATATATATATATATTTTTTTTCTTTTTAAATCATAGTGAATTATGAGCATTCATATTGAGTACAAATCAAATGAATTCTTACCACAAATCATTGATAATTCATAATTGTACTACGTATTAACTTTCATTGGAAAACAGTATTGATTCCTGAAATGTGATAACCCAGTACAATACATGTAATTACTGTTACTGCACAATTTTCTTCGTTTATTATTATCTCTTATAATTTGTTAAATAAAATATCACGAGAACGCATTTTAAAATTTGGCATGTGCATAAAACACTATATTTTGCCTGAAAAGGTGGAGTTTCCCTTTTGAATAGAGTATTTTATTCTATTCTATATTTTGCATAATTTTTTCACCATATTTTCAATGGAGCAGCATTTCATTGAAAAAGAATTGTTTATTTGATGACATTTCCACTAAGTCCTGCTTCAATCATCTTATGCATAATTTGCATGCATGGTAATCGAATTTCGAAAAAGTATTGGCAACCGAAACATAAGAAAAGTAGACTGCCAGCGGTAGATAAAAAATGTTTCCCTAGAGATTTTCTTCTAAGTTCTTGTCTTCATTTTTTATCTCCTCCCTCAAATACGATCTCGACATTATAACTGTGCAAAGGGAGTCTATCTAATACATCTGACTGAAAATGAATATATCCGAAGATGATGACTGGGGATGATAATCAAAAATCTTAAAAACTATATGCATTAGCAGCGGGCGCCTGAAATTTATAAAGATATTTTATAAAAGAAGTTTTTTATGTCTAAATTATGAAGTATTTTATATGTTAGCCAACTAAATCACGTAAAAAGAATAATATCTCAAAATATTATGACGAGAGAATCTAGCAAACATAAATTTTAAATTAATTTACATGAAATGTTGTAGTTAATTGCAATTTAAGATTTACATGCTAAATAGATTCTAATCTAATAAAAGAATTCACACGGTAATACCGAGGTTCAGAAAAGAACCAAATCACTGAAAGCGGCAAATCAATCTTTGCTTCAACTGCTTCAGTTGATTTCAACTGCTGCAGTTGATGCTTCGGATATCGTAGCTGAAATTATTGAACTTAACGTAGATATATTTCGGCCGTGAGGTTAGAATAAATTTACTCAGTAATTTTTGCAACCGATACGAAATAAATAACCATACATAAATATTCTATGATATTGGATTTATCAGTCGTCGGTAGACGGAGTGAAATGGCATCTGATATATGTTTAAGCGGCATTTCAATATTACATGAAGTTATGACGAAGGACCTCAAGAATGTCGACCAATCAGTAGCCCCAGGATATCGCCGAAGTCCAGATGATTAATTAAGAGGGGTAATGTTTTTCATGTTAAAATAAACAAGGGTAATGTCCCAAAAGTATCGTCTTAAATTGAAATTTTATTTAAAACAAATTCCATATGCACGGAAAAAATATGTTATCTACGTACTCTTGTTATTGCATCAATGGATGTAATTTATCCACATGATTTACGCACACGTTTCTAGGATTGCTTACGATCAATGTTTATTTTTTGCCGATTTGCCACTTTAATAACTACTACATAATATTCTGGATCTGTTTACTTCTTCTACCAAATACTTCATAACAAAAATAAACTTTGCTCTACTATCGTTGAATGCTCACCTACCCAAAGATGCACTAAATAGCAAGGTCGAAAAAGAGTAGATCTGTGTGTTTGTGGCCCTCTTAACTCCATTCGCTTAATTTTTACAAAAAAATTATTATATCACATAAACTTCCGCAAAATATTTTCTCGTTTCACATACCGAGGCCAGAAAAATCCTTTTTTGCTCCGACATAAAAGGGAGAGAATTTCGGGGAGAACGGAATGAGATAGAGAAACAGCAAGAACTTCCTTTACAGGATTCTGGAAGAGAGAAATAAAGCGCGCTTCTACTTCAACTTCTTTTTCACCTCCTCCACTTATTCACTTCCTCCCTCCTCTTGCTCCTTCCTCATGCCCACTCTACTTTCCTCCGCCACGGCACTCCCTTCCCTCTTCCCGCAAGCCTCTTCTCTCCTCCTACCTACTCTGCCTACTCCCTCCACCTCGACCCGCAAAGTACCCTTACACCCCTCCCTTATACCCCCTGCCCCTCCAGGCCTAAAAGAAATAAGGCTCTCGACGGCCTCCAACGATGTTCTCCACTCCCGTCTCCACCCCCTCCAGCTACCTCGCCTTGCTCCCCCAACACAATCTCCTTCAAAGGCACATCTTCCTTCCACCGCCGCTTCTCCTCTTCCCTCCTTCTCTCTCCCTTTTCTCCCTCTCACTACCCAGCACCCTTCCTCTACAATTTTCTTCATTCATTTCCTCATCTTCCCCTCACCTTGTACTGTCAGCTTCCCATGCTTTCCTCACTTTATTACTTCCTTTTCCTTGAATTTATTAGGGTATATCCTATTTAAAGCACTCAACCTATAATATTGTCAAAATGTACCAATATCGAGTTAAATGTAAATGTACTAAAATATAAATTTCTTGAAATCTAAAATTACAGCATCCACTTGCCTACTCTTTTCTCCCGATTCCAGAATATCATGAATAAGAAGACTGAATGGATTTTCGCAGGTTCTTCTTTTTCTAAACCCGAGCTGTTTTCGATAAAGTTTAGAAAATGAGAGTTTCCCTTCGCCCTGATAGATCTTCTGTCAATCGTTTCTCACCACTTAGCCTGAATACTTAGCCGCTGAGCCTACCCTCCTATGTAGCCTTCTTTTAAGTTCCTGGTAAAAGTAGTATGTCTTAAGAGGTGCCCAAACCATCATGTTGTTGTCGATTTCAATTGAACTTCCTTATTACCGTACGTTTCATTATGTACTACTCTCCTTTTACTCTTCAGCATAATTCCTCCAAATGTTGTAGTACAGTGGATTTGACTGCAGACCAGAGGTATTGATTCGATTCCCAGGGACGCCTCTGAACACTCAGCTTCACCAAAACTGTGCAATGGATTCTCCAAGTATTAGATCTTCCTGGGCAACCATAGGTAGAACAGGGAAAGGAACTGCTCCACTAACCTGATGTTTGAACATCATCAGACGCAGGGCTTAGTACTGGGTAAGCTTTATCACAATCTATCTAATTGACCTTTGAGCAGATAACTGTGGCTCGAATAGTTCCTCAAACCTTTAATTATCTCTAAATTTGATCACCAGCGTCCCACTTCAATACCAGGTTCGGAAGACTTCCATACTCATCTGGTCTAATTTTCTATGCCTGTGACTCATACCATGCAACATTTCACCCGAGTACTCTTCCCTCTCTTTTTGCTATCGTTTTCTCTAGTAGCGTAGAATTTATCTAATCCTTGTACCTACGCATTGTAGATACCTTGTACTTATTATATACCTTCCTTTTTCTATTTTGCTCAGTCCCTTTGCCATGTAAGAATTCGTTGCTCATTAACTCTTCTGGTTTATAAATCCTTTCAATTTATGTGTTGGCATTTATTCCGTTCCCAAAGTAATCGAATTGTACTCCTAAGGAAATTGCCTAGAAAGTTCTCCGTCACTGTATTGATAAAGTTACATCTAACGCCTCATTCCGACTAGTATCACCCCGTTACTGCTTTTTCTTTCCCTTTCTTCCTGCTCCTTTAGCACTCCTTAACACTCCCCTCTTCGCAAGCAACCTCTTCTGCGAGACTTGCTCTTTACCTTGCTCGCCTCCTTCCATCCCTCCGGCTGCCCTTACCTACCCTTTCCTCATCATCAGCCATCAAAGGAATCTACCACGGCTCCCCATTCCTACACCGCGCAAAAGAGAAAGAAATCCCACTCTCCTCGGCCAATGCTTGTGCGTGGAGTGCGAGGGGAGGAAGTAGAAGGGGGAGGCCGTTTTTTTCTGAAGAGCCCATTCCGCGCTCAGCCTCTCTACCGACTACTGCTCCTCCCTGCCATGCCGCTCTTTCCTTCCGCTCCTCTCTTCGTCTTTTCGTCCGCCTATGGCTCCACATGCCCCTGGATGCGCCAAATATCAGTCAAACGCTCACCAAACCAATCCATCAGTGTGGAGTGGAATGGGAGTTTGGAGCATGCATCCCCCACCCGCGTCTATTTAACCCTCTGGCGTCCATCTCCCGCCGTGCCACCATCTTAGCTCCCACACTACGCATCAGTTCTTCATAATTACAACGTTTACACTGAGATCTGCTTGCAAAGAAAATAAATACCATTTTCCGTAGCCATTATGGTTAATCCTCACGCTTCCCGGTGGAGGAAGTAAACCAAAGGATAACAGCACAAAAAATGTGAGCACAAAATCGTATATCCCTCTCTTTGACGAAGCCAAGTGCCAGGAAGGAAAAGTGCCTGTAAAATAAGGATAAAAATTTCCTTCACTTTCCTTGACGAAGTCATTACAAAACGTACTTCATGAGTTTTCCGTCAATGGGTTTTCAGAAGTCTCGCGTTCCCATTGACTCACTACTCGGCGCAAGGATTTTGGTTGGCGGTGGATTTTATTATTTGAAAAAGATGACACAATTTACTGATGCCGCAATTTCTAACTATTAACTTAACTATTTTACTCTTTGCCTTTGTTCGAGGAAGGCATGAAGTGTTGCCGACGATGATGAGATATTGGCTGGCAATTAATATAAAACCAAAGCACAGATAGTTCATTCTACAAGAATGACTAATAACTAACTGCAGTTGCCTTGAGGTAAACATGGTAAATGGCCCTAGGTGAGCGTGTCACCAGGGTATTCGAATAGATGTGATATATAAGCAATTTGATAATTTTTTCTAGCACCGAAGTAAAATATTATAATCCCAACACGGTTATAACTTTAGATTTTCAATTTTCCTATTTCTTAGTAGCCGTACCCATTATTTGTTGTAAAATTTCTAGTCTTAAAGATGCAGAAAATTTAAACAGGAAAATATAGTGAAATAATAAGCAATTATTACTAGGTTTAACCTTAAGGAACTTTCCACTGCTCTCTCTTCATTTTGTTTACAGCCGATCGAACTTTCTTTTCGTTAAGGGATTTTATTTTATATTACGATACATTCAACATGTTTCGGCTTATCTTCTGTAAAGTAAAAAATATAACTATAAATTGGTTTTCAGTAAATTTTTGGAGCATCTTACTCCTGGAAAAAATCATTCCACTTCATTTTATAATAAAACAACCTTTATTTTCGCTCATATGTGATTATTTCCTATTGGAAATCAGCACAAAACCTGAGAAATATTACAAAGGATATCTACTCTTTCACATCCTTCTACTGACACCTCTTTAGTTGCGTACATAAACGTAACTATGCCTGAATTTCACTTAAAATGATATTTTGATACCCGCAAAGCATCATTACATTTACAATGTATTTGTGAACCTATCGTTTAAGATCTACACAGATACTCCTACATTATTCACCCTTACTTAGAAAGGAAAAAACCTGACACTACACAATACAATAGCCTGTTCTTCAACTCAGCAATTATCATATCCTATTTCATTCTGCCCTATATCCCAATACTTCTGCTACTTCTCTCTCTCCTTTTTAACGCTCTCCCGCCTAACACAATCTTTAGCATTCCATCGTAAAACGAGTTTCCCTGCATCCACTTATCCTGCCGTCTTTAGATTTCTCGCAGCAATCTCCTCTCCTCCACCATGCCTAATACTTCTACGTTTGATATTTTATCCTAGAATTTTACCTTTTCCATCCTTCTCCATTCTCACATTTCCATCATACTAATCTACGGCTAATATCTTGCTCCATGCACATAGTTTGCAAGCCGAACAAACCCCCACTCTTTACCAAAGGCTTCATATATTTCCTTAAAATCTTTACTCAACCCCCCTGTCACCAATTCTCTTCTCCTTGTGAAAGCTTTTTTGCATAGGGAAATTATTCCTTCTATGTCCCTGTTGATTTGATCATGTTGGTCCAAAACCCATCAGAGATAGGTAAAATGATCCGCCTCCTCAAGTTCGACACACTCCTATTTTTACATTTAACTTGCCGTTTCTCGAAAACGTGACAAACGTTTTTTTGTTACCATCTATTCTCGTCCCACACTTATCGCACTGATTTTTCAACGCTAATTTAAATAAAATCAAATCATTCGTGAACCTAACTGATTTTATGGATTGTTCACTGACTTCCCTTCCTATATCCCGGGTTTCCCTAGCCTCTTTAGCCACTTCCTTCCACTGTACGTCGAAAAGAACTGGTAATAAAAGCGCCTCAGCCTTACCCCTCCTAACATTTCTCATCACTCTTCATCCACCACGCGCGCTCCGCTTTCTGTAACATGTACAGGAAGCGAATTTGTCCCCTATCCCTATATTTCCATTTTATGCAGTCCATTCATCAATTCCTCCGACTTTCAATAATCAAACGCTTTCTCGAAAATCTACGATACAAACAAAGACGTCCTGTGATTATTTTATGTTTCTCTCGATTCATGACCTCTCGATTACTATGAGATCAGGCGTGCCTATCCCCATCCGTATATATGCGTATCAGCCAATCGCATCTAAGCTGTCTGAAACATGAACAGGTTGCGAAGTCTGACATCATTTCAATCTACTCCTATTTTCTGCAACACATCAATTAATTTTACCCGTTTCACTCTATCAAACTCCTCGAAATCTACGAAACAGCCAATTATAACCTGACTGTATTATATATTTCCCTCTACCAGTGACCTCATTGCTGTTATAAAAATACGCGTGCCCCTCTCCTTCCTGAATATAAATTGATCACATCCTCAGTAATAATTTTCCCCGCTCTCCATTCTCTTATTGATGATCCTGAAAATCACTTAAGCTGCCTGCAAAATCAAATTTATTGTTTTATAGTCCTTAAATATGGCTGCCTATCCTTTTTTGCAATACTAACTAACATTCATATGAATTAACCTTCCAGTCAAATTGTTTTCATAAATGCTAAGTATTATCCCTTAAAAACTCATACTTTCTAAGTTTTTCTAACCCTTAAGTAATTCAAATGGCATGTTCCATCTCCACGACCTTCATTTTGTTTCCCTAACTGCCGTCTCTAATTCAAAATCAAGTATGTTTTTTATGCTAACCCTTTTTTTGCCACATTATGCTATGTCTACACTAGTTGGCATAATGCCTTTACCATATACGAGGGTCATCCGGAAAGTAGTACCCGTTCGTGAAATAAAGACACAAAAGTAAATATTAACAAACATAAAAAATTTTATTTGAAAGAGGATACTTTAAACTACTTCTCAACATAATCTCCAAGCAAATTAAGGCATTTGTCATAACGTGTGACAAGTTTCTGTATTCCTGCTGCATAGTCCTTCGCCGCCAGCTCATTGAGATACGCGAGGGACCCATCTTGCACAAATTTTTGCATAATGCAGATGGTGTTTAACAATTTCATGAACAATTGTTCGAGAAACATTGGGAAAATGCTCACAGATGTCATCAATTGTGACGCGCCGATCGTTCCTCACGAATTCGTCAACTGAGCTCACCAGTTGGTCTGTAATGACAGACGGTCTCCCCGAACGCTCATCGTCGTGTGTGTTCCCCCTCCCCATGTTGAAGTTGCGACACCACCGCCGAACAGACGACTCGTCCATTACATTGTCTCCATACACCTCCTTTAATTGGCGATGAATATCACATGGGCGAACGTTTCTTGCATTGAGGAATTTAATCACTGCCCTCACTTCACAACTGGCGGCGTTCTCAATTTTTTTAAACATTGTAAACAATCACAGAAACAACACAGGCAATGCTAGCGTCACGCAACTTGGCTCAGAGAAGGCAGACAAGCCACTGAAGCTATCTGACCTCGTCCAGCGGCTACTCGCGTCGTCAGCACTTCATGCGGCACGAACGGGTACTACTTTCCGGATGACCCTCGTATGTACATAGATAATTTTATGTATTCTATCCTACTTTCTTGAATGTTTTTGGGTTGTTTAATAATTTTCCTGTAGTATTATATATAGTGATGTTGAAATTTTTCTTCTGACTTCCTGATTGAACTACCAACTTTCCACACAGTGCACCCATTTAACTCTTCCTTTGTAAACCCTTCATATGCTTGCACGTAATGTACCAACATGCTTTTTTCGCCCTGATAATGTCCCGCCTCAGTTTATTATTTTACACTTCGGAGTTCTCCCACCAAATTGTGTATTTAGACTCTTCTTTTTTCTTCAATCACCCATCTTCTAAATGCTGTCACCACTAACCCATGGCTTTTTTGTCTTTTTCCTGTTAACTGTTGCCAAAAATACTTTGACGGGTTGCGATAATATAGTCCAACTGATATATCTCTAAATAACCGAGTAGTATTCACGTTTTTCTTCGACTACTGAGGTTTATAAACCAGATGTTTTCCATGGTTAAACCCTATCTCTTGTGGACCTCTATCACTTTACCCACATCGTCATTCTTGTTTGTAAACTATAGTACACAGTAACACTCCCATCCCTTGAGGATGTTCCCTTATCTTCGTGGTCTTATTCCTCTTATTAAGTGTTTCCTCCCAGACACACGTTCAATTATTTTCTCTAGCTGAATGGATATCCTGTCTATATATTTCCTCCTCTGTAGGTTTACTTTTAGGCATGCAGAACTGATAAACAACCAAGTTGGTTTTGCTTATACTTCCACTAATAATAATCTATCACTCACCTGCTCTGTTTACTAATTTTTTCCAACTTTTTGTTTAATACTACTGCCACCCCTTGCTGATCCCCTTCCCTTTCACGGTATTTTAATTTGTAATTATCAATCCAACAATCCCCGCTGGCTTTCCATCTCACCTCGAATATATCTAAGATACTTATGTCCATGTTTTCTCTCCTCGTTATCCGCTTTATGTATTTCAATATCCCAGTCTTCAATACGATCTTCAAATTCCAAGTCCCAATTCCAACTGGTTTGGTCCTCTTCTCTGCTGCTTCTGTCGGTTCCGCTTTGCTGGGATTTAATTCAAAGAGGAACGCGGATACAGCCTCCGGTCAGGGTCCTCGAAAAAATGGGTTGGTACCCAGAGTTGATAGTACTTATATTAATATCTGTGTTTACCACAAATTTTTGGGATAAATAACTGAGGATGTTTCCTATTCCCTTCCTTGATAGTGTTATACAGGTACTGCCATACAAACACAATAAGGAAGTACTTAAATTTTAGTTTTAGTCTCCGTAGTAATTTTAAAACAGGGAATTTCTTCTGTTGGAATTTGGGTGAAAAAATGAGAGGAGAAAGAAAATACGCAATATAGAGATCAGGGATGAAATAGTTTTTAATCAGATCCATTCCTGGGGTCTCACCAACGTGCGGTAATGCTCTCTGATGAGAATAAACTTCGGCCAAGCGGGGAATTCGAGGGAGGCTGATTTTCAGGGAAAGCGTGGTTGAGGTAATTAGGGAGAAAAACCTTCGAGAGACATGAGGAGAGATGGAGAACGGAAACGTGAGAAATGCCTTCCGTAATGATATTAATTGGTCCGACAGGCGATGTTTCGAGAGATTAAGCCAGCAAATGAAATAAGACTCGTTTATAGCCATAGCAGTTTCAGTTTCTTAGGTGACGTCCTGGAATCTGAGGTATAATATTTATGATTAAGTTATGTAAACGATATCTTTGACATGAAAATAAATATAACTCTTGAGAAGGATAGGATGAAGACATGATAGCATATAGATGTTCTCGGAGAGAAAAACTATTCATTAATAAATATTGATATCTTTAAATTTTGAAAATAAATTCAAAAATAATTTTTCTAATCGCCTAGTTCAGAATTATAATAATGGGGTTCCAGAACACAATGAAAGACTGCATGGTGCAGTATGAGACCCCTTTAAATTATGAGTGGAAGAGCCTATTACAAACATTCCAAAGGCTTATACTATAAGAGAAGAGGGAAAAAAGTAACAACCGGAAGGAAAGTCTAATGGAAAAAAGAATGTTTATAATATGGACACTACGAGAGGTTAAAGTTAAAGTTACATGAATGGCTCGGCCAATTCGCATACTTTATTTCTGAGTGACTGAAGAGCCATTTGATGTCTATCATTTTTTTATAATTTCCATTTCCTTTCAAAGTTTTTTTTGCTGCTGACGGTGTCAAAACACCAATATCATAGCAGATTCCGTGTGATCCATACATTTTTTAAAGAAATATTTCCTCAAAACAAAAACCATACATTAATGTTTCTGCCGACGAAGGTTTTTTTTCCAATTTATTCCCACTTTATCTTTCTTACTTCTTACATTTTGGTATTTGTTCTTCCTACGAGATAAGAATGTCTACTTGGCATACGCGTATGTCAACATTCTCTTTGATATTTCATTCTCAACAAAGTGATTTTCCGATGCATATGATTTCGACCCCTTCCTTTTCATATACATAGTAACACCAAATAACCCCGCATTTATGGTTTCAGTTACTCCCTCTTCGGGCCATATGTCTTCACATAAAGAAATTTAGCAAAAAGAATTAGATCAAGTTCAGAGAAAATCCTTCAGATTCGTCAAAAATTGTTGTAAATAGAAGATAAGTGTGACAGACCTTTTAGGGGAATTACTTCTAGGCTGGGAGCCACTTGAGATGCAACGAGAACAAGCGAGACTGAGACTTTTAAAAAGGTTCAGAAAAGCGAGCTTAACAATGACACTAACGGAATTATTATGGCCGCAAGCTATTTAGGTAGGTTAGAACAAAAATATAAGGTAGGCGCATTCCTGTACAGATAGATATTAATATTCGTTCTTTCCCCAGATAATTAGAAATTATAATAGTAAGAAAACTAAGTCACTCTAGAAATATTAAAGACATTCAATTTACAACTCAGGACAAGATTAAACATTGCAAAGATATAAGTTATAATTGTAGGTGCAAGTGAATATTAGTTGATAGTACTTGTTTTTTACTTACTTGATTTACATGCGGGTAAGTAAGGTTTTTGCATGAAAACATGCGACTTTGTGGATGTAGATTGGCATGAATTTGTGGGTTTGGCGTACGGTTTTATTCTCTTTTGCGAGTGGTGACCTAACGGCCCCCGCCACACGCCCTTGCGGCGGCTTGCGGGGTACTATTTATATTTAGATGTAGACATATGATTAAAATAACTCGGCCTATTTTTCACATCATTTGTTAAGCAGGTATGTCAGTCTTACGCATTGGGAATCTACTAAAGGAAACAACATTAGGTGTTAACCCAGAATTATTGTTTCACACGCTCAGCTGAATTAATAAAATACACTCCATAGGGCGATCCGAATGAGAATTGTATGGGAAAATTCTCGGTTGTTATTTACTATTTAATTTGAAATTTATAATTAAAAAAATATGTAATGGGCCTGCTGATTTAAAATTATCGAATTAAAGATTTTTTTCTAAGAGAAAACATTGGAGCCAAATACGATTAAAAACAAAAAAAAATGCCACGCGTGAAAGCAATCGCTTGAAAATCGCGACTTTGAAAATCATGGCCAATCCTGGGAGTCGTTGGGAAAGGAATGTTTGATGAAAATATTTTTGCGGATTGTTGCCCTCTAAAAATGAGACACTTTGACTTCTGGAAAATATAGTAATTGAGGATTAAGTTTCTTTGAAAGTAATGGGGGAAAATTTAGAAGATCAAAAACATATACAAATGACAGAATTTGATGAAGAATATAGTAGAAAAGATCATATGGAGTAATTAAAGGAAAGAAGAAGAAAATAAATTGACCCCAGATTAAGAAAACAAACTTGGAAGGAACGAAATTGGAGGGAAAGTAGAGGGCAAGACTCTATGTAAACCGTATAAACCTCATAGGAATGACCCCATAGCGAGATGACCGCATGGCCACTCATAAGATTTACTTTGGAGAGGAAAGTAATATATCATTTAGAAAATATTTATAAAAAGTCAATCCAAATGAAAAGCCATGTACCTTGAAATCTTTCAGGTTTAACACAGCTGAGGAGGAGACTGAACGGTATATTCAGCACCTACTTCTTCCTCGGAGGCGAGAACTGAGAAGGGATATGGATGAGAGAGGAAGAGAATGATGTCACCCAGCCGGTCATTCTAGAGTGCAAGGGGCGAGAAATTTTGAGAGGAGAAGAGTGGCAAACTCCCTGAAAAAGAGGGAATATGCTATAGAAAAGGCTGCTACTACTCGAGGACCCTTTTGAGGCGGGGATGAGAGCGCTTGAGTTTAGTTGAACGGGCTGCATCTTTAAGAAGTTGGATAACGAAGGTTCGCATAGACTTAAGGATAGACAAAAATGCCGGGATACGCGTTTTTCCACAAAAATTCAACCATAGTGTTCCCTTGAGTCATTCCTCGCCAAAGTCGTGACGATGAATTCAAAGCACTTGAGTTTTCTCTCCCATTACCTCGGATTTACCACTTTAAAAGAGGATCTCGGTGAAAGGACGTGCCGCATTGTTTGGAAAAGCATTTAACTTGAGATAATTTATGAAGTGGAGGAATGCATTCAACTCTTTTCAGGCGGCATAAAGTTTTACACCGCTGAAAATAGTCTTCTAAGTTTCCTGGCAAGAGAAAAAGTCATATAATAAGGGATTGAAACGTTTTTATTTTCAACGCATAGTCATACATATATGTTTTATTTAGTAGATTTGTCCTTCCGAAAACCTACCTTAACCGGTAGATTACATAATAATAAATAATCATACATATATCCGAGTAAAGCTTTTAAAAAGCCGTTATTCTCTGTTCGAATGTTTAATGATGACATTGTAAAATTTTAGTTTTGCCATTGATGTTACGCACGCAATGCCAACAGAAAAACGTTGTGGACTTCTGACAGACTGTTCAATACTTTCGCTGGAAAACAATATTCTAATCTGCATTTTGAAGGGAAATACTAAAATGAAATGCATTTTTAAAATATTTAATTGCAGAATTTGTAGATTTTAGATGAAAATGTGTGTATTACATTTCATATATTTTTCATACTTCTGAATTATTTGACTAAAAATATATTTTTACTGTTAATTTCTTCAAGGATATATTTTATATGAATCTGTTTGAAAGTCAATTCTTGAATACGAAACAATTATAAATTATTATTTTTTCCCCCTTATGGTGCGTGTAAAGATAACACATTTTAAAGTTTTATAAAACATTTAAATAGCTAAACTATACGACGAAGATGTCTTGCCGTTTTTTAGGCGGCTTTTTTATTTCAGAGATCGCCTTATTTGGGCTTTTGCTCTGTGTCCTGTGTATTTTTTCCGTCTTTTCCTGGACTACCAATCCAGCGTCGTTTTTATTTCCCTTTTCCATTTGTTAATTGTCATTATATTCATTATTTATATATTATTTATTATTTTTTTTCCTATGTGTTAGGGGTTTAACACCATGTTTGGTCTTTTGTACTTATCGTATGGACCAATTTTGTTGATTTTAGTGTATGTCATAGCTTCGTTAGAATTTCCTTTCAGTTTTTCGAAGTAATTCTTAGTTTGCCTCAGTAAAAAGTTGTGTAGTGTCTCTATGTCTATTATTTTGTATATATTTTCGTTTTTCTCCCACGGAGGGAGTCCAAGGGCCAGTCTTAGTATTTTCCTTTCAGTGGTTTTTAATTTTTCCATTTGGGATCTACTCACTAGCCCCGTCCATGCAGGTGACGCGTAGGTTAGGATTGGTCTTATAGTGGTTTTGTAGATTAATAATTTTATTTCCTGAGGGGTGGCGTTATTTCTTAGAATTTTTGCCAGTTGTGATGTTTGTATGGCCGCTTTTTGTCTTATTTCCTTAATATGGCTGTTAAAGTTTAATTTATCGTCAATGACAACTCCGAGGTATTTTATGGTGTTACTCCATTCAATCGGCTGCTGTCTGATCCTGATGCATTCGAAAGTAGTTTTTGTAGTTCTAGGGGGCGTGAATAGTATGGCTTTTGTCTTGTTTGTATTTATATGCAGTTTCCATTTTTTATACCATTTCACTATTTCATCCAGTGCATCTTGCGCTCTTTCTTGCATCGAGCTAATATTTTTTTCCTTTAACAAGGATTGCAGCGTCGTCCGCGTATAGGGCAATTATGCTACGCCAGTCATTTCTGTTTCTTGGGAAATCGGCTGTATATATATTGAAGAGGAGGGGGCCTAGTATGGAGCCTTGTGAAACGCCGGCTTTGGCACTTGTGCTAGTACTTGTTTCTTCCCCCATTTTACTTGAAAGGTTCTTCCGTTTAAGTAGGAAGTCGTCCACTTTACTGTCCATTTCGGGAATTTCCACTTTTCCATTTTGTGTATAAGTCCCCAATGCCATACCTTATCAAAAGCCTTTGATAGGTCTAGGAAGATACCAATGGTTCGTTCTTTTTTGTTAAAAGCGTCGCTGATGAAATCTGTGATTCTGTGAATTTGCTGGTCGGTGGAGTAGCCCTGGCGGAAACCAAACTGCTCTTTCGGAATTACTTCGTTCATTTCCGCATGTCTCCTAATATGTGGTGCAACTACCCTTTCTAATAGCTTACCGAGGTTGGAGAGGAGGGATATCGGTCTTAGGTGTTCTTCTATTATGGGTTTTCCCCCCTTTTTAGGGATGCATCTGATTAGTGCCTCCTTCCATTTTTTTGGGTAGTATCCCAAGCAGATTGAGGCGTTGAAAATTTTTACTAGATGTTCTCCTGCCGCTTCCGGGAGCCTTTTTAATAGTTCATTTGGGATGTTGTCCTCCCCAGGAGATTTCTTGTTAGGAAGTTTCGATATTGCTTCGGTAACATCTATTACTTTAATTTCCGGTGGTTTTTCCTTTGCCTCTATGTAGCTTCCGTGTTGCTGTTTTATTTCTCCGGTTTCAGTTCCCGAGTCATTTATCGTAAAAACCTTTTCGTAGAAGCTAGCCATATGTTTGGCTTTTTCCACGGACGTCGTGAGAGTCTTCGATTTTGCTTTTATATTCGGGTCGCTTGGTGGGGTTTTCCGCAGTTTCTTGGCTAGCCTCCACACAGAGTTGTTGCTTTTGTTTAGGTCGCTAAGTTGCTGATTAAATTTTTTGGTTCTTAATTTTATCTTTCTATTTTTTTATATTCTTAATTTTTTGGTTCTTAATAATAGCTAAACTATCTCTTTTAATTATCACTTTACGTAGGCAATAGTCATTTATTTAGCGTGTGAAAGCTATAAATGAAAGTAAGCTAAAATGAAAGTAAGCTAAAATGAAAGTCACCTAGGTTTCCAAAAGTAAGATCACATTTCAAATTAAAAGAAAGACGGATATACAAGGTGTGATAAAAAATACCGGACGGATTTTATTCTGGGCAAATCGTTCAATGGATCGAAATGAGACACAGTGCGTCATCTGGCGACACATTTGACAACTAAAACGAGAGGTTTGCGCTTGTTCAAGTCGAGTCGTTAGGCAGCGGCAGCAGTACGTGTCTTAACCTGTTCGTCCCCGCGTACAACGGCAGCCATGAAGGAGCTAGAGGAACAGCGTGTGTGCGTGAAATTTCGTTTCAAACTTGGCAGAAGTACTACGGAGACATTTGGAATGATTCAGTATGGTATAGATTTGGAATGAGTCGAGGCCAGTATTTGAGTGGTACAGTCGTTTTAAATCGGGCCTAACCTCGACAGATGAAGATTCACGAACTTTCACGAGGCTTTCCACTTCGACAGACCCCAACTATGCCAATTGGTGAACGATTTTGCGCAGGAAAATCTCCGTTCAATTGCTAGGGAGATATCCGAGGAAAAGAACATTAGTTTTCGATCCTGTGAGACAATTATGACAGACATTTGGGCATGACGCGCGTCCCATCAAAATTCGTCCCGCTGGTGCTGACTGATGAAAAGAGTAAAATGTGTGGACATTTGTCAAGAACTCCTGAATCGAGCCAATGCCGACCCATACTTTATTAAAGCCATCGTAACCGGTGAAGAAACCTGAGTTTACGGTTATGATGTTGAGACAAAGGCCCAGTCGTCTCAGTGGAAAGGTCCTCATTCTCCGTGATCAATGTGAAGGTGATGCTGGTGTGTTTCTTCGATTGGCAAGGGCTGGTTTGTTACGAATACCTCTCTCAAGGTCAAACCGTCAACAAATATTTCTACTCAAAGTTTATGAGGAGCCTGAGGGTCGCAGTGAGCCGAAAGAGGCCGGACATGTGGGGAAAGAATGCATGGCGTTTCCACCACGAAAACGCGCCGGCTCAAACAGCGCTGATCGTGACAGACGTTTTCGCCAGAACCAGAACTTCCGTGATCCCGCAGCCACCTTACTCTCTAGACGTGGCTCCATCAGGCTTTTTTTTGTTTCCAAAGTTAAAATCAACCTTCTGGGTTCAGCCAACTGTGATAACTTTTAATACGCCTGTATTATTGTGTTAGCATTTGCCTGTCTGGTATTATGCTAGATTAATTTACCTAGATTATTAACATAATTAACAAAATTGAAAATATGTTTCACTTGCTATGGATCGGAGCAGTTGACCCAATGCCAACAAATATTAGAGTGTAATTATTTATAAAATTCATTGAATTTTGCACTCCACTGGCAATAAAATCTCTATGTTATTTCTGGTCAATGCTAAAAAAGTATTTTGTAAGCAAAGACATTAGATACCCACCTTAATTTATTTCGACAATTTTTATCCATGTAATTATTTAGCGGAATTTGCGTACATACATTTTTATAAAAAACTTTTTTCAAGCGCAATGATAACTATGATAGAGGAAGATATTTAGACCTAAAGTTACAAATTATCCGAGAATGTTTCTTTCTTGTTTTCACGGTTTATTTCCATAATCCCTACTTCTTTTAACCATTTCTCTAAAGGTTATCTCCGACCCTTCCGTCTCCCTTACTCTCTTATCTTATGGGCCACCGTCAATGTGTTTAGCCTTTCTTCTCTCTCGCTCTCTCCTTCTCTTTCCTCACCTCTACCAGGCAATCCCTTCTCCCCGCTCTCGTGGTCCTACAACTATCATTCGCCTTCCCCACTGGCCTCTTTCCTCTCCGCCACTCCCCATCATGCCCCTTTCCACCCAACGCACAGCCTCCCGCGTCGTCTTAATCCTCCTCGTTCGCAGCTCCTCCCTCAACATGCTCGCACCCCTCTCCATACGACCACCCTCCCTCAACTTCCTCCACCTTCCCAACCACTCCCACCCGGCCCCGTACCTCTTTCATCCCCCACAGCATCTAGACTCAACCCTCGTTCCGCACCGCCACTAAAACCCCCGTATAGCGCCAACCAACTCCCCGAAGACGAGTTTCTAGCGTGTCTTACGCTCCAAGGAGAGAATTTTATAATCCTGGATATAATGGAAGGCCGGGGGATGGAGTCTTAAAGTTGTTGCGGTGTAAATTCGTTCGCTATCGCTGCTTATAATCACATCACGGCTCTGTGGTAACTGAGGTGGAGGTGAGTGTGATTTCTCAAGTGTTACCCTGAGCGTTAAAGCAAAACGCAGTGTGGGACCTTCGCTATAGGGAATTAGCAGGGGGCATGTCACGTTCTCTGCATCAGTCACTCATTTTAATGTCATGAATTGAGGCAAAATTTGAGCTTCTATAAGCTCCAGGCGTGAGCTTTATGGTGTAAAAGTGGGTGTTACATTTGTAAATCGTCTAGTTGAGATGAAAAAAGTCGAACCAAGACATTATTCGTTTGTGTGTCCAGCGGTGGGTTCTAAAATAAGGATTCAGTTAAGCTTTGAATATTTTACTGAAATTATTTAAAATTATTATTCATGCAACACATTTCATTTTACCAAAATAACTAATTCAAACAGAAAACAAAAATTAAAATTCATTAAATGGTGCCTAAATTAACAAAATTTGAATTTTTTCATTTTTGAAAATTTCAAAAAAAATTAATCGAGATTCTTCCTTACTCCATTTCATTCCGAGCAACATCCCATTATTTCTTTTGTTTTCTCGTCTACTCTTTAGGAGTTGGATGAGCATGGATCTAGAAGGGCACATTTCTTAGCCTCGCCTTAAAGATAAAACCTGATGCCCTACACTACAGTAAGCTGTTCAACAATTTCGCATATATTTTATCTTTCTTCAACCTGACCAAAATCCCTATCCTTTTCTGATGACTATCTCGCTGGATGAGGGTAAAAAATAACAGACTCTCTACATCAAGGAATTCCACAAAGTTAAGCCTGAAGCTGTTAACCTTATCTCGCTTGCCAAACGCTCTATCCTCTACTAGTCTCTATCATTCCTTAGCTAATCGAAATGACATATTTCCTACCTTAGACCATTTTACTTAGCTCAAAAAAAATTCAACGTGAGTACCTATGTTTTGTTATCTGCCAATGTCAACTAGGTTTAGCTTCCATGCTCAAAGTGTGTATTTGCGTGTTTAGTGTTTTCGGACCTTCCATATAAAAATTATACCCGCAGAGTGCATTGACCTGTCGAAATATTTCCTTCTTAGCTAAAATAGTTCACTTGATGTAGAAATCTTCCGGATCTCTCCTTTCAGCTCTTTTCAGCGATTTCGTTCCCATTCCCTTAGTAGATCCCCCGGCTCAGAAATACAAGCCGCACACTCCCCTCTCCGTGCCTCACGGCGGCGTCAGCCATCCCCCCGTTCCTCGCTTACCCCTTGATCCTTTTCCCTCCCATCCTCCCTCCACCACGCACTACCTTCCCTTCTACTCACCCCTCAAGACACGAAACACGTTTTCGTCCCTCTTACGTCTCACTCTCTCAATCCCCTTCCCCAAACTCCTCAACATCCCCCTATTATTTCTTCACCTCCCACCATAGAATTTCATTTTCCCTTCACTTGTTTTATTTTTCAACTTCCACCGCGATAATTGACACTAATGTCATGTTCCCCTATTCCACTGCCGGGAAAGAATATATCTCCCCCCTTATTCTTATGCCTCCATCCAAAGCCAGGCCATTTGATTTTTAATCAGATTTTTTTAATACTCCAGTGAACGATTTCATCCTGAGTTGTTCCCTTCTCTCCGCACATTTGTTCGAAAGTTTGTCAGAAAATTCTGTGTGTGTAGAAGAAGAAGCAATTTACAAATCAAAATGAGTAAACTTGAGCAAATATTATAATGTTACTAATAACTTCAGAATGAAATCATTAACTAAGGTTACTGGCGCAATCATATTAGTCTACTGCATACTTTCTTCAAAAACCATACCATAAATTAAACCTTAATAGTTAACATTTAGGCTTTCTTTTAATAAGTAAGTGACTACAAAAGCAAGATGAACAAAACCTATTTCAGGGAAACAGGGATTTTTTAATTTATATTCCCTCTCTTGAGTAACAAACTCTGCGACGTCTAGAATTGTTTTTGTAATTTCAAATCTCTTTTAATGGCAATATGGCAAAAATCACAAAAGATATAATAAAATACCATGCAGCTTAATATTCCTTCATGATTTAAAAATTAAGGGGGAAAAATGCATTTAAGAATAAATCTTTACTGCCATAGGAGACACAGTAATGAATAATAAAGCACAGTTGTTAAGAAATAAAAGTTAATTTGTGGACAACTTGACTTATCTAGATGAATCTACGATCCTTAAGGTTAGAAATATCTAAACACTCTGAAGTTCTTCACCCCTTTTGACATAGCAAACTCTAACTTAATGGAGTAGATATCACATTAAATCCCGATTAGGAAGTCGATTTCTTATATTTCACCAACGGTGACCTTGACCTAGGTTGTTTTGCGTACGAGTGTGTAAATATGTCCAGGGACCGCTTCGCCTTTCCAGCCGAGTCTCCTTCCCTTTGCAACACAATTCATGCCTCATTCATCCTCTAGACACACACACACTCATATACACACACACACACACACACACACACACACACACACACACACACACACATATATATATATATATATATATATATATATATATATGCATATATATACATCATATTTATACCCTTCAGGAGATTCCCTATTCCCCATGAGTTTTCTCACCCCCCACACATCCCACCCTAGACTCTACTCCCCGACCCATTATTGTCTGCCGCCCCATCTTCCCCATTCCTCACTCCTAGGGATCTTTCTCCACGACTCCCTCACGGGCCTGGCCAAAAAATCTCTTCTGTGCCCCCTTCTCGGAAAAATATCCCCGACCCTCCGAGCGCTCCTCCTTGAACTGTCCCCCCATCCAAACGCCACATCGCACGCCTACTTCCTATAGTTCAAAAAACCCTCCCTCCCTCCCCATTGCCAAACCCTGCGCACTCCTTCACGCCCCCCAGCAAACGATTTGCGGCGTCAGCTGGGGCCTCGAGGGTGGGTGGCCCAAGGGGGGCCTTGCCGCACGCCTCGCCCCTCCTCTCCCGCGCCGTTCTTCTCCTCATCCCTCCCGGCGGGGAGTGAGGAGACGGTGCGCTGGGCACCCCTCCCCCTCACTCGCCCCCGCGGCAACCCCCCCCTTTCCCCACAAGGTCCTCGGAGGGAGCAGAAACGGCTTACTCCTTCGAGAAGGTGGGAAAAGGAAAATGTGGAGGTGAGGTGAGGGGGAAGGAGGAGGGGTCTGCAAGAAGATGGCGAGAGTCATGAGGAGACGATGGCTCAGAGGGGCTGAGGGCGGAGGAAGAAGGGTGAAAGATGAGCTTTAAAGGGGAAGAGGGAAGTGGCATTGAATGCATGTGAAAGACAAGACGGCTCTATTTCGGTCTTAATAAGGAAGATAGGGCGATACCCAAACGACGGAAATATCACTGAGGGTTAAACTCAGATTATTAATCTGTCATTTTCACTTCCGAGCAATCGCATAACGATTTCGCAATTGGTGGAAGCCAAAATGCCGCAATGAATACCAGAAAGTCTCATTATTTGCGAAGTCGTCAAAACTTTGATATGGAGCGTAGCTGTGTACGGTGCGGAAACGTGGTCATTGAAGTAGGAGGATAGACGTAGACTGGAGGCTTTTGAAATGTGGGTGTGGAGAATAATGGAGAAGGTGAAATGGACCGAGAAGAAAACAAATGAGGAAGTACTTGGTATGGTGGGCGAGAACAGGGGTTTGTTGGGAGTAATCCTATGGAGGCAGGAAAAGTGGATGAAGGGGGTTTTGACCGGCAGTGGGATGTTGAAGACTGTGATAGAGGGGAGAATGCTGGGCAAACGAGGATAGGGAAGGAACAGGATAGGGATGTTGGACGGGATGAAGGGAGGAAGAAGGTACTCAGAGATGAAGAGGGACCTGATGTAGAGTAGGATGTTGTGTTTTGCTAGGAGTTACAAAATATTTATTTAGGAGCTGTGTCCATCCAAAAACCTAACTTAACCGGTAGATAACCTAATAATAATCCACTCATCAATCCTATTGCGTAGTATCCATAATCGGATACGTTTCACATCGAAGGAAAGCTTTCCTATTATGATATAAATGTATTCAGCTTTTCCAGTTGCCCAGTATGTAGTATTCACGTGTAATTTCATAAGTTGCTCGATGATTTTATCAACAATCGCGTCATACGTCAACATTTAGCCAAAATATGTTCATAAAAAGAAATCCTGATAAAAATGAGATGTTTGTGCACCTTCCCATCCAGGGCAAACAAGGCTCATTTCTTTATCGAGGGCAATTGAGAATCATCATATGACCTATTCGCTATTCCTTTTTCCGTAATAGTTATTTTTTTTCGAAGTGTCATCAAAAAGGCTAAAATGAACCACAAGTTAAAACTAAATATTACAAACCAAAAATGCTTTGGCTGAAAAAAACAGGGGAATCCGTCCATATTCGCTAGCTCAAAATCAAAAAAAAACAAAACAGAAGGTATAAACTCGGAGCAAGACCCTCGTACAAAATACTTAAATGGATAATACACGAGATCATTTATGTAATAAAATACATTTGTATTTAATGGGATATTCATTAGTTGCTAATAATTAAATGTAAATCTCGGAGAAAACCTTTTTACTCTTTAGTTTCATATCGTGCATATATATATTTGTTACATTTATTTTCATTACAACCAAGTATAGTTTAATATGACATTAATAAAATCAAAGCTGCATTGGTTGGAAATGCAGTAGAAGGCCTGAGAAATCTATTTATGCTTGAGAAATATTCTTTACTTTAAGATAAACATTATTGAAGAAAAGAGGACAAATAATGTACACCACGATTCCTCAAGGACTTTTTTCTCCCCTCTCGAACAGGAGGGAGCTTGTAATTAAAATAAGTGCACGACCCAAGATTATCCTAAGTGTATACAAATGCGGAACTTCCCTCACAATCGAATAGGAAACTTTTAAAAAAATAGTAACTAACCGTGAGGTGCAAGGGAAGGCGGATATACGGGAGTCAAAGAGAGTGACAAACGAGACGCGTACCCAGGTCCAGGTGGCTACACACCACTCCCTCCTTTTTTTTCACACGTCCTTGTGGGTCTAAAAAGCCTCTATGTGGTTGTATAACCTCAGATACATACACACAAATACCTCCTCCGTTTTTCCTGCACCTTGTTTGTCTCCTCGGATCTCGTCCGCTCACTTCCATCTTCAGCAACGCGAGAATTCCTCTTTCTGTTTAGTTTTGAGACGGCTTAAAACTCCTTTTCTCTTTACAAAATTCTCCTCCTTTATATAGCAAAGCACGACTCTTACCTCTCCACACTTATATATTTTTATTAAAGACGTGAAGGGTGCACGCGTTTTTCACACTTCAGCCCAATTGCGAAAACCACGCATACACCGCTCGACGCTTTCTGTGATTATACTTTATGCTCTCTTGGCTTCCTTCCCAGTTCAAGAAAAACGTTCAGAGGTGAAACATAGATAGTAAAATACATAGATTCATTAAACTGCGTTACCCATCTATGAGTAGAGTAATTTAATATTTAAAATAAACAAAGGAACATGGAATAGTTTCGCTGAACGAAGGACCCTCAAAATATTTTCATAGGTATGAAGAAACCTGTAATGTTTCACATCAGAGCTGAATCAACAATTTCAAATTACAAGCAGATATAGTATGACCAATCGGTAGTCGAAACTCACATATCTTAGAATTAATTATGGAGACTAAATTCGTTGCGATTAAATCTAGCTATCACTTTGTTTGCGAGGGAAACAAACAATTATAAGCTATATATATATACGAGGGTCATCCGGAAAGTAGTACCCGTTCGTGCCGCATGAAGTGCTGACGACGCGAGTAGCCGCTGGACGAGGTCAGATAGCTTCAGTGGCTTGTCTGCCTTCTCTGAGCCAAGTTGCGTGACGCTAGCATTGCCTGTGTTGTTTCTGTGATTGTTTACAATGTTTAAAAAAATTGAGAACGCCGCCAGTTGTGAAGTGAGGGCAGTGATTAAATTCCTCAATGCAAGAAACGTTCGCCCATGTGATATTCATCGCCAATTAAAGGAGGTGTATGGAGACAATGTGATGGACGAGTCGTCTGTTCGGCGGTGGTGTCGCAACTTCAACATGGGGAGGGGGAACACACACGACGATGAGCGTTCGGAGAGACCGTCTGTCATTACAGACCAACTGGTGAGCTCAGTTGACGAATTCGTGAGGAACGATCGGCGCGTCACAATTGATGACATCTGTGAGCATTTTCCCAATGTTTCTCGAACAATTGTTCATGAAATTGTTAAACACCATCTGCATTATGCAAAAATTTGTGCAAGATGGGTCCCTCGCGTATCTCAATGAGCTGGCGGCGAAGGACTATGCAGCAGGAATACAGAAACTTGTCACACGTTATGACAAATGCCTTAATTTGCTTGGAGATTATGTTGAGAAGTAGTTTAAAGTATCCTCTTTCAAATAAAATTTTTTATGTTTGTTAATATTTACTTTTGTGTCTTTATTTCACGAACGGGTATTACTTTCCGGATGACCCTGTGTGTGTGTATATATATATATATATATATATATATATATATATATATATATATATATATATATATATATATATATATATATATATATATATATATATATATATATATATATATATATATATAAGTAGGAGAAATTCGCGAGAAGCTATCATTATATAATGTAAATGTTTTTGCCTAAATATAAGAATTATTTCGAACAGAAATATCAAAGTACCCAAAATGAGAAATTAATAATTCTCATATTAACTCTCAAAAAACTATTTTGGGTGGAGGTACATGTTGTTATTGAAGTGTCTTAGAAATTATAATGAGCAAGTGAATGGATGAGTGAGCAATAAAATGAATACGGACGTGTCTACAGAGTAAAATAACAGGATAAACTTTCTCTTATATTTCTCGTTCCCAATCTTCCACTTAACCACGACCACCCCACAACCTCTCTTATTCTCAGTCCTTCACTTTCTCTCTCTTTCTTCTTTCCTTTCATTCCCCTCAGCCATTTCCAACATAAACTTACACTGAAAAGAATTTATATATATATATATATATATATATATATATATATATATATATATATATATATATATATATATATATATATATATATATATATAAAAGAATTACGGCGCATTAAAAAAAACAGCTCCACTCTCCTCCTTAACGTCGACCCGTACATTTTCTTCTTCAATTAATCTTGAGGATCCATTAGCGTTGACAAAAATCAAAAGACTGCGAAAAACCTCCATTTTGCTTTTTACCCCCTTTTCAGTTTCCGTGTACTCTATCGACAGTTTGCTTACTTCTCCAGACACAGTTTTGATCCCTCAGATTTTTTCTCCTGCCATTGTATTGATATGATTTGCACTCAAACCTTGGCTAAAATAAACGTAAATTATAAGGAAAGATGCCTCATACATGTGCACGATCAGTGGTTTTCAATGTTGATCTTGATTTGATAAAGCTGAAGTAAATGTTGATGACATATTAGGTCAATGAATTTCAGAAGTGAATCATGCAGCACTGCTGACCTCATCTTGGAATTATATAAGACCATGGTGATTTCAGGTAAATATTTAGCTTGAAAATTCGTTAAAACGTATTCAAATTTGAGTTTAAATTAGACCGATGACTCCTGTTTGTGCGTTAAATCAAAATGACCATTGATAAATTAGAATTTAATTGACATATCTATGATATAAAAAAGCAAAAACGTTTTGCAATAGGTAAACTTGAGCATAAAAGTAAAGCTGCTCAAAAGTAAATGAAGACATTTGCCCGAGATAAGTCAAAAGCTTTTTTTCTGCAAAACTCGACCCTTAAAGAATGATTAATAGCAGCATATACTTCTTGCTTGTTCAAGACAAACACTTGAAACATAGAATTCTTTCAAATTTGTCGATTATTTTCCTGCATAAAGCCAATCTTAATCTTTGGAGAAAAAATTTTTTTCCAAAGCCTCGTGTATTATTTGTAATACTTAACGCTTTTAATAAAAATGGAATAACACAACAGAGTGTAGTAAAAGCATAGCTACTCGGAATTTCGCTTATTCTTGAGTCAATTAGTTTGTCATAAATGTATACGTGATCAATTAAAGTAAATAATACTGGAAATACGATACACCGTTTAACAGGACGAAGGGAATGCACGAGATGATGTAAATATTCGAAATGCTGGTTGAAAGCCATGACTTCTGTAAATAACAAACTTTGAATATACTCTTTTGAAAATTATCAGCTTTACAAAAATTTAGATTAAATGCAGAGTATGGAAATACATCAGTATTAAAACATCAGACAATTTATCCTTTCAAATAACAAAAAATATGTTTTTTCTAAGCGCGCTTATAACGCTATGGACAAATTGGTACAAGAAAAATGGCTTTATAGGAAATGCAATTTAAAAAAACATAATATTTCTTAAGTTAGTAGGTGTCAATTATAAACATTAAACTGCAATGAATATTAGAGTCGATACGGGACTTGATTAGATAAAATGCCAGCAACGCCGTAAAATGAATCATCAGAAATTCATGTTACGGGCCACGCCCGACTCAATTACCTTTCCGGCTGTATCTCCCGAGCACCGTTAAATCATAAAAAGGAGAACGAGAATTTGTACATGGGGTGAGGAAATGAAATACTTTCCGGCATGCCGAGATTTTTCCCCATATAGAGATCACCTGTGACCACAGAGGGAGGGAAAGAGTTCGCTATGGTGGAGCGGGTGAAAGAGAGTAGGACGCAGAGGTATTTTATACATGTGTTTATTTACCTCGCATTCTGCGGGCCCACCGATTTGGCGTCAAAGGAGGAACTCGCCGTGATGGCCTCGTCCGGGATTCTGCCCTCCTCCATCCCCAGCGCCGCCCTGCATTCCCCTGTTTCGAGAGAGAGAGAGAGAAAGGGCAGAGGTCAGGCACAGTTCGCTATGTGCCCGCCGTGCCACACCCATGGGCGCCGCCGCGGCAAACGGCAGGAGAGAGGGCACGGCGGGAGGAGGGAAGCGGGGAGAATTTTTGTCCACCCCCATGGTGTGGGCCACGACACTTGGCAGCCTGAAAATAAACTTTGGCTGCGGTCACTCTTGATGCCGCACGCTCGACGGCCCACCTAATATGCACTCGTGTGTGCATAGTAAAGCCTTGGATGGACACAGTTGCGCGTTCACAAATATACCTCGGGGTGTCCTAGCACTTGCTTGACCCGCCAGTAGTTGTTCCTTCGATCGATATCAGTGACGCAAATAAACGAATAAAACACACACACACACACACAAACAGGAATGCCCTCCAATACATTGAAATGAATATCTCGTTGACTTTATAGATTGGGGATCTCTAGGCCATCTGCTAATGGCTGAGTACATAGAATGACCATAAGTTTGCAATTATGTCCCTTACTTCGAACAGCCGTAAACTCACAACATTCGGACGATCGTTGCAGCTAGAGTTCATTTATTTGGGAGATAGTAAGAGCTTGGCTATGACAGCTAAAGACTCCTGCGAAACAAGATATGTGTGTATTGTTTGATATTCAATCCCGTTGCAGTTGGTACAGCTTTAGATTGCACATAGATCTGTATGCATTTACATATATT
This sequence comes from Hetaerina americana, assembly GCF_022747635.1. Classification (NCBI taxonomy): domain Eukaryota; kingdom Metazoa; phylum Arthropoda; class Insecta; order Odonata; family Calopterygidae; genus Hetaerina; species Hetaerina americana. Next base: position 21,729,491 of record NW_027286874.1, on the reverse strand, counting down.
AATTTAATCAATTAAATTCCTAATCACCCAGAAAAATTTTTTAAAAAATCGGTACATCACACTGTAATAAACCATTGAACTGATATTTTGTCCTCGAAAACGAACGTTTGGGAAATGATATGTAGTTCCTTAGTTATTATCTATTTTACGAAATTTCAGAAAATCTAACAAAGATTGGATACAACCATTGGGAAATTTCAAATCATTCAATTAATCTCCATTTCATCTGCTTTAACCAAACTCCAAATATGTTATGAACATATAGACTACCAGAGATTTGAGTATGATACTGAAAGGCTTTAAGTTTTACAAAAGTTTTCGTTTATCATAGTGGCTAAACGACGGGGGTTAAGTCGAGGTATTACTGCATAAAAGCACATTCCATATATTCAGGCAGGAATAACGTAAGTGATTGACTACTGAGCATTGAAGAGAGCAAATTAAAAAGATCACCAGTAGAAAATGATGAAAAGAAAATAGGGGAGAAGGTTTGTCAAAGTGAACGCGTAAAATGATAGTATTATCTGATTGAGTAGGCCACTGAGATAAATCAAGAACTATGAAGAACTCGTAGATGCAAATTCATTTGAAATGAAACGACCCTTATTTTGTGAACCAAAATTTATTTCTTTATAGATAAAACTCCAAATTAAGTATTCCCACCTATTCATCAAAAAATCATAGACATAATGTAAAATATAATATATATAAACAAGAAATTAAAAATAATTAAGTTTCATAATTAGCAAAGTTTGAAACAAAATTTGGTCAAAATCACTTAAAAGCTCAAACATTACGCTATACCCACCACTTTCTTTCACGAAATGTCTCCACACAAAAATATTATGCATAAATTCATTTATTTTGCTTGATAATGTGTAATCGATACATCCATTTCAATTATTTCTTAAACATAGCCAAGTCATCAAGTGGCATTGTTTCTAATTTCGGAATGTTTGATGGCAAAAATAAGGTAAACAAAAACTCATACCTATACAAATGCACTTTAGCGCGGAACAGCATTATTCTTATAGCGTTTACGAGCATTAATTTATTTAAATATTCGGATTTTTTCTAGAGTTATTTTTATTCTTTATGAGATTCACAAAAACTATATGTGGATAAAATGATCGTTGCATCGTTCACACCGGTAGAAGAAAGTTAATGGAATATTAGCTCAGCTACTCCAATTAATGTTTTTAATGATGATACTCCAACCCATTTGCGGATTAAATATTCTCGAAAATCGATGCTGTAAATATTAAAGCTGCTGGTCGAAGGTTAGCGGCCTTACGGACTACCTCGTGCAATTCCTAGAAAAATAACGTTTGATGGGAATTTCAATCCTCACTTCTGTGCATCACAAATATTTTTCTATAAAACTTAATCAATGAATGCATCTGATAAATCACGGACTATTAGTGTTTACTTGAAGTTTTTTTAAACTCTTAACAGTATCTAATAACAAATTTATATGACCTAATCTCGATAATTAATTTAGGAGCTAGGTGTTAATTAGTCTAATATTAATATCTTTACACAAAAAATACTTTATTCAACTATATTGATCTACTATTTGGACAAGAGCAATAAAACGAAATCACTGAAAAATGAACAAGTCAGCTAGACGTTTTCAATACATAAATAAAAAATTCAAATAAAGGTGACTGTAGGATAAATATTGCTTCAGCCATGCAGCTTTTAAGAATCTAAAATTTATTTTTAAACCTAAATGTTAATATTTCAATGGAAAAATTCAATTTATAGCAGGGACACCTTGTTTGGTCAAGTTCTGTGAAATATAGTAGGGAAAATATTCAACGAGAAGGTCAAAGAACATAAAATAGGAGGCAATAATAACAGACTGAACAAATTATGATCTAAAGACAGCGTATTGATAATGTTGCAATTTAGTCCGAGAATTTTTATAGGAACAATATCTCTGACTGGTTTTGGCGCAAAATATGGGTGATAATAATAAAAACGTAAGTAATGGAAATCACTCTGATCAAAATTAAACTCTGTAAAGGAATTTAGTCAAATAGACGACGCTTTGACTCTAATTGTCCTCAGCAATACACGAAGTTGGTCCAATAATTACGCTTACTGAGGCCATAAAAACTTTATTTTGCAAATTATTTAGTCTAAATCGATTATGTCCCCTTCAAAGTACTCTCCATTCATTGCTATGCACTTATTCCTTCTTCTTTTCCACTGTTTAAAGCACCCTTGGAATTCCTCGGTAGTTATGCTTTTTAGTTTTCTCCTTGTTTCTTGCTTTATCGTGTCCATATCTTCCCAGTGATGTCCCATAATCACATTTTTGCATTTTGGAAATAGGAAAAAGTCCCAGGGGGCGAGATCTGGTGAATAACAACACCTTCGACATCAAAGAAAACCAGGAGCATGACTTTGATTTTCGATCGGATTTTTCTAGATTTTGTGGTTTGATTTAATCCACCAGAAAACGCATGTTTTCTTCAGAGCATTTTCACCGTAACCAGCTCTCATAATTTCAGTAATTTCTTGATAACTTTAACTAAGCTTCACCTAACACTTGATGTTGATTCGTTGCTCCGTGATTTCGTCAATTTCCATTTTCGACAAACAGTAAAAACAAGGACAACAGAAAGTAACATAACTGGCACCGTACGCACAACTCGACGATCCGCCAAGTTCAGACGGCTCATTGGATCTCAGGCAATTAGCGCCGCTAAAGGGCGGGTCTATAGTCATCGTCATGGCCGCCAGATTGCACGAACTTGCGTATTTATTGGATAGACGTCGTAGGTGCAGGAATGCACAGTAATCCTTGTGCCACTCTAATCCAGGCTACTTCATAATGAAAATAAAACTTTAGGTGTAATTTACTGAAATTCTATAAACAAAATAGCTTCATGGAAAATAAATTATGCCCGTCAAAAAAATGAACTATAGAGACAAATATAAATCTTTAGAATATTAATCTACTCTCACCAAAAAAGGTATATTTCCAAAGGTGCAAGTCAACATGGACTCAGTCATCCCAAAAATTCCGTCGTCAAAGCGACTTCTTAGTCTTAGTCGTCACTTCTCAAACCACCAATGGGGGGAGAAGCATTTCAGGCAGAGCGTGAGACACCTCAGGGCGTCAATTCTTGACACCGACTACGCGAAAACTGGTCTCAAGTTCGAAGTTGATGCGCGGTTCTGAGAGTGAGAGGGACCAACGGAAGGTTTGATTTCTCATGTGCATGAGCCGACAGAGGGAGACATGCTGCTTTACGGGTGAAGGTTTTGAAAGTAGTCCACAAAATAATATAAGGGAGGAATGAATGCGGAACAAACTTGAGATCCGTGATCTCATGCTTAATGAGTACGTACTTCAATTTACATTGCGCAATTTGCGATGCCTTGGATCTTTTTAATACCTGAGCTTTTCCCACGTGCGAGTGGTAACATATAATTCACGCTCGAGTAAGTTAGCTAAGGAAATAGAGAACGAAGATTAATTGCTTCAATTTTAGGGTGCCCAGAAGATAAAATTAAAACGACCCGCACACTCATTTGTTTCATATTTATATGAATAGATTTAGATTTAGATTTATTTATATGAATAGATTAATTTAATGCAAGGAAAATCCAATCACCACTATTTTCGCACATTGCGTGAAAGCATAAGATATAAAGCAAGATTTATTAAATGAAAAACACAATGTATTTTCCACTGTTCCTAATAAATACATTACTTAAAAAAATACATTGGTCTCTTCATTAAATGAACTTGAACTTCCTCAAAGTTGAGCCAGACACAATTGAAAACAAGATTTAGTGACGTCATCTAAGCGGCAGAACCATTAACCACTGGAATACGGGTATTCCTTCCTCAATTAAAGCAGGAGTACAAAATATCAATTATCGTTTCATTTAGGGTCAGATGAAATTATGCTAACAAGCTACTACCTCACACCTATGATATTGTAATTGCTTCAGTATCAATTCTTGTTTGTGACACTGAAACATTATTTTTTGACAAAGGTTCATCAAATATCCTAAAATGATTTCCCAGTGGTTTGACATTGATAAAAATCAAATCAAAAAGATATGACATGGTCGAAAAGTTTGTTCACGCCTAAATATACTTTACGCTACTCAGATGAAATGATATCATAGGGAATAGGAAATTTGTCTACTATTGTGAGGATTAATAAGCGATTTTGAAGTAACAGTGAGCTAACAACATTAAATTACACGAGAGAATCAAAAAGGACTTGTAGCAAATTATTACTCATCTCAAGTTGCAGATCAAGTCCCTTAATCTAGTCGTTAGAAGGGTATACACTTTTGAACAGGCTGCATGGGAACACGAAATGGTTATCTAACAAAGCATAACCATTGCTTGGCAGAATAACATATTAAACAATTTATGTGAACAAAAATGAATATTTATTTTTGCTTCTCACTAATTGCTTACCACTTTTATGTTTCAGTTTTTAAATGCTGATTTTGAGAAAATACGTTTTCTCGCCAACTGGAAAACTAAGAAATTTTACATCACTTACTATCTCTTTATTTCATGTATCACTCTTCATTAGCACTTTTTGCTCAGATGAGCGATAATACGATTGAGAATAAATTAAAATCACACACAACGATTACAAAAGACCGAGTTAACTATGCCCATCATTTGAGAAGGATGAAATTGAATTACTTAACTCTTTCACCAAGAGTATCAAATTTCGAGCTCTATTTAATGTCACAAAATTTGAGCCTATCCGGAATAATCTCCAGAGATTCTAAACTAGAAAATGGAAAGAGCGTTGAGATTCCAGCATTTGAGGGGTGCTGTGAATTATAAAATAAACTGAATGAAAGCCCCTCCCTTTCCTTCGATAAAATGCGAGCACAAAGATTTTCTAATCATTTTAATTCCACCGGAAGGGCAAAAAAGCGGAAGAAGGCTTAATTTCACACTTCCCTTCCGCTTTCCCACCAATCTACTCCCCTATTCCCTTATTTTAGCGAAAATTGTCTTATGAAAAAGGGACGGCATTCCTCATAATCCATATTTATCTCATAAGAGCAGGAAGGAATCCCTCGGAATAAAAGCGAGTTGCCAAATCGTTTCGAGAGCCAATCACTTTAATGAAAGCAAAATGAAGACGACAGACATCTTAGTGTTTTTCCTCCCCTCTTCATACTTCTTACAAATACCACTACCTCGCAATCCCATTCCACCCCTTGACTAATATTTGCCATTCCTACTCTTTTTGCGTCGCCGACCGGTGCATCCAAAATTATGTTTTTTAAGACAAACGGAGATTATATTTTGCATTCCGCTTCACTTGACAATCCCATCCCCTTCAAAACTTAGTTGAAAAGAAAAATGACAGAAAGCTGTAAAAAAACGTTATCTTCCTACCAATGGTTTCATTGAGACAGCGCTAACGAAAAGCACATTTTAATGTCTTGCAACACAATTTTACGGTATTTTCACCGAATACACTCCACTCTCAGGGGAATAGGACGTAATGAAGAACGTTTCATGCAGGTATTTTTCTCAACTTAAAGAATGGGGCAAGCTCTTACATACAATTTTCACTCCAGCTAGTTTCTTCCCCTCGTAAACCCAGCTCAGATGCGCACGCATTGCTTGTCCCGATTTCCGTGTTGCTCCCCCTCTCCTATATCATACCCCAGCCTCCTTATTTCTCTTTATTAGGGTGAGTAAGTTTTTCCCACTAGTTTATGGTGTAGGGGAAGACGAGGAGAATTGGATAATGAGAGAGCGGGAAGGAGACGAGCACAGTTGGCACTGTCGAAGGAGGGATTGGAAGGGGGGAGAGAGGGTATGGTGAGGGGTGAACAAGAAAGTCACTTGGGAGATCCCCGATATCCCTCCCCACGCCACTCCGCTTTATAACACGGCAAAGTGGATACATTTCTACGCTCACTCCGGAATAATATTGAGAGAGGTAGAGTGGACAAGCATGAAAAAAGAGGGAGAAATATTGATTGATTGAGAGGGATGGAAAGACGAAGAAACGTTGATGAATGGCTAGGCTGGACATGCACGATTTTCGTTAGGTAGCATGAGCGTAGCGGAAGTCGAATGGAGGGAAATAAATGACAAAAATAAACAAGGAAGAACGGAAAGATTTCTGCAAATGAGGAAGAGGAGGGAGAGGGTGTAGGGAGTTATAGTGTGGAGGACGAGGGGTGTAAAGGAAGATGGAATGAAGACCGGATAGGAAGGGTAGGGGGTGAGAAGGTGGAAGTCGTAGCAGCGTGGAAATTGCTCCTCGGGAAATTGTCTTATTGGATTTTAGATTAGGGATGCTGGCAGAAAAGGAGAAGGATTGGAGGTAGGGGAATAGGCGACGGAGGAACGGGGCGAGCGAGAACCGGGAGAGGACAAGGGGGTGGGGGATGGAATGGTGGGGGAAGTCGGTGTAGCGGGGAGAGAAGAAAGACGAGGAAGGAATGGGTGTGGGAAGGAGAAAGAGGAGATTGCGGGAGACGAAATGTTGAAGGGTTTTGCGGAGCTGTCTCGAGTAGATGAGGGAAGTGAGATAGAGGGAAAGGAATAGCGAGAGAGACAGAGAGTTTGAGAAATGGCAGAAACAGCGTGCGTGTGTGGTATGGGGTGGGGATGAGAGGTAGATGTGAAGAGGTGAGAGACGGTGAAAGGGAGAAAGGGGGAGAGGATGAGGTTCGGCCCCTTGAGAGGAAGCAACGAATGAAATGCTAAGGAAAGGTGAGAGATACAGAGGGATGGGCAGAGAAAAGGAAAGAGATTTTGGCGGGGAAAGAGTGGAAAGTGATATGGGAAGTTTTTCTCCTCCTCGTAGGCTTAAGTCTCAAGGTCTTGAGGTGGTGGGTTGGGCGAGAGAGGGAGAATGAATGGTTTCGGATAAGAAATGAAATAGGGGGCGGGATATCTGGTGAATGACCGATCGACGTTAAGGGCTCTATCGGGGGATCTCATTGGCTCCTAATTAATTGACGGGAGGAGGGATAGGCTCTAATGATGGAGGGAAATGAAAGGCTCTTGTATCGAGGGAGCAAAATTGATCACGTCCAGAAGACCCGGCGGAAATGATGAGTCTTATTTTATTTTAAAAACTTGGTATTGAAAAGGGAATATTCCCATTTCTGTATATGAAAACCTACAACGTACCTAGTCGATGAAATGTGCTTTTTTGCCACACAATCAATTAATGAGGATTTGACAAAATTCGAAGAGATTTGGCAGGAATTGGTTAATAAAACTGATGACATGAACAGATAAAAGTAGTCAAACAACAGAAATAAAAGTTATCATTTTGATTACATCATTCAGCGTTTTCACGAATTATTGATTGCACATTCAAGGATAGTTAATTAATTTGTATTTTGAAATGTACTTGGATTTTTGAATTAATTTTTAGCGACAGCAGTTACGTCTGCAGTGCTAATGAAATTGCTGGAATACCTAACTGTTTCCAATACATGAACTTTACAAATTAGGTATATAAACCGAATATTAAAAATTATAGGATTAAAGAAATCACTGTATGAAAAAACACTCCCAAATTACACAAATTCAATCAATTTTGTGAGAAGTAACAGAGAGACTTGCTAATTGGATTGTTCAGCGAGTAAAAACATCCAGGTTATTAAAAATAGGGTAAATACTGACAGATCATTTCCCTGATAACGGGAATTTACGAGGAAAGTCGCCGGCGACAAAATGATAAATCATCACCAGAGTGAACGATTTCCATCTGATGTCAAACGCCAGGAAACAGGTGCGACCGACTGCGATAGCTATTGCGAGACTTCCGAGCCACCAGACAATCGCCAAATCTAGTGTATGGGGGCGGGGAGGGAGAGCAAATAATATACGAGGAGCGATATCCACCCTTCCCGCAAATAATAAAAATGCCAAGCGGTAAAGCATTGAGAGAGCCAGGCAGCGACTATGAAGGGCTGTGACTATGAAGCCAATATTTACTCAGGATGAATTCTTGTGACATAAATAACATGAGCCTCAAAGTGATTCTCCGAGATGTTCCATTACAGTCGACAAAATTACAGATAATTCCTTCTCAATATGCTATGGAATGCCAAGGTTTGGCTTGCGGTAATCATGATGCTGTAATTCAGAAGAAAATAAGTTACGAACTGCACGCGTGGTATCGAGCCAGAATAATAAAAATAACATACCAAAAGAACTTAACAATTGCGTTTTTGATTTCCACGTTTTAGTTGATGAATCATTTTTATTGGAGATCTATGGACAAATAAGGTTCAATAATGGGCATGAACATTTTTAGCAACGAGTAAAAATATTATTCCCCAGCCGATAATGAAAAGAGTAAAAATTTTGATACCCTCGTGCCAATTTTTAATTAATAGGAAGACCTTTCTTCGAAAACTATACTTTATTTGCTTCATAGGCACAAACGTTTCGTAACAAAAAGCCGGATGGAGCTTTAGTTACAACAACGCTGAAGGTTTAAAGTGGAACTTCGAATAAATTTTACAAAAGGATGCGTATTTGTAAAGATTAAACGTTCATAGTATTTTTCTTGGATATTTATATTTAGAACCGGCTATTGGATATTTCGATATGCCAGAAAGAAAAGGCCTGGAGGACTCCCAATAAAGAGCGTATTCCTAAAGTTAAACAAAAATCCAACGATTACGCTCATTGGACTCTCAACGCCTAGCTTCTAAGAGAAAGGTATTTCATCTATCATGCTGAATAAAAATGATGCTTAGTCGAATTCGTCACTTCCTGCGGGACTGAATGCAGACAGCGTGAATCTCTCTGTCCCTCGTCTCTATTAGCACGACTGGCCTCCCCTTTGCCAATCCTGCATTCTACAGGAGTACGCGAATGGGAGGATGTGCGCAAGATAAGGCACGTAGACACCCTCACGACCCTTCACGCTTGTGCTGCTTTGAAAGTATGCTAGACAACCCCCCTATCTTCCAACGTGTTTTTGAATTGGACGAGGAGTGGGTCGCATCAGTGCACATTCTAGTAGAAGGGAGGTCGTCCGCGACGGAAGGCTACATGCACTAGGCTGTGGGTAAGGGTAGATAAAACTTTGCCTGACGCACCCTTTTCCGTGGGTCCTATCTCGATCAAAGGAAATTGGAAAGAGAGACCATCCTTTTTCATTGCTGACATTGCAACCATTTTCTGGTTGATATGCATCATGATTTTGAGCGCTATCGGATGAAAAGATACGGAGAAAAAAATTACTCTAGAGTCCCCGAACGCATTTCAGCTAATGGAAAGAAGGAATTTTAGCCAGAAAAAGTAGATTGTTTGATACACGATATCAAAGACAGGTGAGAAAAGTTAAATGACCAATGATTCTTTTTCTGAAAGTGAGTGGTTTATTGATGCGTATATTTGAAGCTTAAAATTAAGGTAATAGAAATTGGATGTTCAACCATTCACGGTACCTAATTTACTGATAATATAAATTAAATTTTAATAAACCAAAATGTGAACCTGAGAACCCTGGGATAGTAGAACAAATGCTTTTACAAAGAATAAACTTCAGAGAGGGTGAAAGAAGGATGCGTGAGACGAGGGTGCATCAAAAGGTAGGAACGGCGAAAGGGGAAGATTTTTTAGGGCGAATTCAAAACATTGCATTAGGTTCATCGCGCCTTCATCACTTCCATACGATATGTGGCAATTCACAAAATCACAGAAAACAAATAGATACACATTAAATACATAATTAAATACAAACGTTAAACGCCAAGACAAAGTGTATGGGGTCAATTAAATGAGAGCAGAAAAAAGTGCTGACTTAAATCAAATAAAAATATAGCATACCAATGCCGTAAACAAGAGATTTGTTATGAAATCGGACAACAAATGTGAGGGAACCTGAGCAAGTTCGAGCAATTGGAGGGCGGTGGGAAGCGATACGCAAAACGGTTGAAGGAGAAGACAGGGGGGAGGATGACGGATGGGAGCAAACATACTCGGAAACGCATATTCGCGTTCAAACGCCCCCTGTTTGTCTACAGGGGATCAACATCGTGTAATGAGTTTGTCCTAGCTGTGGTCGTCGGGAGTGGGAGAGGGGCCCTGACTGGTTTGTGGGCCGCGGGGTTGGATGGCTGGCTGGTTGGGGCCGAAGGGTGAAAGGAGTGCGGCGAGGTGGCAGAGTCGGGGAAGGTGGCGGAAGAGTAGCAAAGGTGGAAAGCAGACACACGCGAACTCAATGGGGAGGGGACAGGATTTTGCAGGGGGAGACTGAGAGGAGGGGGAGACGTGTACCCGGCCTGCGCCGTCGGAGAAGTGGGGAAGGGGGGTTTGCTAGGTTTACGGGATGCGTGAGTGAAGCCTGGATGAGATTGAAGTTCACAAAGAAGGGAAACCTAAATGAAGAGGATGGGGGAAAGAGAAAGAGAGAGAGAGAGAAGTCGCAAGTGAAATAAACAGACGTCAGGAAAGATAAAGAAGGTGAGAGAAGGCGAAGAGACTTCGAAGTTGGTTGGATGGCTGATGGGAGAAGCAGAGTCCTCAAACCAGGATGGAGGGGAGTCTTGTCTCTTGGGTTATGGGGACCATGGAATACGTCCAGGATCCTTGAAGACATGGGTTGCCTGGGGGAGAGGCAGGTAGGTATACACTGAGAGAGAGATAATTGACTCTATTTTCCAGAGTGAGAAAGAGACTGCCGAGGACCTTCCAGCGCCAAAGCCTAAGCGAGAGGAGTTGGAAATCAAACGAGAGGGAGGGAAGGGAGGAATTGATGTGTAAATTTACGGTGGGGGTGGGTGACAGGAGACGAATACTGCAGGGGATGAACGAAATGAAGCGCAAGGGGGCGACTGCGCGGATTCCGCTGAGCTTACTTGAATTATCGTTGCTATTAATGCCTTTTGATTATGAACGCTGCTTCACTTCAATGGTGTTAACGCAAGTAAAAATATTGGAATGAAAACAAATAATCTCAACTATAGAAATATTCAGTCATGTTTTCGTTTATAGCAACAATAGGGCAAGTAGTATATAAAAATTTACATATGAATACATTTACCTCTTCCAACGCTTAAAGAAAACTAGAATCTATTAAAATATGCAATGAGGTATTTCATGGCCGAATTGGAGAATTCGGGCAGAAGTAATGATTGTCCATTTCCAGTAAATTAAGAAAAAATGTAAAATACGTACTGAATATAATTTTTAACGCTTTTAGCAGATAAACCTTAAATCCTTATTCAAAGCGATAGGAAGGCTCCTGTAAATATGGAGCACCCGACAGGTCGGAGGAACGATGACGTTTTAAAATGACTCGACTTCAATCGGAGTACATGATAGATTAAATATGTGATGGCTTAATGAAAATATATGGCTACCGTAATGCGGGAAGTCAGTAATGAGGAAGTGGAGAAAGAAGAGTATTCCAAAGGCCATCTCTCTTTCCTCTGGTAACGCAGCCGAGGGTAGAAAAGTGGGGCGGAGTTTGATGGAAGTAAGGAATTAGAAGGGAGAGAGGCGATTGGTGGAAATGCGCGGGCCCTTGAGATGCAAATGGGGAGATACTGTATACACAAGGGATTGAATAGGAAAAAGAGGAGGTAGGGAGTGTAAAGAGATTAAGCCGGCGGTAGAGTGATGTCAATCAAGTGATCCCGAAAAAAGACGATAAGGATGGAAGCAATGAGAATTTTATCACATGTTGAAAGTGAATATGACTCTGGTAAACATGAAACTAGAAGAAAAAAGAGTAGGTAGTGTTTTATAAAATGAACGATCCCCAAGAATCCACGGCAGTATTTAATTTTAAATATCAGATATGACAGCTACTATTACACCATAAGGTACGAAAATTACATTTGTAACAGAATTGCGTACAGATAATAATACAACTACATGTCAGTACGTCACTAGCTGTAAAAGCGTTTCTTTGAATCCCCAAAATTGTTTAAGAAGATTTAATACAGAAGCAATTAATTACTTCAGCAGTTCTATCGAGTCAATCTAGGAACTTAGTTTCAAAGGAAAGCATGAATACTATGAAATAATTTGTAAATGTAAAAGTGATAATAAGATAATAAGTGAATTTTAGCACACTCCCAAATTTCAATTCTTTCTCTAACTATATAACTCTCTACCAATACAATACATCCGCCGTAAATGAGTTACACTTTACATCATTAATACACCTTTTATCGATGCTATATGTACTTCCACAAATTCACCTCAAAAGCATGCAAGAATTTGCTGTGTACGCGTTATCCCTGCGCTGTTGACACGGAACAAATTCTAGAAGTAAATAATTAGTTTACATTAGTGATCAAGCACCCCTAAAAATAATAATATATGAAAATATTATTAAAAGACATTCTTTGCTCGGAGTTTGCTTGGATAAATATGAAATAATATAATTCAATATTGAAACATATAATAAATATGAATATTTTGAATTATTGAAATCCATACTCAAGTTTTTGAATGAAAATGAACAAAGCCAAATACAATGTTGTAAGATTTTGAAGGCTTCAAAAGTATGAAATTTTTGGACCAAGTTTCGTGCAGTACGCATCAGGTAAAATATAAATGATATTTTCACGAAAAATAACCAAGAAATCAAATTACACATGTGAAGAGCTGCGCAGTGATCAAAATGAGAAATTCTCTTTTTAAGGAACATTAATTTTCAATTAAGCAATTTTAAAGGTAAACGTTAAATCAGTGTATTTCGTTATACCTTACTTCCTATCTAATCCACAGAAACTAATTGATCATATGCAATACTCCATCATGATAGAACAACCCATGTTAATAATACTACAGAGCGTTGCCATTCTGAATTAGGCAAAAAAAGGTTTTATGATTAATTACCTAAAAAGGCGTAAAAAATTTGAAAGGTGTTAAATTGTCACTGATAGAGCATGAATGCCAAATCGATATAACTCTTGTTTATCAAAACTGCTCTAAACCTGGCAACCTACCCATTTCTGGTTTTCAACTGCCACGTGAAAGGGGCCGAGCAAGCGTTTCTCGTCCATTCCACCTCTTTCCATGCACATACGCTTCAGGGGGCGTCCAAATGGAAAATCCCTAACCCCGCAAAACGTGCAAAAGCGAAGGACGTAGAGGAAGAGAAAACGGAGTATCTAATAATTTTGCATGCCACCCATTTGAAAGACTGATGCAATATATTTCCCTCTTTTGGCAGACTACATCAAAACTCGACCACCCATTAGTTTACGAGTGAATTGACGATGCGAAACTTTCAGAAAAGATGCACAATGAAGAAACTAGTCAATAGGTACTGTATGGAAATTTCATCAACTCTAATGAATTACGGTGCGGCATTATCATTAATAATTAATCCATATGTTCTAAAATGGTGTGCTTCGTTCTGCGAAAAAAATATCCAATAGTTATTTATTAGAGAAAAGTCTGGGTTCTCAGGGCATTGAAAAAAATTTATGAGCCTAAACGAATGAAGCACTTTATCAGGAATCTAAAAAAAATTGACATTCTATTTTTTTCAATTTCAATATAATTGCTAAATAATAATGTTTCAGAGACTTTATCAAAATTATTGAACTTATACTATATGCTGAAAAACTTCCTTATTTTATGCTTGCTAATTGATTTATTCTTTAAACACATGGATCTTAAAAATATTTTCCTTCTGAATGATAATTTATCAAAATAATGCATCAAGTGTTTTACAACAAGAATAAAAGAAGCTATCATCAGTTTTTTCGAACATCAATGATTCGGATTTGCCGTTCAAATCAAAATTAAAATAAGAATGCAGATGCTAAATCGATCGAGCGTAGAAGCTTCCAATGCATCCTCCTTCCATATAACAGATGGGGAAAATTAAATGCCAATGATTAGACAGATGGAGTACAGGAGGGTATCTCCCTAAAACAAAAGCGAAGGGTAGTACCAGATGAGGAGTCAAAAGAAGCAAAGCGGTTACCCTTGGCAGCAACCATAGCCGCCTTACCTCTTCATGCAGTTTCACCAAAGGACATTTCCTGAAACACAGGGTACTTCAACTTCACACCCGACGGCTCTATACACCTATACCACAAAACCCCGCCACGGACCCTGTGCAAAAATGTCCACTAGCACCCCACCAACTGCCTTCTTTCTTTCCCTTACTTCTCCACTCTACGCTTAATTTCTTTTCCTTCCACCCTTTGTCCTCCCCTACCATACTCACTCCAATCCTGAAGCTAGCTGCAAAGCCGACGAAAGGTTATATTCCGCTCCCCAACCAGAGCCCGTCCGCCCGCCATACCGATGGGTTAAGGTCGGTGGCGGAGCCGGCTCGGTAAACGAAGGGGGTGAGTGGACGATGGAGTGGGGAGAGAGGGAGTGAGGGTGACCTAACCCGGGAATCGAGGTCATTAATTAGCGCAGCTTCCAGTGAAACAGGGGAGGGGTACAGGAGAGAAAGAGAGAGGAGAAGAGGGAACGGAAAGGTGGAGGAATATGGCGGTGAATTGGAGGGCTTTGGGGTGTTGAGCCGGGGGATACGAGGAGGGAGAGGAAGGAGGTGGGATGACCGACAAAATTGCGGTCGAGGGAGGGAAAAAATCGTAGCTTTGTTTGCGTGACATCTGTCAAAGGCGTCATTGAATTGCGATTATCATTTTAGTCCCATCACGTCGCAATTAGTCCGCCAGCCGTTTCGATCGGTGAAATATGGAAGGGTTGTTTATATTTTATGGACACCAAATGAAACAATTCAAAGTTAATGTGGAACATATTCGCATTTAAAAATTCCCTTTGATATAGAATAATTTATTAAATGGGAACTATGCATAGTCACAAAGTATTTACCATTTTCAGTACGAATTTTTCTCAAAATTTAGCAATTCGTAGCGGTCTAGGCACACATATGAGGCCAGAGGTATATCTTTCGTACATTTACTATTAATTAATTACTAATATACGTATATGTATATATATATATATATGTATGAATATATATGCATATATATATATATATATATATATATATATATATATATATATATATATATATATATATATATATTGTGATGCAAAAGCATCCACGTGCGCAGTGTAACACTTGGACGGCGTAATAGAACAAAAAAACTATACTAAGAACATCACATAGAAAACCCTTTAAAAGGCACTCAATTTTAAGATACGAGTTTGAATTTTGACGATTACTGTGAGTTCCCCAATGAATTTCATTCCTATAGCCAGTCCTTCCCATGTATTTCCAACTATTTCCTTCACACGTTGGAATTCACATTTAACAATGTTTGATAATGTCTCATCTTAGAGACTTATAGGTGATAGTCTTACTCCTCTCACGTACTAACATTGCCCGCTCAGACTCTCCATTCGTCACTCGTATTGGAGCTATCGAAGGCATGTACATGTTGCAAAGAACTATATAAATAGTTATGAAAAGGCTGCTGGTGATAATGGTCAAAGTAATAATGATGCTGAAGATGGCAAAATAATTGCAAGTTTGGGAGATTCATTATCAAATTTCATTATAATTGGTGTAAAAATGAATGCAACAATTGCTGTGGCATCAAACCAATCGAACCAAGTGAGAAATATTTTCTCTCCTGGTCTACAGTGATTACAAAATTTAAAATTAAAGAATTCCTATAGCGTCCATAAACTATACATTGAAATCCGACCCATAGATGCCGGTTGTAGTCTGTAAAAACGTAGCTAAAAACACAAACCCTGATTCATAAAATGAATTTCATTCTAATTACATACTCTTCGATGAACTTTGCCAATTTTTATTTAAAATATTCATACAATTTTAAAGCACATTGAGATAATGTAACTACGGTTACAACATCATCTAAGATCGATTATAAGAGTACCTTCATCATGAGCTATTTAATTTATTCGTCGTAATTCAACCATGGTGAACTTAAGCCTGCGGAAATAATTTTGTATAGATTTCTGTACATAAATTTTGGTTCCGCGCCACACCAGCTAAATTAGGGATTTAAAACGCGATTTAATTCGCGTCCATTTCTTCTCCATATAATTTAACGAGGATGATTTTTCGAAAAAAAAACAAATGAAAACAAATTTCCTCGATGATTTATTTTAAATAAAAAATTTAAAAAATATTTTACTTGAAGAAAAATATAGTTGCTAATAATATTTGACATAACATCATATACGGTAGCTGAAGCTTTGTTTTACATGTAATGAAAACAGATGGAGAGTTTTGGCTTTTAAATCAATACCTAACATTTTATGCAAGGCATTTAAAAAAAACCCATGAGAAATTATGCAGCAAACAACATACAGGTATAGTCCCTTAATAATACTAAAAGCAATTAAATGTATTTAAAAAAAACGATAATTTTTATAATTTTAATGGATGCAGATGAAAAATAAACTAAGGCGGGGAATAAGGGTGAAAGAATCGTCGAGGAAACTTATAAGCACTATTAAACATACGAAAGAAAAATTATTTATCAACCCAGAAGGATTCAAAAGAAATGGAAAAAGCATAAAGGTTTTCTTTGGTAAAGATATAAGATCAGTAAACATAGATATAAAGAGATAATATAACATAATTGCAGATACATAGCTTAGGCCCAGATATACTTGATGGCGATAATTAAAGAATATTAATCGAATTGTATTGAAGTAACCCCGTGGGAATGGATAAAATTCCCGCAAAACTACGTGAGGGTTTGGGAAATGGGGAAGGAAAATTTTCGTAAGCTAATTTGAGCATTATTCAGGGAAGAATTTCGCCGGAATATTTCATCAGGTCTCTGTTAAAACGAATTGGGTGTGCTTTTATAACTATTGGCTTCGAATAAGTTATGCTTGGAAAGATAGCCATAAATAAAAAGGCATATGTGCCTATGTGAGGACCCAAGAACAATAGGTTAGATTTCGCACTCAGCTTACGTGGTAGTCGGGATCATCAATAAGAAGATGGAGAGCAAGGCAAATGATTATGTAAGGGATGAGTTCGGGTCCACAAAGTGAAGAGGGACGCGTGTGTCTATAGAAGTAATTTCAATTATACAATAGAGAATACGTTGGGTAAAATCAATGAATGTATCACAGAAGAGAGGAGTGGGCTGAATGTGTGGGAGACATCCGCGACTTGAACATATATACCAGACTGCTCGGGTGAAAGTGACAGATGGACAGTCGAAATGGAGAGTGTAATGAAGCTGTAGACATAGGTGTACCTACTATCACTCGCAAATTTAAGCGCAGTTGCTCCGGTAGTGGTAATAGAAACATAGGAATTATTGGAAAGGGGAATGAAAGTCAGAATGGAGTTTATAAAATCAGTCAGGTTAACCGATGATCAAGCTTCAGTCAGCCAGTCAGCTAGGGGCTACATCTTTTGCTGAGGGCATTATAATAACAGTGTTATAGGTATGAGACAAGAATGAACTTAAGCAAAATAAAGGTTGAGAGGTTTTTGGGCAAGAGGAAAGCCAAGTTACGTATCAAAAAATGAGGGTAAAATCTATATCGTGTGGAGCATTTCATATACGAGTACATTTAACTTATGCATCAAAATGGTCAAATCATCTAGGGCATAAGAAGAAGAAGATAATTTGTCAAAGAAGCTTTCACAGTAAGTAGCAAAATGATAGACGATTTTTAGTAAGGATGGTACGTTTGATAAGGGTGTTACATAAAAGGCATTAAAACCTTGATAAGCAGAGTGATTTTATTCGACACGGAAACATGGTCGTTGTAGAAAAATGATGGGGATTTATTTGATTTTTTAATGTGGGTGTGGAGGAGGATGTAAGAGTAAAATTGTAAGTAAGGAAAATAAACGAGGTAGCGCTTAGAATGGTGCGGGAGGAGAGGGCATTGTTTTTATAATTCCAAAGGAGGCAGGAATGGTGGACAAAAAGAACTTTCAATGGCGATGGGCTATTGATTAGTGTGAAAGAGAAAAAACGTATAGGCAAGAGAAGAAGGGGTATATTGTAGTTTCGGATATCAGGATGTGTTTTATTGGGAGTGGAATTAAATTTGAACACTGTTCAGGTTGCGCTATCTAAGGCATACCTTAAACGGTGGAATGCCTTATAAAAAGATACAGCTGCATAAAAAATACGTACTGCTTTCGATGGTGAGCGGCGTACATTTACTTATCTCATGAAGTCCATTGTATTTGACAAAATATTGATCTGCAAAATACTAAAAAAATACATGAATGCCTATTTATAAACCAATGAAAGAATAATGTTTTCTGAGGAAAAAGTAAAAATGTCTAATCTCATAACCTACGCTGAGTGTAATCAATATTTAACCTAATGCACAAGTAAATGTTTGCTCCTCATAACATACATCACCTAATGGCAGTCGTGAGCAGCGAAATTAAAGCGTGGAAGTTAATATTGGTGATAGAAAATAGCTGAAAGCTAACTTGGGTGAACAACTGCCTTGAAAGCCTTCGGTTAGGTAGAAAATAACGAGGAAATTGAAAGCAGACTATGGAAAAACGGATACATGGAATAAGAAAATATGAAATCAAAAATGACTTCAGAAGCTGACGCCGCTGTGTGCGAGGATTACCTAGCCAATGAAGGTTGAGACTAGAAAGGCATTAGAGAGAAAGAGCGCATTGGGCAAATAGGAGGCTATGGTGCGATAGTGATATAGTGCGGTTCGGCGGGAGTCCGCCGACTCACTGTACAGGAAGCAAAGAAAGAGAAAGAAAATAAGACAAAAAAAGTTAGTGATGCAGGAAAAACAACTCTGGAAATCGTCCTCTTCTCAGCTTTCCTTATCGAAAGGGATGGAAAGGAGACAGAGATGGATGTAAATCGGAAGTAGTAATGAAAGAAAGAAGAGCTGGAATTGGGAGGGTGAAAAAATCGGTGTGGAAAGGGTATAAAATGAAGGGAAGGAGTGAAGAGGCAGGGCTTTCGCCAACTTCAAGCCAAACCTCTCCTCTCATCCACTCAGAAAAGCCTCCGGTAACGCGCTAAGTCTCCGCTAATTAAGCCCTTTGTTGGGTCACTGACTTAAGGGTTTGCAGGATTCCTTGTAAGAATGAATACCCTAAACAGTTCCAGAGGGTTTCTGGGCCCAACGATGAAAGGAGAAATTGTGCACGCGAGCGTGAAAAAACAGATATAGTTCGAGTTACATGCAAAAAAGCAAACAGGTAAATTGCAAGGCACTTAAATTATGATTTGCTTGCCCTGCTAAGTAAAAATTTCAAGTATTAGAAGAGTAATAAATGAAACATTCTGAGGGATATTTTTATTTACAACTTTTAAACGTGGTCAATTATATTATCAGGTTGGGAAGAAATCATGGAATGAACTGGACTCATTTTCTTTATAGTCAGCTAAGGGGTTGCAAGCATTGTTGAGTGAATGGGAAATTCAGTACGGAAAGTATGGAATGAAAATCAATATCAATAAAACAAAAGTTATGCGTATTTCCGGAAGGAAAAAGGCTAAGCTTAACATTAAAATAAAAGGGCAAAAACTAGAGCAGGTAGAAAAGTTTGCGTATCTAGGAAGTGTTTTGGACAAACACATTCAAAGTAGTAGGGACGTAAGAAGAAGATATGCGTTAGGGAAAGAAGCTTTCACAAGGACGAGGGAGTTGAGGACAGGGATATTGAGTAAGGATTTTATGAAAAGACTCGTTAAAACTTTGATATGGAACGTAGTTATATACGGCGCGGAAACATGGTCAATAAAGCAGTATGATAGAAGTACGATAGATTGGAGGCTCAATAAGAAAACTAATAGGAAAGTACTAGGTATGGTGGGCGAAAAGAGTGGTTTGTTGGGAGAAATCCTATTGAGGCAGGAAACATGGATGAAGGGCGTATTGATCGGCAGTGGGATGTTGAAGACTGTAATAGAGGGGAAAATGTTAGGCAAAGGAGGAAAGGGCAGGAATACGATAGGGATGTTGGATGGGATGAAGGGAGGAAGGAGGTGCAGAGAGATAAAGAGGGACTTGATATGGAGTAGGTTATTGGACTGTGTTTTGTTAGGAGTTAACAAATATTTATTAGGTAGTTTTGTCCATCTGACACCTTCCTTAACCGATAGAGTACGAAATAATAATATGCCTACTTTAGATCGCAGGAGGCAAAGGAAGTGTAAATTGGCTACTTACAGGCCATGTGCAAATATCCATTTGTTTATTTTTTATAAATTAATTCATGTCTGTCTATTCTTTCTTTCAGTCAGCATTAGTTCACTTTTATTTTTTCCCCGGCTTCCTTCCTTATCTTTAAGGTGATTATCGCTGGAATTACAGACGTGGCATAGACCTAATCTTAAAAAACAATTTTCTCGACCTTCCGAACCTTCAGGTAACCTCTAGTTGGTGGGTGGAGCCTCCATTATCCCCGCAAAGGGCAGGCGAGAGGTTGAGTGAGAAAGAAAAACCAATGATAAGCCAATTATGATTGTGACACACAGAAGGGCAACGTGTTGGAGGGGATAAACAGGTAGTGAACTGGGATTAATGGGGAGAATGGGACTTTAAAACAGGATAATAAGACCGAGTGAAACTCGAAACCCGCCCGCTCGCCCCGGTAAATCCTCTCAGACATATTCTTAGCGGAAACGGAGGATGGCAGACTGCTATCTTACCCGCCCCCCCCTTCTCTCCTTCCCTCTTCCTCCCTTATTCCTCTCGTTCCCCAGCCGCAAACACCTCAGGGGTACTTTTCAAACCCCTAACGCGCTAGGCCAGGTGGCAGGGAACTACTCCGGCTGCCTCTTGCTATCGGTGAATCTTGAAAACTATCTTAAGGGGAGTCGGGTTGCGTTTTACATCGATGCGGCTACACCTGAGGTGAATACAGAGATTCCCATCAGATGCATGTTTGATGGAAGGCCGGCAATGGTCCACTCCAGAGATTTTAGTAAACTTGAAGAGATTAGGGCTTTCTGGGCAATGGACCTGATACATATATTTATACGCAAAAGGCACAAACATTTTTTCTCTTTTAGGCAAGAAAAATATTATAAAGTATATATATTTCAAAGCGTAGTCCTTAGTGGTTAAAATCGAATGAGTAACAATCTGCTTACGGCATGGATTCAGTTAAATACCCAAGGAATTGATTGTAATGTTTACATAATTGTTTTTAACCAGTTTTAAGGGGCGATTTTCCAGGAAAATAATTTAGTCTCGAATATTTATCAGTTGTATAAGTTCTTTGAATAAGTATCAGTGTTGGGGTGTTAATCAACTGGACAAAATATAGCACCTCAACACAATCATGAACAAATATAAAAAAACCTTTTGATTTAAACTCAGTGGAGACTGAAAACCTCGAAGGGAGATTTTCCCAGGAAGAACAAAGTTCGTCCATTAGGAACAAATACAAACTTCACCTTAATTCTGCATATATTTAGCGGATTAGGACGAGATATTCATGACTAACTTTCCGGAAAAATTCCAATATTAAGAAATAGAAATAGTCATTACTGCACTAAAATATTGATCGGCACCTGCACACATAGGTAGCCCCTATTTTCCCGCCAGTTTCTCAAATGTAATTTGGAAGAAATCTGCATAAGGAATTAAGGAAGGGCGTGGGGACGCGAGCCGTCATCGCGGAGGCGTAGGAAGGAGTGAATGAGATTGGCCGGGGGGGGGGGGGGCTGAGCAGCTCTTGTGGAATCGAGCGCGGTTTTGGGGGAGAAGTGCGGGAGGTGGGGGAAGATTCAACTTTCTGCATTTGCATCGCCACAGATGATACTCTTAATCAGACCTAAATCTCGGTCGTATCTTCCCCATCTCCGCCCCCACTACTCTCCTTTCGGCGCAAACCTCCCTACTTTACGGCTGGCTCTTTTTCCGCAGTCCATTTCTTCTCGACCCGAACCAGAATACATTACGAAATCCCAGGCATCAGCGATGCTAATTTTTTCTCCCTTCTTCTTTCTCGGCAGTGGGAGATTTATGGGTAATGAGATTTCTATCTCACTCTTACCACAATACCCCCTCACCAACAACCCCCCACTAGACGACTACCTACTCGCCCCCACCCCTAAGAGTCGCCGCTGTCTTCACGTCCACTCGGCATTTCCTCCGCTAAGCTTTCCTCCCACCTCATCCCCCGCCACTACCAGCTCATAAACCTTGCTGAAACACACCAAGGATTCATTTCCTCCTTCGTTTACCCATTCATTCGGTAATCCGTGCCTTTTTTGTCGAGCTTGCTCATTTCACTTGCTAGACTACTGCGATAGTTTACTGCACTTTCTGCACTACCTCCGCAAAATTTCAGTGTTAATACCTGTGAGTTTACCACTGCTGCTGTCTGGGTGAATCCGTGATCATAAATAAGAAAATAAACATACATATATATATATATATATATATATATATATATATATATATATATATATATATAAATATATATATATAAACATATATATGTATATCAGGTTGCGGTACTCCAGTGGCTAGAGCGTTGGACTGCTGACCGGAGGGTCCTGGGTTCGATTCCCGGGCAAGGCACTCTGGGCACCTACAACTCCACCCAAGCTAAAGTGATTTTTCGGGTACCAGGTTTTCCTGGGAAACCATTACCGGCACAGGGAAAGGAGCTGGCCCCCCTACCCTGATGTGTGAATTTACACACGCCGTATAGGGCTTAGTACTGGCTGATCTCTACCATCACCTACTAAACCTACCTTCGGGTTGATTACAGTGTTCATGGTTTATGGTTATATATATATATATATATATATATATATATATATATATATATATATATATATATATATATATATATATCATAGATGTATAACACTTTTGTAAAAGTCTCACGAACGTGAATAATAAAGTATAGTATTTATATGAAGCTAGAATTAGTGAACAAGGAAAAATACACGGAAACACACGAAAAAGAAAAGAAACTCAATAGGTATCGAATTTTCGGTGGTTCACGCCAACTTTCTCAAGGAAGAGAACAGAAGAACTGAGGAAAAGAAAGGGCTGGAAACGTCGGATGAAAGGGGAAAGTGGGGAAAGTGAGGTGGGGAAAGAAAGGTGGAGGGTTGGAAGGGGAAGAGTTAGAATGGGGATTTTTAGAAGAGCGGGGATAATATGAGACGTAGGGGTGAGAAAATTTTTGAAGCAAAAATCAACACCGATTGCGCTCATGCGAGCGCAATTAGGTGTATTCACACATGACTTACCTTTATCGGGTGAAAGAGGTAGGCAATTGGATGCGATCTTTTTAGATTTTCAAAAGGCATTTGATAAGGCTCCCCATTCTTAACTTATTGATAAATTAAAGGTCGGGGGTATAAACAAGGACGCAATAAATTGGGTTGAGGACTTTGTTTCAGAGCGGGAACAGAGGGTAATCATTGACGGCGCCAGTCCCGACAGCGTACGAGTCACTTCGGGGGTACCTCAGGGAAGCGTAATTAGGCCGTTACTATTCCTGATTTTTGTAAACGATTTGAACCGCGCAGTGAAAAGTAGGATTAGGCTGCTCGCGGATGACACGGTGATTTATCGGGAGCTAACTGGGGATGAGGATCGTTTAATTCATGTATAGGATCTAGATTGCATTACTAAATGGTGTTCTAAATGGGGATTGTCATTATATCTTAATACATGTTCGGTGGTAAATTTCATAAAATGGTCAACAGGATTTGTAAATTAATTAGCTGGAGTTGACCTAAAAGTAGTTGATAGCAGACTCAAGGACTCCTTCTTCCCATGGACAATACGGGATAGCAACTGCAGGATTATAGATAGTAAACATTCCACTTGACACCCTCAGCGTCTAGGGAATAATTAGGCCCGCTCAATTGCATGCATTTTCACTAACCAATTGTTGTTGTTAAAACCTTTCCCGCATGACCGCATTAGAATGATATTAAATGGTGTAGTGCTCTTAACAGTATTGCTTGATCTGCTCTGTCCTTACGTAAGTTTTCTTCCAACCCTCGTCCTTCTCCGCGGGGGGACCTCCCACTACCTGCAGCGTTTGGGTCACATTCCCTACCTTTATCCTTAGGGGGGAGGGCGTTTTATGTTGCAAGTTCATGTGGTAGTGAATTTCCCCTTCTTACTTTTCATATTCAGGCTTGCGCGTTGTTGGATGGATTTCATGCTGCATCCTGGGGTGCAATTGTTTGTTGGTTTATGGTGTACGTGTTTACATGAGTGCTGGATGAATGGATTTTTGCATGAGTGCGTATGCCACTGTGGGTGTAGTTCTACATGTATGTGTTGATTTTTCATGTAGCATTGTTCCTTTTTACGTGTAGTGTCCTAACACCCCCGGCCATACTCCCTTGCGGCGGCTTGCGGGGTTTTATGTAGATGTAGAAAATATGCGAAGATCGGGGAAGAGTAATGTCTAATATTAATAATTTGGCGATTCCAGGAATCCAGGAGCCAAATGAACGCCTGCTACATTGTTTTGAGTTTCAGTGGAGGGTCAGAGGGGTGGAGGGATGCTAAGATGAATACACTATAGCATTTATCAATGATGTGATATGAGAAAAAGGGTTGGAACATATACAGGTACGTCGCATAAAAGACGAACACAGCAGAGGTGGCGAAAGTAGAATCGAGCAGATCACAAGTGCAAAAATATTTCCTTGACCGGGACTTGAACCACAGATCTTTCAACTTTCCGCGCCGATGCTCTAACCTATAGCCTCTATATGTATTTATACATATATAGTGGCCGTATTGCTGATATATTTTATTTCTATAGTAGATGAAAATCAATACTATAATACTAATAATCCTTTCCAAAATCTTTGCGTTAATTATATTTATTTCAGTCTATCCTGATGCGTTTCTAAGGATCCACATTTGTGATGAAAATATTCACTTATCTTTGAAGAAAATTAAGGGCATTGACTTTTGTGCACAACTTTTGGCCCAATTTAAGAAAGCGGTAGATCTAAAGTCAATTATGTTATATCTTCAATAGGTCTGGAAGTTTTAGCAATGAAATAATAAGTATAAAAAATACTATAATTTGCAATTTAGTGATATCAGCTCACAATTTGGTAGGAAAATGAGTTAATATTTTAGCGGAGAAAACATCCACTTCGTAAAATTTCCCACATAAGAGAATCACATGACTGAAATTTGTAACCCGGGTTCACACAAAAGTTTCAACTGAAATAACAGCATGGATTATCATCACTCAAATCAAGAATGTTCTTTTACAAGCTCTCTCGCAACCACGATCAGTTGTAGTCTCAACAACGAATGCAAAGTAACCAGTTAATAAAAGTCAGTGAAAACTAGTAGCCATCAATATGATCAAAAGTAGCTTCGTCCTCCCCATTATTTTATGAATACCACTTCTACGCTGGACGAGGTGCCTTGTGGCATGTCCTCATTTCGTTAACAGTAGCCTCCTTCATTTACAGATCTGCATCTTTATTCCTGCAACCTTTACACTAAATGCCACTAAGGAGTTTCTTCCTCCTCCTTCACTTCCCTCACAAGAAACTTATCCCATTAATCCCAACTAGTCTTCTTTCCTCATCACAATACACCCACTCAGCCGACCCATAAAGCTCAACGACTCTCTTTTCTTCCTTCCTCTTCCTATTTACTACATAACCTTAACCCCACCAGCACAGTTACCCCTCCTTAACGACTCTATCTTTACTTAGCTGTTCCACGTTGTTGGCCCTCACAATGCCTTCCTCCTCACTCTTTTAAAGAAGATCTCACAGACTTTTCTTTAGGTGAGTAAGACATAATCTCCAGTGATCGCTGCGTCACTGCGTTATGACAAGAACGTGCACAAAGCCCCTAAATAACCTCTTGGAGTTCCATTTATGGCGAACAGTTTATATCTCCTTATTTGCTCATAATCTCCTGCCTTCTTCCTTTACTATTCCTTGGACGAATTCTATGGAACAATATTCGAAGCTTCTGCGAAATTCTCGTGTAAATAGTTGACAGAAATATCCTTGTCATTATCATAAATCGTGGTGACGTGGTAGGCCAGGGGGTTAGGGTTTAATTACTGGGGATTCCTGGGGAAGCATCTTGGCACTCAGTTTCACCCAGGCTATGTACTTTTTCGGCCACCAGTTCTCCCTGAGAAATCATAGGCGGCACCGGGAAAGGAACTGACCCTCCTGCCCTGTTGCATGAAATTCAGACGCAATTGGGTATAGTACTAGGGAAGCCCTATTCTCAACTATCAAGCCGACCTTCGTTTGGTTTACTGTGGTTTTTGTTATCATAGATCTTCATTAATTAATGCAATAACAGTATGCTCAAGTTTTGAATAGCAGCTTGCGTATCGTACCAAGCTTCGTGCGTGATCTTCGTAAATAAAAATTGTACATGGTTGGTATCATGCTGAAAAATGATTACTCCTTCCCGAAATAATAGTAAAGTTTAGCAAAACTGTACCTACCAATGCCAAAAGATTGAAATAACATTAAACCACCGGATGTGAACAGGAAATGGGATACGTAAAGAGAGATTAAAACTTGAATTCAGTTTTACTCTTAGTTTAACGTCAGACTTCAATTTCGCCTAGCATTTGACTGTACGGTAGCAGAAGGTACGGTTAAATAATGGGCGCTACAAAGGGAACTAAAGTGGAAAACCACCGTGATCGGGTGAGTAAGGGCGTGTCCACCAGCAGGGTGAAAGGAGTGAACAAGGGAGAGAGAGAGGAGTACGAATGAGAAGGGATAGGGGGAGAGAGAAAATGGAGCTATAGATAAGAAAAGTACAGAAAGGATGTGAAGACTGGGTGTAGAAATGACAGGGAAAGGCCCGTATGACAATGAATGGGATATGGCGAAAGGGGGCAGCGGTAATGGTGGAATCCGGGAACTGTGGGGTCGGTGGGTGGGGTGAAGGTGATGGTGGGGGGGGTGAGTGAGGCAGGGGAGGGGGCGTGGATAAGAGGGCCAACCGGGGGAGGAGGGATGATGGGATGAGTGGGTGACGAGGAAAAATGGGGGAGAATGAAGGGTTGAGCGGGGTCGCAAGGTTTTGGAAAATGAGAGGAATCGGCGAGGGATAGGATGGTGCGGGCGCGATGGCAGAGCGAAAAAAAAAGGAAAGGCATAAAGGGGGTACTGAGGGGAGGCTTCAGTGGAGATAAACAAGAAAAGAAAGAGATTTTGGAAGAGAAGTGTCGGGGAGGCGATTAAGGGGGACGTCGGTGGTCTTCAAGAATAATGGGCGAGTTGGAAAAAGGGGTCCGCGCGCGTGGCGTCCTGTGATATACGGAAGCGAAGTCGAGCGAGGTCTTTTCGGAGGCAACGGCGGAGGAGCCGAGGGGGAAGGGGAGTGCGGTGTTGGACGCATGGGGGGATTGGGGGGGAAGGGGGGTAGCGGTGGGTTGCTAAAGCCTTCTGTCGCGCGCTCAAAAATATTAATTTTTTCGGCGGCTAGGTATTTTTACATTTTCGTGAATGTTTGTATGTGTATCTGTAAGAACCATATTTTTTTCCGCTTCATTATCTATGTGTTCCTCCGACATGCTTGCCGGGAAAAAAACGTTCCTACGGCAGTTACGAAGACGCATGAAAATAAATTATGCAATATAAGCTCCACTTGGAATTCGGCCAAACCTACCACTGCGAAAAGAAGTTAACATTTTATGAAGCTGTTATTACGCGCATCCTTATTCGTAATACTCATTAAAAGGTAGAGAAACAGTGAATGACGCATTGACTTCTTAGAGCCTATTTTTCCCTACTGCCAAAACTGGAGGTTTCTTGTCCGTCGGAAGAAATACAAATTTTAATTATGGTCAGAAAAATAAATTCCTAAAATTTCCATTTTTTCATTTTAATATTTACTAATGAAGATTTGAAATTTAGCTAACTCAGAAATACCCTTCACAGCATCAGTAGACTTATACTTTAAATCACCACCACAGAACTTTCCCAGACGAGAAGCCAAATTTACTGCGATTTTTTCTTGATTAGATTTACTGGAGTATTGCTCATTTATATCACAAAACATGATGACTTTCTATAGTGATCACCATTATTCAACATTAGTTAGTCTAGTATTTCCCAACCGTAAATTAAGATTGTGGCGTGGGAATTTTCTACAAAACTATCACGTGAAACTCATCTGGGTATTTATTTCCACTGTACATACGCCTTTTATGACAACACATAGTCCGAGTACAAGTGTTATTGACGAGACTATCATCCAATAAACAAGAGGTTTTAATCTCCAAAAGTGCGCCAGAATAGAAGAATGCAACTTTACACGCAGGTCTTGACCGTTACAGCGAGATAACCCTTTCGTTCATGGGCATTTATTTCCATTAACGCACGCAAACGGACGGAGATCGCTTCCGAATGAGCGCTCCACTATCGCCGGCACCTGACCTCCCTTCACACGGATGGTCAGTCTAATCATGTTCGCCTTTACACAGTGGCGTACATGCGATTCTCATCTCACGCATTTCCCGAGATGCCGGACAGCGTCTTAATTAGAGCGGTTGTCTCGAGAAGAGAGAGGATATGGGGAAGGCTGGAGAGGGCGGCGGAGGGGCGGTGGGGGAGGAGGTGGCTCAGGGGGAGAGCAGCGGGATGAAATTGAAAGGGACGGAGCGAGGGATGGAGGGAGGGAGGGGGAGAAAGGTTGGCCTCGGGGGAGAAATGTGCTGTTAGCCGAGCAAGGGACCGCGCGCACCATTTTTCGATGAGAACACTCGAAACGGAGGCGGCTAATTAGAGATTGGACGCAAGATGGCAATCTGATGCGCGAGTCCAAAAGTCGCATAGGTATAAATATTGGCAAACATGAAACATTTGCACTAAGTATTTGAATTAAAAGACGAGAGACAATGTAGACAGTCGAGACTTACGAATCTTAATTAAGTGCAAACGTCTTTCATATCGCTATAATTAAATCATTATCTATGTTAATATTGCACATGTTTATTAAGCTTCATTATAACTACCATAGTCATGCATGACTTGTGCATTGGATTTTTGGTAATGAATGTGGCGAAGTTGATGATGACTTAGATAATCTTCCGAAGTATCTAGAAGTGAGCGCATACGCCTATCCTAATCAAAAGGGAAAACTTTGCCATCATCAGTTATAAATAACCTGAACTAAATACTAGATTAACCCTTTAGTCTGCATGCCTCAGCTATATCTAGCTTGAAATTCAGACTGAATTAACGTTGCACAATTCATAAATTAAATTACATCCATACAAGCAAAGTGAACTTCAGGAAGTGCACCCATTAAACAAGGTAAATTTTAATGTGCATCTCTTGAACGAGGTAGACTCACTAAGGTTAGGTTACCTTTTTAATGGAAGTTTTTCAATCCTGTCTACGAATAACTATTTTCATCAGATCTGAAAAGAATTCGGTCATATGATATTATAAATGATTATATGATTCACAATTAGCCTACCAATAAATATACGATAATCTAAAGAAATATGCACAAGCATTGAAGCTTAAAATGCCGAAGTCAACGTCAACTGTCGAGTATGGGCCAAACTTTTAACACTAACTTTTGTAGATACGATAACTTTCCATAAAAAATCAACTAGTGTAAAATAACATTTGGACGGCACAAAATAAAACACAAATATCAAATAATTAACATGTAAAATGACACTCACAACCCAAATTAGTAGGCTATAGGGCATTCTTTTCAGTCTCCATGATATTTAAGTACTCAACCTTATAATTAAAATGAAAGATGATTAGATATTAAAATTATGATTGTCTCATTTATTTCACCTCCTAATAGCAAAGTTTTTTTTATTGATAATTTTTTTCACAGGCTGCAGCAGGAAAATAATTTCCATAGATAAAACTAAAAATTCCGAGTGTATTACTCCGCATACTATCATACATTCCTACAAGTCAATTTTTAGCTTATTATATGGCATCCAGTCGGCTCAATCGAGTATTCCACGGAAATGGAATGCTTTATTAGTATTGAGCATGTGTACCACTTTTGACCCGAATGATCTCTCTTCCCTCTTCTGCAAGTCTCAATTCAATATAGGAAAACTTGACAGTTTTCCTTTATATATCCACCACTTTTGTTCAAATAACATTTGCGACTCTAGCTCCCAAGAAATATGACTGCTCTATTTATGATGAAGGGATTTAATTTCAACTTCTCCACGGAAAAACGAATATTTACCCTTTAACTCAGGACTAATAACCTAAACGTGATTAGCAAAAGCAGCACAGGCGTAAGTCGCACGTACGTCTCGCCGACACCGGGTCGTGTATTCAAATTTTCATGCCAGAGATTTGCAAAGTCCACTTTATGAAACGACACCAATGCTAAATTCAGAGAGATAACCCCTAGGGGGAGGGGGCGACATGAAAGGAATGGGATGGAAAGGGGATAGGAGGGAATGTCGGCGTTCTCCTCCGCAGGATGGAGGAAATAAGGGGAGAGGAAAAGAGATCCGGTCGGGGAGGGCATAGCGGAGAGGGAGCTGAGAGGGAAGCGAGGCGGAAGGGGAGAAAGAAGGAAGCCCAGCAAGATTAAGAGGCGTTGGTACGCTCGGTGCGTAATGGTCCAGCCGGTGCGATTTCGATGAGCAGACCACGCACTGGAGGAGGAAAGGAATACGTGGGGCGAGGCGAGGGAGGGACGAGGAGATGGGAGAAGAGTTGCGTGTTCTAGGGAAATGGAAAGAGAGAAGAGAACGGAGGGAAGAGGACGGGATCGAATGGGGGCACGATCGGAAGGAGAGGGAAGGTGGCCAGGGGAGGCGTGGGGGGAACGGATGAGTGGATGCGGAGGTTTTCTGGACGGGGGTGTGGGAAGCAAGGGCTGGATTGACCGGAGGCGGCACGTCCCGAGCGCGTGATGGGAATCCACTGCGGGGCTTTCCCGCCCTGCTAGTGCCTGGCAGACCGGCAAACAGTGCGATTCCAACACTACCTCCAGGGGGGACACGGGGGTGGGGGACTGGGAAGAGGAGCAGAGGAGGGGGATTGGGCGATTCTCTCAAGTCTCATGCAGCCGACTCCGCAGTCATCGTTGCCCTCCGTTAGTGGGCTGGCTGGCAAGGATATCGATGCCATCGGTAGAGATCGGACGAGCTGTGTGGAGGGATGGTAATGGAAAGATTGGTTCCCGCTGCAATCAGCGGATCCTTCGACAGGGGAGTTGTGTGTGGATTCCAGCGGGGAAAAGGTGGCGCGACGGTTGGGGACGGTTGGGGACGGAAGGGTTATAGGGATGACGCGACGGTCCCTTCGATGAGTATCTCCTCTTCCACATCTTTACTTTACTCGGGTGTGTCCGATGCCAAAATGTATAGCTTTGCGATTCTTTCGCATATTTTCTCACTCGTTGCAAGGAGGTGAACTCGGTCATGACACGATGCCCACGTATAACAGCAAATGAGAGAGAAATTTGAACCACGGCTCGTTTATATTAATTTACACATATATTTATCATTAGCCCAATAGCTACAAGTTTCCGCTAAATTTTCAAAGGTTTATACGATTGAAAGGTTTTTAACTTCGAAGTGAATTTTATGTTTCACCTGTGCACCTTTGGCTATGAGAAACAAGAAACTAATGTTTAAATACCATACTATACTACACAGCAGGGGTTTAGTAGTGCAATCTGCAACACAACACTTACATTAAAAGTTTGAACACAAACACTTGAGTATAATATTTTCTTTCAAAGACTTTGTGAAATGCTATTGTGAGACTACATGAGTGCTTTGTAGGAAAAGGAAGTTTTTGTGGTCATTATTGCAAAACCTCAAAGAGAAGATATGGTATAAACGCAAGAATAATCATGAATTGCAGCATAAAATTTAAATGCTAATCCAATTTGAAATGAAAACGTTGAGTTTGATTGAAAGATCATATCATTTACGTCTTCAAATATGAAAACTTTGTAAAAATATTTTTCATAGTAATCATTAATTGAATAAGAAGGTTATTGGGTTTTGGCAAGATATTTAAAATTATGTAATATCTCTAGCCCTGTATAATGTATGGAAATGCTTTTTATGAGAAATCCTTAGAATATACTCCATATAATGGTGTTCAAAAAGGTTTTAGACAATAAAATATAATGAACATAGCCCGTCCAATAATGCAGTCTCCATTTCATGTTACTCCACTCTCGACTTCTTTCACGGCATCGTCTCCCTCACAGCCTCGTTATTCTATATCCCCCTTTCAAAATACATTAAAAAACTCGGCGGTTGCCATTATTCTGCCACAAATCTGAGGGATATAGATCCCAATGAAAAGAAAGGTGTCCTCGAGGAGGGTTTCTCTCCCTCCCTCCCTTTCCTTTCTTAAAAGCCAAACTTTTAAAAATAGACGGTGCGGAAGGATAAGAGGGGGATTGTGAAGCGGGCGGGACCTGGGCAACGGTGGGGTCGACCGACAGTGATTTCAAGATAACGCTTCGGTTTTTCCGTGGCACCGTCCGGTGGTCCCCTCACCCACCCTTCTCTGCCCCCCCCCCAATACCTCGCTTCTCAACCAAGTCCCTCTGGCCGCCGATCCTCTTGATTCCGAGTTACCCGCATTGAGGGATGTCTAGGAGCTAGCTGCGTTTCATTGGGGAGGAAAATAAGCAGTTGGTCCTGAGAGATGGCCGCAGGGGATGAGGGAGGAGAAGAGACTTATCAAGTGGAGACACCACAAAATGACTGCGACAGGCAGTTCGGAATATAAAGGAGCGCAGAAGAGATTAGAAGTAATGAGGAAACGAACAAAATACCGGTAGCTGTCACAGCCCATATTTCCGTGTTTGCTAAGAGAGAATTCCAGAACTCCGAGGATGAAAGAAGTACATAATTAAAAACGCCTGCGAGCTGAAATAAAAAAATCCACTGAGTACAAGCATTGGTTTGAGAGTAAGAGGAAACACGTAGTTCAATTTTTCTAGCACTAGAGAACGATCCGCACATATTTTATTGCATTAATTTTTTTAGGGTGAGCATATATTCAGCTCTGTTGAAAAAATATTTAGCACGAATATAATATATCTTCAGACAATCGATTAAGATTAAACTAAGTAAATGAAAAGTTTATGAAAGAATAGTAGAATTATCGGTCTATACAGAATATAAAACAAGATTTCTGCCATTATCTCTGTGGTAATATTCTCACACACCAGGGTTGAAAACATAAAGATACGAAGTTCTAGGTTAGCCACTTATAGCCTCTATTTCATATACTGGTAGACGAAAGGGCTGCTCGGAAAAAAAGCTGACATTGCAAAGGAGATACTGCATTTGAATGTCTTCAATTAAAAATTAACATTTTATGGTAGCATAATTTTTATTTATTTGTGATAATATCCATTTCTAAATCAATAAAATAAGAAAAAGTCATTATAATCCACAGGTTCATGTTCCGATTAATTAAAACATGGAATTCTGAGTATGATAATTTTTTTCATGCACAAAATATCTTTCCTGCAATACTTTCGAAAATGAAATGGCAGACTCAATGCTGTCATTTAAAGACTGAAAGAAGAGATATTTCGAATAATAAGCCTCCAAACCCCATTTTATGTCAGGCAAATGATGCGAAGCCAACTCAACATACGAGAAGGAAATTTCAATAGCAGGGCTATGCATTCACTATGTTTCAATTGTCCCCGTTTCGCTAAATTCCTCCGGGAGCGTGCGACGTACAACCCCGGAATTCCATGACTGAGCAGCCTCCCCACGGCGATGGTAGCGGACGGGGAGGCAGCCGCGAGGGGACTGGAAAGAGGGGTGGGAACGATGGCTCATGGGAATGGCTATTGTCCCGTAACTTTTCCCGATGACCGCTTTCGGCAGTGGTGGTAACAGCGGAAGCATTGATACTCACTTGTCGCGAAGCCCAGCATAACCGTGGATAATGGGGGCGGAGCATGTCCGGGGCGGGCGCGGGGATAGGGAGTGTGTAGAGTTCTGGGTAGAGAGAGGGACGGAGGGAGAGGTAGGATTGGAGTATCGGGGGAATGGGATGGAAGGGGGGATGATCGGAGGAAAAGGAAAGATTATTGGATTACCATTAGCCATCGAATGAGACTGAAGGGGCGTTCACTGGGACCCGTTGAGAAGGGTTGCTGCCACGTAGTAGAAGGGAGAACGGTTGGATGGGCGGTTTGATAGCCTTTCTGCGACCCACTTGCGTATCCCTTCTCAAACACTGCTGTGTTCATCTCTCTTTCCTCTCCCTCTGATAAAATTAAGAGAAAGGGTATGCAAATATGCCTATGCATGACATGTTCAGATTTATTACGCTGACGAATATTTGAATTTATTTTCTTTTCAAACTTTGTATTGATGGGCTAAAAAGGGATCATATCAAGTTTTAACCTTAGTTCTACTAATAAAAGACTTCCAACAGTTTTTTATTCTGACCTACATCTATAGGTCCTGGTCTACATCTATAGGACCTACATCTATAGGTATTGGTATATATATTACCAATTACCGACCCATTTCTTTAACATCGATCTCTTGTAAAATATTGGAACACATTATTGTCACTAACATTATGAGATTTCTTGATAGTAGGAAAATACTAATCCACAACCAGCACGGATTTAGGAAAAGCAGATCTTGCGAAACACAACTTGGTCTCTTCATTCACGATATACTTAGATCGGGAGAAAACAACACCCAAGTCGATGCAGTATTCCTGGATTTCAAAAAAGCCTTCGACAAAGTCCCACACAATAAATTGTTACATAAACTTAAATACTATGGGATCAATGAGAAAATAATTAATTGGATTAGAGACTTCTTGTTAAACCGCAAACAAATAGTAGTCATAGATGGGTTGTGCTCAACGGAGAGAGATGTTACTTCGGGCGTCCCTCAGGGAAGTGTAATAGGGCCTCTTCTGTTCTTAATATACATAAATGACTTAAGCACACACGTTAGTAGCTATCTAAGGTTATTTGCTGACGACACGGTGATATACAGGGAAATAAGGAGCCAACTAGATCGCGAGCTACTCTCTAGAGACTTAGACAATATCTCGGAATGGTGCAATAAATGGGGATTAACACTTAATATAGATAAATGTGCAGTTTTGAAATTTTGGAATAAAGGAAGCGAGGAACAGGATATAAACTACAAAATAGAGGGTTCAGTATTGACTACGGCAAATCAAGTTAAATATTTGGGGGTTGTTCTAACACCACACCTTTCATGGGGAGGACATATCAGGACAATATGCGGATCAGCTTTAAAGAAACTTGGCTTCATAAAACGGGTGGTGGGGAAATGTAATGAAAAAGTTAAAGAGAGGTGTTATTTTGCTCTAGTTAGACCTCATTTGGAATATGCCGCAAGTATTTGGGATCCGTGGGAGAAAATTTGGCAAAAAGAATTAGATAAAGTCCAGAGAAAATCCGCTAGATTCGTTAAAAATTGTTATGATAAAAACACAAGTGTGACAGGTCTCTTAGGGGATTTAGGCTGGGAACCACTTGAAGTGCGGAGAGAACAAGCGAGGCTTGGACTTTTAGAAAGGTTCAGAACAAACGAGTTTAAATATGACACTGAAGGAATTATAATGGCCCCACACTACTTAGGTAGATCAGACCACAAAGATAAACTAAGGGAGATAGATTCCAAGACAGATAGGTACAAATACTCATTCTTTCCCCAAACAATCAGTAATCATAATAGCAAGAAACCGAAGTCACTTTAGAAATATTAAAAACGTTGAATTTACAAGTCGGAACAAAATTAAACACTATAGAGATGTTAGGTATACTTTCAGGTGCATGTGTATGTTAGTTGGTAGTTTGAGTGTTTGCATGTGTGTGGGGTGTAAGTGTTCATGCATGAATGTATGCCATGTTTTTTTTATATATGATTTTGTCGTTATTGCATGCGGTTTTTTTTTTTTCTTTTCTAAATTACGGGTGGTGTCCTAGCACCCCCCGCCACACGCCCTTGCGGCGGCTTGCGGGGTATTAAGTAGATGTAGATGTATAGAAGGAATTTAGCTTGAAAATAAGATGACAAGCTAAGTTTCTCTAATGCCTTATAATGTTCACAGTTGGTACACGGGACTTATTAACAAATTCATAAAATTGGCCAAGGTAAAAAATTTAGAATAAAAATTATATGGTCTCAGTTTTATCATAACTTTCAGGGTAATAGGTAAACTTTTTCTCTTATTTAGATGGTTGCCTTCTGAAAGGCCGAGTATTTAAGGTACAAGTAAACTACCTCCAAAAATAATTTTTTGCTCGAGTTGTTTAGGCATTCTTTAAAGAGATATCTTAACGCCAGCTTTGATAAATGAGTGACTTGTTGAACTAAAATAGGTTGCCTTCGTTTGGTAAGAGAGAAGAAAATTTATTAATAGCCGTATAAATGAAATAAAACATCTCATAGGGAGGTTCGTACCGACGGTTTCTGTTTAAAAAACTTCCTTTTACCTTAAAAATAAAAATATCTCCGGCGTCTATTCACTAGTAATTAGATAAGAAGCAACCCATACGTACAGTTATCAAGAAATGGGAGTTCGCGCATGAGATGAACGTTTTTTTTATTAAAGGTGGGAATAGCGCTACTGAAATTTCAACTCATTGCTTATTCAGCAACGAAGTGTGATTACGATAAAATTAGGAAATTGTCCAAATAAAACTCTCTCAAATTTTCGAATGGTTTTCTAACAGCATTCCTATCCCCAACGCCATCAGACTACACTCGCATTACATGATCCATTAAGCAACCCTTTTCCTCCTTTTATTTCTTTTCAATCACATAATGTTTTTAATTCCACTTCCACCATTTCACCCTTTTCTTGCACTCTCTCTCGCCCTCCCCTTTCCCTTTCACGGCCCTTTTTTTCTATTACGGGACTCCTCTCCGAAATGTCTTTCTCTTTTTATCCCCCTCTCTTTCCTTTTGCCGATTCCGACGCTCCCTCCCGAAAGGCCTCTCTCCTAACGATCCGGAGCCTGCTAATTACGGGAGCCCGCCGGGGGAAGCGCAGCCCCACGCCAACCAACCAACGCCCCACGGGCATTGGGCTGGTACGGGGCTGCTCGCCCTCTCGGCGGCCACCTCCCAAAGCACATGCCCAAAGCGTGGACCCTTACTCTCCCGCCCCTCAACCGCGCGACCTTTACCCTGCCATTCCCCCACCACCCGACGCTCCCGCCCACCATCGCCACCCACGCCCATGCATTCACACATACACGCACACATACTCATTCTGAAGCCGTCCTCACTTGTTCTCTACCTCTTTCTCCAGTTCTCCCGACCGCCACACGCCAAAAGGGATTTCCTCTTTCAAAAACCCTGAACGTACTTCTCCCGTCCACCTTCCAGCCTCTTGCATATTCTCCTTTCCTCACTCTTCATTTTTAGTTGCTCTTTCTCTCGAGTCTCTCTCCCTTTCTACATCTCTGTC
Source organism: Hetaerina americana (assembly GCF_022747635.1). Classification (NCBI taxonomy): domain Eukaryota; kingdom Metazoa; phylum Arthropoda; class Insecta; order Odonata; family Calopterygidae; genus Hetaerina; species Hetaerina americana. The sequence continues at coordinate 21,692,135 of NW_027286874.1, read as the reverse complement.
GTAATGTAAATTAATATAGCTTGTTCATACACGTGCTAACGTTATTGCCGAGAGAGAGAAAATAACATTAACTCACGGTCCGCTAGTGATTATATAACCTTGATTACATTATGCAATGGTAATGGTAACTTTTTCGCTGAGTGATATATATATATATATATATATATATATATATATATATATATATATATATATATATATATATATATATATATATATATATAAGGGGGGTAAGGCAATTTTGCCACGCCAAATTTCGTCAGTAGCTGCTGTCTGTTTTTGTTCCTCGCTCAAGACTTCACGCACCAGCTTCGCGCACACTTTCTTCATCGCAAGATCCTCTGTTACAATGATATGGATGGTTCCGACTGAAAGGCCGGTCTCCTCACTGATAGGGACGATGGTTAAAGGCCTGTCAGAGTCCTAAACCTTTTTCACTTTGACCACCTGAGCATCGGTTGAAGCGGTCGTCGGGTGTCCGACGCGGTGCTCGTCTTCGACTAGCTCCCGGCCTGCCTTAAACAATTTGTGCCGCTTAAAAACTCTTGTACGGCTTAAGGCATTATCCCTATAAGCCTGTTTAATGAGTCTTAGGGTCTTTAACGCGGAGTTCCCCAGTTTAACGCAAAACTTCACAGCGTAGCGTTGCTCGACGGTGCGCTCCATGCTGGAGCGATGACAACACAAACAATCACACGTCACGAAATACACCTCCTGTCTCAACGCATGCCCAGTGGTGACTGAACTAAGTTTGCCTGAGAGGTGGGGGACCCCTCTACCGAGCCAAGCTACTTTCCTATGACCTCGGAGTGCCCTGACTAGTTGACCGGTGCCGTCGTAAATCGTAGATGTTGCTGTTGACTGCGGCCGTCAGGATCTTTAGAGAATGGCTTTGAAATACAGAATCAATTATTGAGCTCTCAAAAACTACCAAAAATAATTTATCCTAATTATAAATAAAACAGCGAAAATAAGCCAAAATATTTCTCCAAAACTCTTTCAATCAAAGAAAAACCACCAAAGGTTAGTAAATTCTACGTCACAATATATGTAAAGGACAAAACGTAGAATTAAATAACACGGTCCTTAGAAAACACACGTTTTGGTTCGCATAATAAGTAGGATAAAAAACAGTATTAAATGATATAAACAATGGACTATTAAAACAGTATTAAATGATATGAACAATAGCGGCACGTATAAACTAAAATGAGGGGGAACTGGCAAAATATCAATGAGAGCACACACAGATCAAGAGTTTTTAACTCATTTCATTTTTAAAACTAATGAAACTCACGAAGAATTAAGAGACCAATGAGATTCTGAGGATATTCTACGGGAATAGAATTTGTGGATTTACCCCTCTTTACTTTTCAATTCTAATTTGCACGTTATTGGATACATTTTTACTACATTCTGAGGTGTATGCGTGTATTAGTTGATTGTATATGCATTTGCATGCGTGTAATTAAAAAATATTTTTGCATGAATAATTTCGCCACTTCGGGTGTAGTTTTGCATAAATATGTTGTTTTTGCGTGTGGTTTTGTTCTCTTTTACGGGTAGTGACCTAATACCCCCCCGCCACACGCCCTTGCGGCGGCTTGCGGGGTATTATGTAGATGCATGCAGGCTCCTTTTTTCTCCTTCCACGTATTCTAATGGACTTTGAATGCTGAAATGCTAAATGAAACATTTAATTAAATGATAGAAATGCAACATTCTAAAGGATATCTCAAGGGGAGGACATATTCGGCAAATGTTTCCTGGAGGCGACAGACTTTTTCAGTGGTATCCCGTTCCTTACTTGTGATGCTTAGTGGAAATCACTTTATTTGAGTGACCTGACTTTCGGGTGGGTTGTTACACTGACGCCTTTCGTTAAGATTAATTAGGTGGATGCCGTCTCCGGGTTTCCCTCCATACTTCCTCTTTTCCCATCCATTCCTAATGGCCTAAGCTGTCGATCGCTACTTATACTACTCTAAACTACCATATATACTTATATGTATATATAAGTGTATAAATACTTATACTATTCGAAAAATGTTTTGGCAAATTTTGACAAATATTTGGAAGTATGTACATATATATCCCCATGAGTTTAGTGATAATAATAAATTGACATGCAAAGCAGTGAAAGTATTGATTACAAATTTAATAAATGTACATGGGAGGAATTTCAATGCGGGTAAGATACACGCCCGCTTGAGTAGACGTTAAATATTGCTATATTTCAGATTTATCCATGAAACATGTATGAAGCCATTTACTTGAATGCAAATTATATGAAAAGTATAAACGATGTTTGCGACAGAAGCTTATGTTTACTTGGAATAACCACTTTGATAGTCTAGTAAAAATATTATAGAGTATTATTTCCTCCAAGTATTACTAATATAAGAAAATATCGCTGCGATCTATAAATTCGCGGTTTCATTGAATGGTTTTCCATGGTGTCTGAGAGAAAAATATTTCATATTATGGGATAAATCAATATTCGTAGAGAGTATTTCCGTAGCTAAGTGACGTACACTTGACAATCAGAAGAAAATATCATAATTCCTTCCGAAACACGGGAGATAAATTGAGATGTCACTCTAAGCAATCATTTATTTTTTCTAGTCTCCCCTCATTTCATGCTACTCCTTCCTCGTTTATCATTTCTCGTACCCATCCTCCCATACCAGGAAAGAAGACACATAGCCCTTTTCCCCACTCGAGCGGGAGAGCAGTGACACAGCAAAACCTCCATCTTTGGACGAATAAAATTTCCATCGGGTTGAGAGGAAAATAAATCACGAAGACTTCACGATTTCTATACCAGGATGTAAACCGTACGGGATGCCAGGCCAAGATGATAATATCGAGCGAAAATTCGGAGAGAGATAGAAAGTGGGAGAGAGGGCGGGGGGTGGAAGAGATGGGTTCTGAAGATGGAAGGAGGGGGGCGCTATGAAAAGACGGACCGGACCTCCATTTCATCCCTCGGCGCCAACCACCTCCGTCCCCCTCGAAAAAACAACCCCTCCGCCTCCTTTATCCGCTCCACTCTTTCCTATATTCCAATGCCCACCACCTCATCCCGACATCCCTCCCATCCTTCGCCCGCGCCTCGAACCTCCTCCTCTTCCTGCCGCGTTCTTTCAGCCAAACTCCCGGCGAAATGATTTAGTTCATCGACCGAGGTATTTAATTAAGGTCCGCTCTTTGACGGAGGGTAGTGCGTAGGTAGGGACGTGGGGATGGAGTGCGAGAGTGGCGAGGGGAAGGAAGAGGGTGTGGGTGGAGCCCCAAGGTTGGTGGGGTTCGCGGGGACGCAAGTGAGGCCGGAGGGATTGGAAAGGAGGGGTGGGGGTTGCGAGGGATGAATTCGGCGGGAGAGAACGAGAGAGAGAGACTTCCTTTTTCGCCCGGGTGGACGAGGGGTGGTGAGAGATAGGGATGAAAGGCGCTCCGGGATGGATATTTGGAGGAGAGAACAACGTCTTAATCGGGAGGGAGAGAGCGAAAAGTGTCCCGAAGATGTACGATTTGAATTGAACGGATAGGCCAAAATCGGCGAGGGTGATACCGGGCGAATCGGAATGAGAGTGGGGAGCATAGGAGAATGGTGGTTTCCACAGGAAGGGGAATGAATTTGCGGGGTAGCGTAATGCAATGGCTAACGTGAAGAAGAATCTGGGAGAGAAATTTTGTATGAGCGCGTGTGCAAAAGGGGGATTAAAGACTTCCTCTTTTTTTATCTTACACCCCCGTGATGAGATGTAATCTTTTTCGAGGGCGTGTGTGGGGAAGTGGGATTGGGGTAGGAGGAGGGGGTTAGGGACGTTGAGCGGAGAATGGAGCCAGGGAAGAGGAGATGAATCAGAGTGAGAGGAATGAAAATGAGGTTTTATAGAAAATGGATTTGAAAAGGTTGAATCTCTTTACATGAGAAATTTCGAATATGCCGAGATAATTACGTAAAACTCGTTACCCTCGCTCTCTCGCAAAACCATATCCTTTCTCAAGTATTCACCTCTCTCCATCTTCCTCTTGGGGTTGAATGTAATGCGAGGATATCGAATTAATTAGTGATAGTAATGAGATATTACCTCGAAATAAGAGTGAACTAGACCGGGCAGTTATTTTAAAGACTAACAAAGATGAGCAAACACCGATTTCGGAAATATGGGTGGTCCCAAGTGATTATACGATATCCGAACAAGATAAGTCAATGAAGATGATTTAAGCGATAGCTCCAGTATTAAATCCGAAAAATGATTTAAAGTATAGGAGCCAATTTATTTCATTTTTAGCCCACCTGAATTTTCTTTTAAGTTGACTACATTAACACCCTTTGGATTTAGGAAGTATTCGTATATCTGTTTACAAGGTGGTATTGTCCGTTAGCATATAGAGTTGGGGCAGACCTACGTTAAGAAGACCAGGTTGCCATAGCCAGCTTCTTAAATGCAAAGTCAATGTTTTCAAGCAGTGACAAAATGATCGACAGGAAATTCAAATTAATTATAGACGTGATAACTGAAATTCTACTTTAAACCTAATAAATAAAAAATGAGGTTTTGGAGACCACTGTATTTTGGTAACATTTTTCTTGGTGTATTTTCTGTACCAAATCGTTTATATTGTAGGAGAAACATTACAATTACTCCTAAGGATGCGTGGTCAAATTTTCATATCTGGTAACACAGGTCGTTTCCAAAACTCTATTAATAATGAAAACGTTCCTTGTGTATCGATGGAATGAACAATTTATTTTAAAAGGAGAATTTTTTCATCATTTTATTACCTAACAAGTTAATTAAATCGAATAATATTAAACTCCGCGTTTGCCTTAGGATAATATTTTGCAAACGTAAGGTGTGCTTCATGACAACACATCCGGGCATCTGTTTAAGACTAATAGTGTAATTTACTATTATCTTTAAGCATAGTTTTTCCTTAGAACAGGATTTTGCTTGAAATAAAGCTGAAAAATTAGATAAAAGGATATAGCAAAAACTGCGTTCCTTTTTTACTTAAGCCCTTCGATTAAACTTTCTCTTTTATCCATTAAAACGAGCCTTTTTATGACCTTTGCCTCCTTCGCCCTCCCTCTTAATCGCCCAATCTAGGGCCTTTCATCTCGCTGGCTCGCCCCACGGCACCCAAAGCTAATTCCTGACTCCGCTTTCTCCTCCTTTTCTCTCTTCTTCACACAATCTTCGAAAATGCCCTTTAAAATTTCTCCTTACATCCTAATCCTTCGTAAAATTCACCTTTACTTTTATCATTTTCATTTCAGCTTCCTTCCCTTTCCTCCTTTTGCCCTCACGGCCGCCACTCTCTATCTTATCTTATTCACATTCATTTTAAAAACCTCCCCAAAACTCGCCTTTGGCATCTTTAAACCCATTTCTTGCCTCACTCACTGCCCTCAGTCTGCCAAAGCACTATATTCTTAAATGCCCGCTAGCTTGCCTCATTTACTGCTCCTTGTTATCTATTTTTATCTATCTCACTCTTTTTTATCCTTTACCTCAATCTCATGAAATGGCCGCTTTTCACCTCTCCACACATTTTCTGAAAATATTGAGGAGCCCACAATCCATATAAAATTTTCATTACTTCCTTTCCGCCGAGATGTTAGTTTTCTACCTTCTTTTTTTATATCAGTTGCATTTATCGTAAATGCAGTTAAAATATTAATTTTTAAGTAGTCTATTAAATGTGTAATTTATCAACTTTACACGGCACTTCTCTGGATAATATTTTGAAATTTTCATTTTTCACGTTTACGTGTGTGTCGCTCGAATTTTGTCTGTAATCTCAGAGTACTTTTAATTTTTCCCGCGTGAAACCTATAAAATAAAAGTTCCATGACTGCAAATTTTTCATATATTAAATTCAATGCCTTGTTATGGTATGATACATTTTCCCTCTTGATAGCACAAAATCAGGTTAACTTAAGCCCTTATTGAAGTACATACAGCTGAATCTTCAAAATCGGATAACCAAACTGCAATAATTTTTTTGTCTTTTTTCAATCAACTGGAAAAAGCAAAAGAAAGTTGAGAATCTTCTGTCATCTAGAAGATGATATGTAATGCTTAGAGAGGGAAGACAATCAACTTTAAACGGAGCTGGACTAGGAGCACCAGATACTGCTTGTATCGAAGTAAATATTAACACCACTACCACTGGTATGAGAGAAGACCTTCGAATAACGTTAATAAAATCAGAAATATTGAAAACTTATAGTGAGCTGTCAACACGCTAGTAACAGAAAATGCTCAGAAGACGGATTTGTTTGCGGTAGGTACTATGAAACCCCCCGCGTCATCGCGAATGTCTCGCAAGCATCAACGTGAATTGTGCTCCTCATCCTCCCAATAAACCAGGCTTAGCCCTATGATTCATTTCCTTGTTCCCAAAAATGAAGAAGCACTTTCATGGAAAGGATGTAGGCTAACTGAACATGTTTCAAATTGCAACGGCTGCTGCTGATGAAATACTAGAGCCTGATCAATGGCACTTGTTATGCATCACACATAAAACTAACAGTATAGCATGCACTTGAATTTTTGTATGATAATATATACGAATAAAATAGTTATGACCACACTTCATTCAATGGATCACGTGTGCCACACTAATATTTCGTTTTCGGATTTCATTTTGTGGGTTTCGTTTCACCTGACGAGGACAAGTTTGATGCATTTGTTAGATCTAGTGTAAATAACGTGCATGTCTTTAAAGTTGTTCACTTTAGTTCGGGTTAGGCACGATGGAAAAGGCTAATTTTAGGGCATTACAGCAAACAACCTTTTACTGATTTATTCCATACTACCCTGTGGTTATGTATATTTTTCCTGTTAGTATGTACGAGGGTTGGCTGAAAACTAATGCACACATACTTGTAGACCACAAACAAAATGACTTAAGAAGCACTTATGGTGGCATGAGTAACAAAGCTTCCCCCTCAATATGCATGCCCAGATTTGAGGTCGTTTCATTCATCCAGTGTATTTTGAGAAGCGAAAGTATGGAGATATGTTCTAGTACTATATCAACGCGAGTTAAACAGCGTGACTTAAAAAGTGACTCCTACTGACATTCATCGTCGTTTACAGTCTGTTAATGGTGACGATGCTGTTGATAGTTCTACTGTTGATCGATGGGTAGTAAAACTTCGTGGTTGCGAGCCTGGAAAAGCAATATTTGTTGATGAAACTTCTTTTGACTTTTTGGGATGCTCACCGAGTTTATAAGATCGATTTTCTGAAACGAGGGGAAAAAGTAAATTCTTCTGAGTATATACAGACTCTAAAATGCCTCCGACGTCAAGTTTGTCGTGTAAAAGGCAACCTGGAGCCAATAATCTTCCAACATGACAGCGCTCTTCCATACACCTCGCGTGCAACTGGAGAGGCTATGCGAACCTGAAATTTGAAACGATTCCACACTTCATTCCCTGATTTTGTGCCTTGCGATTTTTATTTTTTCCTCAAATGAAGGGACACCTCAAAGATAATCATTACACCTCGTATGATGAGATGAAGGCAGCTGCCAAGTCCTGGATTCGAGAAAAGTCGGAGGAGTTTCTCAGTGACGGAATGAGAAAACATGTTAAACTTTGGGATAAATGTGTTCGGCTTAACAGGGACTATTTTGACACATAAATAAATGGTTTTAAAACTTAAGAATTAAACTTTAATGTTTTTGCCTGATCTTGCTATTTGTTTTTTTTCGCGCTCTACAGGCATATGTGCATTACTTTTCAGCCTACCCTCGTATTTTCACATATGTTTTACATATATATTGACAGATGAAAGAATACAATAAAAAATCTTCCATGAACAATAGAAGAGAGTTTTAAAACGACTTAAGATGTAAATTAACTGCATACGCCCTCGGTGGAGTTACAACTTCATTTGACATGGCGCAAAAATATAGTGAGCCCCAAAAGAGAAGGGGATGTGGGAGAGCGCCTCTTCCTCCTTCATAAAGGCGCACTCAAAGTCTTTGCTCCTGACGGAACTCCTGTCTCCCACTCCTCTCAGTTTCTCAGTCCAACAGCCTTCGATTCTCTCCCTCGTCCCTTTCCACGCTGCGCGTAATTCCGTGAGAAGATTACGGAGTCGAGTTAACGGTCGAAAGGTGTCGTAGTTAACCCCCTGTCCTCCTTTCCACCTCCTCCCGACCCAACCCCTTCTTCCGCGCTCGTGAGCGAGGAGCCCTAACGTGTACGTAAAAGAGGAGAGGGATAATGGAGAGAGATGAGAGGCGGATGGGGAGAGAGGACTGCTTAAGAAGGCGAGGAGGGAGTGGGACGGTGACAATGGCGGCGGCGGGATCAAGGGGAAGGAGTGGGAGATGTTTTAAGGGGGAAATGAAGATGAAGGGTGAGCAGGAGGACAGACAAAGCGGGCGAGCCAGAAAGCGGACGGCAGATCGAGGAAGGGAGAGATAAGGAAGCCTTTGCTTTCTCAGGATCTTCTTAAGGGATAGGATTAAGCCCGGATAAAGGTGGGTTGTAAGCTTTAAAGGTATTAGGATCGTCCGAAATGTGGAACTGGTAATGGTTTAATATACCGTTAACAATGCTTGCCACGGATTACGAATAAGACATTTTCCGGGATTCGAGCTCTTGATGTCAGTGAGGTATTCTAGGAGTTAATTACTGTCAGTTTCGGGTACACTATTGGTGGCTAGTTTTTAAGCGCAAAGAACGCGTTCCAAACAATTGATATGAAAGGTGTGATGAAAATATTGTTAAGTCAGAGGAAAGCTACGATTAATTTATTGCGAATAAGCATACCAAATAAAAGTAATTTGATAATATGTTTGACTGGGAATTTCCAAGGTAATTTTCCACTCTGAAAAATACGAATCTATCATTAAAATATCCTCAGAACCCTAAACGTATTAGCACCGTACATTTTGTGAAAGGATGACAGAAACTGCGCCGCATTTTGATACAAAAATTATGGTGTTGTGGAACAAATAAACAACGACTATATTTAAATGCATGATACTCCTGGGAAATAACTGTTCAAAAAGTAAACCTTATATTTTCAGGCTTAACTTTGTCGAAACTTTCAATATTTGAATAAAATGAAGGAAAAGGATGATACAAAGTGTCGAAACCCGAGGCGTGCGAATAAAAATAGTATAGTGGTAATCAAAGGAATTATCATTCCTCTCTAATTTTTAAAGGGGTAACTTAATTGATTTTTATGCAAACTGTGTTTCGCTAAATATGATTTTGAAGTAAAACCAAACGTCCACATTCCCTTTAGAATTAGCCAATAAGATGAGATCAGCTTTAGAGCGAAACCTCATCCCACTCAAAGCCTCTGTGCCTTAGCTCTCATTCTCTAGCCTTAATTATCACCGCGTTCTCACATTCGAATCCTAAACCCTTCCCTTCCCTCCATCCACTGAGCAGGGTTCCGCTGCACCAGCAAACAGCGCCCAGCTAGATCGAACCCTCCATTTATGGAACCGCCGAGTTTTGGCTTCATTCCTTGTGCGACCTCACTTCTGGAATCTCAACATACTATTCTCCAGATGGCGCCGTGGGATGATCGGATCCCGTCCTCTGTCCCGCACCTATCACTTCCAACGTTTCACTTTTCGCACATATACATATTCACAAAACTTTGTCTGAGTCAAGGGAACATGTTCTCAGAAACTCCCTCTCCTCTCTTCTCCTCTGGTGCATTCCAGGTCGCCCTAATGACCTTCCCATCTTTAATTTCTCGCCATTTCGTATTTCAGCAGCCACACGGAGACATAAGATGAAACTGGAAGCAGTCAAAAGTCCTTCATGCTATCCTCAGCCCCTACCCTAGTTTAAATCTTTCGGAACACCATCCAAAGAGATGATCCGCTACCTCCTTTATCTACACAGAATAATATGGTAATAATCCGGTTGCCTTTTCTGGCTATGATAAATAGGGAATTTATAGAAAAAGGATGGAAGGAAAGGAATAAGGAGCTGCTAAAAAAAGCATGAAAGGGAAAGAAACACAAGAGCACACCTAAATAAAACGGAAAAATGAAAAGAAACGAAAAATTGAGATTAAAAAAAAGGAAATATGCGTAGTTTGAGAAAAATTAAATGCTCAGTCGGTGAATGTTCAATATTGATGGAATGTTTCAGAGAATGATTTACATTTAGAATATTCAATGTTAGGGGTAAACCATTTAAAAGCAAGATATAGTCAATCAAATATTTCATCCAAACAAGAAGGCAAACGGGTAATCAGTCCAAGATGATTAAAAGAAAACTGGGTTTGAAAAAACAAGTCGACATTTTACCGACAAATCATGAACCTTTAATATTAAAGGAGTTTTTATTAAAATTTATAAAATTTCAATTTATAGATTTTCAGGGTATGGACACCATCCCAAATGTAAAGTCACACTGGAAATACTCTTCACTGCAAAAGCACTCCCATTCACTCTACAAATAGCGATTACGCATATGAGTCAGCAGGAGTAAAAGTTTAAAAAACAAAAGAAGAAGAGAAAGCAGGGATACAATAAAACTGAACGTGGTTATAGAATTAGGTGGAGGAGATTGATTTTGAAGGATGAGACTAAACAAAAAACTCTTTGGTGGAAGAAAGTATTGGAAGGACATTTGGTAAGACCTCAGAAGAGGGAAGAGATGGAAGAGAAGAAGCAAAAGAAAAGTGGGGAGAGGATGAGAGGGAGTTGCTCAAGAGGAAGGGGAGGTAAAAGACCGGCTTTGCAAGTAGGAAGAGAGTGGATAGAAGTGGGAGATAATGCCGCCCAAATGGCTACGACAATGGTTCCGAGAGGGAGGTCGGCTGGGGAGGAAGGAGCGAGCGGCTGCGATCGAGAAATCTTAGGGAGAAGTTCTCGGATGGGACAGTCGTCTCTCATCCATACTAACAAACCCTTCTTGCCCATTCCAAACAACCCCCTTTTATCGCTCACCGGCCCCAAAACCGTATCCTCCGCCACTTTACCCCATTATGACATTCCTCGCTACCCCTGACCCTTTGACCTAACCACCCTCAAACCCCTCCTCCCAGTCTAACCTTCCAACCAAGTCGCCTACGCTCCCCCACTCACTCGCTATCTCAACCTTTCCCTCGGCTTACCCATTACCCGAGCAAGACATAAGGACCGTGCTCACTCCTTCCCTCCTTTCCACAGCGAATAAGTCTTTCTTCTCGCTCTCTCCCTGCAGCCGCCCCTTCCACCCTCCTTCCTCCCCGGCCACATTCTCTTCCTTTCCCCGACGCCCTCCGTCCTTCCGACGGAAGTTAGCAGAGGGCGCGGCGGATACGGACGGGGTGAGGGGGCACAAAAGAGCCACAGGGTAGGGGAGAGCGAGAAAGGGCGCGGGTGGGCGAGAGGGGCGGAAGATTGGGAGGGGGGTGGAGGCGACTTTATATCGAGCAACTCGAGATCCTGTTTTAAGGGGCTTCTGGAGTGGAGGGACTTAAGGGAAGAGTTAAGGAGAGATGGATGGGGGAGGGGGCCCACACGCACAGGAAGGAAGGATGGAGCGGGTGGAGAGGGAGGGAACATCGACGATGAATAGAGAGGATCGTGTGGGCGAAAAAAAATAAGTGCCGTTTTCAATGATAAGGGATTATATTTTGCGATGCGGAGAGGATGACATAAACATTCCTTACTTAGGAAGAGTCTAGGTGGGAGTGTGCCGCAGTCCGCCAATGAATGCGGTGCCCTTGAACAGATACGGATCCAAAACGGTTCTGCCTCATCCATGCTAACGAGGTATCTAGAAATTAAAGTTTGTTGCCTTCTCTTTGAGCAACAAAGTCCACTTCATCGAATAGAATTATTTTTTGTCATTCCGTGCTTAAAATAGATACGTTATCTCCAACCACACTTTAATTTTAATAATTGATTTCACTAATCGGTAGAGGTAATCCATAATCTCTCCAGTCAAATGACCTGTTCAAATAAATAGCTAAAGGAAATAAAAAACGGCAAAAGCAGAATATACTTGAGCTTAAAAGAAGCAGTATTGGTTTGAAAAATCGATTTTCACCACTATATCCACTGTCATAAGTCGAGACCGAGTTAGTTAGTGTCTCACTCAGCTGCAGCAGCAAACGTGAATGGCTTAGGAAGTTGGAAACGAATAAAAGGCTAAAGTAACCTCGTGAATGGTGAACTTGGTGAATAACCCATAGAGTATCGGCCCATATTCCAGAGTCAAACTTGAGCCATGGGATAACTTTGAGATAACGGTTCAACTGCAAACACAGGCTACGGCCACCTCAAAAAAAAAGGATATAACACAAAATCAATTGTAAAATCTATTAAAATACTGCTTTGCATCTCCATTTCAAAGAGTTCCGTCGTGAAATATAAAAAAGAGATCCGGATAAATCTGGCCGAGCTGATAATGAAAACTTTGGTGTGCCATGTTTTCAAAACACTTCAACATTTTATCAATAGCTAATTAGGCCATTATCCACTGTAATGCATTTAAAAATAAAAAAATTAAGACCCCTATTCAACTTTATACTGAAGGATTCCACGTAAAAATAGTGTTAATTGGTTCATCCTCGTACTCTTGTATCAGACCGGACATGCGTCAGACACCGGAATTTTGCGTGAAAGATAAAAATGTCGGGCTGCTAAGGAATACTTATTATATAAATTTGATATTCAATGGCAAATAATTTAGGGTGATATTATAAAAGATCAATTCGGTCACATATAAACAGGATGTCATGTTGCTCAAATTTCATCCCCAAATCCCTAAATTTCCATCTGGAATTTACGTTTCCCATTATTGCAAATTAGTTTAACCATTTAAACTTTGTACTGTACACCAAATTAGAGTCAACCAGCTTTTTCAGAATTCATTACATTGGCTAACCACAAAAAATCACGACAGGAGTGATTGAAAAGCAATAAGTAACGAAAAATATAAACATGATAATAGTTTTACGTATTCTTACATAAAAGTGCAATATAAAATACGTTCGTAAAAGTTGAAAACAGGTGAGTAACTCGCAGCCTGATGCGTGAAATTCATACTGCGTTAGGATTGATGCTACAAGGTGAGCTCTATCCTCACTTAAAAACTTAAAAGTTTTTTACTTGGTTTGACTGGTGCTTCTTAAACATGCATTCATTTTACGATATTCTACTTATTAATCCCTAATATATAATTTTTTATCGAAAACTTCCTTTTGCTCGCTTTAGATTATTTCTTTCATTTTGCGTAAATTCTGCATGCCTTAATATGGACTTCAAAAACTACTCTCTCCTCTCCTCCACTCTGCTAGCCCGATACACTCCCCCGAATCCCGGCCTTAAGGATATCACTGCTTTTCAATATTTCCTCCGTCCACTTTTTGGACATCCTCACTCCCTCTCTTATCCCACCTAATTTCAAACTTTAGCCTTTTTCTTCCTCCCTGTCCACCATATTTTCTCAACTCTTCGCCATATTCACATCTCCAAAGCATCCAATCTACGCTCATCCTCTCACCTCAAACACCAAGTTTTATATCCATGAATCTCTACGGTCCATATTTAATTTTTTAGTAATCTCTTTTCCTCATATTCACTTCACAATCTTCACATTATATCTTCAAAATTTCTTCTCCAAACCATCATTTTCTTCTTCTAGAATATACTTCTTTTGCAGAGGCAATTACCCTCCTAAATTCTCTTAACACTGTCTCTATTCCTCTAAATCAATACCCAAATACATAAACTACTGCAAATACTCTAGTTTATCCCCACCGACTTAAATGTTCAACTTATCTTCCTTCCTTACTTCTTTAGAATCTCATTAATTTTGTTGTCTTATGGTTAATTTTCATCCCATGTTTCTCATATTGTTCGTGTAAAGCACTCAATAATTAGCATTTCACGTCCTATCAGACTGATTATTACTAGAATATTTGTAAACCTGAGTTAATTATCTCGCCGTCTAGTTTTATTCCCCTATCAAACTCTTACCAAGTTACCCTAAACATTTCCTCACCACGTATGATAATAATTACCGGTGACAACTGGCATTCCTGTCTCACCCCGCTGCCTCATTCCTAAAATGATCACATCCCATTCTGATTTTCCATCTAATATCCTGACATTTTCCGTCTCATTAAAAAACTTACAAGTTTCAAATTAGCTGCTTATCGCTCAAATCTGCGCCCATATTCCGCAATATTTCCATTAACCTTGCTTACTATTTTTTTATTGAAGGCCTTCTCAAAATCCATGAACTAAACAAAGATATCATGATTAAATTAAATATTCCTTACTACTAATACTCCGATCACCTCAATGGAATTTCACGGCCATTTCCCCTTTATAAACCCATTCTACTATTCTTTCAGGTAACTTTTTCCGCTCTTTTGTAACCATATCTTGATAATTCTCATAACTAACTTTACTATGCGTTAAAATATACTGTCGTCTTATAGTCCTTAGATTCAGTTCCTGTACGCTCTTTCGAGATGAGGATCATATTGCGGTGAAATCTGAGGGTGTTAATCAACTCCCCGAAGACGATAATTTTTCAGATATATTATCTACTCCTACTGCCTTGTTTGGATTCATCTCCTTTAAAACCTTTTTCTATCTGGTTATCTTGGATTCCGGGCCCCAACTATCCTTGTCTACATCACATTCTCTTCCTAAATCTTAACTGGCCGTCCTAATATCTCTACTATAATGCCCTTATACATATTCTTTCCACCTCCACTGAATATCTGAAGTGTCTTATCTGTCTTACCTCGTATGGGTATAATTTTTACCTTCCATCATCCGGGCAATTTTCATACCTTCTTATATGGCGCTATTTCTTCTCCTTACACAGATATACTTTTCCGCCTAAGTTAATCATTTATTTTTTACCATTCTTCCTCCTATGTTAACCTTATTCTATTTTAATCTTTCATTCTCTCTCATAATCATCTAACCTTTGGTTTTGCAATACCAATAGTTTGTATCATTTCCAATCCGTTTTTGCTACGCTTCATATCACCATTAATTTTTCTTCCGATTCCTTTTTGCTTTTACCAATTCGGATATATATTTCTTTTCTTGGTAATTCAGTTTTACTTCCATTGAAGCTTCAAGATTGGATTTAGACAATTTCCTACCGATGCTATTAATCTATGATCACGAAATTATTTTCTGATTCTGCATTTGTACTCAGGAATCTGTGTAGGTTAAGAAGGCTGTTCCTACACCTATATTGATCCATATTGTTATCAACATGGTACGTATACTTTTACTACAAATTTCCATGTTCTGTGTCAGTTATCATGAAAACCTTGAACCAGGCTTCAGTTAATTTCAAACCATTCCTCATGCAAAATTCGATTGCTTTCTCACCGTGATCATTTCTAATTCCTAAACCCTACTCTACCATGTATTTTTCTTCACACTTCTATTTTATGCTTTTATCATGGAACGTTATTATTTCATCAAATTGAACTTTAAAACAATGTTCTTTTTCATAAAAAACGGATGGTAGAATTTTTCGCTGTTTCCGCTCTTTATTATCCGCCCGTTACCCGGATTTGATCCATTTCGTTCTTCATTATGTCGGACTTTCACCATATCACGCCTGCAACTACTCAAATTCATCTTCTTTTTCCTCCCGGTGGTTACTTGTGAACACGTAAACCTGCATTAGCACTAAACTGGTCGGGTCTGCTATTATATCCACCAATAGAATATAATCAGCACTACGAGATGGTAAATATTGTGAAATAGATTTTACAAATTTGAAACAATTAAAAAATTTGTGTCATTAATAATTTAACAATATTGTAACACATATTAATCAGGAGAACCGTATTTTCCAATGGCGCTGATCCTTATCTAAATTAAATTCACAATTAGGAAACTACTACAACAGTTTTAACGCCCTAAATGCTTAAAAATCAATTACTTGTACTTTAACATATATTCACGGTGATAATTCAAAAGATTTTAAGCCTTCTTGACATATGGCTTTTGGATAGTAATTGATTTCAAGTTCATGGCCATTTATTTAGCCTTCCTAATATCTACGGCGATGAATCATTTTACAAACGGTTCGTTTTCAAAGTTGCATACTAATTTGTAAAGCATGGTATGTAATCATATAATTCAAAATATTTTAATAGTGTTGCAAACTCTTGTTTCCCTGTCATAAAATTTTTAGAATTTTTAAATGCTACCATGTTCAGCAATTCTAAATACAAAAAATAGTACCGGATTAAGGGTCTATTTTCAGCCTTCCCCCGTCTAGTTCTAGTCTAGTCTAGTAGTCACAATTAAAATAATATCCTCTTATGAAGTGGATTGAATTAAGATGGCAGAAAAGTTTTTTCACTCATACCGGGGGCGAATATCAAGATATTGCAGGGGCAAAGGACGGCAGCAGACCTCTTCCACCCGATTTGTATAAGAAAAATGGCTCGGAAAGGGAGGTGTCGTCAGATTAGGGCTGTTCATAAACATATCCTTAGCCTCACTCCACCATTGTGCGTGGGTGGCTTTTCCGTTCGGATGTACCTGTGTGTGTTGTTGGGGGGTCGAGACCCTCGCGTCTGGAAATCTTGTACCAGCGCTCGACGGTCCATCGTCGTGGGGCGGACAATCACCCTTCCCGGTCATTCCTTCTCCTCCCGAGCTCACACCGCAAAGTTATCCATCGAAAAAAACGCCAGGTTTCTCCTACAACTTACCCAAACCGCCCTTCTCTTCCTTCCCTCCCCTGCTCCTTTTATGTGACCACAATTACTCCACAACTGCATACAGAAAGTTCCTCCATATCCTACCTTGCATTTTATCCTTTACCCTATCGTCCTCCATTTTAGTGTGTGAAAACGTATACACAAATATATATATATATATATATACATATATATATATATATATATATATATATATATATATATATATATATATATATATATATATATATATATATATATATATATACATAGGTAGTCTAGAGGGTAGAGCGTTGGACTACTGACCGGAGGGCCCGGGTTCGATTCCCGGGAAAACCTCCAGGGCACCTGCAGCTCCACCCAATTTATGTGAATTTCGGGTACTAGGTAGATCTTCCTGCGAAACCAAAACCGGCACAGAGAAAGGAACTGGCCCCTCTACCCTAATGTGTGAATTTCACAAGTACTGTGGGTACTGTACCCTCACCAAGCAAACCGACCTTCGGGTTTATTACTGTAATATAATATATATATATCATGATAAACATACATCGTTTTTTCTTCCGTCCCCCTTCCCCTCACGCTTTCCCTTTGTTTTTCATTTCTTTCCTTTCCGTTCCGTTTACCTCAGTAGTTCCATTCTATTCCCCAGCAGCCTATTTTTTTATTTCAACTGCAGGCATCGCATGAAAAAATATCCTTCAATGCGTTATTATTTTTTCTCTACCCTCATTTTTTCCGAGCTACGGGGGATGGTGTGTCAGTAGGTAGTTTCCGTTTTCCCCCCTCAATTTTTCCACCGCCACCTAAACTCCAGATACTCGGTTATGAAACGATGGAGTGGATTGGCTGATTGAGTTGGACGAAGGAAGAGGATAAAGGAGAAAAAGAAGCTCGCATTTGGAAAAAGCAGTTAGGAAGGTTAAGCTTGGAATAGGAGGAAAAATGAGAACTCTCAGAATATAATAAGATATCACACGAGAGGGCGAATTTAGAGATTTCCCCAAAGGAATGCGTGGCGATATACATACATATATGCACATCTATTAAAATTATCTGATCTTAGGGTAAAGTTACAATCCTTATGGTCACTTGAAGCACCTTAAACAACTTAAAGACATTGACAGGACGAAAAGAATTGACATTTTAAGTATTCGAGTCAAAGATTTTTTCAAAACCTCGCGTTAATATTTTTGGGGCAAATTTAGTTCAACCTAAAATAATGCTAAGCCTTTGCATATTTTTATATTCAAAATGGTTGGTGGTTTTATTCTCTCTTGTAAATATTTATTAGTAAATGTTAATCGGAAAAATGTTTACATGCAAAGCGTTAATGGAATTCTGACTTCGCATCTTTCTACAGTTATTTCAAAAGCAGTTGAAAATCTTACTTTCCTTTCTTAAATTACTTGTAAAGCTTTCAATCAGAAAAAGAATACGCTTTTTGTTTTTTCCAAGAGAAAAGCAGAGCAAATGTAAGTTACGTTACTGTATTTGACACATCCAACCTATTAAAAAATTATTTTTCTATATTCTCCTGTTAATAACCCTATTTATCCTTATTCTTTAACCATTATATTTACTTATAATTAAGTTGAAAGTTTTCAGCTCCTTAAGTATGATGAAACATTATATCAATAATAAATTAAACGCGGAACATGATGTATCTGTATGGATACAATTTTTTCCAGGAAGGTCCATTTAATAATTTGACCATTAAAATAGGAGGTACACGGAAATGTATGGAGAATGGGTCAGACCAAAAGTCATTCCAGTATCAAACCATTTAATTCGATATTCCTTGTTTCCTCAACACGCTTGGGGGAAATATAACGGTTCATAATGCATATATAGCCAATAATATTAGTTTAGCTACGCCGTCTCGCTTTTGGTGAAATCTTCTTTCCACTTCAACGGGAAGTGCCGGAGGTCTCTACGCTCTTTCCTTCGGCTAATTAACGGCATTGCCAACTCTGAACGTGATCTTATTCCCCCCTCGCTCCTCCGGTGTGCTCTTTCATCCTCCTGTGCTCCCAGCCCCCGTCAGCCACCATATACGTACCTTTCACTCGACGACTTCCCCTTTTCCCTTTCGTTCCCGTCCCTTCGAGATCGGGAGAATGGAGCGGGCCAAAAATATACGTCACTGGCAGGCGCAGGTATAAGGACTACTCCCATGTCTTCTCGGCTCCCTCCCCATCGCCCCAAACCACCCCTCGAAACCCACGGTTCCCCCATATTTTTCCTTGATGGTCGTTTGCGCTTCGACGCACCCGTCCGAGTTCTTCGCCGTTCCTCTTTCTCTCATCCTGTTTCATGTAACCACCCCTAACAGCTCATCCCATACCGTTCAATTTTCTTTCTCCTCTTACCCCCTCTCCCCTCTTTCACTCCACCCTCTCTCCCTCTTCCCATCTGTCAATGACCGCGAATCTCTACACATCTCCCTTCTTTTCCCTGTCTCCCCTTAACCTTTTTCCAAATCTTTTCTGATGTTCCGTTACTTCTAAGGTAAACACGACCACCTCCATTTCCCTCTCGATTAGTGATAAGGTTGCTCTTGTGAATATAAACGTTATTTATGTGTTCTCTGCTTGGTTGGGTCTATATTTTACAAATTAAAGAACCAGATATTGTAAGTTTGAGCCCAAAATAAAGTAACTGTCCATATTTGAAATTTTACCACCCGTTCATTTCTTGCTTTACCATACATGGATGATCTGAAAAGTTTCCAACCTAACAAAGATACAAGACATTTTTCTTAAATTTTCTGAAAATTTTGAGGCCGGAAACTTTTCAGACTACCCTCGTACATCCCAGTTCTTTCGTGCCAGATTAACCCAAGAAAACCCTAGAAGTATTTCTCGTGCTTCCCTCATACTCTGCGGTTTTGCATTTGTGTGCACATGCATTGAAATATTTTCCCTAAATCGATCTTTAAGAATATAATATATATATGTGTATTTTATTAATATGTATTTTTAAAATACCATTTCCTAATCTGAAATGTTTGTTAATACCACTTCTGAACCCCTGATTTTTTCTGTTTCATTTATCAATACATATCAAAATTACTTTACTCTACAGCTCCATCCTCCAAACGGTTCGCGCTAACCTGTCATTATTCCATTTTCTACTGCTAAATTCTCGGCCACTCAAAATTCTACTACAAATGCTCATCCCCTTCAACTTAAGCACGGACTTGGACACTCGATCCAAAGACATGATATTCGTGAGTTAAAGATTCAATAACCTCTTACGGCTCCTTTAAATCTCTTTAATCGATCAGGAAAAAGTGAACCTTCATATCAGCCAATTTGAATGAATTGCATAAATTATAAAATATTGAAAGTTAATTACCGTTTAATTCACTGAATATTATTATGTCATAATTCATTTACCAATTACCATCGATTTCTTTCTTTCGGATAATTCTAAAAAAACCCTGTAATTCAATTGATGGAAATTCGTAAATTCTTTATTTAATTTTTATCGGCCATTAATACACCGAATATGTGTATATTATATTTACTAAAATATTAGTGGAACATTTTACAAATAAATTGGAATATTTCTCCGGCTACCTTCCGTTTAAATAAATATATGTGTCTCTGTTAGCATGAGCTAGCAATTTAGGAAATCATCATATCCAAAACAGGACATTTTCGCCATTTTATTAGGATGGACAAAAAATTACATTATTAAATAAATTGATCAACACCAGTCACAAAAATTTAACATTGCTTGTGTAAATAACACATAAACCAAAATTTTTGTTACAAAATAAATTATGCTCCTATTTTTACCTATTTTAATCAATAAGTTTTCATATGAAATACTTATTTTCATCCATATCATATAACTATCATTTGCTGGTAATATATCATAGTTCTCCTATAATTATTTAACACCACAAAAAATTAATCAGAGCATTCATAATAATAAAAATAGCATGCAACAAACTATTCGCTCCAGCTCAAATTATATTATGTTGTAATGTTGAACATATATTTTTCAATTATTGGTACTGACGGTAAGTTGATTTAGAATGCACATCTTTTCTACAAACGATTTGTTGAAGCATTGAGAAAAGTAATTAACGAAAAAAAATCAATAATTAATATTATTCATAAAACGTTTATTTATGACAGAATTTGCTGGTTAAAATTACCTTTCTGGGCACGATGAAAAACACGGGTAAAAAAAGTCCACGACTATTTACTGTAGATAGGCAAACACGCCTGTATCCCTTTTAGACCTCCATGCATTCACACATTTACTTTTCGTCGTTATAAACTCTAATTTCAGTTTAAAATGAAAATGCCACCCATAAAAGCCCACCCTCCCATAAGTATTAACAAAAAGTAAAATAAGGAATTGCAAACAAAAGAGAAAGGATCTTGAAATCAAATATTTCAAAACATAAATGGGTGGAACATAATACTCAACTCAACGAATCACACAGGCATAGAAGAACCTACGCCAGGAAATATGACACTGTTTGACTTTGCCGAAAAGTAGTCGTTCCAGTGAATAAAAACCATCCTTAATGAATAACCACCCTCCAACTCTCACTTTTCTCCTCTTTTATAATTAAGATATAACCTGTATCTCCGATCCAGGGGGTACTTGCCGATACGACTTCATTCACATCTGCTTCCATCAGGACCAAATTTAGGCACTTCATGAAGTACGGCAATTAATTGCCAAAAGAAAACAGTGCAAACAGATTAGTGATGGAGGGCGAAGAAAATTCAGAGTTAATCGTGGAAAATGCAAGGACGTGCACGGCAGATGGAATGGGGGTGGACTACGGAGAACGTTGAGTGATAATAAGCAGCGTAGGTGAGGATCCAGCCGTCTTTCATTGCGTGATTAGGGAGAAGAAACTGAATTCTTTTTCAAGGCACTAGGATAGGAAAATTGGGTGCGAGATATGGGCATTGTGAGGACTGAACCTGGAAAGGAAATAATTGGATTAACCACCTTCCCCATCGTCAATCCTTATGGCAGGGGAGGGTGATTAATACCTATTACCCTTTCCCTCTTCCCTCAAAAGTTTATTGTTACGTCATGCTCTTCATGTTCCGTTTGTAACGCACGATGAGTCCTAGACTCAACCATGAATTCTTAATTTCTACCGACATGCTCATTTCGTATTCATTCTTTCGACCATGAAGAACTGAACGCTACCCCGAATAATGCACCAGCGTGATCATCAGTGCAACACCATTACTCGATAGCATAGCGTTTTTTACTTCAAGCTATCTGTTATTTCCGATTAAACCTCTACCATCTGCTTTGGTATTTAACTAGGCATATTTTATGTTACCATAAACACCGTAATCAACCCGAAGGTCGGGTTAGTAGGTGATCGTAGTAAGCCCGACGGCGCATGAAATTCATATATCAGGGTAGGGGGGCCAGTGCCTTTTCTAGTGCCGGTTATGGATTCCAAAGAAGATCTGATTCCCGAAAAATCAAAGCTTGGATGAAGTTGCAGCTGCCCAGACAAGGTTACCCGGGAATCAAACCCCGACCCTCCGTTCAGTAGTCAAACGCTCTACTCCTAGACTACCGCCTCCCATGGGCTACAACCTTGACGTGGTGGAAGGGCTTGGGTGTTCCGATGACCCCTAGAGCTGTGCTTGCGGGAGTAATGATAATATCTCCTAATAGGTTCACCCATGCCAGATGGGTCGAAGGTTAGAAGACACGAAAGGTAATCCTCACAGCGTCTGTTCCTCAGTGAGGCGACTGGAAAGGAGTCTGACCCCCGTGGGGCGGCCATTGAGTGATGGTTTCACGTTAAAAATGCAATTGCGGAAGGCAAAGGGGAAAAACTTCAATTATCATTCCCAAAAGCATAATGATGGACAAAATAGAGAATATGAGCCATGGCAATCACGGGACTCAACCCAATCAGCCGTGTGTCGTGCCCGGCAGCGGAAGAGATAGCGAGGCTTCCGCGGCCGTCATCCCACGAAACCCTTGCAAAGGAAAACCGACAGCAGCAGGACAAAATACGCAGAAGAAGAAGACCAAATTAGTTAGAATGGAAACGTGAAATGTTAGGACAATTTTGAGGATAGGATAATTGGAGAATATTAATCGAGAGATGGAATGAGGAAATATAGATAATTTAGGTTTATGCGAGGTAAGATAAAAGGATAGCGGGGATTACTGGAGTGATAGTTATTGAATAATATACAGCGGCGGGGACGAGAGCCAAAGAGGGGGTGCTATAATATTGAATAAAGATGTAGGGAGAAGTGTAGTCAGCAAATAACAAGCACAGGATAAAATATTACTAGTAGAGATAAAAGCAGAACCGACGAACCTTGCCATTGTGCAGGTAAACATGTACATGCTACCGAGAAACCATAAGGAGGAAGAAGTCGATAGGATATACGATCAGTTAGAGGACATAATTGCGTGTGTTCCTACAGGGAAACATTTGATAGGAATGGGGGAACGGAATGCGAAAGTATGCGAAGGAAGAGATTAGGAGAATGTTAGGCAAACGAGGAACGGGCCGGAACAGGATAGGGATATTGGACGGGATTAAGGAAAGAAGAAAGTACATAGAGATGAAGGACTTGATGTAGAGTAGGTTGCTAGAGTGTACTTTGTTTTCCATCTCAAAATATTTATTTGGTACTTGTGTCCATCCAAACCCTACCTAAATCAGTAGATTACCTAATAAGAATAATTTTATATTCTCAATTTTCCATCAGTATATATAAGTGTAAGGGGATGCTGTCATTAGCTGTTCAAAAAAAGAACCAATTGAACTAATGAAATTTTGTGTCATGTTTAATTGGAGCTGTTTCAACAAAAGGTTTCCACAGAGATTCCTATATTTCAACGATAATTTACATTCGTGAAGCCTTTTAGAACTTATATTTGTATTTCTCGGTTACAGATATCACAAAGACTTATTAATTAAGGACTACAAAGTTAGTTAGCAGCGTGATCATATCACCCATACACAGGGGTCCTGATTCCCACCAACCCTGTCCGACGATCTACTCACGACATCGTAGAGTATTCATACATTTTCTTCCGTTTCCCAACCCCTTTCATGAAACCATCTCATTATTTTTTTCGCCGACCCTTGCATTACACCTAATTCTTATTGGATTAAGGAATTCATGTTTTATCCAAATTTCCACTCTGTTTCAAATTAGGAGGCGCTCCCTTAATTCCCTCTCCATCCCTTTAACACCTTCACACCCTCCCCCAACTTTGTCGCTCTCAATCCTTTCCGTGGGAAGGATGATGGTCGGTACGGATGGCAAAGGGTGAGCCGTGGAGATGTGCGTGAGGCAAGGGGATATGGAATGGACTTGGGAAGTAGAAAACACGCATATGTGGCATACACGGCCGGAGCTTGTGCTTCCGCGCCAGAAATTTGAAACGTCGTTCACACATTAAATATTCCCAAAAGGTTCCTCTTCTC
Source organism: Hetaerina americana (assembly GCF_022747635.1). NCBI lineage: Eukaryota > Metazoa > Arthropoda > Insecta > Odonata > Calopterygidae > Hetaerina > Hetaerina americana. The sequence continues at coordinate 21,667,982 of NW_027286874.1, read as the reverse complement.
ATTACCACCTCTCGCTTGGGTCATCCGTCCCCATGTTGGAGGTAGGAATTAGGAGGGAGGCCCATCACGGAGGGCCATTTCTGCCTGCGAAACCTTGTTGCTTCGCCGTAGTAGTAGCCGCCGCGCCAGCCAACGCTTCACCCCGCGTGCTCAGGGTCGTGCTCTTCTTCAGAGGCTTGAACGTCGCGGTCGGTGTGAATTAACCATTCCGTTTACTCCCACGTCACTAGTAGATAATTTCGTAGGCAATATTGTGCTTGATATAGCACACTATAGTATGACGTATGCTCGGCAGAAAAAGAACATTACGGAACCAAAATAGTTTTCATTCTTGCTTGAAAAAAAGACATAGAAACGCTGGACGAGCCAGATTGATGGCTGCAGGACGAACATAGGTTCTAACTAGTTTTAGGACATAGAATATAGAAAATGCCATTCCTGAAACATGAAAATTTATTTATTTAAAATGTTAAAGTAGTATCTATCGTTGCTGTTAATACAACTGTGAGAATCAGATTCCAAAGCTTTTAATAATTTTTTTAATGGAGAAACAGATCTAATAACGTAGAAGAAGCTCAAGTATGTGAAATGAGGTTAAATGAAGTAAATACTTTGTTAAAATAAGTGATGGGAGCCTTATTTTTATATTTATGGGGTGATAAATATCACAAACCAAAACGATTGCAGTTTATTATTCGATTCAATTGGATTACAGTTTATCAAACTATTTTTTTTGTTTAACAAGTCGTTTTTCAAGATAGTGATTTGTTTCGCATATAGATTACCCAGAATTGCTATGCATTTGTAAACCATACAGAAATTCGCTAATTTACAGTTTAGATCTAACTACTTCTATCATGAACGTCATGTTGAATATTTGGTATGTAAAATGACTTAACTGCTTGAAGTAAAATCTTTTAATATGTCAGAAAATTATTTCTGCAGCATTCAAAATTACTCGTCTAAATATATGAATAATAGAACGTACACCTTAGCTTCTTGCTTAAATTATTCTGCTGGAAGTTACGTAAAACCGATTGGAATAAGTAGAAGCACTAGTTATGAGCAAGGGAGACCGACATCTAAGGTTATTGGCACCATTAAGCATAGAAATGAGATAAAATATAGAAAATGTTACTGTTAACCTGGAAATAAGAATTGCACTTGCCCAAGGAGCTATGCACTGTACCTTGGTTTAAGGCATTTCACTGCAGTTATTTCCAGCAGAATTCATTTCCATGAACCATTTAATACTCATAATGACAAAATTATAGAGAATATTTTATAAATTATAATACATTATAAAAGAACTAATGGCCAATCAGATATCTTTCATACTGATAGCAAGAATTAACTTCTCTTGGAAAAATATACTGAAATAACTGGTATTAAATACATGTTGCATTCACTCTAAGATACGCATAATTGGACTGATATATGTACTCAACCATATAATTCACAATAAGGATCATAATAATTTAAAGTGTAACAGAAACGAGCAAAAGTTATTTTTTCCCTGTTTTTACATGTTTCAGAAAAATGATAGCTTAAAAAATTGCCTCATTAGTAAACAATAGTGCAGACCATCTTCATTTTAAAGCAATAGTGACAACACTTTTCAAACAACACAGAATTTAAAAAATAAAATACCTACACAATATAATGCAGGAACAGTTTAGGAGTGAGTAAATACCTTTCACCAAAAAAATCTTCACATAAAGTACTCTGAATACTGACATATTTTTTAAGTAAGAACTTCACTCGCGTATCCCAAATTTCATTAAAATTTGTAAGAATTTTATCAGAAAATGATATGAATATATCCTCAGAAAGACTCAATTTCACGCAAATTATGATAAAAATAATAATCTATCCCAAATAAACAACGAAAATTGGACGGCTTTGAGTAGGTACAAACGACTTGCATTGAAAACGGTTTGCTTTGGGAAGAAAAAACCCGAAGTTATAAAATATTAAAGTTATTAATGGAACAATCAAGCATCTATCGTTCGCTCTTTCGTATTATAAAAAATAAAAAAACGCATCAACGGATGATAATAAACATTTCCTCATTTTGGGGAGTAATTTCACATTATAAAAATAAACAAACCCCTTTACAAAGAAGGGAATAGAAAGTTCAGCAGCATATAACTCGGTCTACAGCGACGGAAAATTAATTTGGGACCGTCATCGTGGTTTTCATTTTATTAAAAAGACGATTAAAGGACTTGCTCAACAATGTCCTCTTCGAGGGATGTTCTGGTACTGGTGCGTTGGCGAAGGACAGGGGAATGTTTGGAAGGGAGAGTGGAATGGTGAGGGTGATGAATAAAAGAGGAGTGAGGGCCTAAAAGAAAGAGGGGGAAGGGGTGGTTTTTAAGGAGAGCGGTGGAGGCGGATGACCTCATCCCACCCTCATCGTCCCCCGCTTATCTCTCCACAGAAATCAATGCCACTCTCCCCTTACACGCAATTTCTCTCCATTCCTACGCGCCCTTCGAACTTAGCCTTCTTCTTGTACTCCTATTCCTGCTCAGTGTCATTCTATGCCCAAGGAGCCCATTCTCCGGATATATCCACTGAAACGGTTGTAGTACATAACAATGAAAATGAGCAAGATATAGATGAAAGATCTAATTAAATAAGTTATTAACCTATAGAAATTTAAAATCAAGTTCTAGTGTTTGAATAATGTCCAGAAAAAAAGCTTATATGCGAATGCTATTTAATACAGATTTAATGTTTGTCACTGAGCCGTCATGGATTCGTGTACAAAAAGTGTAAAAGCACATAACTCCGTTAATTAGGATTGACCTCATTGTTGATTAACTTTCTGACGATAGAAATTCCCAGAATAATAGGCAAACTGTCCCTTAGGAAATATTTAACATCAATCAACAAATATACCAATCAAAAGTCTCTATTAACATTCATGTCATTAATATTTTTAGTCTACTTTTACATGTCAAGGGAATGCAAACTTTCAAAATTTCCACTTATCCCAATATCTAAATTTCAATTTTAATTGAAAGCTTCCATGCATTAAATGTGCAAAAAATGAAGCAAGGGGCACATAGAAGGCAACAAACAAAGTCCAGTAGATGTACATAAAACTTATTCACAATATCTAATGCCAGTGCGTTTAATTAATTATTTATTCTGTCAAAGCTGTCCGCTTACATGTGACAAACGAAGTTCTAATTAATTTATTAAAGTAGAGATACTCAAGATAGTTACTTCGAAGCCACTAATATATAACGGTTTCTGATGACTTCGGAAGCGGGTAAGATGGTTAACCTGGATCTTATCTTAAAGAAGATCAAACAACTCTTCTTCCTGAAATTTCCCAAACCCTGGGAAAGAACTACTCGCATATCTCTTCATGCGTTACCTTAAGTTTCGTTCTCCCATGCTTGGTTCACTTCGGCCTTACCGAACAAAGTCATTGCTTCCCCTGTGGACCTACACACAAGAACACACGAACACGAAATTCTGTCGAACCCCCTCCAAGTCCACACCCCTACCGACTTCCCCTCTCCCAGCTCCCTCTTGCCCTTTTCCTCTCTCGGTGTAAGAGATGCCATCGCAGGTTGGGTTTTTGCCCTTAATCTCCAATCTCGTGGAAGACCTCCCGATGTTACCGCTGCATCCATCCCCGAAACTCACTCCCATCTCCTTCCCTACCCCCCACGCTTTCCATCCATTCCTTAGAGCGTCCTCGCCCTTAACTCCCCGCCATCGCCAGAGGAGAGGGGTGGAGCCCTGGAGACCGTGGCCGGTCACGGCTGAAGGCCCGAAGGGGGCATGCGGTTGTTTTTTCCCATTTAGGGCGTTCCTTTGGAAAGCTTCGGTGGTTTCTCCCCTCGTTTCCCGCTCCACCTGCTCCCCGTCACTCGACCGAAGGCGTCCCCCACTCCACAGCCTATCTTGCTTGCCTACCCACGTATCCCGTCCCCTCAAACCCCCTTTACCTCTCCTCAGCTCCTTCAATCTTTAGTTTTTTTTAGGTTCACCCCTTTCCGATTACTAAAATGTTTTTTTTAAGAGGCTTTACATTCAAGTAGTCCATCAAGTATTTTCTTTTCCGGAGAGCTCGACTGTGGTCGCGTGAAAGGGACACCCACTTCAGCGTTGCGCCAAGAAAATCCTGTAATATCAAGGGACGCCTCTTCATAACATGAGTAGGGTGCGTAAATGAGGGTTTATTATTTTCTCGAACAAGATGACATGAAAAAAATCTTTAGCATTAAGAGGATGAGCGGAATACTACGCATTAAGAATCCTTTACTACATCATATACGTACAAAGATAGAGCACTGGTGTAGAGCAAAGTATTTTTTAATGGTCATCAGATTATTATAAATAAATTAATTAATGCCAACAAAAGACTTATCAATATACAAATCTATGATCTTTAAGTTGTGCTGCAGTCTCAATTCGAGTCGAATTGAGACTGCAGAGACTCTCCCTCTAAATTTGCAAAAAGTATGCCATCGCGGCCTATTCCTACACCACTATAGCTCAAATTTCTTTTTTTCAAAAGATATGGTAATTTTATTGTTACGTCAAAATGTGGTTTATTCGTGAATAGCATTAAATCTTTCAAACATACGGTTTAGCAGTAGCTTCACAGTTTAATTTGCCATGGTATTTGAGCAATGTTGTTCGACATTTAACTTTGGGTATGGAGAGTTCAATGCCAAAAATTATACTTTTCTGGTCAGAACAATTTAATATTATTGTGCTGAATGGGTCCCTGGGGATTTATACCCCAATTTAAAAAAAGAAATAAGTCCACAATCAGAGCGCTTCCTGAGGGCTTCTTGAGTGCTTAAATTATTTGAAATATCCATGCAACAAAACCAATAAGATTCTGCAGTATGTAAACGTTCTGTTCGCTTACGAAGAAATAATAAAGAAAATTTTACATCTATGGATGATAAAATTTGATAGTTTTAAATTCCAATTTACCACTAAACCTAGTTAATAGATAGAGGTATGAAAAATTTTAAATAAAAATTTGAAATTCGTAAAAAAAATCAAGCACAATAAGAATCACGAGTAAATATGTATGAAAAATTACAAAAAATTATGTTTAAGATAATGCAATGATAACATATCCATCCTTCCTTTGTAAATTCCAAATTCCTGTCATCATAGAAATTAAAAAGAGATAAGAGTCAGCCGCAACAGAAATAGTCTAACGAGTGTTAAGCCAAATGATGTATAGCAGCAAGAGAATGAAAAAAAGAGATGATAGAGGAACGCAAAGAAAAATATAAAAAGAAAAAGTACAAAATCACATTAAACTCCACTTTCCAGTCGATGAGACGCAAGCACTGCCGTTGGCGATGAAAACTTTTGAGGATAAGATAAGCCTTTTATATATTCACGAGAGAGACGACTCACGGAGGGCCCACACGGAGACCAATACTTGTGATAGAAGAGGGGATGATGAGGGGGTGGGAGGAGAGGCATTAATCTAACGCCAACGAGGAGCTCAAAGCGAGGCGGCGTAGCAGTTAGTTAAGGGAAGAGGAAGGCGCGGGGAAAGGGCATAAATGTTGCCGAGGTTAAGACAATGGGCGGAATGGGACGGGACGGGAAAGGAGAGCGAGGGAAGATCTGAGAAAGAAGGGGCGGGGAAGGGGTGGTCGAGTTGAGAGGTGGAGTGGAATGAGGAGGTGGAAGAGAAGGTGAAGAAAAGAGGCGGAAGCCGTTGGTCGAGTAAAACGGCCAGTTGTGGTCGAGACGGGGGATGAGTTGAGACCGAAGACCAAGCTGAGGTCACTAAAGGAGGTCTCTGAAAGAGGTTTGCTCAGATAAGTGATCGCCGAGAATGCATTAGATCTCTCGCCTGGCGGAGTAATTCCAACTATGCTACGGGGGCATCTACGGGGAAGTGGTGAGAAGAAGAAGAAGGACCTTAACCCCATCCTGTTTGATGCCCACCGAAACTCCTCCTCCCCCTGCCGGCCAACTACTGCTGCTTGAACATGCCTTAATGTCCACTGTCCTCCCCCTAACCTACCCACGGGCCACATCCTCTCTTTCTCCCGCCTCCCTCCCTCTCTCGCATCACTTCCCGGAAACTTCCCGCCCCACCCTCTACCGACGGCGGGTAAAGAAGGGATGAGTTCCAGGCGCCGATCTCAAAGCCTTTCCCGTCTTCGAACGCTCCCCGACAATTCTTCTTTGGTCGCTGCAGTCCGTCCACTGCCTTTTCGCCGCCCCTTCAACTCCCCTTGATCCCTCGCAAGCATTTTTTGGGCGTCCTTTTCGTCCGGTAAAGAGGACAGCCGACCATGCAGAGGACCATCCTAACAAATACACCAAAACTAGCGCCCTCTTTTTCTCTCTCTCTCTCTCATCACTGTCCTCCTCCTTTCCACTCACGGTCCTGAATTTAACTCACCCCAGTGCTCTTATTTTATTTCTCCGTATCTACTATTACACCTATAGAAGACACCCTGGGACTTCCAAAACATTTTGGCCGAGAATAAACGAGATTGGAAAATGTATCTATCTTTTCTCTAGAAACGTCTTGCCAGAAAAAACGGCCAAATGGGCCGACGAAGGCGGCGCAGAGTGGAGCTCAATTCGTAAAGAGGAGGTGGTCTTTTGAGTGATAAGAAGTGGAAAGAGAGTGGGATATATGGAGAAAACTGAGCGAGCCAATGTGTAAAAAATCGATGAAGTGATAACTCTCAATTGAAGAAAATGAACAAAAAGAATTTAGTTTGGACTTACTTTGGGAAAGTTTACGCACTATACATTTTTTCTATTTTAGCTGTAATTTCTTTCTTAAGTCCGTGAATTAGAGTCGAAGGATTTTAAGTAAGTACTCTTATGTGATGATGAGTTACAAACCCAATGAAATTATATAACTTTTATCGGAGAAAGTAATAAGTAATCATCCAGTACTATCATCTAATTTAAATGAACTTTCATTTTCATCATCTTTTTTAGCCGTGCTAACATTATCCATATCCTTTCACTTAAATGATTTTTAAATGTTCCTAAAATTTAATTGGGTTTTTGACTTGACCCTATCTAAATCCTATAGCATAGAAACATACGGCAAGATAAGCAAATGTATTTTGGAGAGTTTAGCTATCAAGGTCATTGAAATGCTAAAAGAATCTGATTCAAATCGAGTCCATAAAACCCAATATACGACTATATTTAATTAAAGCTATTGGCAAAATTTTTAGGAGAGAATTTTTCAGTTCAAATGATTTTTCTCTTGAACTTCAACAGCAATCCCCATCTTAGGCTAAGCATTTAGTTAATTGTGGATACAAAACCATTTAACTACATTCATTGATTCTTTACGATTTCCTACAATAACTGGTACAAATTAAACGGTAAATATATAATGACCACATGAATTTATTTATTCTTGAATACATTTATATGGTCATGAAAACCGATTACAGGTCACCCTTCAAGTCGGTTTATAGCTTTTCATTTCACGTAGGAAAACCCATTCCTTTCACTACGGACCCCTTTCCTTACCGTTCCAGCTCTCTCACCCCACTAAAACCCTTATAACACTCAACCACACCCTACCCCGACAAAATCCTTCCTCCCCCCGCTCCTTCCCCGCGAAGCTCCTCCGAAGTTAAAACTTTCACTCCCTCCACTTTCACGACGTTCTAACCCGGGGAGGCAACATATGCCATCCACAAACCATTCCGACCGTTTCCCCTCTCTCCCACGAGTTGAACCTCCCACGGAGACAACTCTTACCCGGACTACGACTACACACATACCACTGTTTCCAACTCCCCCACACCCATGTACTACCATCCCTCCTCTCCCTTATCCATCTCTCCTCCCCGTCCTCATCCCTAACCTCCAACACACTGTACCCCCCCCCCCCGAAAAGAAGGCCCCTTGCCCGTCCCTACCGCAAAAACCCCTACCAAATTCAGTGCATGTTTCAGAGTCGCTCCGCACACCAGGGCGGGAGGAGAAAGAGAAAGGGAAGAGGAGAAAAGGAAGGAATTCCGGGCGTTCCTCACAAGACCGGCACCTCCTTCTTCTTCTTCACTCCTTTCTCTCTATCTCTCTCAGACGGAAGTACATTCCGGGCGAGCGGCCACAGTACACTGATCCACACGACCAAAGCCTAACTCCCCACCCCATAATCTACCGTCTTCCGCGTCATACGCTCTCGAAACCTTAAAACATCCGAATTTTCTTGTAAGCCTCCCTCACTCTCTCCAGCTGGCTATTTTCTTTCTCAGCTTCCGGATTCAATATATATCCTGCATCCCTGACTCTCGCCTCATTCCCCATATATCTCTCTTTTCACACACCAATGTTACGAAAAACGTCTTAGGCCTCCCAAGCAGCTAAAATTTGCAGATGAGGTAAATTAAAGATGCTGGTCTTAAAATGATAACGGAGGAAAACTATTCAACGAAGGAAAAGCAATTATGTTGAAACTAAAAAAATATTGCATTTATACCAATATCATTGCGATTGACGAAACTTTAAGATCCGCAGAATGCACATATTCTTAAACCCATAGAACCGAGGTTATATCTTAAGTTATATTTATCAATTTGAATTTCTATAGCTGTTTTAATCCGTGATGGTAGTTTGAACCAGTTTTTAACGATTCTTTATTGAATAACACTGACCTATTCGATCAATACTTCAGGTTGACTTTCATAATTCTTTAAGGGGAAGACATTCGAGAGAGGAATATAAACAAAACATATCTAAAAATGTATTCCGAAATTCAAACGGTGAGAGAGAATAACATAAATATATAATGTAACTTCTAATTTTTATAAATATAATTGAGTAGTTTTTATAAAAGTAACTGAAATGATTACTGATTGCGTTTAAATTGTTCGGAATTCCCCCGCAAGAAATAAATTCTTCTAGGAGTTTAGAGTGATGATAGTCATCCGAAAATCGCTAAGAAACGAATTCGTTAAGGCAAAACGGTTAAAAAAAAAGAATAAAACAGTCCATGTACACCATCTACTTCGTTGTTTTAAGCGTCCACTCCATTAGGCGCACGGTCGCTCCGAGCGTAGGTGGACGTAAACCGTGCAATCAAATCGTCCGGCGTGGAAAGTACCTCACTTCCATCCTCCTCCCTGCGCCCTACTCCTTCCTGCGATAGAACATATTTCCAGGAATTTTACTCCACCGCCTGATGGAGTGTTTCACTCCAGCAGCTCAGCTGAGCTATTCACGTAAAGGACGATCCGTGCGAAGCGGAAATCATCAAACCCTTCCCTTATCCCCGCACCCGCTGGTCCCTTTCTCCAGTCCTCCCATCACCCATCCCCTCCCTACTTCTCCTTTCCCTTCCTTCCCGCATTGGATTCCCTCCCTCCAGCCCCCACACCCTCCGTCAACGGATTTCATTTTATGCCTTCTCCATCCCCCCTCTTCTAACGTCTCCGCCTCCCATTCCCTCCACAACCCTCTTCGAGAGCTCAACTCCATTGGAAAAGGTCGCAAACCCTGATCTCCCGCCCGCACTGCCGCTCCCGCGCCGTACCTTGCCTCGCTCTCCCCTTCCCGTGAAACTCCCTTCGCTCAACTCTCACCCTCTCCACTAAACCCCATCCAGCCGCTCAAACCCCCATCCAGCAGCGCAAACCCCCCTCCCGACACAACCTCCGCCCCGCTTCAACCCGTTAGATCACGCCGTGGTCTGTGGAGTGTAGCGAAATGGGAAGTTGCAGCGAGCAAACGCAAGCCCTTTCCTTCTCCCCAACTCTCTCTCTCTCTCTTTTCCCCATCCAGTCCCTCTGGGGATCTCGCCATCCTATGCGCCCTCTCGCATTTCCCTCCGGCTCCGTTCCCCTCCCTTTGACTTCTCCGTGCGCATTCAGGCAGCTCCCGCGCTTGTGTTGGGGACTGGAATCCAAGTGAGAGGTGATTCAAAATGGTAAAGATAGAAAAGCAATTTGGAATCGATAAAAGTGAATTCGAAAACGGTTCCGGAGGATATTATATGAAATGCGGAATGACGATGGTGTTAAAAAGAAAAAAATGGATAGGGGAAAACATAAAGTGAATTTTTGAAAGAAGTGCAAACATTGTGAAGTCAAATTTTGATTGAATGTATTTTCGTCAAAAGCATAATGAGAAAATATAAAACCTCCATTCACATTTTAACCATTGTCAAACAATAACTAACTGTTATATTCAAGTCTCGCCTAACGTCTTTTTACCGGTACCCGACACAGGCTATGACAAGCAATGTTTTCACTGAACACAATTCCGACTCTAGGAGCATAATTGTAAGGGTGATAGAATAAATCTTGTGGCAACATGTGAACAAAATAAAGTTCCAAAAACTGTATTTTAATCAAAAAAGAAATCTATTTGGTGAAACATATTGAAAAACCAAAGGATATTAAACGGAAAACAATTTATAATGAGAGTATAAAGGAAGAAAATAGTAATGAGAATTATGAGAAGCTTCAGCGTTGTAAGAAAGATAGGGCCAGGTCTAAGGCCTGGAAGCATGCCGATCGATTGGGGACACAAGGGGCGAAGGAGAGAGAAGAAGAGGGATAGTGGTAAAAGAGGGCAAAAAGTAAAAGGAAAAGGTCGTGGTGCATCGCCTAAGAAAACATTTAATTTCATTCGAAAAGAAAGGTGAATGACAGAGGGAGTGAACAAATTTGGGAAAGTAACCGAAAAGAAAAAGAACGAGGAGATATGAATCAATACAGCAGAGAAGTGAATATTTACGGTTTAGAGGGACTTTTGCTGAAATAAAACCTGATTTTTAAAAATTATTCTGTTAATAATATGGATCATAAGGCCATTAGAAGATAGAAATTTTAGAATTACGGCGGCAACTTCTATGAGTAATAGAGAATAACTAATCCTCCTTTGCTTTGTAAATGACTCCTAGTACAACCATTGTTCTCGTATAATTGTTATATTTGATTTTATTCCTCATGTATCTATAAGGTGGCGACCATACCAACCAAGGATATCTATTCCTTGGCTATGATTTTAAAAGTGTTTTGATTAAAGATAGCGTTTTATTTGTAGATGATAAATGAATAAACAGCATAAAGAAACATAGCTCAAAATAATGTAAATATTCTTAGAATGGTTTAATCTTGAGAATACAGACAAGAAAATATATTCTAACCATCAACGAAAACTAAAAATATAGTCCTCAAAACTTAAATAAAAATAATTTACATCAATGAGTACATTTCATTCGATAGCCCCCACCGTTTGTGATGTTTGCTGTGACGGAAGGCCGTCGAGGACAAAGCATCACTAGCATTATCACTTTGACACCATTCCATTCAGTTCTTGCGTTGACTAAATTCTGCGTGACTCAGCACATTATCGCTTTAGAGTACCAAATCATTATCAGTTCATCATCACGAGTGATACTCTGTAATAACCACCACTTGTATCCCAAGGACTCATTACGAAAAAATGTCTCAAAATGAGCCCAAAATGATTATGCCTCCTTTTCATTTGTTACCCTTATTTTAATTCCTATCGTCATTTGTCTGAGATACGTTACAATAGCGCTTTTCTTATTTCTTTCCGTGCAGATCATTTTGGAATGATCATATATTTTTACTGCGGTGCCAAAAGCCAGGCAATAGACAATTTTCCAGGCATTATTTTGGGGGCCGGATGACTTTTGAATGTATGAGTAAAGGTAGATTGAATATGCTTAGTTAACATTTTTGCACTATCCTAGTCAAGTTTCTCATTCCTTTTAAAGGTTACTTCAGTCTATCAGTAGTTCTTTTGTTATTTTTAAAATCATGGCACAAGTGAAAAGAATATAATTATAAGGTTGTTTAATATATAACGACCATTGAGAAAAAAATTATGAAATACAGTGAGCAAATATTTAATTTCCATGCTATATTGTTAGCTTAATGTGTCACACCATGTGAGTGGTAAATGCTCCGTTGGATTGAATCCAGTATTCCGTCAGATTGCAAGTTGATGCAGGTACAGTTAGCTAACGCATATTTCTCTTGGGTAAAAAACACTTTACACGGTTTTTCTACGCTGAGGAACAGGAGATGATCACTTGGGATTGGGTATAGACAATACAGCGAATGTACAAACCATTTTACATTGATTTTCGCATATAATATCGCGATTTTACTGTGGGTTTCGCGGAACCCATTACGCACAAGCACGTATCATAAGCAATATTTTTGGTACCAAAGTGTGGGTAGCACCGAGTGAACGTTCTATATATCTGATTCTTTTAGCGTTTGTTGACGATCTGCTCACACATTTGCGGCATTAATGATTATTTCCGTAAGTGCAGCGTATGAAGATCCGGTCCCATCAAAATTGATTATCTCTCATTTCTAAACATTGAAAACCGTCTGATATCTATACTATAGCGAATAAACTTCTCCCTTATTCACTGATAGCGTTACGTAGGCCTTTGCTGCCGATTTTTTTAGACGAAAGTAAAATGTCAACGCATACTTCCACCGTTGCCGTAGGCAAATTGAACATTTTAAGTTTCAACGACTGACAATAACGTAATATTGGAGTGAAATCTTATTCCACACATTAGTTCGAAAAAAAATACTACAATAATTCTTAAATCTGAGAAAAATAAATCATGCGGAAAACATTTTTAACCATACTTTACCAAGCGGCATTCGCAACACTGATTTCGTTTGAAAAATGGAAAAAAAGGGTGCAACGAAGGCAGAACGAGAAATATTTTTCAAAGGTAGTAATTTTCCTTATATATATTAATAGCTGTTTGTTTTAAGACTACCCATTTCTAAAGGGAATGACATGGAGGATATGCTTGTGTTAAGGTCTGCATCTTTTGGCGAAATGAAATAGAGAAGGTTTAATGATGCATGCATGACCCAATTAGACTATTTAAATTGGCGATTGCCGGTATAGATTTCCGACTTATTTTGACTACTCCATCATGCCAAGTCATGATAAAGGTTCTGTGCAAACAGTTGTTGAAGTGCTAATCCACCAAACTCATCCGTAATGCAGTTGCCTAAGAACGGATTAATTTTGGAGGTGGAAGTAGTTTTAGAAAATAATTGAATTCATTCTAACTCTTTTTATTAATATTTCATGGAAGTTTTCTGCTGAATTTTCAATAGCTGCTCCTAAAACGGTTCAACTGTGGAAAACACGGTCCGGAAATGAAACTATTAATTCCTCGAGGAGAGCAAGGGGAGGAATCTCGCTCGATATACGAGGTGCCAATGGAAACTAATTGTACGAATGACGATAGATCTTGATGACTGCAAATACAAGAGATAACGCGGGACTTAATCATGTCTTAGTGTGACGTTTAATAATGTCCATAATAAGTACGCTGCCACGTAGATTGTGTTTTATTCACATCTTTGTCGAATTATCGATTTTTTACTTATTTATCAACAGCATTAAGTAGTAGGTTGTTTCGCGTTGAATTCATCCATTAATATTCATTATATTTTGCAATTCCACCCCACTGCATTTTTTGTTGTTTTCCTTGAAGTGCCATCTGATTAACAAATAAACTGCTTCAATTTTAACAGTATGCCCGATAATTTAGTATGCCCGATCGTTCTGCTATTAATTCTTTCATTTTTATTGCCATAAGTCTAATTCATTGCTTGACCTCTTGCAGTAACATTGACATGCTTCAATGCTCTAACTTTTATTACATACCCTATAACTAAATGTGAGCATTTAAATTTATTCCATGAATCACTCTATCCAGCTGACGTTAAAATAACAATGCCCCTTTTCGGTAATCACAAAATTACCCAATGCATTCCGATCCAAACATGGATGGTTTTTGCGAAGCTCTTTGGTATAGGAGTGTCAGGTGTGGTTTGTATCATATTGCCATGACCCTAAAATCTAACGATTACCTAAAATTAGAATCAATTATACAACGTGTAATCAACTACCAGTTTGTCGATTTCAAGAATATTTTACGAAACATGCCTTAATGTATGCAGTCTCATATAAATTTTAACCGATTCCGCAAGGTAAAGAGCTGCCCTCCTGAGAGATTTGAGCCAAAAACCTATTTTAGAGTCTATGTTACAGTGATTTTTTAAAAGGACTCTACCGAAAAAAGTAGATTTGGGATTTGGCTCCATTGTGAATAAATACTCCCAAGTAAGGAATTAAACTAGGTACTTAGAAAACCGGAACCATTCAGAAAAAGATGAAAAGGAAGAAAAAGTAAAAGATAAAATGTGAATGAAAGCGTTAATATGCAACAAAAAGTAACTATTCCAAACGGTGTAATCAAAGAAAGAGCGAGAAAAATGCAGGGTGTTTCGACGTTGCCTGAGCGTTACTTTGCCATTGTGAGAGAGATTCGGTCTCACGGAGATGACATTCAGCCTTGCCCTCTTCCGCGTACTCTGCGACGAGTGGGAGCAAATAAAGATAAGACGAAAGCAAGAGGCCGGCAAAAGAACGACTTATCAGGGGATTAAGAAGGAATAGCGGGCGGAGGAGAATTAAATAGACGTCTAAGGCAGCAATATCTGCTGGCAAATGTGGCGTGCGGGGAAATTAGGACAGGAGAATTAAGACAGAGTTTCGAAGATGAAATAGAGGGATAGCGCGGAAAACATGGGTCTCCGCGGCTTGTTGGAGAGGGATGATATGCGGAAAATACAGAGACAAGCTGAGGAAATAAACAAACTGCCATTTAAGAGAGGCAAAAGTTGGTCTAAAACTATGGGTTTTTCGGTAAAATTATTTTAGGCAAATTTGTTACTCAACGCGAAAACAATAAAAAAGGTAATATGAGAATCAATTATGTTCAGGATAATCAAATAGATTTCTAATTTTAATATCCCTGTGATAGAGTAAAATAAAAAATCCATCAAGCATATTTCAAAGGGGGGAATATGAATGATTATTCATTCATTTAATGGGGAAAATTTTAACAAGGACTGAATATTTTCGTTTAAATATTTTCATTCATTGATTTTAAAACACCAGAAATGAAAATGGCATTCAAGTATAGCAGAATAAGCTACGCTCGACTATTTTTTTTGCTACGAGCATCGATTCAATCACCGTATTTGCGGGACTCAAAACGTAGCTATCCGATAATAGCCACCCTCGGAACCGCCAAGGTAATATAAAATACATATGAACATATGGCATACGGCAGTGCCTTATTCTCAAGATAAATTTCGGATCCATGAAATACAGTAATTTCGATTTTCAATCTGATGGCAATAGAGATGGCTCTGATTTGAATAAAAATCTCCTCAATAGGTAATGGAATGTCCTTGCCTTTCCGCGCCACTGGATGAATTCGACCAGCGTGGAAAATGAGGGCAACGGAAAGTGAACACAAAACAAGGGGGAGTGACAGGCAGAAAGAAAATGTGAAAGCATTTCCCAGAGCGAATGGTATGTATTGAAACGAGATTGAGAGGGTGGAAAGAGAATGGGGGAGGGGAGGAGAGAGATAAATCGAGGAGGTGAGAGTTCTGGATTCTATTTGTTAGATTTGCATATGAAAGGCGGAGGAGAGTGTCGGCCGAGATAGGAGGCCGGAGGCAGATATACGCACGAGGTTTGAGAACACGGCTTTCAACTTCAAGGAATATACACACTTGCTGAAATGTTATTTTTTATAGAACCAAATCGCTTGTATTTATTTTGAAATAACTAATCATATATGCTTCTAAAATCTACAACAACAACCCTTCTGAACCAAAAAAAATGTTAAACAGTCTAATATTATGTAAATATCAGCGCAGGGCTACTGAGCCATAATAATAAAAATTAATTATACACAATTACACGAATTCAAATTCGAAGTGATCAAAGAATAGATAATTATTATTTATTATCCTGTAATTCATTACGCCAAAGGAAGACATACATATGAAATTATTTTATATAATCCTTTCAAGGTCTTTCCCAAAACTAGTACGACTTTAGCTTCCAACCTTTGCGAAGCAAAACCTCTACAACTTGCGGAAATCCATGCTGAAACGACGCCACCACGGCTTGGTGGAAGCGTTGCGACAGGCCGTGACGAGGGAGCGTGGCAGTATTCCGCGCGCAGCCTTTCAGAAGGCGTAAGAGGCGTGGAAAATCCGCTGGCAGAGGTGTGAGGACGCATAAGGGTGCTACTTCGAAGAATTTTGAGTGAATTTATCCGTTTAGGCAATACATTTTTTAATCAAGTCAGTCCTTCTACTTTCCAGACCGACCTCGCATGTTGAAGCAGTATAATTCTAGGCAACCAGGCACAAAAGTGTTATGCGCACACTTTACGTTAACAAACATTTTTAATACAGATAGAGCCAATCTTTCACCAGAATTTCTTAATGAATTTAATCTGTTAGCTGCAAACCAGCAAATTAATGATAGCCTTTAAAAGTTATCCCAAAAGTGCGCATGGTCAAACAATAATTTTCGTGCCTTTCTGCTATTATTGACACGACTTCTTATCGTGGTGAAATAAGGAATCTAGGTATTTTACCCGGTAATCTAAACCCTTGCTTGTAAATTCCAGTGAACGTAATTTTAATTGATATCTCCGGTGAATTTCATTGCTTAGACTTTACCAAAACACTACTAAATGGTTTATCATTAAAATCAATTCAATTATACAAGCTAAGGGCATTAATATGAAGGACTTTTTTCACTGCGATAATTTTGGTGAGCATCAGGTCAGACAGTAGCCTCGCTGGAAATGAGCTATAGCTAACACGGTTTATTATTTTTATCCTACCCTGCAAGCCATCGTCAAGAGGAGTGACAGTGGAGTCTAGGTTACAAGGCATAAGAATGATAGGACACCATTACAATCGAGTAACATTCGAAGTTCGAATCGACACAAATAATGTTTATTATAGATCTGGAGACCAATTTTAAGAGTAAAGCATAATCCTTTATTTCGGTCAGTTCTGCCGTCATTTCACTTTCTGTTGTACTCTTGCCTTCCAAAGTAATTTGAAACTATATTGATCCGCTCAGTACAATGCAATATTCGTCCCTCCAGTGTCTCCCAACCCAGGCTATTCTACAATAACGTGCCATTGTCTGTTCGGTCAAAGAGTTTTTACACGAAACAGGTACATATCTGTTTACTGTTTACTTTCAAAATTCGGTCAACCGGCCTTGAAGACCAAATACACTAGTTGCATTCAAGATGAGGTCTAACCAAATTGAAATAACAGCTCTCCTTAATGGTAACACTCACTAATTTCCAGCTTTCAATTGAGAGGAATATATTTTCCAGCTTAATAGAATATATAAATGGTTTATTCTATGTAAATATTGACATATAATGTAGACATTTTAATAAACACTTCATGCATGCGTTTATGCTCTCATCATCAGTGCTGCTTTTGATACACACCATACATAAAGAAAAGACATCAGGAGGAATTTTGATGAAAAAGTGAAAGGTGATTTTTGTCATTTAACAGGCAGTTTGTTTTCAAAATTATTTGGACAGTGTAGACTAAATATAAATTCTTAGATTTCAGGATACAGACCCTTCTGGCAGGCTATAGATTTTTACTATTTCAGTTTTGGGGCATCCTCTATCTAGAATCAATTGCACTTCTACCATCAGTTTGTACCTTCACTCTTTCACACCCTCAGCCATGAGAGTCAGACCCCTCTTTTGTTTTGTATAGTATCATTTTCCTCCGAGGAGACCTCCCTGTTTCCCCCATATCCCCTAAGCTCATTGGAAGGAAATAAGCTTCTCTTTCATCATCACTTCTCCCACTCCCTTCGCAAACATGGCCCGACGAGTGGCGGGTGTCAAATGCATTTATGAGTTTTCGACGTTTCCCCTTTGGAAGGCATGAAACTGGGGAATATAAGTCAGGGCTGGGAGTGGGGTCGGTCGACGATGCGACTCCTACCCTCGCCCTCACCTGCCGATCTAAAGAAAGAGTGCGGGTGGTATGTTGGAGGGAATTCCACGGAGGAAGTCTCGGGGATGGAAATTCAGGAGGACTTTCTTGTCGATCTCATCGAAGAGTAGAAATAAGAAAGGAAAAGTTAAACCACGATGCGAGAGGTGTGACAGGGGATGGGAGCGGGGGAAAAGGGGAGTGTGGACCGGAAATAATAAGGACGTGGCGGGGAAATCAAATGGTTGCTGAAAGGAGATAAGGGACGTGGGCGGGTGATGAAAAATTCAAACCATAGTAACGAGAATGCAGTGTCGGGATCAGAGGAAGAACGGACTTGGAGGGCAGGGAGGCTTGTGCCCAGGAGACGTGACAAGTCAATGGTGTGAGAAATCAACTCACATGGAACAAAAACGCGGGAGAGATAGAAAGCAATAGATTACCAAGTTCAGGGGGGCAGCAAGAGAAGTAGTGGGAAAAAACACCTTAAAAAACAACAAGTCGAAAATACTCTTGTAAATATAAAATTACCGGAAAGTTACAAATCTCCTATAAAAAAATTAACCATGTTACATTTAAAATGAACTCTTGCTACGACATACTAATTTTTCTATCCCTAATAGTACGGCTCCTCACTTGCAAATTATTTTCTGTGATAATTTTCAGATAACCTATTTGCCCCCACGACTTAAAATATTTACTCAAACATGAAGATGATAAATATCAAAGTTAATCTTTGTTTCGACAAAAATATTCTTCAACTAAAATATCTTGTTTTAAATGCAAATTAAAGATATAAAGGTTCTTCAAACTACCAATTAAAATGACAATTTTCTTCATACCAACGATATTTTCATCATCAGATAAAGAATTAATTAAGACGACTAGAATTTATATGAGTCATGCGCAAATAAAATTTGAATTATCTGAATTGTGAAAGAATCCAGGGATATGCAACAATGGTTCTTGGAAAACCATACCGATGAAAAAAATACTTCACCAAAAATATACCATTTTCAGAAATGTATGTATACTAACAATTTGATTAAACAAACAAAATATCCTTTTTAATAAATAAAAATTTACCAGGTTGATGCTAAAAAATAAAATCCATTAGTAGTGATTAATAATTCAATGATTATATCAAAACATCAACGAGGTCATATCAAGGGCCTGAGCAGGTAGAATAGGTAGTCATAGTCAGGGGCAAGGAGGATATAAAGATTGCTGAAGCGAAGTAGAAAGAGAGGAAACGGAAAGGATTCAAAATAACAGGAGATACCGACAAAAAACTTGCAGGCCCAAAAAGTTGAGAGAGGGTGAGAAGAATGAAGGTCCAGGGTTGGGGGTAGGGCCGTGCCATGGAAAGGCACGCAAAAGGTGGCCATGCGGAGGCGCAGTGACCGATCCGAGGGCGCTCGCTCACGTTGAAGGCAGCGAAGGGAATGAAGGGTCGGAAAGAGCCAACGGGGAGCAACTTTTGATGAATTGAAAGCCCTGTCAAATGTAATGCAGCGGAGCAAAAGACGGCGTTCCAAGGGGAAGACAGATGGATCTACGACGGAGAAAATATCTCTAAGAGGACGAGGAAGAGTAGGAAAAAAAAGGATAAGATGTCGATGACTCGAAAGCGAAAATAGGCGCATAAGAGTTCAAGATGGGCGATCCCTCAGGGGATTCCTTGTCTCAAAAACCCACGCATTTACGATCGCCTGAAGGTCGGGGCGGGAGGGGAAGAGTTGAGAGAAGGCGTGAGCGAGGGAATGGTGGAAAGTGTTGGGACGTGGAGACCGGGGAGGGTGTAGCTATATGTTTGCACGGTTTTCGGAGATGGGAATGGAATAAGAAGTTTGGAATCGTCACTTAAAGGAGTCCCTCCTTCACCATGTTGTCCTAACTTTTTTCAAGTTTCTCTGCACTCTCTCTCTCTTTCCGGCTCACATTCTCAAGGAGATACATGATATTCGGTTTGACGTTCCCTTATTGTCTTAAATAAACGTCGAGCTAGTAAAATGCGGAAGGATTACGGATGAATAAAGATTTTTGACTTCAAGAGGAAGTGTAAATTTGATATAAGTTCGAGAATGTCTTCCAAGAAAATACCTGGTTCCAGTGAAGACTCCAACAAGTACATTGCCATTAACATGAGGTCATACTTTATTGCATCACTTGAGTCAATAAAGAATATACTCGACAACAACTGATTTATATCAAATTTTTTATACTAGTTGCTAATCATTCATAGTGATATTGAGACCACAGTGTTAACAAAACGAACCATTATGTTATTCATCTTCAAAATTACATTTTCTCCAATGCAATAAATGTGTTAAAATTTATACATTGGTTTTAAAAAATATGCATGCATATTCTTTTTGGCAGATCATAATAATTAAGGCAATGATTGAAATTGAATGAAATGATAATTTAGGTAATTTAGGTGTTGATTTAGGTGACTAAAATATAAGCAACGCAAGAAAACATAAAATTAATTTATTTTATTGTATTTTATGTAACGCAAATAAATTGCATTTGAAATTAATACATTTTAACTAACTAAACAACAAATAACGAAATTATAATGACCTTGATGTACAAGAAAGATACAACTCGATTAAACTATTAGTTCAAAAATACAACTAAACCTATCACAACTAGGTGCGTGACTTATATTTACACTGAATACAGCCGTAAAAACATTATAAAATGTTTTCCTACAAGCCAAGGTTTATGTACAATTTTAATTGCTATCCCGCTGGAATGCCTAGTTACTATCTATTAACCTGAACTTTGAAAGCCTGAAATACAAGGGTCGACCGCTTTTATAAATTATATTTGGAAAATTGGAATTTTAGGTCCGTAAAAATTACTATTGCACTTTGTAACGACTATATATTGATGATATACTGATGGATATGGTAGAACCTTATTTCCTCAATTCAGAACTACGATTCTACTCGTATAACAGAGGGTTGAATCACTCAAATAATTTGGTACCGATCATGTTCAAAGTTTTAGATATTTGATGGTCTCAGACTTGTGGGCACCTTGAATTTGTTGAAAGTTTGTAATGAAACACACAAATATTGAAAGGCTGTGCACAAGCCATGAATTCAAATTTTCAGTATAAAATACTTTATGAAGTGTACTTATGCGTATATAAAAATGAAGTCTAAAGTCACATTAAAAAATAGAAATGTCCTAAACAATTGACCAATTTATCGTTATGAATTGAATTTTATTCGTAATTAGATGCTCACAATTATTAAAATTCATTCGAAATATAATTTTATACCTCTTACTAATAAAACGGTTGACAATTGCTGGTCATCTTCCAGGCATACTCACTTCCTTATTCTCTTTATAAAATCTTACACTTCCGGCAGTCCTAAGCTTGAGTATCTCCAGCCACTATCCCTTTGAATTTATCCTTACACATTAGGAAAATGCTTCCACGTTATGTAAATCGATACAAGCGAGAGCTATCTTCCATTTTTGTAGCTCATTCTCTCTCTCGTCGTCTATTATTTAAGTTTTTAATTCCATTCACCAATAGGTCTTGAATACCAACCCGTAAAAATACTTTTTCTTTCAAACTATTCTCAGTCTTTTTCCCAAACTTTATCTCTCCAATTTCTTTTTTGATTTCTAAAATCAACTCGTGAATGAAACCTATTTTTATTTTGCCAACGAGAAAATTCTTTGGCTAAAACAATGCCATATGTTAATGTCATGATAAACTATAAAGTGAGCTGTTCGGCTCAATAAATTTATTCTTCCCGAAACCCAAGGTTATATTCTTGATGAAGCTAAAAATATCAAAAATCTTTATTTGAAATAGAGGAACATCAATTCACTCTTATAAGGGTACATTCTCACCAAAAATACTCCAAATATTCTTTATTAATGCTTACTTTGATTCTCTTCCGTAAAACAATGTTTCCTTGTATTTTTAAATTATCCATAGCTACACCAACCTCTCCACAAGTTGGAGGATTATTCGCCGTCCTTCTAAATGACGTGACAATTATCGGAGGAAAAACGGTCCTATGAATAAACAGTGTGGAGTGAAGTTGCTCATACTCGAAATTTCAGTGGAGTCTCAGTGATTTTATTCGAAATTACTTTATCCCCCACCATCTTCTAAGAACTGCTATTCCGATAGCTTCTCTAATGACATCGTAAGACCTTAACCTCCGCATCATTTAAAGGCACAGAATCTTCACCCCGCTTCATCCCCTTTAAAACCAGTGTTCCGCCCACTTCCCTCTTTCCTCACCGTGACCGATAAGAAAATCCTCCCCATCCTCCACCTTTCCCGTGTCCTGTCCACCATCCCAGAAACTCTACGTCCTAATACTTCTCCCACCCATCCTCTCTCCCTTAAGCCCCAGTCCCCTAATCTCTTCCCTCTCTCTCCCCCCGCCTGCTCCAGTCTCTTCCGCCCTCTGGCGCGAATATTCTCCAAAGAAATCGTTTAGTCATTCGAATTAGCAGCTCGTGAATATTCATGGGTACACTCTTCCCTAAGGACCAAGTATTCTTTATACCCATTCCGTTACCTCCCTTTCTTCTGTTCCGTCCCACACCACGATCCCCAGCATGGCTTGGCTTGAAATTTCTTCCAACTTTTCTCCTCTTCCTTATTACCCTTATATTATCCACAACTACGCCAATTACTCCTGCCTGTTTCTCCATCATGCTCTTTCTTCTGTCAGCAATTCATGAAGAAAGTTTTCAAGTGTACAAGGTCTGCCCCAAAAGTAGCCGGACTGAATCGACTTAAAAAAATGTATTGTTAGAATTTATACATTACTCACAAGTCTTCGAGGTAGCACCCTTGTGTGTCCACACACTGCTGCCAGTGGGTTTTCCACGCCTCCTACACCTGGAAGGCGGCGTCTGGAATGCTACTAAGCTCCCTCGTCACGGCCTGTTTTTAACGCTTCCACCGAGCCGTGATTACGTTCTTTCAGCACGGATTTGAGGTGGGGAATAGGAAGAAGTCTAGTGGGGCAACGTCAGTGCTGTAGAGTGGCTGAGGTAGGGCTGCCACGTTGCCGAGAAGCTCTTAGCAGATCCGCCTGTGAGTTTCCTTTTGTTCATCCGAGAGCACTCGAGGCACAAACTCGCACATACCTTTCTCATGCCCATGTTTTCGGTCTAAAGTCGATGCGCATCACTTTCAGGGATGACAAGTTAATCAGAAACCACGAGGACACTTAAATTGCGATCCCTATTCAACAAGTTCAGCACACTTCCAAGATTTTCCTCACTTTTTGAGATCAAAGGACATCCTGAACGTTCGGCGTCTTGAACACCTTCTCTCCCCTTTCGAAACAAATTGTGCCACTCAAAAACACCCTATCTACCCATGGCGTAATCACAATAAGCGGTATCTTGAGCATCCCATGAGTCTCTTTCCCGGTTTTGTCCAGTTTCACGTAATATTTGTGGGCGTATCATTTTTCAAATAACGATTCATGACGGAGAGTAACGAGTTCAAGTTATGAAGGTTTCGCAAGCAAACGATCCGAAATCCGCGATCCGCAAAGGCTGGGAGCCAACTGTCACGGGCCTCCAGGCTCCTGAGACTCCCCAGCCAGAGAAACCGCCACCACTCTGTTGTTAATCCGGGAAATAATAAGACATACTATCTTTGGACAGACCTTTTATTCTCAGTGGAAGTCAAATTTTCCGAGTTCGTGATATAGCCACGGATAGTATACCTATTGTGCCGCAAAGTTAACTAAAATCACTAGTGACTTATGATAAGAAATGTCAGCAATCAATGGTCAACCTAATGTTTGAATTTGATAAAATGTTTGTTAATTATTAATCATACTTCTCTAGCAATAAACTCTATCTTATTCCTTGTTTGATTATCTTTGAACTCAATCAAAATTTAATTTAATACTATACGCTTTTCATCCCTTCACATATTTTTTATCAGGTGTATCTAATGGAAACTCCGCACATTGAAGAGCAAAACTTTGAAGACCGTAAAACTAATTTTCCAGTGTTTTCCTTTTGACCCACCAGTAACGTTCCCAAGTAATGTTCGTTAAGTTTAATAATCCCAATTTTGTCCTCCGCAGGTTCCTATTTAAAAGTATTTGCGAGATTGAAAACTCTTATCTTAGTTTATGAGACACCACTTTTAATTAGAATTTCAAATCAATTCATCATTATAATACTTTGATCAAAACTGAAAAAAACCGGAATTATAGTTTAAACCCATTGATATTAACTGAAATTAACCCCTCATTGCTTTTTGATCAATGATGTAAGCAATTAAAATATCCATGGATTATATATCAGGTGAAAGAATACCATATAGATCATTATTAGTGCCACATTAATTTTCTTTTCAGCTCGAGAGAACTCGTGTCTTCTTGTACTCCAAGGATCCTACGTGAAAGTAACAATACCTTATTTATCGATGATTGCGTACCTACAATGCTCACTTAAACTCCCATCCAGGTGTCTATTCTCTTCCCACCCAAAATTCTCTTATCCCCTCTCTCACTCTTCAACTTCTTCTGCATAACTCACACGCATTCAAACATTCTCAAATCCTTTCCCTTCTCTTGAGAAGCAAAAAGACGGAAAAGAAAGTCGTTCGCATTTCGAAGTTTTGGGAATGACAAGTTCTCGCCTCAACTCCTACTCCGTTACGGAAATATTTTCGCCGTCCTGTCGCACTCAGTCGGCTTTACTCGCCTTTAAACTTTGTCCTACACTTACTCCCTCCATGCTCTCTCTCCCTCTCGGGCTCTCATTGTCACCTCCGCCCACCCAGCTCTTCCCCATCTACCCTCCGTCGATAATTTCTCAGCTTTTCTTGTTCGCATTTTTCTTTCCACCTAGACCACCCTCCTTTTCACGTCTCGCCAAGCCCCTCTCCCCACCCACGCACGCTCTCTGTCCTTCCTTTTTTGGATGCGAAGGCAGTCGTCTCCCCCTCTCTTTTGCTGACATCCCACCGATTCTACTTCTCTCTCACTTCTATCTTTCCCGCCTCCCTTATCCTCGAACTCGACCCCTGAGCCCTCGCTGGCATATCGAAACAGTTTGGAAGCAAGCCAGGTGGCGTCTGACTACTTCTTGGCTGGCAAGTCCACCCTTCTTCCCACACTCCCAGAGTCACACACCCCCCACAAAGTACTTCCCCCACCCACTCTAACCCATACACCCCAGCCACTTCCATTTTCCTCCCTCTCCAACCTTAAAATTTCCAGTTCTCATTCTCTCACATATCCCTTAACGGATTCTTCTCTACTTTCTGCCTCATGACCCCCTCCACCTCCATTAAACCCCCCGTGCACCCAAAAGAGTCGACTAAAAGCTCATATTATTTCCATTATCCACTCGATGTAACCCGCTCCAACATGTTATCCTAATTTAACATCTCTGCTCTTTTTTTCAGGTGTATTATATCATCCTTCAGCCCCAATTTTTTTGCGTTCTTCGAGTGGAAAAATATAGAAATTCGTAAAAGGGTCCAGATTGGCTTAATTTCCCCGATTGGTTGATATATTACATTGGGAACTAATTACATTTGCGTACCAAACAAATTTTGGCAACTCCTCTCTTTGTCCGCCGTTCTACTTATGTGATTCGGAGAAATTAAATTCCATTCGTTTCTTAATTCCTTCGTCGACTGGTGCACAATTTTCCGTCATTCGTATCTGCCTCCATTCCCACAAAGGCGAACTTAATGAGGAATTATATGAAAAAATCCACGGAAAATTAATGAGATTCCGAAGCAGTTTGTAACTTAATGAACAAAATGAAAAACATATTATAATGAGATTTCACTGAAACCTTGGAAAGCAATATCATTTGAGCAAGGTCTTGTCTTCCCTCGTTATATTTACCATTTTTACAGGTAATCTCAAATCAAATTTTAAATGGATACAAAATAGACCGATCCCGAAAATTTTCTTCATTATATTTCAATCATCTATTTAGCATTATACGTTATACTCAGGGTTACAATCTAATATATGCTTTACTAAACAGAGAGAATTCCGAATGAATACTGATTATCAATGTTGCATAAGCCCGTTTCAATTGAGCATAATGCGCTAGAGTCACCGTAGTACTAATATGAGCCTATAACATAACGATTGGAACGAAATAATTTTAAAAAAATATGATATGCAAACGCCTGCAACCTCACAGTGCAGACATTTTACAGAAAACCTATGATTAACGAACAAAACTTAAAAGACTAGACAAAACTGTGGATGGAAGAAGTACCTAAACATGTTGCTTTATTGCCCAGGAGTTTAAGTGTAAAAATATTTTTTTTACTATGGATTATTTTAGTTCACTGCACAAATCTAACGAAATCTTACAATTGCAGCAAAAATATTTTAATACACTGATTATTGAAAAATAATTCAATTATTATATCTACGAAGGATAGAGAATAAACTGCTTTATTACTACTAAGAAAAATGTTATCACAGCAAATGTTGCTTTCGTTTTTATTTTGTACGAGTGCAAAACACAAAGTCACTGCTATTTTGGAAATGTGTGACACATATATCTAATATCTTGTTTAAATACTATCTTCCTGTAATTTCAAAATCACCACATTAACTTAGCATCATACATGTACGTCATATGAGAAATAGCTAAATTGGGTTCTCGAGCAACTTAAGTGCATACATTTATGTGCATAAGATAAACTCTTATAAGATCTTCATTGCATTTTGTGCCGGGAAACCTTCCCAGAATAAATGTCAATGGATAAATAAGGCCTGAAATGATATAAATTAAATGGTAAAAATAGCAAGATTCGTGATTGGTTCATACAGTTAATGTATACACGAGATCAAACAACAGTATTCATTCAATGTAAAGGGAAGTGCAAGAGAATTATGAGTCATAAAACAAGTTGTAATTCTATAATAATAACATTATTTTATAATTAAGTCGAGTTAAGGAAATTCAATTAAAAACAAATATCGGTTTTTAAATGAATCTACTACCTAGAGATAATTTTATTCATAAAATGAAGATTATTTATAGTAACATGAGTAACACGCATGACAAATATTCCTTACTTTCCATGATATCTCCACATGGTATCTCGAGCTGCGGTAGCAAGATCATGCCAGACTCTCAAGCGGATCATAATGGATCATTGAAGGAATAAATTACTACCACCCTTTAATCACTGCCCTTGAGAATATGACGAGGAACAACAAAATCCGAAGTGATAAAGTTTTGGCTGAAAGGGAGCTAAGGGCTAGTAAGTTATGGGCAGGATTGAACGAGGCTATTTCTACGGCAAACGATCCCAATCCTTTCTTAACAATTTATTTCTGAAATGCCACATTCGCAATATCACTTAAACAGCAGCGATTTGGAGCATTCTCAAAAGCGTTTGGGGCAGCTGCTCTGAACACAACGCAACCTGTTGCACTGTTCGGTACAAACCATTTGCCTACTTAACAGGATGCTGTTCCCGTTTGCACCACGTTGCTCGCTGCAACAAAATCCACTGCTCGGTCTCGCATGGGAGATGCCAGGGGAGGGCTGCCTTACCACGCCGCTTCCCCACCAAACGCTTTATCCAACGCCCCCTTCCTTATTTGTGACGCTGCCGTCCCAGCCCTTACCTGCAATCAGACGAATCAGAGCTCAGCCGCGTTCCCACGACGAACTCAGCTGACCGAACGACGCTGTCTTTAGTCATTTTCATTCACAAAAGATGAATACTCAGCCATTTTTAAGTTAGCAGTTATACGAGGTAGCTTACATGAAAAGGATTTCAACATAGAATAAAAACTATGAGCAACTACAAAAATGGAAGTTTAGCTAAAAGGGCCGCAAGGTACCTTATTTCTGCAAAATAACACACTTCTATGTCATTGTTAGTTAATTTTGTCGCAAGAATTCCAAAAGTCTGAGCTTTGGTGCTCCCGGGTGGCAATTTTAACGCCAAATTCTGCCTAAATAATATCCTTGTCGGTGTGGCTACAGTGTACAAGCCGAATCAACGCCGTGCGGAAATGGGTGGGAATAAATCAGGGCGTAATTGCGAGCTAGCGCTCGACCAAACTTATCTTTCTCGCGCAGGGCGCTAAGAGCCTCCACCCTGGGTCACATAAAATGGCGAATATCGCTCATACGCGCGTTTTTTTTCTCTCTTTCCTCCCGCCGCGTGTACATTACGTGAACTTATGTGATTTTTTTTTGCGACGGCATTATAAACACGAAGCCATTATATCGCTCGCTCAGATGTACCGTCGCTTCTTTCACTGCCAGCAAAATTTCAAACCACTAAAGGCAAGCCGTATCCTTTCAGTTCGCTTTTCAACATTTCTGTAGTAAATATCGTATGAGAAGTAAATTTTAGAGCAGTATCAACTTATGTTTTTCCATTTCCAACGAAATGAGATGGTTATGGTACGGGTATGCTGTGATTAATATAAATGACCAAGGGTAGGAAAAACGAAATTAAATTTATCGGGCATAAAACAGAGGTTTGTAAAACGCTTAATTATTAATTAATGTCATTAATAATGAAAAATAATTAATGAGATATTTGATGATGTCCTACCCGAAACATCCGAACAGGTAATTTAGAGAAATTCATCATACCGAAGTAAATTTTTAGTGGCCATGGAGCAAAAGTTAGTCAGTTATTTAAGTGATGAAATAATATATAGATAATTAGAAAAAAATGCTAAAATAATAAAACTCAAACTAAATCTACTCAAAAGAGTAATTAAAAGTTAACACAAATCGAAAAAACAGTTTTTGACAATTTTTAATTATTAGATAGCCTTACTTAGTCCCTTTAATGCCACTATTATGCTGTAAATCGATATGAATGTGTCAACTTAGCAGGAATATTGATGGAACTCAAAATATTATACGTGGTAGGAAAACAAGAACCTCATTACTCACCAGCATTCGCTGAGTCTGCTAAGGGGATGATGGCTGCTATTAGGGAAGCAAGCACAAGGATGGCAGGCGCCTTGAAGCCGAGGTCTTGTTTTGGAGAAGCCATAATCCGATGAATCACTGGCACTCCCATCACAGACACAACACACGAAAGAAAACGCAAAGCCACGGCTTGAAGATGAGAGTATTGAGGGAAGAGACGACAGTAGATAGAACACGCTCTAGGCAAAGTGACCACTTGTGACGAAAATTTTAAAATAAAGAGATTTAATCGAGAGACGCGATTTCAAGTTAGAATAACTCATCACTATAATCCAACTTTGGGGGTATTATGTGTGTTTTTCACGTCCGTCGAAAATATGCAAGGCGTTTGTTCCCGTGTTTCATGAAACGGTGCACTCAGCGTAAATAATTGGTCAGCTGCTGTCTTTCAAGTCTTGTGTGCATTCCTATTCGAAATCGCATTGCTTTGCGATAAAAAGTTCTTGTATTGAATTACGCTGCCAAATTTTGTAGCAAAACGTCCCATCACCCGAGTTCATTTCTCGAATTTTTTCTGGACTGATTCAGGACCGCTTACTGACTGGTTGTTTCTCCGGGATTTGCGAAATCATGCAGATGGACCTAAAAAGACAAAAAATAAATATTTTCTATAATTTTCACTCGATGAAGATGAAATAAACTCTATATTTAATGAATAATTCAACATTTAACATGCACCAACACAATATCACAATATGGAAATTTGGCGACTATGATGTAGGTCAAATCTGGGTTCACAATTAATTCAGTTAAGACTGAATAGGACCTTTCAAGTAATTGCATCACATTTTTGTTAATTACAATATATTTTACAACAAGTACTGAAACATGTATGTGCATGTAAGTACTGTAACTGTATGTGTGTGTGTGTACACACACACACACACACACACACATTTCATTTGTTTTTCACAACTTCTCATTTAAAATCTCCACCATTTTTGAGTTTCAACCCTAATTAAAGAAGAGGAAATGTCATTAAGTTGCTAGGGGCTATTGTGGCGCTACCGGAATTAACGTCCAGGCGAAGGAGAAAGACTAATATCAAACAAGCCTACTAATTTTGGTACAGAAACTAACATTGGTTTGAAATAATTCATTACGAACAAAGTGTTTCCATTGCTTAGAGTTGCAAATGATCATTACTAATCCACCTCTGCCGTTTTATGATGTATGTTTCACTATTGTTTATATATATTTTCAGAGCATCCAGCTCAGATGAATGAAATCCTAAATCGATGTCAAAATAAAATTTTCGAGCGACACTAGAAAAAATACGGTACAGCAAAAAAGAGATCAAGACATATGAGCTGTCGTCACTCTAGGGGCAAAGGACAAAGTGAAACCTTTTTCCACATCTACGAGTTAGTACAAGACATGCTGAGCAATAAGGAAGATGCAAGCGAGCGCAAAGGAGCGGGGAAGAGAATTAGTGCGACTATGGGAGCGAGATAAACGCTTCAGCAAAACTTCCTTGCAAGTCACTGGGGCGTGCACCTACAACCTCAACAGTACATGTCTGCACCTCTGCTGCAGGGGCGTGGAGGAAAGAGCTGGGGAGTTTTGGGAGGTTAGAGTTTAAGGTACAAGAATGAGTCTAATGAGGAAGGAGTGTGATCTGATGTAAAGATTTTTTCTCCCATTTACCTAAAAACTAAAACAACTTTTTGAAAGGTGCGGAATGGATGAAACCATAATTCTCGATTAACAGACGCAAACTATTGAAATATCTCAGAATGAATGGTCAATTCTCAAAGTATTAACTGGAATAAAATTATTCAGACCAAGAATGCTTCACTTAAATTATTTAGAAGTCCAAAAGAGAAAATATAAAATCCATTTTATAGTAACCTCTATTTACGTATAAGTAACATAAATTAAGTTATCTAAACCTAATGTTACATATTGGTGAATGATTTGTGTGCATTCAAGCAAAATACTTTAACCCTTTGGAATTTCTATAGTCTTCATAAGGAGAAAGAGGAAGCAAGAATCAAGAGAAACTGACAGATGCCTGGATGTTTAACTTTTACTTATTTTTAAAGATATAAAATTACTGCTTATTATTACTTAATATTATTACTTATTATTATTACTTACTCCTTATCATTAGCTATAATTTAGGTCCAACTAGTCTTGAAGGTGAGATGCTCATGTGACAGATCAAACTATATATTGCAGATTCTAATCAAACTAAGGGTTGCCTCAAGTGCTGTACTTAACTATGCTAGAGTCGCAAAAACCATCCAGGTACTTAAAAATTAAAACCATTTCTAATTATTTCAAATTCATTAAGTAACGTGCTCTTGTAGAAAATAAAGGTGAGCTATTTATCTTTCAAAAGTCTTTTCATAGGAAGAAATTTTGTATATATTTAATCATTTACTGATTTTATCCAAAACCCACTCCAGATAAAAGTAAAGAGAGATTAATTCGGGAAGTCATCAGGGTTCAAAAAAATGCGTCGTAATGGTCAGGGGCAAATTTAAGTATAAAATTTAAGGACATTTGTAAAATAGTCCGTATTTATATCACAGATTAGGTGTTTGTTCTGAAAATATTGTAAAACTGCACAAAACTTCTAGAATGGCGTAACATTTAATTTATTCACAACAAACGCATTGGCACGGTCTTCCAGTTGTTCGGACACAAACTTACTTTTTTTCTTTCATAGCATACACTTATCGTGAAAAAAATTAATTGCAAGTGAGTAGGACCTCACAAAGGAAGGTCATAGACTCACTAGCGCTCTCCGTAGCAAAATAGTTTTGGAAACGATTATAAGCGGCTGTAAAACTGCCATTAAGCCTCTGAATAAAAACGGTGGAATAACAAAAAAATAGGATGTGGAAGCCCGAAATTGTCGAAAATTTGCTAGGCAATAAATAATTTTTCCATTTATTTTGCAATTCAAACAGCAACAAACGCCTTCAAATAAGTCCACTGTTTATAAAAATTAACTTTTCAATCCCATCTCATCCCTCAGTCATCAAAATACCTCCATGGGACACCCAAAAAAGTCGGGAAGGAGTGAACGAAAACGGCGGGACATTGATAATAGTTTCTGAGTGAAATGGTGGAAAAAAAAGTAAAGTGGAGAAACATTTGAGCAACCTAAATCCACCGCAATACAAAAAGAAATCACGGAAAGGCTGAAGAGATTCCAAAGAGGATATGATTTTACCGTTCTACTATATGTGAGATAAATGTTGGGAAAATCTCATTTGAAACCGAGTTATATTTATCTCTGCTCTATATGATGCGGTAAATAGGATGGAAAATGTGTTCGAAGAGTGAGCATAGTTCTCGGTCTCTCTTACTCCCCACCAACATGCCCAGAGCAAAAGGGCAGTGGGGGAGGTAGTAAGGGGCTTTCAGTGAGTCTAGTGCTGAAGGTAGAGGGGCCGCCGGGGGGTGACGAGAAGGGGGAAGTTTACCGGTGGCAGCGGCTACGCAGGCGAAGGAAGTGAGACGCCGGCGTAGGGGAGAGGGTGACGACAGGAAGGGAGTGCGGCCTTCGGGGAGGAATGGAGGAAACCTTTGAGGGATCCGGGGGTAATAGGAGTAGGATGAGGGTGGTTGTTAGATGTGTGGGAGCCAGGGGAACGAGTAGAATACTGGTAATGACGAATGGAGGGAGGAGGAGCTCAAAGCGCTAGTATTAGCGGACGAGGGGGCAATGATATGACCGGGCGGGGAGATGGCATAAAAAAGAGAGGATTGGGAGCAGAGACATCGGAAAATAGAATGAGACCAAGGAGAAATGCCAGGAATTTTCGTCTACGCGGCATAATAAGGCTTCGCCCAACTTGTTTCTTTCGGAAATAGGGGGAAAATGCAGTCTCGTTGTTCAAAGCTCCGTTGATTTAATGCAAAGACGGCTGCTGCTTAACATATCACGCGTTTAATTAAATGACAAAGTTTTAGTAAAGCCTAATGACGGTTTGATTAAACCCATATAAGAGCACTTTTTGCATTGAAATTTGGCTGCGAAACAACATTGAACAAACACACTGAGCAAAGGTAAATTAGAACATAAAATTCTCTATACCGCGCAAATTATGTTTAACTCTAGCTATGAACAGCATGGAATTTAATAACATAGGAAACCTTCACAATATTTTTAGAAATAAAGAAGGATAAACCTATTCAGTAAATAAATATTAGGATTCCATGAGACACCGAGTCACAATTAATCACAATCTACAATTTAATTCTCATTCCTGTAAAGCAATTTACGTTTTCTGCTGCGTTAGTTCAATGATATTGACAACATGTACTACAAATGAAATGGAGCCCATAATGCTACTAAACAGCCTCTCCAGATCCCGTGTTAACGTGCTTAACTGGGCATTAAGTGCAATTAATCTTAATTTACTAATACAATAATTCACTTAGAAAAATGAACAAGGCTTAAACGGTTGAAATAAAAAATTCTCAACATCTTGACGAATCTTGACATATGCCTAAAAACGATATTCTTCCACGAGATAAAAATTTCTTTATCATTTTAGTGAGCTTAATTCCATGCCTTATTGGGTAAAAAATAATGACCCTTTAAAACTGAACCAGCAGGACTAATAACTAACGTGCAATGACACTGTGGCCTAACCTTTAGGGTGCGCTCATCGCATACAAATATATGTATTACCTCCCCTTGCAGTTAAAAACCATTTGAAGGCGGCCGAGAGAAAATGGAGGAATGGTGAGCCACGCTGAGCCGAAGGGATAAAGGCAGCAGGGAACGTGTGTCTCCTTGGTTAGGTTTAGCCGGAGGTCGACCACGAGGAAAAACAAAGGGAAAGAAGGAATGAACGCTTGGGGTAAAAATGGGCGAGTCGCGCAGCATCCGCAAACAAGAGTCGGACGAGGTCTGCATTCGTGGGCTCTCATAAAGGGGAAAACGGTGGGTCCACGAAACATAAACGGTCAGTATCACTCCAGAATGATCTTCATCCACTATCTTTTCCCCAGCCACTCCTCTCACCCCTCCCGCTCTCACTCCCTTCCCCACGCCCAGACGCCCCAGCTCCCCTCTCTCTTCATTCGTCCCCCTTCCCTTAGAGGTCCCTACAGCAACGTTATCTCCTCTCTCATACCATGCATTCCATAGTCTTCACCCGCCTTCTCATTACTTTCCCTGACCCCATAATTAGTAGATAGATAGATAGATAGATAGATAGCGGTCTTTATTTGGGCGAAATTGAGACCACTTTTTAATTAGTACATTTTCACGAAAACATTGCGAGTACGAACTTCCTTCACTTTCTTGATATTAGGGTTGTCATATAAGTAACGAAATTTTGGAAAACGGATATTTAGAAGCTAAGGTAATCAGTCAGGTAAATGTGTGCCCATCTCGTTACCGAAGGCAATCCTTTCCAAATATAATGCCTTAAGGTTTTGATGATTGAACAATTTAACATAGGAGCTCGCCTAATGTTCCCTTTGGTCGTACCCAAAGTTCGGTTCCATCAATCAACCCTCCATAATTTTTCCCCATTCAATTGCTACAAGATTCACATTTTCCTGCACGTAATATATCCAGTTACTAATTAATTGTATGGGCAAGCAAATAATAATCCTATCTGAAAGAATGACCCTGCCTCACCGAAATAAAATTAAATATAGTATACTAGATTGTTTAAAGATGTAGCGCCTATTACATAAAAACCTAATATTATAACCATGAAATAATGAAATAGGACGAAAATGAAGGTTAAGTTATATAGAGCAAACCTAATTGTGTAAACAATATTTTTAAAATTAATAACAATTTAGTTTCTATCATAACATACTTCAGTTACAAAAAATGTAAAAATGTATACTTTATCAGTGTAGCAGCAGTATAATACCAAAGTGTTCAACCTTGATGTTAAATACAAATTTCTATGATCCTAAGTATGGAGATCAAATAACTTCAGAATAGTAATCATTATAGACTACCACTGTTCAACTAAAATATGCAGTTCTGATAGCAAGATAATATCCGCCGAAATTCTAAAGAATGGGCCCTAAATCCTCGTTATAACTAATGCAATTAGGCTCCATCGCGATTCCGCGCGTAGCGATCCACTCTTTCCTATCTCCCTTTTCGCCGTTCCGATAGTCCGCATGTGATCCGTCCGTTATCCCTTAACTGCAGACGTAGCCCATCGTTTAAGTTTTTCCACCTTCTTTTTCTATGTCTTGGCCGTTACAAACACCCACAAAAGGCAAACATCGTTTATTTCGAAATTATTCGTCCCTGCGCACCCTCCTCTTTCTACCGGTGTGTAAAGCCTTAATGGCCTACTTTTGGGAGGTAATGGCCACCCTAATTTCACCAACGTTCAAACGAAACAGACCATTGGCAAAGCAAGGTTGCCATGGATGCGGTTTGTCAAAAAAAGCAACTTCTATGAGGAAATGACTCGCTAAAAGAAAAATATTTTAATGAATCAATGAACAAAACTTAGCATGGTAATTACCAGTTACATACGGTTATACGAAAAGAGGAAACGGAGCTAAAAATGTAATTTATAAAATACAACAGTCATAGTCCTCACTAGGCTAATAAAATGGTATGCTGCATCTGGATTAGCATCTGGATCAACATGAAATAAAAAATATACTTCGAAGATTAAGAGAGAAAATTTGTGAAACAAGTAGTCTCAATATTTTTCCTACGGTTTTTTACTTTAAAGGTTTGATTAATGTTATGATTGAGTCATTCCTTCCAATTTTTTTTCTTTCGCTCAAGGCTGTTACGAACAATGCACATCCATAGAAATACAAAAACATTCCGTACAAAATTAAATTCAACAACTGCATAAAAATTTCATAGGGGACATCGTTTTAGCATTAATAAATCATTTACACACCTCACGCAGGACAGGGTAGTCTCATTTCTCCACTTTTCAAATCCCCGTGTGACTCTCTCCGTTGCCCCGTGAAGAGATCTCCGGTCATGTTTGCCTTTCTCTCCCTCCACCCTCGGGAGCAGAAAGGCAGGAGGAGAGTTATCTCGCCCGATACTTAGGCACGTCTTCTCCCCGCCACCGCTTCCGCGCCGCTCCGGCGGTGTCCCCACGCGGTAATTCATTCCCCTCCATCGAGACAGAGCAAATATCCCCGCTTCCATTATCTCTGCAGCCACTGTCCACGGGGCCATTCGGCCCTTTCCATCTCTCTTACCCAACTCTACCCCTTACCTCCTTTTCTCTCACATCAACCCTCCCCTACTTCTAGTCTTAAGCTTTCGGCTAACCTCCGCCTCGAATCTGCCGCTGAACTTCACTACAAGTGTCCGCAGAAACAAACTTCACCTTCTCCTTCTTGCTTTTTTCTTTCTTTGTCTCCCTGTCCTTTGCCTACCCCTTGACTCCTCACACCTATTTTAGGTGACTGCAGTGGACAAACGGGCTTTCATACTCAGAGTCGAAAGTTTTGTGTAGTCCGCAGTTTTGCTCCTCTATTTTCTCCCAAATAAAGACAAGGAGAATAGTGCGAAGGTAAGCATCGTCCACATGAAAAATAAGTTTGTAGGATATTTTAAGCAAAATAAATTTATATAAATTAAAAACACCAGGAAAATTCATTTTTGACAAACTTTTAAGCAAGCACAAACGATATGTCTCAAAGATTGATTTGAATATATCATAACTTGCCCAATTCTATTTCCGTGGTATTCGATGAACGATATTCCCCGAATTTCTCAAACAGCATATTTGTCGTCAGGCGCTCCTCCAAAGTTCTTGAAAAGTTATTCAAATGCTATGCTTGCTATGAAGGTGCATAGATTCACTTATCACAATAAGAGCTAAGTGGACGGCAAAGTTTACATAGTCAAATATTATCCCATATGTGAGTTTTAGGTACTTAATACGAGAGTTACTCCATATTCACATGTTCTAAAAGAGACTTACCGAGTAGTTTAAATATGCAATTATTAGCCATAGCTACAAAATTTCAATGAATGCTCATTTCACCTAGTTTATGAATTATGATATAAATGATAATCGCTCTAAATCAGCGATATGAGTCTTTGTCAAGTGAAGAAAACCCCAAAAATACATTAGTTCTGTTATCAGCCATAAAATAAATGTGATAAAGGATAATAACTCCTAGTATGAAGAATAATGGCTCGTAAATTATATGACCAGTAGGGTTTTATAGGTATTTTACCCCACACAAAAATATCTATTTAGTCAAAGAAAGTTTTTAAGGCCAAGTAGACGGGGTTGACTGGAGATTAAACCACGGATACATTTCTTTGAACTGAATAGATATGAAGATTAAAATGGCAAAAGATAGGAGACCGTTGCATTTGACCAACCACAAAAGTATTCACCATCAATGTTAGCATTAAACGTGACAGAATATTAAATAAATAATTATATAGTATCCAGCGGAAACTATTCTATGCGTGTAAAGTGACTGAATCCAAATGGCATTCGAAACCATCGCAAAGCTTGAAGTGATTTTCTTTTTTCAATACGCAAATTCATGCGGGAGTAATCGATCGATATGGAGCGATCAAATATTAATTGAGTCAACGTTCAATCGAAGTGTTTCATTTTTCTTCCAATTAGCATTGACGGGAGTTGGCAAACCCGTCGCCGTCCACCCCCCCCCCCCGGCCAAAGTACAACGTTCCCGAGGCAAAAGTAATCAATCCCACATTTTTCCCTCTCTAAACGAGGACTCATCAATCATTATCCCGCTAGCCACCTCTTCCAAAGAGAGAGAGAGAAAAGAGATAGGGGAAGGAGTTTGGTGAGAGGGGATAGGGCTAATCCGTCACGCTAGGGAGGACACTTCAAAACAAACAATGGGAGGCAGCGATATCACGTCTCTACCCCTCGCGCTTCCCTCTCACCTTCGCCTCCCATCAAACTCAAAACCATTCGAGTTCCTCCCATTCCGCCCCCTTCCTCTACCTCAACCCTAAGCCCCACCGCCGAACTGCCTCACCCCCTCCCCCGTCCTCTCCTCGACATGAGGCCGGCCCCCATTTTCATTCACTGCACTTAGGCTATGCCCGATTAGTTTGGGACTCTTTTGGGATCGGAATTTCGAAAAGCTACGAGTGTAAAAATTGTGCAATACATCGGGTGCCCCATACCCGATTCTCATTTCACCATCTTTGTAACATTCACGATGACGATATGAAAAACAGTCCGACCAGACGGCGATCGTTTAAGTGTTGGAAATACTCAACGTGGAATGGTGATTCTGCCAAATATGAATCATGAACCTTCTGTTACCCTGAATATTAAATGAACGCTTTTATTGAGTGGTGTTGTACGTAGTTACAATAGACGGTGGTAGTTCAACAGCGAACTGACACATCTAGTTGAGATCTATTTTGACTGTAGACTGCCGCGTTTGCTATGAAATTGCAAAAATCTCGATTTGGATGCCAGTATTTAGGATATGCATTCAAGGTATAACACCTATTCCACCATAAATTCCATTCATGGCACAATTGAAAATCTATGCTGCCAATTAGGATAAAACCGCAGCGCCTCTACTCTATCGTGAGTGTCTATTTATCTCTCTGTTTCTCTCACCAATACTCAATCTCACCTACCCATGATGCTCCATCCACTTCCACGCAGCCTCTTCCCGCCGCCCGGGTAAAAGCGATGGCGGACGCTGAAAAGTGATGGGTGGGGGACAGGTGATGTGAAGGGGAGGCACGGGGTTTGTATTCGAGAGCCAAAGTTGGAAGGCTCCGCAGAAACCTCATTCACAAGATTCCCTCTCCCCTTCATTCCTTCCCCTCCTTCCTCGCGAACACCTTTTCAACTCCTTTCACTTGCATAATTTTAATCCTGTCGTGCATTTTATTCATTCCTCCTTTCACTATGTAATACGTGAACGACGAGTCCAGAAATCCTTTTCCCTCTACAGCACCAGATATTTTCGTAACCTTTCCGCGAAAATAATTTAAATACAAGGAGTCCATTTCAACAAGCACCCGAGTAACCCCAGATACGTAATAACACTAGCTATATTTTAGTTTTCCCTCCGAGAAGTAATATTTCATTGAGACAGGGTGTGTCTGAACTTCATGTTCTTGTGTCTAAACGATTGACTATTATGAGTTCCGCAAATAAAATATCGCTTGTCTAAGGCATATCTCTGCCTCAATTCACTACAAAATGTCTGATGATGGCTCTAAATCAAATGAGGGGCCGGTTAGTCAAATAGTCTAATAGTCTAATAGTAACAGAACGGCATACAGGATGCGTTCTGAAAGTAATGCAAACATTTTTTTAGAGTCATTTATTGAACAGATTTGCAAAAACACTTAAATTCTTGAGGCGCTGTCCTTGGGCCTCTACACATTTTTTCCAGCGACTCTGCCATGGCTGGTGCGTGCCCTGGAAGGCGTCTTTGGGGACCTCTGGCAAGGTCTCCGTCACGGCTGATTTTAACTCTTCTATGAACGAAAAACGGTTTCTTTTCAGAATTGCCTTAATCTCAAGGAACAGAAATAAGTCTGCTGGGGCAACGCGAGGATTGTAGGGGGGAAGTGGGGCAGCGTTGGCACCTGGTATGTGGCCAGGAGCTCGCGGACTCGTAGCGATTTGTGGTACGGCGCGTTGTCGTGATGGAGTTACCAGGTAGCGGATGTCTTTTCTCGTCCTGATACCCTTTTTGGAGTCTTTCCAGGACACACACATAGTAGGCAGCGTTAACTGTCAGTCCTTGATGAACTCCATATGAACCACTCCTTTTCTGTCGAAAAAGACAATGAGTATTGTTTTCACTTTTGATTTGCTCATTCTTGCCTTTATGGGCTTGGTGGACTGGTCTGTGTGCCACTCAGAGTTTTGGCGTTTTGTTACATGGCCGTATTAAAAACCGAGGTTTCGTCACCACTGATGATATTGTCCAAATAATCAGGTTCATTTTCAATACGCTGCAAAAGTTCACTTGAAATTTCCGCTCGGTTGGTCTTTTGTTCATCTGACAAAACCTTACGCACGAGCTTGGCGTACCCTTTCCTCGTTACTAAATATTCAGTAACAATGCGAAACACTACAGTAGACGACAATTTCAGTTCATTGGTAAACCACCTTGATACTCAATTGACGGTCAGAGTCCAACAACTGTGGAACATGAGCCCCATTGCTGTCAGTTTTGCTGGTTGACGGCCGCCCAGAGCGTTGTTCGTCGTAAACCTTTTCCCGGCCCTCGTTTAAGGCCTTTAACCACTTCGAAACTTGTGAGTAGGACAGAGTAAGCCTCACGAATCATTTTGTTAGTCTCCTCAAGAGATTTTTTCAGTTTAGCTCAAAACTCAATTGCGTAACGTTGCTCGGTCACCGATTTCGTTTTTTCGTGACACGGTCGGCGCACAGGGGTTTACAATAACTAATGTACTGTAACTTCCACGGACGGAGACCAGTTTCGCGGCAAAGTTTAGCATCTCTTCCACCTA
This sequence comes from Hetaerina americana, assembly GCF_022747635.1. NCBI lineage: Eukaryota > Metazoa > Arthropoda > Insecta > Odonata > Calopterygidae > Hetaerina > Hetaerina americana. The sequence continues at coordinate 21,627,707 of NW_027286874.1, read as the reverse complement.
CTTCAGGTAATTTATTTCCACTTCAATCAATAGGAGCGGCGTGAGAAATTTAATTGCATTATTTTCGGATTACTCTCCGTATTTTGGGGAGTCATCAAATGAATACCTTTCACTCATCTTTTTTATTCTTGAACCATTTACTTTTATATTTTTCGAACAGTCCTCGGAGATGACAATATTACACCGGAGATGCCTTACATATGAGTATAGTCTTGGTCATTTTTCTCCGATGCTTTCACTCTAGTGGAGAAACTATAAGGAAGCTCTTCCTACCGATCCGTGAGCCCAGTTACAATTCGAGGAAGGGGGAGCAGTTTCCTCAGCCCGGGAGCGAGGGCCCTGAATCCGCCTTACTTCCAAGTCGAGGGCGTGTAAAGTTTCGTACACCAACGGTCGGGAACCTGCGGCCGTGTTCGGGGTTTAAATTTCTCTCATCATAAACACCTTTAACTTCTTCCTCTACTTCACTCCAATGCTTCACTCGCTCTACAATTTCTGGTGAGCGTTATTGCGAATAGCTCTCGAAGAACATAGGTTAAAAACCACTCATGAAATTAAAAACACAACATCTATATCAAAATCTTACTTAACAGAGAACTGGTAATTTTCCTTTCCTCACTTTCTGTAATTAATTTTCCATTTTATTTTGAATCATATGCATTGGTCACGAATGATTAAATATTCCCTTTAACAAAACAATGTGGAATAAACTATCAAAATGTTCGCACGACCAAAAGAACACAAATTGTTTTCATAGTATGGCGTTCACGAAAATTGCATGTAATCAAACACCATTAACATTTTCTTAATCTCATATTTTCTATCACAATTATTCATCAAATTCTGTATGTATTCTGTGGTCTCCCCCGCATTTTACCTTCCGAGAACGGGTGGCGAAGACTGACGTGACTTACTATTCCTTTCACTTCAACCCCCTCCCCACCTCACCCTCTCCCCCATATTGCACGTATTCCTCCTTAAATATCTATCCACACATCACATCGTCGTGTCTCTGAAATCGTTGCGCCAAGCCTTCAAATCTTCCACCGCTAGAGAAAAATACCAGGAGTGACGGGGGGGGGGGGGAGGGGAGGGGGGTATGGAGAGAAGTAGAATTGAGCCGAGAGACGGACGGTAAAACGGCGGGTGAGCGAGACCACGGAAGATTGGGAGGGATAGGTAGAGTGAGACGGTTTAGGAACACAGCGCGCATCCTTAAAATAAAAAGACGCCCCCCGCTGCTACGGTTTACTAACGCACTCACTGCGGAGGGGAAAAAGAAAGGGCGAGGAAGAGAGGAGGGGAGAGAAGCCAGGGATAAGGGGAGGAAGGAGGCGAAGCAAACCCCTTGCGGAAGTAGTGAGTAAAGATGCTGGGATGAAACGAAGGAGGAGAAAGGGGATGGTAAAGTTTAAAGGAAGGGTGGAAGAGGTTAAGGAGAAAGATTTGGAAGAGTGAGGAGGAAGCATCTTCCTTCCTTCCGTCTCACTCTCTCTTTCACTCTCCCCGCCCCCTCGTCATCATCCCCTAACCTCTCTCATCTCTCCCCGCTCCTCGCTCCTCCTCCACAGGGTGCGCCTGTATGCGTGCGTGCGTGTGGGTGGCGGGGGGATAGACGGGCGGGAGAGAGAGAGAGAGAGAGAGAGAGAGAGAGAGAGAGAGAGAGAGAGTGAGCGCGGGATGTTGTGAGTGCGCGAGAGAGAGGGAGGATGGAAGCGAGGGAATCGATCCGAGGCGCTCGTGCGACGCCCACGCTCGGAACACCGGGGGACAAGAACAAACACGGTATAATCGTCGTTCCCGAAGTGGGAGATAAAAACCATAAGGGTGCGGGGAGAGGAGAGCTTGGGAAGTGCCGGGTAGGATAGGGTGTGGTAAAGCATGAAACCGGCAGTTATATAGTAAAACATGATGGGAACTATAACTAGAGAGCGGAAGAAAGTGGCGAATTTCTAATGGATGGAGAACGATTTCGGAGCACAATTACTATCCTAGGACTGGCATCTTACCTTAGGGAGCATACGAGGGAAATCTCAATGCTAAAATTCAATTAGAAAGCGCTTTGATAGATTTTGATTATTGCTGAAATAAGTTAGAAAAATAAAATAATAAGGGAAAAATGGGATATGCGGGGCCAATTCTCTAAAGAAAGATTACACATACATTCGCAAGAATTATTTTAAGAGCATTTAATTTTACCATGCATTTTTAGGCTAATATATATATATCGTATTTGCTGCACAAGTTTCATTGATTATACTTGAGTATTGCGTCAGCGGCTAACGCAAATTGAGAATATAGAGGTGGCTCAAATCTATTTCTAGTAAGGAAAAATGATTTCCACGATTCTGTTTCTTTCCATTGGGAAAGAAGAGAAGTCCCATGGGGCCATGCCTTCATTTATTAAGGATCAGAACACTATTCACATTGAGTTTCGCAAGATAATTGCAATGATGTGGTAGATTTCGCGGAATCAACGGCGCGCAACCACGTTTCACGGGAAATTTTTGTTTAAACATCTTGCGGATGGAATACAATGGAAATCAAATGATTCTGATAGTCCAATTAACGTCATTCAATGATTTATCTTACAATAGCAGTAGCGGTCATGACATTTACCTCCATATCAGCAGGAAATATACTACCGTCCTTTGACTTTGACTCGCTTCTATAAAAATTTAATCCATCTTCTTGCTACCCTAAAAGGAATAACAGATACTCCACACGCCTTTTGGAGCGTTGTATTAGGCCTCAGCCGACGATTTTTTCAGGAGAAGTCAGATGTTCAATGGAGCGTTAGTTTTTACTTCTGCCATCGCCTTAAACACGCTGAAATATTTGCCTTTGCCGCTTCTGGCGTAATACTAAATAAAAATCAATGAAACTTCTACAGCAAACGTATATATTACACGTCAAGCTAACAATGCAGTATTCTTTTTAGTCTTTTAAAAGTTTTTAATGAAGTATTTCGTACGAACTTTTGTGAGTAAACGTTTTATGATCACTCTTTACCGAACGGACAGAAATATGAACACCTAAGAATGCTGGAAAATATTCCTGAACATCGATACTGAGGCACAAGGGTACTGATAAAAAAAAGGTGGATCTCATTTTGACGAAACGGAGCATCATCAAGTCGAAAGCCACCATCTACATGAACTACATTCGTATGAATTTCTAAAACGTAAGTCTGTATTCAAATCCCTTCCAAATGCACGTTACCTTACTGCAAGAAAACAACCACCTTACATGTTTCATTAACATCGTCTGATTAACCCAATGAATTCAGCTCTCAAGGTGATGCTGGTGAAAAGTTTTGGGTAGGCGGTTAATAGCGTGGCTTCATGTCTAGAGGTAAGAAAGACGTTAGAAAGTCAGAGGGAAGAGACGGAATGTGAGGGAAAGAATGGCGACTAAGTGCGAGGTGATGTGCGTCTGCTGTGGTGCTGAGCGAGGGACGAGGGCGTCGTTGTATCAAGTAGCTGTGGCATGGAAAGGATCAGGGGGGATTTTATGCGAATGTGCGAATATTGGAGTGGACCAAGAGAAGGCTATTTCAGTCAAATAAATTGGAAAAACCGCCATCTTTGTTAGATGCTATTACGAACATACAAAAATTGCGAAATATTGCTAAAAATGTCCAATCACATGAGGTTATACATGAGCAAATCGTTTTTGCAATACACTTTTATGGATGAAACAAACGTTGAAATTGTAAATGAGAGAGCTAAGATTTGTCAAATTATGCCCACTATTAGGTCAATTTTATGTGTAGAGATTTTACAGAAATATGGTTTTAGGCGTTTGTATGCCAAGTAACGAAGTTTCTCCTATTCTTTTGATGGTGTATTCTTCTCAGAATGGGTTAGCATTCACGTATGGTCATCAAGGAAACCCTTAGTCCGCTACCCTATGATTAATCAATATCCAGCTTCGGGGGATTTTTATATACAGTATTCAATACAAAGGCATGCCGATCTATCCTAATGATGTTTCAAGACTGTCTTCATATTGCCACGTTTCTCTAATGTCACCATGGCATTACTGTTCTTTTCATGGAGAAAAAAGCTACAACCTTGACACCATTAGGTAAGCCTCAATAAGACTAAAGAAAATGCCATAGAATACCATTTCTTAATCATTATTTAATATATGCTTATTTTTGTTTTATTACGGATGACTATGCCTCCTTATTTGTCATCGTTCAATAACTAAAAACAGGATGTGTAATTATACTCGTTGAACTTATTTACAAAAGAAAACACACTATTTACACACTATTTACACAAAGAAAACACTTCAGGTAAAATATAAATAACTCATAGCAAGCATAGCATAGCATGTAAACCATTCGAGTCCTTATTCCCGCTTAATCATTCATACAAACTAATCAAATTAACTAAACCCAAAATTAACGGCTTCAGCCCCTGCTTAAGGTAAAATATATTTCAAAATAATAAATATGTACTTAAATTATTCTAACAACACACTTTCGCTGCCGGAGATTGATGGTAAGTAATCTCCAACCTAGCCTTGCATGAATTGAAAAAAGCCTGCTTCTTCAAATATCTACAACTGTGATGCCCGCCAATCTTATATTCGTGTTTCATGCTAACGGGAAGGGAGGATTTATTCACTTAAGAATTCTTTTCCTGATGCTAAAGAGAACAATTTATGCGAGTCGATCAAAAGAATAAAATAGATTCCAAACCCGCCGGTACAAACCAAATATATCTTTTATATACTTCCCCTCTGCGATATCTTAGCACCACCCACTAACCTAAGTGATTCGCTCGTAAAATTTTACACACCCATATACCCAGTCCACCCGCCACTTGTATAGACCTCAGACCGATAAAGACTCCCCGGTTTTTAGCCCACGTTTGCTCCCACATCGGACACCATTATCACCTAGACCATACTCAAAAGAGAATCCACAACTCCCTCAACACCTTTCCCAAAAGCTACATTACACCTACAGGTTGATAGTCCAAAAAAATGTGGTAAGCAAGAGTAGCGCGAGAAGATTTAATTTGTGAATTTGTCACAAAATATTTCATTTCGCTGGAAAAATAAACCATTCTCCCTTTTAATGTCTTAAATAAACTCGCCTTCACAATTTGATCAATATTAATTCCGATTTAAAGAGATAATTACTAACATAAATGAAAAAGTACATGAATGATTTGAGAAATCATCCCTTCTGTTGAAATGAGTTCCATGATGCTCTGGTTTTTAAGTGGTTGTCCTTGTACGGAATAATCATAATTTTTCAATAATAAATACATGATTCAAATTTAGAACAATACGAGGCTTGTATCTTATTAATCTTAACCTATTTTTAATTAGTTTCAAAGTTACATTAATTCCCAGTTAATAAATTAACAAATACAAAATGACACAATACAGATAAATATATATTATTGATAATTACTGTACTGTGATTATTCCATGACAAACCAAATGCCATTCTTAAAAACTGACAACTTGTCGGCCCTTGACATCATTATTTTTCCTTACCTTCATTCTTGTGTTCATTGTTCGGGCTAATGGAGGAAGGAATTTATTCTCATTTAAAACCTCAGCTGTTTCCATGGAGTGGTAATCTATGAAAGTTCCACAGCTTAATGGGACTATGTGTCACATGTAGCGCGAGCATAAGAATTTTATTTTGATAAATGGCAAGATATTTTCCCTCCCAAAGCAGTGAGAGAATGAGAAAACTAGAAAAATGTCATTATTTTATATCATAGGAATTTTATCGGTTAAGACAGTTTGCTCCTAATCTATAGGGAGATTTCTTATGCAATCTGTCTTAAAAACGTAAAAATTATTTTCAACTTAGCATTCCACTTGAAAAGAACGGTCTCCATCATTATTTACAGTTGTAAATGAAAATCTACCTTCATTTACTTCCAAATGTTCCAAAATCTGGTGGATAGAGATGATGCGGTGGCTACCGCAATGAGTTTCCTCCTAAAGGGCCTGGGTTTGAATCCCAGAGGCGGAAGATATTTTTTCAGTGGTATTTCGCTTCCTACTTGAGGTGCTTTGTGGAGAGCACTTTGAGTGAGTACGCCGACCGTCGGATGAAACGTTGAGCTATTGACCCTTTGGCGCTTTTCGTAAAGAGCAGGCTAATGCCGAAGCCGGATTTCTCTCCACCCTTCATCCTTTCCTGTCCAGCCCTAATGAGCAGTTATCGGTCCCCTCCCACAAAAACTACTACTATATCAAAATCTATAGGCAACCTTTAGCAATGAATAAGAAAATTAGAATAGGTATTAGATGCTTGTCATAACCTTCTTGGCCATAAAAAATCACAGGTTCAGAATTGCATTAAAGTCTGGAAGCAAATATTCTAAAAATCAAATAAATGCTATTCATTAATATTTGTAAAACAAAGGACTACACATCAGGACTATATATCAATCAAAATCTTCAGGTAATGATGGATATAAAATTAAGGAATTTTCACTAAATCTTGAAATTCATGCTCCGCCTTGCCTCATCTATTCTTATGCCGAAGATAAATAATCCGTCTAATTTTTACCGCCTCCATGAATTTCACCAGAATTATTTGGGATATGGGCAGGCATATAGGTACGTTCACGATTCATGTGCGGGCATGAAAAAATAATTTGGCGTCCACACTTTTCGCGTGGCGATTTTTTCGCATTTCCCATCCAGCACGCTTACCACCTTGCTTCTATTCCTCCCATGGACTCCCTCCAAAAAACCCTTCTCCCACACATCCCCCACCTCAACTCCCTTCCCCACACCAACAACCCTCTTCCCACTCCCAACCTCGCCCCCCTCCTACACCTCCCGAAGCACCGTCTTTAGTTAATGCCCCGCGCTCTCCGGCGCGCCCATTTTTCTGCATTACTGTGAGACAGCACGGCGGCTACCAAAGGGGTGGAAGGGACGGGAGGTGTGGGGGTGGGTGTATGGGAGCCAGCGGGAGGGTGGGAGGAGTGTGAAGCAGCGGGGTGGGTGGAGCAAGCGGACGTAAGCAGGAGTAATAAGAGTCGGGAAAGGAAGGTAGAAAGGAGGGATAGGGTGAGGGAAGAACGTGTGGGAGAGGGGGGAGACAAGAGGGGGAAGTGAGGAGAGGGATGAGTAAAAAGGTGCGGGTAAGAGGCGCCACACGCGGGGGAATCCATCGGAGAGGAGGAATTTGGTGAAGCAGGGGGAGCAGATTTTGTTCGGGGGGGGGGGCAGGCATCGTGGGTGTACGGACTCCTCCTCCCCACGCCTCAGAGAAGGAGAGGAGGGAGGGAGAAAAGAGGCGGAGGCGGGCCGAGGAGGGACTGCAGGTGTACTCCTTCAACGTCACTCCCGTTTACTCTCCCCATTTGCGCGGGAACCGTCTCCAAAACCCGAAGAAAAAACACCTCCTCCCATACCCTCCCCCTTTTGCCCCAATCCCAGGCGCCACCAACCAACGCACACACATATACACCCCGAACTTCTTCTTCCCTTAAAATTCCCTCTTTTTCCCCAGCTTTCCTACTTCCAATGCCTTCCCTTCGTCTAAAAACTAGTCTGAAACCCCAAACGAAAACCTCAGAAAAGCAGAAAATTCCCTCCGCCGGCCCCCAAACGCAGCCAACCCAAATCCTCCTCACTCGGCCGACCTTTCTTTCGACCGAAGAGGATACCCTGGATCCATCCGAGCGTCCCGAGCCGCTTTCCGGCCCACTTTTGGAAGAAAAAACTTTTTCCTGGCCTCTTGTGTCCCCACACATACCCCGGAAGTTTTAGTTTTTACCCACCGCGAGTGCCTTCATCTATTTTCTACTCTCTGACTCTATGGTAAATTTACTTATGTGTGTATATATATATATATATATATATATATATATATATATATATATATATATATATATATATATATATATATATATATATATATATACATATATACATTTATGTACACATATATACATATATATACGTATATACATTTACACAAAAACATACTTTACTAAACAAGCCTAAGGACAGAAATCTCTGTTCACGTAGATTTATTTCCTATCAGATATTTTTCCTAAGCGTATTATTCGCGGATGAAGACTTACGCTACAGCCCCCAATTCTTACTCACGCGACTTTTATATCCTCCTTTTGTGAATTCCTTCAGAGTCGGCATCAGTTGGAAGCCATTCAGTTCCGTTTAATGCCATACTCCCCCCGAACTAGGACGGCAAGTAGCTCGTTTTAGTTCGCCCACGGTTTTACATATCAACATTTTTTCCGGGAGCAGGGCTGGTGGCATAAAAAGTAAATATTCGGAACTTTTTGAATTTTTCTATTACTATTCTTTCATCTTATTCACTATCTTTTTCTCTCCACATATATATTTATGCTTTTTCCTTCTTCCCGAGAAACAAACGTCTCTCACGGGATTTAGTCCATTTTTTCCTGAGTTATGCTCGTAGAAGTTGCATATTACTGTTGGGTTTAAATTTTTCCGCGGCGTGTTTTCTGCATCGTGACAGCTTGATGTACGCTCTTTGGTATAACACTCCGAATGCCACTAATCTCACCGCACAAGATGATAGTCAGTTCGTTAATGAGCAGTGTATCACGTCAGGAAATGCATGAGCACGTAAAAAGGTAGTGACAAAAAGGACAAGGCTAAATACGCGTCACTATGAAAAATGGATCTTTTGCTTGAGTTTTCATGTATTTATTTGACATCGCAATTCTTTTGCTCGTAGCTCGTTCACAAAAATCTGCCCTCTGGAATAACGTTTATTGTTTGGTTGAGTCCGATTAACAGGCCGTCGATGTGCATACAATTTGGGATGCATTTAAGTTCACTGGATCATGGCCTTGGTCAATGCAGAGGCATTTATGGGTTAGTAAAAAATAATGTTCAATACACTTTCTTTTAGCAAAATAAATTTAAATATATTACCAAACTAATGTAAATTCGTAAAATACGGTAATCGATACAGACGTAGGCGCATTAGTGAACTCCGTCTAAAAAAGCGTTCAGCAGATATCATGATCCAGCAACCCATCAGCATTCCATTACTTAAACATGCATGCAACGGTACTACAATCTTGAGATAAATTTGCCGACAGACTGTAGAGTATAATATGCCTCATAAAAAATAAAACATTATTTTGTTCTTTACGTTCACTATAATGAGTTCTTATCGTTTGGTGGTAAAAGCTAATCTTTATCCTTGAAATAGCGGAGAAATTAGGTAGAGCGCTTGGTTAAGATGTAAAATATTGAAAAACTATTTTACTAAGAATAAAATAAACGGAGGATAGAGTGTTTTCATTGGCAAAGGATTTTGAAGACTATGATAGACGAGAAACCTTAAAGCAAGCGAGGAAGGAATAGGAATAGAATAGTCATGCTGGACGGAATGGCGGGAGGAAGTATACGGTATTGAAGAAGGGTTTATTATATTTTCGATTGTCGCATGGTGTTTTGTTAGGAGAGGCGAAATAATTTATTGTTGTACCGTTGTATAGTTCGTGCCCATTTATAATTTACCTTCAACGATAGAATATCAATAATAATAATTTAATATACAGTAATGAGGCTAATATTTTTATAGTTTGTTTACGACATAATTATGAGCACATGCATTCAAAATTATTTATTTTGATGATAAGTTGGTCTACTAGGCAAAGAGAATCTCACAGAATAATTGAGATCTACTAACGAGGTATTATAATTGAAATGGATGCACAAAGTTGTTTTTATGACGGAAATGTATACTTATATTTCGAATCGCATATCCTCTTTATGCATAATGCATTTACCTGGAGATCAAACAAAATCATTTGCTGCTTATAAATAACAAACAGAATGTCATAAAAATATCTCAATGTAAAAGGTTGAATTACATAGTTAATTGTTTTTGGGAATTAATATTCATATGCTGTACGGTTAATGTACGCGAAAGTAGCAGAGTTTTAAATATTTGGAATTGCCCTTCCGCCTTGAGAAACTATGAGTGCTCATTCGCCCTGCACATAATTGTTGCTTTTCGAAGGTTTTTGGATGCCTCATTTCGACTTTAATTAGGTTTCTCAGAGGTAAAACTACCACAATCTCGAAAAATTCATACAAAAGGATGGATACTAATCCGTGGCACAGGTACATCTGGTGTGCCAGCCCTGGATAGCTTCCAAAGCAAGTGCATAAGTGGTAAGGGAAAGCTTGATGGAAAAGAAAGATATAGAAAATTAGTGCCCAGGAATAAAACATGCATGCGTGTCGTGAGACATGCAGAGTGTCTCATAGTTTTGCCTTGAACACCAATTTCGAGATAAGAGATCATTGAGAATACCAGCAACTATTCGACCACCATAAACATAGACTCTCTGAAATGTATCTACAATATTGATACAGACTTTGTTTTAGTATTTCCTGGTTTTTAATAATATTAAAATCTAGAATATTTTAAAGGGCAAGCGAAAAAAATTAATAACCCCCAAAAGTGATGAATCCAACTAACGCTCGATGGGCAGGAACAATACACCATTACATTTGGGGCCTATTGGTATTTTGATTGGCTGTGGTCTAAGAATCATAGTTACATTTTTGACAGACTCGGAAATCAACAACAAAATTTCAAGGCTCTCTTGGAAAAAATGTACCTTCGAATAGATGGTATATTTATTGTATGGGCTCTTAGGCAGGATGAAATAAACCAAGTAACTCAGAAAAAACGATCCAACAAACAGAAAGAGGGCAATTGAAGCAAAATATATATTAATATAAGTTTCACTCGTAGTGCATTTTGGGATTAGTTTCGCAAATAAATTTATACTTTGCATTAGAAACCCTGGTCCTGACGTATTTCGTTCTTTATACACGCTTAGATGCTTTCTTGACTGGTACATAAAGATGCTCATATCAACGTTGACCGTGGAAGTTACTTATATATACCCTTAAATTGAAAATTAAAACCAAACTTTAAATAAAATTAGAACAAAGAGATCGATCACCCATGAAATTTTGCAGAACTTGTTTTGCTGAGTAGGTGAGATGTGCGGGAAAAAAACACCCCTAAGCCACCCAAGTCCATTCTTCGCTTCGATCTCCCAGCGATTTCCGACAACCCCCGCCCCTTCTCGGACCCTTGGCCGCCATCGAATCTCCTCTCCCTCGTGCCCCCTCGCAAAAAATAATAATAAAAGAATACACCGACCTCCTTCCCTCCGTCCGAGGTGACTTTAACTTACCAAGTGCGCGGGGAGCCATCAAAACCATCATTTCCCCCGGAACCCCTCGTGAACATCTTTCTTCCATCCCATTCAGCCCTCCCCTACACCCAACTCCGACCGTCCCTCCCTTCCATGATGGTTTTTCTCCCACTAACCTTGGCAGGCCACCCACACAAAGCATTCACACAGGCAGGCATATGAAACGTACAAACAGGGGGGTCGCGGTGGGAGATAAGGATTGTGGCCTTGGGAGAGAGGAGGAAGAAGAGACTGAGGAAGGATAACGTTATGGGATAGTGAGAGGAAGAAGTTCGGCAAGATGAGGAAGTAAGGAAGAGAGAGAGACGGGTGAAAGAGTAGGATGACTGGGGATAAAAATAAAAAATTCAGGGTAAAAAAATCTTTTCCCATGCCCAAAACCCATTTATGAGCGCCCCCCTGACGCTCTTGCGCGGTGATTCCCGGGCGAAGCTTCCCACAAGATCACATGCCCTAGCCAATGGCCAGAGTCCCTCTTGCATCACACTTGAAAAGGAAGAGTAGGGAGTTCTTTTCAAGTGGTGCGGATGCTTCCGGCACCTAGTTTTGCCTATCGACATTTTCCTTTTATTTTGCACATCCTACGTCAACGCAATATGTCTGCACAGAGAGGATGTTTTTAAGGGAAACAACGCCATCCCAAAGGAAAACAACTACCATGGCCGACGGTGAAACTGCTTGGGTTCTGTTTTTATATGGTGAAGAGGATTTGGGAAGCAATGGCGTTTTCTTTTCGCGTGAACGCAGCCGCGCGCCAGGCCATGCCGATGCTGTCGAGGTAAGTATGCGCGGCAGTGGACTGCCGATGCTTGGAGGAGAGTAACTTCGATAAATGATGGAAAAATAATGTATTTGCTTTCCGCACACCGTATAGAATTCACGTTTTCATTACTAATGAGTTCATGAAGTGAAGACGGCATTTAAATTCGTTCAGTAATCAATATAAATGGCTACCCATGGGGCGTGAGTACTCGGATAAGGAAGAGAAAAGGTATTAATAATGATACCTCCAAAGAAGTCCTCGTGGCGAAAGTGCACTTAGGATACCAAACAGAGCATTCACCAATAGATAAGGATGTTACTTTGCCTAACAGGACCCAAAATATTGTTACATAGGTATGCCGAAGAGAAACAAAGAGATCTATAAAGTTGAATGTTAAAGTAATGTTTATTGTCATAATGTATCCTAATTCAAACCGAAGAAAATATGGAAAATAGAGCATAATATAACAAAGAAGTTTCAGCTTTCCCTTGTAAGATAAGTAATTTCATGGGTTAAAGGAGTACTTAATATATCAATAAGTTCTTTATAAAGATAACACTGAGATTACACCTATTAAAGTGTGATGCAATCATTAATATAAAAATTGAGAAAATGCATTTAATAGTGAGCATTTAAATGTATCGTAAATTTACCAAGCATATCCTGGGTAACGAACTAAATCATTACACCAGATCAATATATATATATATATATATATATATATATATATATATATATATATATATATATATATATATATATATATATATATATAATCTTTGCATTCTTTTTACAATTCACACTAATATTGATTTTATTAATAAATCTGACAGCTGATATTTCAAGCATCAATTTGGAAATAATAGAAGAAAAGTAATGAAATATTAGCTGTAAATGTGTACTTTGCAGAAAAACTTAAGAGATAAACACGATCGTTCGGGGATTTGGAGAAACTTGAATGAGAATGAAATTATTTTCCCGTGAGAAATACGAAAGTGCCAAATTAATTGGCAGATATGGAATGCAAAGCATACTAAATAGATACAGTGAACTTCAAAGCATTTTAGGTGAGGATTTAATATGCAATTTGCAAACCCATCAATGGCATTAAATAATGGATAGTAGCGATTTTCAACTAAATAATTATCTAGTTGAAAATTACTATTATCCGTTCTTTATTACGTTCGAATTCCACCTCACCACGCCTGAAACTACTCAATTTAATCAATAAATGGTACAATCTACACTTTTATTTTGGGGTAAAAAATAGTGATAATTGGGACTATCGACAAGAAAATGACGTCGAACTTGATGGATAGATCACACCATTAACATAAAGCTAACTTTCTATTCTAGCCGATTCTAAAACCATTCTCGAATAAGTTGAGTCACATAACTAATAAGAGAGTTAAGCACACTTGATTAAAAATCAAACTCTATTGGTGACAAATAATCACCAATAAAAATAATCCATGACAATTTTTACTCAGACTATAGCATTGCTATTGAAATTATATTAAATTATCAAAAATCAAACAAGTCGACTTTGATGACCGTAACCTTGATAAGCACAATAAAGCAAGGTTTCAACATGTAGGGTTGGAGATATGTCTACTGAAGTAATTTAACAAAGTCTAGTAATGCCCATTTAAACATATCACCTGGATCTACTGTCGGCCACGCATCAGATTTTCTGAAATTTTTACACTGCTGGAAACGTGCAACATGTGTCGCAAACGAAGCGGCGCTCTCTCTCTAGCCGTGGAAACAAGTTTTCGCAGCTCCACGATGAATGAAATAATACGTATCATAGCCATCCATGCCAAAAGAGCACACCTTGCGGCGAATGAAGAGGGGCGAGGCAGGTGAGGCGGAGGCCGCGGGAGGTTTGGGAGAGCGGGATGTAGCGGAGCGGGAGGGGGAGAAGAGGGTCGCGGGGGAAGAGGGAGCGGAGAGGGTAGCGGGAAAGTGTGGCGAAAAAAGACGCCCCCTCCGAGCCTCACTCCACCCCCTCCCCACGCGCCCTGGACTCGTCCCTCCCCCTCTTGCGGCCCCTTCCCGTCCTCCCTCCTCTCCCCGCTTTATACATATAGAGCCAATCGATAAGCGTGTGCGCAGGATGAAGCAACCGGTTGGCACGACGGCGGAAGAGAAAAGGTCATCCGGACTAAAGCGGAGAAGGGAGAGAGAGGAGATAAAATGGAGGACAATGGAGAATGAAAGAAACGTTGAGGAATAGAAGGGAGTGGGGAAGATGGCAAATAAAGTTAGGCCCTAATGGATTCGCGTATCTCTTTCCCCTCTGGCCTGCAGCTCGGGATGGAGAAGCCATGCCAGGAGGAGCGTGGGTGGGAGAGAGAGTATATGAGTATAGCCATGCGGAAGAGAGATGAGGGAGGGAAATGAGGGAGGGAGATGAGGGAAGAGGAACGCGATGGGGTGCAGAGGATGCCGTTTGAGGTATGGCGACTTGCCGAGAAGGGCGAATGGATTGTTTTTTCTGATAACGGCAAACTGCGGAAAGGTGCAATGAGAAGCGCTCCCCTGAAGTTCCCCTACGTGATGATATCCCTGGAGTTAGCGGGAGGGATGTTATTAGAACGAGTGCGGGTAGAGATAGGCTGGGCCAAGCAAATGTATATGCTACGAAGTTGATCGAAAATAAAAAAAATTCACACAAACTACGGTTGAAATGTGGTATGGGGAAACCAAAACATGTAAATTCATCAATCATATCGGTATAATAATCGAACGTGGGGCCAGGAGAAAAACAAATATCATTAAAATGTAAATCAGATCATGAGCTAAGCAAAGGCAACCAAACTTGAATGGCAAGCATAATTCATATGCTATCGCTCCTTTCCTAGATTTTATGTACGCATCAGTAACACAAAGAATTAGCAAGTCTGGTTAATAATTTCCTTAAACTATATTTACCAACGTCAGTAAAAGTGATTGAATTGTTTTTAATGCCACTCTACACAAAAGGAGAGCGAAGTCTCTTGGAATGATATAGTCATCACTTTGGGTTCTTAGGAAATCTTTGCTCTTTAAAAATATATGAAGTATTGCCGAAAAGAAAACAAATATATAGGAAATAAAATCCCGAAGTTCGAAAGTTTAACAGTAAAGCTTTAAAAGAAGCCATTTTCAGAGAGAAAGATTGAAAAAATCACCTGTAAAAGTTTCCTAAATTATAGTAAACCAATTCGATAAGATTTCATGTCGTCTGATCATCATCTTAATGTTGAGAGAGGGCTGGGGTTACTCAATGGTTTGTATGCCTCACCTTTTTAGTTACCAAAAACGAATATCACCCGTTCATTATCTCTCACTTTTAAACTAAGATTTGAATAAACAGATAAGCGATCTTTATTAATTCTGCGACATGGTATTAGGCATTGGGCAATATATCAACTAATCTGTGTGACTGAGGGAATATTTCCTCTCAAAATATAATAACGGCATCATAATTCTACAAAATTCAATCGAAACAGTTATTTCATCTACCCCATTCATGATACGACGTGAAATCCACATAGAAGGTTTCCCTAAGCCTTCCCTTCAGGAACCTTTTAATTTGAGCGGATTTCCATGTGAAGCTGACAGGAAACCTTCCAGAAGATGACAAGAAATAGAGACGATAAACGGGATGGGAAGATGGAATGGGCCGAAGAGGAAATCGGAAGAAGGAAAGGCAAAAATAAGAAAGTTAATGAGGAAACGTATACGATACGCTGGGTCATTTCTTTTATGCACTCAGAAATCGGAAGGGAAGGAAAATGATATTGAGTAAGAGGTGGAGGGACGGGGAAAGTTTGGGTTGGCTGTGAGGGAGAGATAGCAAGAGGGATGAGGCAGATGGGAGGGGAATGGGAGGGGGGGGAACAAGAGGGATATACGCATCGGAAGTGCTGCATAAAAAGTGAGTAAATCAAATCTTCAATTCCACTCCGACCATCACCCTCTTGTCCTCCCACTTATTCCCTTCCCTCTCCCACACCCTCCCCTAACGTTCCTCTCTTCAACACCGAGCCTCCCCCTTTGCAAATGCCCGCCCATAGGGCCCGTCGTCCCCCGCCCTCCCACCCTCTTTTCCGCTCCCACCTCCATTCTCCACCCATAAGAGAACGCCCTTATCTCCACTCTTCCTTCCTGCCCGGCGCCCTGATGCTTGCTCCTCTCACCAAAAAATATACATATAATAAAAAGGAAACCTCGCCCTCCACCACACTCTCTCTCTCTCTCTCCTCCTCAGCTTCATCCGCTCACCCATTCAACCTACTCTTTATGCCCTCTTTAGAAATAAAAAAAAATATATGAAAAGAAGAGCCCCAACCCAACGCTTCCCGCCCTTCATTCCGCCGGCGTGAATTCCACTCCATCGGAGCCTCATGCCCGCAAACACACAAAACTACATGCGTGATGGTGAGCTGCTCACGCGGGCGAGCGAGAGACGCAGTGGGAGAGAGAAACAGACAGAGAGAGAGAAGAAGAGAGAGGTTATGTGTGCGAGGAGATAGAGAGAGAGAGGGAACCCTCTCCACGGCCCATTCATCTACACCACGCACACACACACACCGACACACAAATATGCTCTCACACATCCACTCACCCACACACGAGTGTATTCTATTCAACGCATTGCCGCCACCGTGCTGCCAACTTCTGTGTGAAGGAAAAGCCCCTCCCACCTCCTCTCCCTTATTCAGCCGCCGCCAGATGATAGGTATTTGGCGCTGCGACGCCGCATTTCACAGAAGGGGACGTGAAGTTTCTGTGTTGCCAGACAAGTGTTACATTGGTTTTGTTTGTGGCTGTTTACTCCTCAACCCTTCCATTCAAGAGGGCGAGACAAATACCGACCCGTAAGAAAGGCTGGAATAAAATGGGTTGGCGTGAGTGAATCGACTATGGGAGCAGAAAAGATTAAGTGCGTGGCATCAATTCGCATTGACAAGATTTTCTTCGAGCTTTAAATATGTGAAGTATGGAGAAACGGTGAAGGACTTTAATGTCGGAAGTGAAAAGCTAGCAAATGGTTTTGTGTGGAATAGAGAGACACATCCACAGCCTCCATGGCATCAAGGTTTACCGTATATGTGTTCAGTTATCTTTGAAACACCATGTTAATAGTTCCGTACGATTTACTCCGCTCATATGAGCAAAATACACCTATTAGATTTAACATTTGGTTATTTAAAATAAATATTAAAAGCACTCGTGAATGTATGGTTTTTTCATGCAAGTGATTTGTATAAGTGCCAATATTCGTGTAATAGTGTCATACAAATCGTGTTCAGACTTATTTATCCTGTATATTCATATGCGTTGTCAGCAGCTATTTTAATTTCGTAATGAGGATAATAACTGTAACTTATTATGCAGGTAAAATGCAGACTTGGCTCGTTGAATACCTTTCGCAGAAAAAATCGGTGCTAATTTCCAAACTCTTAACGTGACACCATTGAATTCCTCATCATTCATGTCACCACTTCTTGTTTTGCATACACTCAACGAAGTGAGTAAGTAGAGAGAGATGACGTGTTACTTTCGAAGAATGAGCAGGAAAGTTATGACAGTTAGAAGAGACAAGTTGATAAAGTAGACATAATTCCTATGTACAGGTATGTCTCGAAATAATGCCGGGTTTTTAGGCGCCTGTCATTCGATAGCACACAAATATTAAGGAATGAGAATAATTTGTATGCAGTTTAAATATTTGTTATATATCCAAGAGCATGAACCAAAGTAAACAAAAAGGGATTTAAAATAGACTTTCTTGACGATCTATAGAGGTAAAAATTTAATTTTCATAAATAAAATAGTATGTCTACATAAAGAATTTGCTCCTTTTTTGGTGTTTAAAACGTTTGTGTTCTCATGATTTCCCCCTCTACGCATTGTTTATCACGGAAATTCTTTATACACGCTGACAACTCTCAGCTGACAAAATTTTCTATTGCAGCGCACATTTTAAAAGCTCGCAGTAAGGGAAAGAGAAGGAACACAGTCTGCATACTCCCAAATCAGGATGCTTACTGAGTCTAGGGAGACCAAGATGGTGGCTCTGGCCGTACCCACCGTCACGCTAGTTCGAAACTTAAGTTACTTTCTTGACAGTCCTCGAAGTATTATAATAATAAAAAATATCTTCTGCGTAAAAATAATTACCATTATCGTTTTCTACCCAGATAGCAGTAACACTACTTCAGATTTGTAAAAAAATATTTAATGATTACAAAAATACTATTCATTTAAAGGGTCAGGCATAGTTTAAAATAACTTTAATATTGTTCAAATACTGCATTGCATTAAATCTTTCACAACTATTCACTGAAATAGGAGATTATGACAGAAAATGCTTGTGTTTTTTCGTGATTTCCAAATTTTTATGCGAAAAGAGCCATTTTCCAATTAAATATAATTGTAGAACACTAAAGTAACTTGCTAAAATGAAGAAAATTGTGTAATTACCATATTTATACCTTCAATTAGCAAAAAAAATCATTGTGTATCAGTCGTAAATAATATCAATTAGAGTTTATATTTCTATAAAAGTTTCTATTAATTTTGACATACATCATTCTCCGATATGAAAACCTCGTACAGGTACATGCATATAATAACTTCCTGCATCACACGGCTAACGATACTATCAAATTTGACTCATTGGTTATATAATATGTGCATGTATGACTAGAACAACTGAAGCAATACAAGAGAAAGAATAAGTGATTCACCAAGTAAATGACGTCTTAATTACATGCTAATTGCTGCTGATGATTTGATAAAATATTATCATGTGGAGCAAAAAAGCAAAAAATCTACGAATTAACGAGTATGACTAAAATAAAAATATAAGACAGGGACGTAGGTATGAAAATTCCGAGATAAAGCTTGAAAATATTGAAAATATTTTGGAAAACTAATATAGATTCTAATCGAAAGGAGAAGACTCCGAGACTTCTACCATGACATGATATTTCTTCTACGAGATATGGTTCCATATCATTGGCATAAATTAACCTACACCCAAATCTGAATTGAAGAAAACTGATAATGCGTTTTAATTCTGTTTAGATTCAGTCTTTTCTTTGCCAATTGGTAAATAACAGCAAGGGAAGAAGCAAGTTTTCGGTCATTTTATACAGTGTCATAAGTAGTGTAAGGAGTCAAGAGTTACGGAAACACTGAGAGAGGAACTGAGTGGGGATGAGTAGGAAAAATTAGACTTTATCAAAAAAAGATGTGAAATAGAAATTGCGGCTGTATTTCTTTGAACCGAGTAACCTAATAAATTGCTGAGTGTCGATATAATGCAAAATAAATAAAATGCCTCGAAAAAGCATTACTGAAATAACTCCAACATTTTACATTGGTGTTAAAAGACTAAATTTGCTTGCAACTACGTGGTAGACATTAGATCACTTGATTAGAGTGTATAAGCGAAGATACAGAACTTGATTTACATGAAGAAAACCATGATTAACACTCAGTGGTTCTTAACTATGAGTATTTAAGATAAATTATTTCTTTTAAATGGTAAATAATTTTACACGCACGTTTCGGTAAATTCAGTAATAACATATTGCCATGGTAAAAAATTGCATGCCTTCTTTAACATCATAACGGTGAATCCGTTAGCTTAGGATTCGCCGTTATGGATTTTGAACGCTGAGCCATCACTATGTAACATTTAGGGTTATTAAAAATCAATAGGCATCAATACACGAAGAGGAAGCGAAAACTCTCATGCGGCGTGATGGCGGAGGAACACACAAAGCATGCACGACGCCTCGCATGTTGCTCGCTCCCTCTCTTTTCAATTCCGCACTCACCCAAACTCAAGGTGCATAAATAACGCAGCAATTCCGCCGCTTTCGGATTTTTTCGAAAACCTTTTATTTATGAATTACGAGCGCTCCATCTCTTGAGATTATTTTTTTAATCAGTGTTTTCTTTCGGCCGTCGGTCTGGTGGCGCGGCGCGCGCGTGAGTGCTTGGCGCTTGCGGGGAAGGGGGGAGGGTAGAGGTAGGGGGCCAGAGGGGAAGTGGATGGAAGGGAGGGGAATGAGTTGGGGGTTGCGCGGATCGCAGGGGGGGGAGCAGAAGCGCGTACGGAAGGAAGCTGCGGCATCGATCTGGCCGACTGCGCGTGCGAGGCCGAGGCTCGGAAAGGTGCGCTCACGTAGTTAGTTAGGCAACGCATATATTGATTAGCGAACCTTGAATTATTAATTCAATGTCGTTGTACCCGAACACTTTCATTCCATCAACACGTTTGCAGCTCTGCGATCGATTGAATTAATATGCCACCGGAGCACGGGCCGGAACAACGCTCGATCAGATGAGGCAATAAAATGAGAAAGCTACATGGGGTACACTTTGCATGGGAAAAATATTTTTACTTCCCAAGTAAAACTGTACCTCATAAGTTAAAACATTTACATAATCAATGGAGATTTTTCCAACGAGCTGAAAGAGGTCAATTGGAAGGCGCAAATATCTTCAAATAATATGTAACTTGTTCAGATTAACCGTCGAATTTCATAAATTAGTTTGTCCAAGAAGTTGATTTTGAAATCCGCCAAAATAAATAATTTGCTCACTCACGGTTCATTCACCAATGAAAATCATTTTCACATGAAATATTTCAACAATATTTTTATGCTGAAAAATTCAACTCTATGTATTTATTATTCACATCATCCATATTTCACGAGTACATTTTCTCTCCCGCCTCCCCTGAAATTCATTATATGAACAAAACGTTGGTCAATATTTACCCTGCTCAATTTTGTCTGCCAAATAATTATTTTTCTATACGATATCTGCTGTAAAAAACAGAATACTGCATAATCATCAAATTTGAAAAAAATTGCGACAAAAATCCTCCATTTTTATATAAAAGAGAGGAGAGAGAAAATTCTCCACTAAAATCGCGGATTTCATTCATCTAACTATGAAATTATTTTTACGGGCACTATTATAGAGATATACGACCTGTTACCCAATTGATGAACACGAAAAATTGCAACAAAAAGGCTTGGAAACTAACCGTTTTTGTACCTCCGTTTAATTTGATTTGATAATCATGCTGTTGGGAGGTGAGTTAACTTTGTGAATAAGACAAGGGACTGTTGGAGACTAAATTCAGCTAAAGGATTTAAACCTTTTAACTCCCTCTGCTGAATCTAAATCGAATTACATGCCAAAAATCTCTGTACAATCGTAGTCGTTAATGAACGTAAATTACAACATTACCCTGAATATAAGCATTTAATACTATATTTTTCTTAATATTATTTAAAGTTCGTCTCGCTCTCATAAGTATGAATATTGGTTTGAAACTTTCGTTGTAAAAAAATTATTTACTATTTTATACGAACTTATAGAATACAAATGAATGTGATATAAATGCACACAGTGCATCCCATTTAAAATGAGATCCATCCTTTCCACAGGTATAAATAAACTTTGCTTAGGTTATTGCATAAAAATTTAAAGATAAGCAGTTTTGAGAATATAGACATCGAATAGTTCTCAATGGGCCACAGCATGATGGATAAAACTTGACTCCATGGTTAACTCCACTGATAATAATGACTGATAATATTCCTAATGATACAACTATGAATAATAATACATTTTAAATATAACATACCGAATCGTGCAGGCACAGCTTATACAACCCTGTTATATTGTGTTTACCCCTGAAATAGTATGTTTCCGAATTTCAGTTGCTATCTGAAATTCTAACAGTAGCTCCTTTCTACAGTGTTTGGCCATTGATACTTTTGAATTCAAACGTTTATAATATATTGAAAAGGTAAAATAACAAGGGTTTGCAACTATTTTACAGTACTTTCATCATTAGTGCCATAAAACGAGAATTTGCTTGATTTTAATGAATGTAAGGGAATGATAAAAAACTTATAATGGATATAGCTTGAAATGATAAACGACAATGCATAGAAATAGCACTGTGTATTGCATTCATATTGACTGACGAGCGACGGCATTATTAAGTAAAAATCGATATCTTGTCAAGAAAATTTTTTATGATTACTACAACTTGAATTTCTGATGGAAAATCAGCATAAAATTAATTTGAGACAACGGCATACAATTAGGAAACCTTTATCTTTAAAAATAAATATCTATTAATAAAAATAGTAAAGAGAAATTTTAAAAATCCACCATGTTCAATCAATATCAATTAATTTTCTCTAAACGCACAGTTTTGACTGTTTTTGATAAAAATAAATGCTGGGATTATGCTAAAAGGCTGAATGGTGTGCTATAATACTTTTATATCGCTTTCCCTCCTCCACGCCGGAACAGCTATTTGCATGGATTAGCGATGCACGATGATTTCAATAAATTCCATGCACTAATTTCTTCAACTTCAGACGTATGTCCATTGTAATCAGGCACAAAATATTTTATCCACACGTTATTTTGATATTATTCATATTCGGACGGATTTCAGCCAACGCGTAATGCTCTCCCTGCTGGGTCAAATTGAACACGGCTTTTTTTATCAATAAAAAAATAACAAATCATCATTATAAATGCAAAATAAACATTTCGCGCTTGACGTGATCTCAATTCAATCGTCCTTCACCCTAAGCACCTCCACCTCACTGATTTCGGGTCGTTAGATTCGGATGCAGTTATAATCTCCAGTTGAAGCACGCCACGGGAAAAAGTCGACAGAAATGCGCCCATTGATCGAGAGGATGGAATCTGAAATTGGAAGGTGACTCCTTTTGGATTATATTTCTTCAAAAATAAAATCTCGGGGTAAACTCGGGCATGGGATCTCCGAATTGGACGGAGAGGTGGTGAGAAGGCAGGGACCAAAGAGAGATAGGGAGGGAGAGGGAGTGAGAGTGATTGGAGGTGTGGGATGCACGAGGGAGGAAAAAGAAATAAGGGGCCGTGAAACACTTTCATATTGGAAATACGGAAAAGCGCGGAAAAAATACATGTATCACCGTAATCCATCCAACCATAAATATAATAAAAAATGCAAAATTTTCCTTTTATTCGCGTTGAAAGGCATAGGAAGGGAGGTGGTTAAGGGATAGGTGCGTACATGCATGCACGTGTATGTATGCACACGCGAACTCAAGGGTATACCGTACGCCTCCCACAGTCCCTGGTGCTTCCCCTTCCCACAATCTCCCCATTCTCCCCCCTTTCCGTAAAGTGCGCTTCCTTCCCCCTCCATTTCCCCGGCGAGCGCGCGCGTGTGTGGGTGTTCGTGTTGGTGGGTGGGGCGAGGGGGTGTGTGGGTGGGAGTGTATGTGAAGGGGTTCGAAAAGAGTCGAATCCTGTGGGAAGGAGGCACCCGACCGGAAGAGGCAGTGGATTGGGGCACGGTGGAGAGCGGCTTACTTTGTCGGGTTCCCTTCACAAAAGGATTGGGAGTCTGAGATAGGGTGCAGGGGGTTCGAGAGAGGGTGTGTGTGGAAGAGCACGGGGAGGGAGTATCGGGAAGGGGTGGGGTGGTAACGGGACCGGGGTAGGAGGAAGTGGGGGCAGGATAGGAGAGGTGGCCGGCGTATACGTGGGTGGGGGCGATAGGCGTTGAAGGTAGGAAGGGACTTCAGATACGTACGTGGAGAATGGAATAGCGATTCTCCAAAGTTATCTTTCATGACACACCTTTGTTAACGTAAACTCTGAAACATATTGTTAGGGTTTTTTTACCGTTTATCAATTGTTTTCAAGCAAGTACACGGCTTACAAGGAAAATAATGAGTTACCGTGACAATGCAATCATATAATAACTCAATAGAGAAATATTGATATGCATAAAAAATGGAATAAATTATTGAAAATTAGGTAAGAACTCTTACTGAATATTATCGAATATATCTGAAGCGGTGCCAATAATTTGTCTAAATCTGAATTCTGACCACTAGTTCTAAAGTATTTTGAAGTTCAGTATTACATATAACCATTCATATAGGAATTAAATCCAAAAATTAAAACAAACTAATAGATGAAACATGGCATGAAATGAGTTATAAATACTGAATTTTAGTGGATTTTACCACCACATGACTTCACTCGCGCTATAGTGCCAGCGTTACCTTGCTTGCACTGAGCAGTTGTGGAGAGAAAAGTGTCAAAAGAAAAAGGGAGAGAACAAGGAATTTCATGCAGATGGCGCGTCGTCACCTGCGTCATCAGGGCATCGTGGGTAAGGGGAGGAGGGAGCCCGATAGTCCAGGAACTTCTCTACCATACGAGGGGTTTCAAGGAAAATGGGAGAGGAGGAGGTGTAGGTGGAGTGGTGAGGGTTGAGCAGGTGGGGAGAGGAAGTTGTGAGCTAGGGAGGAGTGTATCTTGCTAGCAAGACGTAAAAAAAATAAATGGATGGAAGCACATTCATATGGAGGGTGGGGGAGGACAGAATGGAGGGGCCAGACAACGTCTCTCGAGGGTGAAAGTGTCCATTGTGGTCGGAGGAGAAGGGGGGGCTGCACCTTACACACCCGCATCCGGGCAACGGCACCCATCCCCCCCGGGCAGCCTTGGACCAAGAGCCCCGGTGGAGGGCGCACATGAGAGGCTGGAAGTAAGGTTAAGAGGGAAACATCCACGGTGGAGGAAATGTTTATTCGTAGTGGGGAAGATATGGGAGAATGTGGAAATAAGGGAGATCCAAGGAAGGGACCGAAAGAGGAGAGAGACAGAACAGTCTTAAGTACAGCGAAGAAGTTGAGGAAGTGAGCGGAAAGGGATGGGAGATTTGGTGAGAGGATTAAGGCTGCGGAGCGGCCACAAAGTGTATGGTGAACATTCACGCTATATTTTACTAAAAAAATAGGTTCTTCAGAATTTTGATGGTCTCTATACAACAAGTAGCTGAATCACGCTTCAGATAATCCCTCATGTTAGATAAAATTAGAGAGAAGGTTGTAATTAACGGATATTTTTTTATTCTGAATTAGGATTTGATGGACAATATTATTCTTGAAATAGATGCACAATGATCTATAAAGAAATAATTGTCAAATACATTTTCCTTGTACATATCGTTTACTTAGATTAAGTTGATTTAGAGAATTAGGTCAACAGAGGCCAAGCCAATGAGAATTTCACCATAAATAATAATTAACCTAAATTATTCAGCACAAACTTGTGCCCAATGCATGAATGGATCGTCTTACGAAAATAGTTCTGTGTGATGAGAAAGACTTCCGACCATACCAGGTGAGATCGATTAAAGAGCTTGATTTCAGAGGAGAGGAAATTTACTTTACCCTAAAGCCTTGGGCACTAAAATGATTCATCGCCCGTATCATTTATTACATTACCTTAAATCAAGCAAAAATACAGTAATATCTAATTATTTCAATTAATTGAAAAAGACTATCTAAATTTAAGTCATCAACCTCTGATTAGAGCAATTAGGTCAAGAACTACAGGTTTCGCTCCAACCTCGACGTCCTATCTCGGGTACTAGTCGCCTCAATAAGGAGGAGCGGCGCATCTGGAGAGAGATTTTCGTGCAGTGAATTAACGGCGGAAGATAAAACGGCAGTGGAGAAGCAGAGCAGGCCGAACGGGATGCAGAGCTGTATTCCAGTAGGGTGAAAAACCAGAGGCGACATAGGTGGGAGGAAATAGTCAAAGTTGCCTCGGTTTTGCGGATGAGGGGAAGAGTGAAAAGGGTGAGTTCAGTAAGGGAGTTTCGGGGTTTGCGGGCGAGAGAAGAAGGAGAAGACGAATGAAAGACACAGTCTGAAGAGAAAGTGGAGGGAAAATTGGAAAAGTGGGAGGGAGGAAATTGGTGGCAATGGGAGGTGAGGCCGAAAGGGGTGGGGGATAGAAGGGAGAAAAGTGAAGAGAAAATGGGGGTAGTTGAAGAAGGGGACCGGTAGTAAGAAGGGGTGTCTGAGCGCCCGTCCCCATGCCCACTCTCCCACAGCCACCTCCTCATCCCGCCTCTCCTCAATCAGCCGTGCTTCGCCCAATTCCCTCCCCACCCTCAAACTCGCTCCAACCTCCGCTCCCCGCAACCACCCACCGCCCCCGCACTACTCTCGCTCCCCCGACGCCCGGCTCCACAACCTTCCGGGATCCCGCAAGGCAGCGAGCGAGGTGGGGGCCTTGGTGTCAAAGGCCCACTCGGTCGCACAAATTGGATCTCGTGCTTCCTGGAGACGCAATTACCGACCCGAGTGGTACTGTAACAAGGAGAGGGTGCCCCCTCTTACCTCCGCCTCGATCCACTTTCTCCCCGACTTGCCTTCCCCACTCCCCAGGGAGAACGGCGGGGAGGGATGTGGAAAGGGAGAAGGTGAGGTAGGGAGTGAGATGGAGGAGACCGGCCCCGTTCCTTAAAGCAGCTAACCACCTATTCCAACACCCTATCCACCCGCACACACACATGCACACAACACACACGTCACTCCTGTAACGCCACGACTACTCGCGGGGATGAACCTCGCCCCCTCTCCATCCCCCCCACAGGGCTCTTGCCCACTCCTCCACCCGCCGCTCACTCCGCCTCCTTTGCTTCCCCATCTCCCAAGGGGCACTCCTTCCTTCTCCCCATCAAGGAGCACCCGAGACGGGACTAACGGCAGCCCTCAAACCCTCCCTTCCTTCATGTGCCCACACATCCCTTCCCTAGAAACCATCTCACTCCAATCCACACTTCTTCCCTCTTTAAGCTTCATCCACTGCTTTCCTCCACTCGTCGATCCTCTCCTCGACTCTTCGGTATCCATCTCCCTCCCCTCACTCTCCTCACCTCTTCCCGGACGCCAGTCCTTCCAGCACATCCTCACCGTGCGAAATTCTCCCCCTCCCACGACTCTCCACCCCGTTCTTTCCGTTCCATTCCGTTCGCTCGCTCGCACTGTCAACGATTCACACTTTGGACTAACTGTCTTACGCCATTTTGTCGCATTTGCCCAAGGAGACAGGTCTCCGTTCGAGCTTGAAATTATAGGTTTCGCCGGGAGCTGTTCCACCAGTGATGATTCCTGATGTTAGGCGGGAAGAAGCTTTAGAATAAATTAAGTCGCTGTTCTTCCTTCCCTACTCTCCACCTACCAAGCATCGACGAGTAATTCCATTCCGAAAACAGCATTTTCCTGCAGCTATTAGAAAAGTGTCTGTAAGAATGAAGTTGAATGCGACGAGCGACATAAAAACTTAAGAAAACTGAAATTGCAGCTGATCGCCAGAAGCGCATATTAAACGTAATTAACAGCTATTTCACACGAGATGTCATAGCTATAATTGTAGGAGTGGGAGCTTCAAATTAATAAGTACTTATTTTTACAATCTATGGATCAGTTTTTCATCAAAAAGTATTCCCTGGTTGATTTTTGAGAAAAAATGTACAAAGTTTATTATAGTTGTACCAAAAAAGATTTTTCAAAAATTTATTAGTCTAATTGCATTTCCGGCAAAAGTGGCAATCAGCGATCAATAGAGGACAAAATGTTATCTCATCTATGAAAAGGGCATGTTCTCCTTTCGGGAAACCCCTCGAGGCTTTATCTTTCAAAATGGTCATCCATTCTCTACCGCCCCTTTTAGTCCCTGTCCTTACTCCATTGCCCTTAAAACTTCCCTCTCACTTCCCTGCACTTAACTACTCATTCAATCATCCCTAATTTCTCTCTCTCTTCTCCTACTCGGGTCAAGGCTGCAACGTATTATTTCCGCTAAACATAGAAATCAATATTGAATCTTCCTTTCGAAAAAACTCGATTTTTCCTTTCACTCAAACTTCCTATCTTCTTTTTCTTCTCTTCGCACCTTGAAAACCACATTCAGTTTATAAAAAGTTCAAGCAATATCCCATTTTGTATATATATTTCACCATTATTCATGGTTAATCTCTTTAGGTACATTAAATACCGGTAATATTTAAGTAATTAAACATCCTAACGCAGAAGCATACATTACTCTCTACTTAATAAAATAGTAATAACGTAAATATTTACCTAGATAGTTTACTATATTTAAGAACAAACCACTTATTAACGCAGTGTAGACTTAGAATGTATTGAAACTTGTTCTTCGGGGGTAGACTAAAGGTAGCGTCTGCCTATGGAGCTGAAGGTTCGACTCTCGTAGTCGGAAAATTTTCAGCTTAGAAAACGTTTGTTAATGGTTTCTTGGAACGAAGCAACCACATATTAACAGAAAAATACAATAATGATATTTCGGAACGAGGCAACGAGAAAAATAGACTCCTACTAAAAAGCTACGATGAATTCATGGTGAAAGTCAGCATTTTCACCATTAGGCACTGGTGGCAGACCAAGTGAGTCGGTTCGGCATCAGATGTCACAGCTGCGGGCGAGAATGAAGTTCACGATATGGGCCGCAGTACTGCGATGCGGAAGGCAACGGGTAACCACCAGATTATTCTCCCTAGGACATGCAGCCTTGCATTCAAATGGAGAAGAATTTAGTAGCTGCGGTAAATCAATTCAAGGATTGAAATACTGACGATAATGAGTTTAATACTTTTAAGAACAAATCTCTTATTCTTGCAGTTTAGTCTTATAACGTATCAAAACTTGCTCTAGTTTCTTTGAATTTAATAAGAACATTTGACGAAATAACGCCTGGAATACAAAGATAAATGTACAATGATTCCCACTCCAGTTATTTATGTTTTATTTTAATCTGATAACGGTTATGGAATAATATCATCAATATGGAAATATGAACAATATATCTTTGTCTTCATTTTCTAAATTTAAACTTTGATAATTACTTCATAAAAATTACTCACACGGTCATAAAAATATAATATGGTTAATATTTTTACTTGTATAATCAAGAAGTATTTCTTAAAATGAGGAACCCCCAAAAAATATTTTTAACTTGATAACTGTATTTACTTTTGTTTAAAATTTGAATTACAGTGAATGAGTAAATGATAAGGATTCCAAAAATTCATATTTTTTATTATTAATTATTGCTAATTTTATGAATTACACTGCCATATTTCATCGAATGACTTACTATATTCAATTCTTAGAGGCAAAGTAAATATTTTTCAGTTAGAGCTTAGTTACATTTATGAGATAAAGAAAAGTTTTCTCAAGCTTGTTGACGGTTAAAACTTTCAGAAATATAAAAAAAGACAACACAGAGTAAAACTACCCAAAGCCCCATTTATAGGATCCATAAAGTCTCGAAATGAGTGGTTGAAAGACTTTCCTGTTATGGAGAGAGACGACGCAGCCATGTAAAGAGAAAAGCCAACACTACCGCCGGTGAAAAAAGTTAGCCAAATGCGAAAAAAAAGAAATTATGGTGCTTATTCCGCCTTCTCTTTTGCCCTCCAACCAGGACAGTCTGTATTTTCCGTCTCCATCGCATTTCCTTCCCAGCTCTAGATCACTAGCTTCCCTATTTCATCTTTCGCAATTTAGCAATGTGAAGCAAAGTTGATAATTCTGCAACTTTTACCTTTCTTACTCCTGTTAAACACATCACTCCGTCCCCTATGAATAGTTTTCCATCCGTCCATTCTCTCTCCATAAATTGGCCACTTGAATCCACATTTTTTTATCTAAGAATATAATCTTGACTCGCGACTAGGTATAAAGCCCTTTCGGAGGTGAAGAGGAAGGGGATTGAAATGCTCGAGGCAGCATACTAAGCAACGGAAATTCAAACACATTCACTTAAAAAATGTTCTCAATACAAATATGAAACTTTCCTGGAATAAATGACTTTTCCACCGCTTTGTAAGGAGGAAAGACCATGCATATGATTACCGAGGTTATTTAGGTGTTACATAGTGGCCACTCTTTTCTTGAACTACGGTTTACGATATTTTCCTTTTGTACTTTGTTCTTTATTTTTCTCTCGATTGTTTGAAATCTGATTTAATGCATTGTTAAAGATGATCCTCATTTATTTTTGCTTGCAAATGGTGGGCATATCCGATGTTGTTTCTGCTTATATCTTTCGGTTTGTCCAAGAACCTGAACGCGTGATGGGTAATGTTTTACGCAAATTAATCTAAAAATTATAAAAAATCACTTCAATCGAGCAATGTCAAGTCCCAAACCGTATTTCCCATTTAAATATCAAATTTAAGACTGCTTATATGATGCTGGCTTCTGGCTTTTTGTACAATTCTTACAGAATTATTAGGGTACGAAAGTAATTCCCGACCTTGTCCCAATCTTTCCAATTTAGTTAGCTGAGTTTCTCCCGGTGGTACACTCCTTAGACACCTATTTGAAATTAGACGTATTGACACAATTTACTACTAAATGCCTTAGTACTTACTGTGTAAATCACTGGATTGATTTAGTGTTCACCGTAGTATACTCTCTCTTAAATGACAGACAGATGGAGGTCTTTCTTTGGGCATGATTGAAAAAAATGGTCCCTTCTTCCATTTAATCCATCATTATATGCATATTATTATAGCCATAAAATATATAATTACATGCGTACACTACACCTATACACGAGCATACAATTAAATATATTTCGACAGACGGACACATTAAACACGAATATGCACATATAAAAAATATATATACATCAATATATACAAATATAAATTAATTATGCACCTAAACATACACATATGCAAGACGTAAATTACAGCCAAAAATAAAATAATAAAATAGGGAAAGTCTAAGCAAAGAAAGAGATTTGCGGGAAAAGCTAGAAAAAGCGTGGTGTTGCTCAGCTAGTAAAAACCAGCGCAGGAAAATAACCACGAAGGGAAGGAGGGTGTGAAAAACGTGCTAAAACCCTAAGATTTAGAGAAAAGATACATATACATTGTAATAATTATTTTTCACTTAGAATACATATTATTATGTTACTGAAATAGAATGAGTGAAAGAATATTATGAATAATAAATTTTCATTACTCATAGAATTAAAACTTATGGACTTCTGGGTGAAGATGTATTTTTGTCATTTAATTTGATTCAACTTTAAAATTTAGTAGAGATTTAGTTTCCTCTTAATCGACACATGCAATTTAAAGCTATCAATAATAAAACTCGTGGTTCTTTGAAACTACATACGAACTTTTTTATAATACACATGCGTGGAATTTACAATTAAGGCGTAATATCGTTTTTTATGTATAAAAATTCTTTTGCTAAGCCTTAAGGTTGAAGCTAAAAATATTCGTTAAACCTCATGGACATCATTTAAAGAAGTGGCATTTGGAGATAGCTCAATAGAAACTACTCATAATTATTTCAATTAGTGTGGAACCATTTTGACACAGAACACTTTAAATTGCTAAACATGGGATTTTTAGATAATTAAAATCCCCTTAAAAATGAAGTATGTCTTACCAAGAGAAAAGGACGGCCTAGTAAAAGCCCTATGTCAAATTTATTGACCAGTTATTTTATGAAAGGTAGTCAATAATTTGAAATCCAGATTCTAACCAACCACTGTAGGCAATCAAATCGAAGGCTGATTTATTTGTGGGATGTAAGGCTCACCTCAAACTAAGCCATGTGATACCAAATACGGCATGTGAAATTTTCATATCTGGGTTGGGGGAGGACGGCTCTTTTTCCTGTACCGCATGTGGTTTCCCAGGAAGATTTGGTACCCGAAAAATCAAACAATTTGGATTGAGGTTACCCAGAGGCGTAACCCGGAATTGACTCTGAGACCTCTGCTAAATATCCTCTACTCACTCGATCTACTTTACTCATAAACTCATGTGTTCTCATACACTCATTTAATCATGTGTCACCACGGCCCATAATTCTAACTTGTGATATCGATATTGCCTTTATGTAATATCGGAATTTCCAAGCAATTGAATTTTTAGAGAAAATAGGAAGAATAGATATATCAATAGTTTGGCGAAGCAATAACTGAAATTAGTTTTTTGTTACTGAAGCATACCTCTCCAGTACCGTCGAGCAAGAATCATGTGTGTGCCAAATTTAATTTTGTAGGATTAGGGGTTATGTGGTAGTTATCAACGGAAACAAAAATTGACTGTGACTTTAATGGGGTGGGTATTTCATTAGTAACTGTAAAAACGGAAAGATGAATGTGATAAAAATAGATATGTGCATAAATTTGGTAAAATAAGATCATTCATATTTACCCTTAATGGGGAGCGAGCGTAGGGAACGACAGACGGCTGCCGAACTCTCTCACCTGAAAATAAATTACTACATTAATAGACATATATTAAGTTCATAAAATACGTAAATTATTAATTTAAAGCAAATACACAAATTAATAAAAACCTATTAGCTGATTTTAAATTAAAAATAATTTGTAAAGTAGGCTGCAGCAAGAAATATGTCGCAGTGCAACGAATTAAGTGTTGCTTTGGGCAGAAAATGAATGAAAAGGAATCAATTTATAAGAGTAAAATATCATAGACCTGAGTTTGGTATGAATTAAAAGTGGATTATAAATAGATGAATTGGCGTACAAAATGAATTCAACCCAAAATTTTGAATATTAGGAGGCATAAAAAAATTATGCACGGAAATTTTCACTCCTAAAAAATGTATCGCTTTTTCCTCACAATAATTCGGGTTCATTTTATCTGGTCTACTTTATGTGAAACGTACGTGGTAAGCAAACAATTCCCAATTTATCGTCTCGTCGTTTTTCCTTCACAATTGTTTACGCTTTCCGTTGCGCGTCATCCTGTATCGTAAATAAAATTCCGACACAAAGGAGCTGATGGCTGGGAGAGCGAATTTATTTTTCCTTCCCTTTCTTCGGCCATGGCCAAAAGGCAGGTACACACGCGATCTACGCCATACGTTAAGACCCCCTTCCGACTCAACTCCCGCCGTTTTACTGGGTCCATTCCTGGCGCTCTCTCGCTCCTGCCCTTACCTAGCCGTTCACCCGATCGCCCCACCCCCCCTCACTCGACGAGAACCTAGAGGTCGGCCGGCCAGGGATAGCGTCCAACGGCGGCGCTCTTTTCACTCCAGCTAGCTCCTTTTTTCCCTCTCACCCTCCCTCCCTTCCCTCCTCCCCAGCCCCCGGTCAGTCCGTCCGTCCATGGGCAATTTATGAAATCATGATTTCATGGTGGAGGCAAAAATCCAATCAAACGAGGTTTGAGGGAGATCCGAACGGGAGCTAGGCGGGCACCGATTGATGGAGGGCGTGGAGGTGATGGGATGAGCGGGCTCCGGGAGGAGGATGGAGGAAAGGAGAGGAGTGGAGAGAACGGCAGAAAATGAGGCGAGTTTGGGCGAGGTAGAGGGCGTTTTGGAAAGGAATGATGGGAGTTTGGGTGAGGGTGCGGAGGGAAGGGCGAAGGGCGGGATCGTAAAGAGAGAAAAAGAAAATGGTGGTGGATGAGGAGGAGAAGGCTGGCCGTTTGAAGTGGAGGTGTATGTGGTGTGGGAGGAATCCGCTTGCGGACCTGTATGGCTCCAGGCCGATAGGCATGCGCGAGATAGATGACTGGAGAGATATTGGTCCACTACAATGACAACCATTCTCCCGGATGAGATGAGATATACGCAAAGGAACTATTGCGAGTATCCGAAATAATAGAATTGGGTGTTCGATTGGCTGAGTGAATTCAACAGGAGCTGAAAATTTGGGAAAATGCTCGGGACAACAAATTCTTTCATGCAAATTCCGCACTTTCGATACATTCAGGCACACGAAAAAATACAATGTGCCCGGTATAACTTATTCATTTATTTTAGGCGCAATATGGCTAGAAATACTAAGAGATATGCACGTCTATACCCGTTAAAAATATAAGTTGTAATCTGCCAGTTCAGAAAAAATATCAAGGCACAATAAAAAACAATGAAGGTTTTTATAGAAGGCATAGCTTATATTATCTGATGTAATCAATTTTCCATATTTATACAGAGTATCGTAGAAAGCATAGATTATCAACCTACATTTGAGTACCTCATATTTTAGTTCATTCCCTACGTTTTCATAGAAAGCCCAATCAATCATCGTTAAAATTAAACATTGATCATTGGTCCAAAATGTTCATGCCCTCCACAACCACCAACAAATTTCTCATGCAACGGAATAACAGATATATTTTCGAAAAACTTACTAAACCAATGAAACTGCAAAATCACGGTCACAAAAACGGAAAATCATTAATCCTTATAAATACAACAAAAAATTAAACTTCTCTGCTGAAATGAACATTTGAATTTTCAAACTATTATTTCCTTTTTATAGATTTTAACCTCTCGAAATAACTTAAATTTACTGAAAAGTGTAAGATTAAGTGAAAGCGCAATTCTCAATCAAATGAGGTAACCTCTTACCAATCATTTCCGCCATAAAACGTAATCTCATTTCCAAATTCATATTACTGTTACATTGGGATTCAACCTACGGCACGAATTTTCATTTAAGGTAACACATAACGGAGGAGACCCTGCTTTTTTCTAAGTGCAAACGCAGCCCCATTGTTATTCCAATCGCACTCTGCAGTGTATGCTCCAGGCTTAGATTGCTCAAACCATGAATGGTAAATTGCGCCTAGCGGCCACAGGAGCGGAAGAAGATATCCGAGAAAAAAAAACAATGATCAATTCCCCTCAGGTGCTCCGTGAAACGAATGCAACGCAAATGAAGTATTATCCCATCTACTCGTTACTCTTTTATTGCACGGCGTACCGCAAGGAGTTAATAGAAACACAAAAACAGCGAAACAATGCACCCTCATCACGTGACGTCGGCAACCGTGAGGATGGGCTTGGGAAAGGTGAGCGGGTCGTGGGAAGCGGGAGGGGCGGTGGGAGGAGAGGGGGATGCAAGTTAAAATCGCAGACGTGCATTGTAAAAGAATCGAATTAGGAGGGAATGAAAAAGAGAGTGAGAGGGAGGGAGGGGTGATGGGGATTGAGAGGAGAGAGGAGGTGGGCGGGGAGGGAAGAAAGGGCCCCGATTGGTGGGTATTATAGGTTTCGGGGAAAGGAAGAACGGAGGGAGGGTGTGGGGGGTTTGGCGAAGGGGCGGGGAGGGAGGAGGGGAGTCACGCGGGGGGGGGGGTTAGATACGAGAGGCGGAGGTACGTAGGTAGGCGGGGACGGGAGATGAGAGGGGTAGGCCTGAGAGGAAGGATAGATGTTACGACCACATGTCTGGTCTGTGTTTGCGCGTAGAGGTGGCCTTGTTAGGAGGGGCGAGGTTTGGGGGAGAAAAGAGGGTGGGTGTGGGTGGTGGTGAGGAAACGGAGGAGGACACTTTGTTTCCCCATCGGACCATTCGTTTCCACCCTTCCTCCTTCCCTCACTCCCGTCTCTCTCTCCCCACGCTGCCCCGGTCCATTTTGCTCTCCCCACTTTCCCCTTTTACCATGCTACTACCGATCACACACACTCACGTCCCTTTTCCTGGTAATTGAAGCAATCTCCTTTGTTTCGTCGTTCCTCGCGGAAATAAATAACAGGGTGAGGTGGGGACCGACTCCCGTACACAAAACGCACACAACACACGGGAGCTCCTTTTTTTCCCTCACCCTACCTTTCCCCTGGGCCTGCGCCCTTCCCATCCATCCTCTCTCACACTTTTCTCCCCTCTCCCACTTTACAAATTCCCTTGCCTTCTCTACGTCCTTTGGGCGTTAATGCCGATCAATTGGCTGTATCGATTTTTATTCTTACCCCTTTCCATCGCCCCGCGACGTTTCCGAACTGAGGAGGGCCGTTATTAAATCGGTAGCGGGTGCGTCGGTCGTAATCACGCCCGAAATAGATTCAACTGCTTTACATTCCTACGTTTCTGTACCGTGATGATTAATACGTTGCGCCTAATTGGGGTCTCAGCGCCTTCAAGAGGATTGCAATCGAAAGTTTGAAATTGTGTTCACCCGTATTTCAATTGCTATTGATTAAGTATGCCAAATCACAAACACAATCAATTAGAGCTAAACAAGAGCAAGCCCAATTTTCTCGAATAACATTAGGTAAATTTTAGAATATCTGAACAGTAATTATTGTGTACACTAACAACGTATAGTCTCAGATTTTATCACTGGGAGAATATATTTATATGTGTGTTTTGATCTTTTAAAATACTCGATTTCATTAAGTCACCTCGGTGCGAAACCTTCCTGGTATCTCTAGCAAAAAGAGTTCATGATTGGAGGAACTACGTGCCGCATTATTTATTCATATTTTCCATAAAGTGGAAACTAAAAATATGTAATGAAGTGCATTGAATTATGGTAAAAATAAACTGCGCTAATATCTTAAATTTCCATTCGTCTTTGAGTGAGTTTGCGTAGCAGGTTACTGGTATTTTAACATTTATTAAAAGTCAATGTGGATTTATTCACCAAATATAATATAGACGCATGTATAAACGTAATAATGTCAACCGAATTTTTATTCTTTACAGCTTGTTTTGTGCTTTATATTCAAGAATTTAATTTCCTTATTTTTCCTAGCAATTATTAGGTTATCCATTTTTTCCAATTAAAAAAAAACTCATTCTAAATTATTATCACAGGATTTTTCAGAGTAACAGACGGTTTATTTTATTATTCTTCAATGAACAACCAACAACAAGAATAGCTTCGACAAATTTTTAATCAACTAGAATACAAACTCGACGTAGAATACGGTCACTTTCTCTTCACACATTAATTACCTGACTCTAATTGTAATATACAATAGGTACCTAGTTTCGATGGGGACAAAACCTTGAACGTGACTAACACCCGAAATTTATCTTTAGAAAAATGTAGGTAAAGTGCGTTAACAAAAAATACTGCGAAAAAAAATGGATCCACTCTAGAGTTAAATGAAAGGAGGATAATTTTCCTGGCGCAAAAGATCCGAGCTCATACTTATTATTATTATTATTATTATTAGAAATACACATGTGCTGATAGACATTGTCAGGTGGCACACAAGTCCCAAATAATTGCAAAAGATAATACATAAAACTAGACTTCAAAACACAAATCTCTTTAACAAAAAAAGTGAATCCCCATCCCATTTACAACCATTTATCAGCAAGAAAAAAAAAGATAAATTAAAAAAAAAATTAAGCTATTACATATAATACCATACACCACACATCAATCAAATTGAAATCAAATTGAAATTTTACTTCGTAGTTAGAGGAAAAATAAAGTTGGACCAACTGACACAAACAGAAAAATTTGAGTAATTTAACTGAAGGTATGGTAGAACAGGTTCTAAATTCTAGCAACGTTATTTCACTGCGTAGAGCTCCTCCGTAAGTTATTTAAAATGAAAAGAATCAATACAGTACAAAACACGCATATCACACTAGCCAAAATCACGGTGACTAGGAATGAACAACTTTCAACTGCGTAACTGAAATTCAAGTCGTAAAATATACCTCTCTCTTCTCTTGTTGCTCAATAGAACTGCGAATGAGTAAGAATGGAAAAGCAATCACTTGGGTAAAATCTCAGCTTACCAGTTTGATCCGTTGACTTATACGTGTCCTCCCGATACCGCAGACTGCAGACGAATAAATCGTGCCGTACTTCTGTCTGCCGCGCAAGGATTCGCTCGTGCAAGAGTTTAAGGCCCACAGAAGCCAATGCGACGGTCTAAAGAGGAAAGATTAAATGAGACCAAGTCGCATTGAAGGGGAAATGTCCCCTTGCAGCCACTCCGGACAAAAGTATTCCATTAAAAATGAAATAGCTCGTTGGTCACGAAGGGCAGACATGTCAGTGGCAATGGCCCTTTAATAAGCATCACCCTTGAGTTTAATTGTTTAAGACGCCTGCGAAAGAGCTTATTGAAGATTGGCCCTTAAATGGTAGTCCAGCGGTGAATTTACCACCCGCTAGCGCTTAAAAGTCTCCTTCCTCCTCAGTCCACGAAACCCAGCTGCGAGCGACTTGTTTCGGTCAATTTCTTCGGGTCACAGAGGGTATCGTAGTTCTAACTATACATTTTGGTAATCCAAGTCTTAATAAAACGGAATAAACAAGAGTAAAAGTGAATTTCGGATTAAGAACTGACACTCAATTTGTATGCATTTGTCTCTGCTCCAAAGATAATTTTTCGATAAATATGGAGAAGCTGCATATGGAAGAAGCCGTAGCAGTTATTGAGGTACATGAAACAAGAATTAATTTTCCTAATAGGCTTATACGAAATGATTCATGCGCAATTGTCCATGTTGAAATGTGCTAGAACATAAGTAGTAAAGGAAAAACAGTCACAAGAAAACGAATTTTCATCACTCGACATTCAAGCATGATGAACATGACGAAGCCCTCAGTAAATGATGGGTCTTGATCAGTTTTAAAGGAAAAAATGTTATATGAGTACCAAATAAATGGTGTTTCAACACCCTGAATTTCTTTATTGTCTGTATAAAAGTCTTGTATAAAATAGTGCAAGCCCACGATATGGCACAGTCATGACTGTGGTCTAGTTTTTTTATAGCCTTGTTTAAGCTTATCAGAATAGAGAATACATTATAGAGAATATATTATCATAGCGAAATAGAGAATATATTGGCATGCATATTATTCAATTTTTATAAAAAACCGTTTAGTCCGAAATCAAAGCGTAGTCAGAACATTTGTAAATCGTTTATATTTTGACGAAATTTAAAATCCATAAATACCTGACCCTCCGGTCATTAGCCCTACGTGTTACCCACTGGACTAACACATCCCGTTTTAACATTAAACGCTGGGAAAAAATTATTATTACATTTTATTTTATATTCAAAATTAATATGGTATATATCCAAATTTGAGATCTTGGAGATCAATTCTAACAAGATTAAGACCTTAAGTTTCTTATTTCAATTCTAATACCCGAGCTCAAATTGCAGTGACTTATACCCAAACAAAGTATATTTAATATGCATTGACATCTAATATACGTAGTATTAATTTTTGAACGGAATTTATTTGTTCAAAATAGCGATCAAAATTATATGTGAAGGTAGATGATTGTTATGAAAATACTGAAACGCAATCAGAGGGGTAATTCCAACTGTTTCAGGCTTGGATATATTTTTATAATTCCCGGTAACCCAACATCACTTATTTTATCATTTACTTCAGGAAATTATGGCCAATTATGAATTCTGAATTCACCGTAAATGGTAAGGTATTTCTAAAATAGCGGTATCTCATTAAATCTAACTAAGCCAGACGGAATATCCGTAACATTTGATCGAATTTCCAAATAACTCCCAAACGGCAAAAAACACTTCTATGATGAGTGACCCAAGTACTTCCCAACTAATAATGCATTATTTTACTTTTCAAAAAAATTAATGAAAAGCAATAGAGCTCACATAATAGTGGTAGGAGGAGAAGAACGACCACAACAAAGTTATAAAAAAACAATGGAGCTAAATGCATACCTGTACTCTAATGCTAATGCATATCATATAATAAACGCTTAATATTTATCTAGTGAAAAAGAAATATTTTTAATTAGCTAAAATACGTTTCCTATTCTTCAATTCTTACTGTTTATGAAAATTATTTCTTTTTGTAACTATTAATTCCCACCATAATTTTATTTTAACGTTATTGTTGACGAAAAATGGAACTCAAATTTGCTATCTACTGTTTTTCACTTATTTAAAACCCGATATTCTTTACATGCTAGAGAGGGAGAGTTTTGATCTGAAGGTAGCTTCAAATATTACTTTAGCTCTCTTGCTACCCTGGCGCCAAAGTTCCTTTTTCCGGCTCTTCTAACCCTCTTTGTTGTGACCTATTAGAATGCCCTTAGAAAATGAATCGAAAAACGCTAACTTAAGACAGAATTATTTGGTTTTACTGCTATCATATAATATTGGAAAATAATTCTATTAGTATTCAAAATTAATTTCAATCCATGCTGTCGCATACATTTACTAGACATTTCAGGTGATCTCTTCTCTTATCCCGATAGTGAAATATACTAATAGTATTTGGTTTAAATATTAAAAATTTCCTCTGTGGCACTGGTAACTCAGATGTCTTGCACCTTGCTAAAGATTTGTCTTGGCGGCTCTCTTCGAGAATCAGGAGACTCCCAGCCTATTACCTCCAGAATTTCCTTCACGCTTATTCACTAATCGTAGCAGTTTAATAAAACTTAGCGGATTTTCTCCAAAAATAATCTAGTGCGTGTTCCGCCATAAATCCTGGACACATGCCATGTATTCTAAACGTGGCCAAATAAAAGTTTAGTAAAACCTCTCTTGCTTTTTCATTAAATTTCCTACAACCCATCTAATAAAACCTAACTTCTTTAAAACAGACTTGCGTATGCTTTTAATTTATGTACCTCATGAAAGGTTTCATCTGTTCTAAAATAACCAACTCGATAAAATCTATTTTATAACTTACATTTTGCTTATTTTGTATTTTATTCCAAAACTTCAAAGCTGCTCATTGTCTGAATTCAGTACTAACCCCGATTCTTCACACCACTCAGATATCCGGTCTATGTTGTCGAGGAGTAGCAACTATCTGCCACTGCCCTCGAAATAACGAAAAGACCAAGGGTCCTAACAACTTCCCCGCACCACTCCTGAAGCTACGTCTGTTACATCTTTATCTATATACTAGCCCGCAAGCTGTCGCAATGAAGTGCGGCAGGGGGTGCTAGACCACCAGACATTCTATATCTAATCCAATGTTTCAAGGAAGGCCTGGGATTCCGTGAATCCACTTAAAGGCACGTAGAAGGTGGTGACTGGGCATAATTGATGTGAATATTGCGTTAATAATACATATGCATGACATTGGTTAAACATATTACAACTATTATACTGTCAGTAACCAAGCCACTGACTGAACTAAGATCACAAATAAGGGATCCCATTTAAAAGGGCGTGCTGACATGCAAAACAGTCACCAACTATCAGGTTGTATTCCACTCATCCCGACCAAACGATTAACTAAATAATAAGATACACAAATTTGCTTATTTACAGGGCATCCCAACACCAGGTTCAAGGGAGTGTGGTGGAAGTAAGGAACTGCTTCTATTGAGCACAAACCATCGGCGACAAAATTTTGCTTACGGTTACATAAGAAGTCCTTAGTCCAGTCGGTTACTTTCTCGTTGATAACGCAATATTTTTGCATCTACTTCTCGCAAGGGATTTTTCCGAAGGCTTTCTTGAAATACAAAACTAAAGCAATCACTAGTGTATTTCCTTCCACCAATTTCAAGCTATCATAAATATAAAGACTCAAACCAATTTTCTACTTTGGCTTAGGCAGTGCTGGCTACAGAAGAGTATATTTCTACTGTGGAGACAGGCCACTTTGCTTCTAACAATGACATTTTTTATTGGATATCCATATTAAAATCGCACTATATTTACTTTGGTCCTCCCTACCGCCAAAATTCGTAGGGAGGTGTGTGATATGTGAGCTAGCTTTGAGTCGTAGAGAATTGTTATTTCTTTTATCGAAATTTAAAAAGGGTTTTTAAATGAGATTTGATATCTTCCTCTAGTTTCTTCATAATTCTAGCATTTTTCTGGATCTGGGACTTTATTTGGTTACACATTTGGGGGTTGTTTTTCTATTCATTTTTGGCACAATAATAGGTGTTCGTGAGGGACTTCATTTCGCTTATTGGACTATAGTACACTGACTGGTAAAATTTAACCATTTAATGGCTTTGAAGAGTTCACAGTTGTACGTTTCCCTAATATTTCCCAAACGTAGGACCAAAATGATTTTGGGTTATTCTCTGAATATTTGAAATACATTTTGCTTTGAAAGACACATAAATCTTTGGGCGCTATCTTTTTTTTCGGGCTTGCTCGATATTCTACAACATTTTCCTTCTGACATCTTCAGTGACTTTTCATCTTTAATTATTTAACTGTTTTTGAAATTTGGGTGAATTTTTCTTTGTCTCCCTTATGTTGCTGAGAACTCTCTAAAATACTATCGTGGCTCCCTATTATTGCATTGCGGAAAAAAACTTCTCTATTCCTTCACACGTGATATTAAAAAACCTTTTTCAAGTGTTTCCTGTGTCAGCGCTGTGGGTTTTCAACCTGAATACCTTGATCCGTGTCAAGCCTTCATTCGTTTTCCCTCTCCGCAGCAGCGTTGTTATGCATTCATGGATGAAAAATTCAGTGAAAGCCTAATACGGGTCTTTCAGTCAATGAGTTATGCATGATTAAGCATCGGGGAAGTTTTGACTACATCCGATCGATTCGGCTCACCCATGTAATTCCATAACAGGGTCCAGCATCCATGAAATGCGGTCGGATGGGTAAATAAAGCAGAAACTTGAAAGAGGAATTGTGGAGGAATTCTTGATGACGCAGCTAATCAACACTCGGCCACGTGTTATAAAATTCGCTTATACACCTCTGCTGTGAGAAAACAAATAAGCAAAGCAGAAATTTTTTTACGAATCAATCAAACTTGATAGGCATGTGATGGGGGTATAGTTAATGGCATACGCATGTATAAGGTGATGTTTCGTTTTAGAAAGATACGTCTGCTTTCATCATTAATAGAAAAAAGGATTAGGAACATCTCGGGTAACAAAAATTCGGAATGATACTCGTTTGATAAACAGCTTAATTAAAAAATTCTGACCTGTAGTTCA
This sequence comes from Hetaerina americana, assembly GCF_022747635.1. Lineage (NCBI taxonomy): Eukaryota > Metazoa > Arthropoda > Insecta > Odonata > Calopterygidae > Hetaerina > Hetaerina americana. Next base: position 21,585,141 of record NW_027286874.1, on the reverse strand, counting down.
GCGCAAGTTAATATTTCTTCAGTAATCAACAATCAAACTGATGATAGCCTTCATCCTAATGGTGCTGAACGCTTAATTGTAAGAAAAAACCTTGTGCTTGAAGTTGTAATTGGTATTATGGCAATAACCTCACTTAGTTTGATTACTTTTGTAAATGTTGCCACTGTTTTCAATCAGTGACTGGAATGATGTAATAATTCTTTCGTGAAGAATACAGGCATGCCAATTACTTGGAGCTCGTTTGAACTTTGTTTTTTATCGAAAAAACTATGAATGAATTATTGTTCCGTAATTATTTCATGAACATTATTTTGCTTTATCAATTTTTTTCGATGAAATTCAATTATCAATAAATTAAGAAATCATCGCTTCACATAAATCGCATTGGTAAAGATGCATGCCTATTTTTTGTTGCACAAATAATTCCAATTCTTTTTCCAGAAATGTTTTGCGGCACATTACTATACTATATAAAATATTTTTGATGAGTACTATTGGCCTCTCAATGTTCTGCATAAAAGCGTTACCCAGCTGCTGAATAAATTCCCCTCAAAAGCACAAAAACATCTAAAATAGAGCTTTCACACAAAATAGCTGTCAAGCTGAATAACTGATCGTAGTACTTTTCCATATCATGTGGAAAAGTGCTACGATCAGTTATTATTATGTTTGACTTCCACCTCTTCACGCCTGAAGCTACTCAATAGCTATCAAGCTTTTTCTTTTCATTCGGCACGAAATGTTTATTCTCGTAAAGAAAGACCACTTAATAGTCAATGAATATGGGAGACTAAATGGTTGCTGGTAATTTAGCAAAGATAAATCCAATTATTTTAGTTATCATTTTTAAACAACCCCTGAGAGTTTTACCTTCAAGAGGACGGACTTGCTTAGTATTTATTTCTGGATTAAGTGTCAGCCAGAAAGGAGGAGTTGGTAAGTCGATGAAATATTAGATTGGGTAGTAATTGAATGGCAATTCGTGTTTTTGAAGACGCTCACATGATAATGATAGGTGGCTAAGCTATCTGGGACAGGATAGACAGAATTAAGGTGAAAAGGTCACTCATAGTCTTGAGAGGAAGAAAATATCTAGCAATCATTGCCGTGCTGTTAATGTTAGTGGTATTTCTCACATAAACGGAAAACTGAAATCGACAATGGTTGAAAATTACAAGGAATTATATTTACCTCTCTCTTAGGAATTCACTATGAACTTCACTGGTCATAACTAATAATTACTTCCCACCGGTCTTTTGAGTAGTTTACACCCTCCTCACATTGCAGCAAGACAAGTCTCCCCTTGCACGTAAGAGGCATCAAATGGATTTACCGATGGCGAAGTACTAGAAATAACTCTTAGGAAATAAATGAAAGAAAATGTTAAACTAGCGCCAAAGAGCAAGAAGAAGATGTAGATTTTCATGGAATAGGATATGAAATATTCATAGCCACCATCACGCCTTCTCTATAGACTACATATTCACGCCCTTCGTAGTGCCGTAGCGAACTACGTCACCAACACACAGACACTATCCCAAAATTCTCCCATCTCCGATATTGCCTCGGCTCGTCAATCCCCAACACTCAACCCCGTCTCGAGGTGGGAGGGTGGTGTCCCCTTTATCCCCCACCCCCCCGTATTTTACACTCATCCACCCCATATCTCCTCCTTCCGTCCCCTTTAGACTTTCGTTTTAAGTCCACCCTCCCACGTCTTCTCAAACCATGCACTGCATTCTTCCCCACCCACTCCCCCTTTCTCCATCCCTCCACCGCGGACCTCTTCTCCAGTCATTCACCCTCTGCTCCCACTCTCACCCCCTCCTCCACTCACACACACACACTCCGCTTACACCTGCCTATACTTCAGGTTAGGAGGTGCAAACGGCCCCTCACTTCAAATGACGCCGCCTCAGATGACTCGAGTGCTTTCCACCTTTACCCTTCCCGCCATCACTTTCCCGCCCCACTCCCAACCCCGGACGAGAAGGAAGATGCTCAGCGTGGAGCGTCTTCGAAGACTTAGCGACTGAACTGAGAGAAAGAGACTTACACTTGGATCGAAATATAGGATGAAAATATGGCCAAGGGGGTGTGAAAATGAGAGATTGGAATAAATAGGAGCATACAAATGTACCGAGATTGGAAACCTCAAGAGGGATAAAAGAGAATGGACGTACAAGAATAGGCCCACCACTTTGGGATATTACAAGAGAAAATACATTAAAGAGGTGTCGTCGGTGCGTCGTTCACGTTAAGCTTTCAGTTGCGAGAGAGAGTCGTGCAGAAGTAGGTAAAAAATATTCCAACCGCTCAATGTAAATGTGAAAGTGGAGCTTCCTGAAAAAGCTTTAGTTTGATGACTTTCTGTCGGAAAAGGCATGAAATACAAATTTTAATGTTGGCTGTTTTTGCTTGTGTGTCCATAGCGACCTGTTTTGAGGTACACGATATCCTCGATAAAACTTTACACGGTCAAGTAGTCTAAAAATCCTAAAAAGGAAAAATAAAAAAAAGAATGAAACGAGTATTTGGGAACATTCAAGAATATGGGAGATAAGGAAGGTATATGAAGGAATTAGAAGAATTTAAAGGAAATAATGAATAACAGTGGGTTGCGACAGGGTGATATTAAGGAGGGATGAATCTTCCTTCGAATGCAAAATAAATGAAGAATGATGGATTATACCATCTAAGGATTTTCGGATTGCACAAAATTAAAAAAAAACAGGCTTTAGTCGATATTAACACTTTTTTTTATTCATAAGGCGACTTTTATATATATTACACCTCCAACATACAATTTTTATAAAGGGATATTTCGTCAATCCTTGTTAATGACTTAAAGAATTCTACTTTCTACTGATAAAATTACATCTCAATTACAAATCATTTCAGTAAGTTAGAAAAAGTAGCATCTAGGAAAATAAAACGACTGGAGATTAGGTATATAAAACCCAGCATATTTTAAAGGGCACCAGGATATTGACATATGTAGTGCTAACTGACTGCTGGCTTATCATATTCAGACCTTGTCACATTAAACCATACCTGAGAACAGCTTTCATCATGTAACAACCGTTATTAAGTATTGCTGGATAGTCCTAATGTCTATTCCAAGTAATGAAGACTGCCTTTCTTCCTTCGAAAAAATAACCTAATAATCCTCCTAGTGGACTTTGTCTATTTGAATCATATCTCCACCTGAATGTTAAACTCTCAGTTTCAATTTTTGCTCACCCCTTATTTTACGGTTTCTTGTGGGATTAAAACCTACACATTAATCTATTATCTTTTCACTAAGAGCAAATTCAAATTGACAGTCATCTATTTTTTGAGCATTTTCACTATCTAAATCAAGTTTAATAATGTGAAATAGTACCTTTCAATACCTGTAAAGCGAAAAAGAGGCATTTAGGAAAATTTTCACAAGTCCATGTGAACCCTAAGAACAGAGAAAATCAAAAAAGCCAATAACAATGCATTGGTCCCAAACATAGATTCACTCATTCGGTTTATCGGTGGTCGGAATATTGACGAGTCTATGAAATATTCACGGGCATTTTAAATTACTACCAATAAAGTTCATTTTTTAATTTTGTCAAAAAATCACGTTACAATTCGAAACATTGTGACATTGATGAAGAAATTTCCCTCTAGTTATTTTTCTATACACATAATTCAATTTTCATTTCGAAGGGAAGAATCTTGATTCCCGAAAATTGAGACCCGGAGTATGGAGGGAAGACCACTCCCTAATCTCCAAAACCTTTAAATATCCACTGACCTAAAGAGAAAGGTCATGTCACGCGGATCGTCATTCAAGTGCTATTCTCTAAGTAAGTTTCATTATGATCTCTGAGAGAATAACCGAAGCATAATGGCGATCAGTTAGTGCAAACGAAAAGGTTTCTGCTGCCAATGAAAAGAGAACGGTTAAGAGTTGATGACGTTATGAAGTGATGGAGATGCTTCGGAAAATGAAGTTTTGGCCCGCATGAGGCCGATGTGGGAAGGAGAAAGGGCCTGAGTGGGATGTATTGCTTTCTTTAAAAGTACGGACGGAGAAAAAAAGGAAACAAGAGAAAGAGTGGAGGGAGTGAAAGGGAAGCCTCTCGCAGGGGTGGAGGAGAGAAGGAAGAGAACGGAAAAGTGGGAGGGAGACTCATTCCTCACCTCTCCCTTTTGTGAAAACTTTTCGCGGAAAAAGTCGGAAGAGATTATGTAAGTGAAGATGATTATAACTTCCCATCATCAGGGCTCGCTTTTATTCTGCACCCTTCTTATCTCCCCCTCCCTTCCATCCGCTACGCCCCCAACTGACTAAAGCGCCATTCTTCCCCACCCCACATCCATCCCGCCCAGACTCGGCATCCTCTGCTACACCACCCTTAACATCCTCAATCCCTTACCCATTTCCCCATCGCCCTTCCAATCCCTCCCCCCAGACCGCCTTCAAACCTCCTATTCTTCCACGCCTCCAGCTAGCCAGTCTCTTCCGCGTAACAATCTCTGATGCTTGGCAACATCCCTCCTTCGCTCGGCCCCGGCCGGAGCATTACTACATCCCCCTTGTCTTCAAACCCTGCAGTCTCCTCTTAGCGGCGCTCTCCCCACTGCTCCGTCCCCCGCCACATTCCCACACTTCCTCTCTCACCCCCACCCCGAAAACCTTCGGTGTTTACTGGCGGGATAAAACGTCGTCAAGGGGGCGGAAAAAGGAGGGATGGATGGAGACAGAGGGGAAGGAGGGGTGAGAGATTGTAGGGAGGGTTTTTGCAGGGAGTGGCTGAGGGAAGGGCCGTTTCACCGGGGAGTGGTGGCGGCGGCAGCGGTGGTTATACGAGGCTGAAGGGGAGAGGGCCAAAAGGGGAATGAGGAAAGGGGAAAGAAGTGGAGAGAGGGAAAAAGGGGTTGTAGGGAAGGGTGAAGGAGAGAAAGAGATTGAGAAAAGGGGGTGGGAAGAAAATATGATGGGAAGGGGACTCGTCTCCAGGAAACGGTTGGATGAAAGGAAAGAGAAAATGAGTGAGGGTTTTAATTCTGGGGAAATGCTGAAAGTATGAAAATAATAAACAAGCGCTCTCCAGAGAGAAAGAGCGAGTGAGATAGAGGGAGAAATGAGGGACGGGGTGAGTGGAGGGAAAGGCGACACAAAAGTTCAACTGCTTCTATACCTCCTCCCTCCCTCAGTCCTTTCCATTTCACCGCTTTTTCCTTACTCTTTCTCACTCAGCTCTCCCCTTATTTCCCGCTTTTTGTATCATCCCCTTATGGCGTGATTGATTTCATTTTCCACTTAAAATGTGGAAACATGATTTTTAATAAAGTGATTCTCTTGAAATTTATTTCTTGGCGAGGAAATTTCTGGGAGCTATTTGCGACAAATTTCACCAAATGGAGTTGTAACAACATGAATGCTAAATCAAAATATGTCATAGTTTTTCAATATTTTTAAAATGTCTATTTATTATTAGAATAATTAGACTGCAAATGGTGTCCATTCAGTTGATTCCAGCTTAAATGAGACGTATATTTTGCTCAGGATGTTACCTAAATACTTTAAATGCTTAAATTTCAATTTTCACATAATTTCAGCTATTTAAGTGTTAATATCAAAATTTTCTTCCCACCCCCTTTTCTCAATCTCTTTCTCTCCTTCACCCTTCCCTACAACCCCTTTTTCCCTCTCTCCACTTCTTTCCCCTTTCCTCATTCCCCTTTTGGCCAGTTTTAATATCAAAAATCTGTTTTTTTTATTTTCTTAGTCAAAATATCATTCCATGTTGTTTTCAATATTGTTTCAATTAGTCACTGTAATCAACTATTAAGTAGCGTCGGAATAATAAGTCGCGAATATATTTAATCAGACCTATTTTCATGCAATTAAAAAATGTTTATTTTATAAAGTTAGCCTCCATAATAATTAGAAATAGGCGAACTACAGGAACGAACTGACAATAGTGAAAGTTTACGTATAATCATACACGTAATCAATATTGATATCGAATATCAATGACATTCGAAACTGTATAACTTATAAATCAACGCCTAATAGCAAATATGATTCTTTGTAACAGAAAGTAATCTAATATGTTTTAAAGAAAAATCGGATTCTGACATTTAGAAATATTCTTAAAATAATTTAGCAAAAGAAGCTGCACAAATTTTACGAATTCCAGTATCAACGGTTAAGCAACGATATCAATGAAAACATTCAATTTGACTGTAACATAAAGGTTGGAATGGCTACTAGGTATAAAGGGAAAAAGAAGAAGAAAATAAGCTGGAAGAAAAACTATTGAAAAATTAAAAGGTATTACATAGGGTAGCCGTAGTGGGTAAGTTGTTTGTGAAATATAAAGAAGGGAGAAAAAGTCAATGGACAGTCTAGAGAATGCCGAAGACTGGGACAGCAGGATTAAGTCAATCGAATGCAGAAAAGAAGGTAAAACTACGCATTTATTTTTTGAAGGAGTACAAAGTAAGAAGAGTTGAAGAGAGAATTCACCACTAGACATGGTCGAATAAGCAGTATTAGAACATCATGTGCATGTTCAGGAAAAATATTCCCAGTGTTTTAATGGAAGTTTTACCCGATAATTAATGCAAATGCTTGAGTAATAAGAGGAATATTGTTCCAAGGATCCATCAAATATATACTACAGAGTCATTTGCACTCAAGTAATTGACAAAACAATTCAGACTTTGGAAATTAAAAGAGAAAGAAAGAGTCAGCACATGCCAAAATAATATTGCTTGAAGCTTTAAACTATTGCATACAAAATTTTAATAATTAATTAATTCCAAAAAGACTATGAAAGACTATCCATTGAAAAAAACGCCGAGATATCGTAGCATTTGGTCAACTTCCGCATTTGGGAAAGTTAATTAGGAAAGAGTTCATTCAACCCCTATGTCCCAGGCTTCCTCAAAGGCATTGACCTACTTCTAGTAGACTCAAGTCCAGCACGTACCTAAGATAAATATATAAACTGAATTATACAGAGATTACCAACAACACAGGCAGTTGTGATTAATCTTTTATGTATTTCACTCATTTTTTACGGTACGCTAACGGAATCGAGACTGCTTCAATTTACTACAATTTTCTCACCCTTTTTGGCATTATGCTCACTTCCACTCGACCCTTCTCCCACGCAAAACACACGTTTTCCATTTATTAATGTTCATTAACTCAGTATTTACTTCCCTTTAACTCAAGAATTTTTTGGTATTAATGTTAATTAATTTTATAAGCCAGAGTTTTGTAATTTTATTCATTTATTCTTTCTTTTCCCAAGCTCAATCATTTAATATGTTCTTCCTGTTTCTCAATATTTACACTTTAATTGTCCTACAACTACCGAATATACAAATTTACTTTGTCTTTTATAATACTTCTCATGAATTCCATTTGACTCATGATCTATGCATACCACATGTCTATTTCTCCGTTTTTCTATTGCGCTCCAAAATGATAATTCACTCACCTGCTCCGCATATTTTCTTACTTCTGCCCTTATTTGATTTTGATATTCATTTAATTTTCCAGAGTCATTTCTGATGTGTTACATGGTCGTATTCTCAGAAGGCCACTAAATTGAGTTGATACGATTCCGCAGTTTATTCCAGGATTCCACACAAGGACTTCCTGGCATTGCTGGCCATAGTTTAAGGTCGGTCTTTATATTAAGGTTATTTTAAACATAAAGTATTGTCCATCTAATGTAGTAATATCGTCTCTCTTCTATGAGGATGTTCCCATTATTCCAGATATCTTTCACCATGAATCACAGTTTTTGGAGAGAGGCATAAAAAAAACAAGCTCCAAGACAAAATGTAAAATTATTCTTCAGATTTTTGGTAATCAAACTCACGACTTCAATCACTGCCTAGGAAGATTTGAGGAACTACGCCGTCTCTTTTGATCACCATAACTTAGTTCGCCGCCCCTATCGACTATTACTGGCATGCTTCGGATATGAGGTAGAACCTCAGTTCAAAACCTTTCTATTCACTGCTTTCTCGAAAGGAGTCACGTATGCATTGCTCTCTTTGCCCGCGATAAGACACCTCAGAGCCAATTGCGAGGAGCACGCCTCGCACATAAAATATATCTATCGTCGGAGTTCCGTCGGCACCTCAAGCCATTAAACTCCAGAATGTCTTCTAAGGTAACAAACGTTCGACGAAGAATTAGATACTGAAACTTTTATGGGGCCGTAATTTAAATGTGAATATTTTCACGATGCGTCTTGATCACACTACCATGAACGGAATGCCTCCGTCCTTCTGTCCTAGCGGATAGTGTTCTGGAAATGGCTAACATGGTGCACGCTTGATAAGTAACTAAACCTAACCATCATTTGGTAATAAAGATTAAATTTCTAGCCGAAAGAAATTTGGTATATTCAAGTTAAAACGAAGGAGTGCTAAAGCGAAGGAGATTGTCATTCGTTTTAGAATAGAATTTACAATTATATCTACAGCCCAACCCGCGGTGCGAGGGAGGAGTCCAGAGAGCACTAGAATAACATACATAAAAAAGAAGGGAGTAAGGGGAAAAAGTGAAATCGTTTAGTATATAACATGGTGGCATTCTGTAACGATAAGGCCACATATTTTGAGAGGGAAAAACTTGATCATTGAGTTCATCTTTTGGCAAATTACTTCTCATATTTCGTTTAAGTTGTATCACTGAGGTATCGTATATTCCATCTTGATCACAGGAAAATTTGCTTATCACTTTATTCTGGTAATAAGACACTGTGTCTACCGGTGATATGCAGTACTTTCTAGACGATTAGATTTATATTACGGTAATTTTTCACGGACCAGGTGGTGCGAGGTCTAGATAAACATAAAACTCAAGCCATCTTCAGTAAACATCACATTTTATACAGTCAAAATGCATTTTAAAAATACTATTTTAATTAAAGGATGATTATTGGCAGTTACCCATTTTAAGGAACCAGTACTTATGTTTTTACTGGTTTAGTTGACCCTATAAAATTACCAGTGAATACTTTGTGTTACTATTTTGATCCAGGTAAATTACTTAAGCAATGTTAAATTCTTATAATCGGTAAAAATGACAATGTAGAAATCAGAACAGGTCAAAAAAATAGTTTCAATCGGAAAACTAAATATATCCTTTTTCTTTTTAATAAGTTCTGACACCTATTATGAAAGAGAAAACTTCTTAAAAGTGGTTCTACACATTACGTATTTTTTTCATTTTATAGCCTAATGCGATGCCGACGCATAAGAATCATAAAATATTTAAAAGGACAGCAGCGCTCAAATGAAATATTCGTATGGAAATATGTACATTCTCCTTGCTTGTGCTTCATTGGACTGTATTATTATATAGTGTATGTTTTGCAAGAATAATTCATAAAATTTGAATTCACCAGAAAGTATTTCGCGATTCATTTTGGCAGGATATTTCTCCGAAATAACGATATCCTCGACGAATATTCTTATTATTTTTGTTTTTTAATTGATAGCAGTTATAACTTTGAACAGCAAGACATAAACACACTTCCCCGAGGGATGCAAGAGATATTTGGACAAAAAAATAAACATTTTGGATTATGAGTCGACTATTATTAACCTCCTTTTAAAATTTGAGGTAAAACCTAGAATACAGTATTATTTATTCTAACCCAGAGCTCATTTTAGCTTCAATACTCTAATCAATTACCTCAAACCTATGTTTTAGACCACTCTTTGTTCTTTCGCTATTACTTTGGATACTTTTCTGATAAACACCCAACTGCAACACATTACACTTAATTTTTAATCCAATTTTTTATTTGGGGTATAGTTGAGAAGGATGGCGGGGAAGGAAAGAGAATTGTTGGGAGAAATGCATACATTATAGGCAGATAAGGACGTAGCGTATTTTGACTGGCAATGAAATGTTGAAAAATATTATAAAGAGGAGAACTTTAGGCAGCAGAGGAAGTGAGAGAAACGGGATAGCCATGTTGAAAATAATTGAGGGAGGTAGAAGGGGTTTGGAGTTAAATACGGGCTTATTTTAGTGCGAGGTTTCAGGTTGACTCTCGCCAGTTGAAGCTCATCAATGTTACGGCGGTAAACGGTCTCCATCCAAAACCTAAGCTAAACGGTAAACTAGGTATCATATAATAAAAATAAAAGCAAAGGTTTGATTACGGAGGACTTTCATTACGCTACTAATAATGAACCAAAAATGCCTGGGGAGCTATGTCTTCCGGATTTGGCGTTTTGTTAGATCCTCGTGGATCTAACAAAATCTTGGGATTTGTTAGATCCTCGTGACGTTGCTTAACCATAAGGTTAACTGACTCGTTTTGACTTGTATCGGTTTTTCACTCATAACTGATTTCATTATGTTGTTGTCCTGTAAGACTAGGATCAGACCTGGTCTATATTCTAATTCACGAGGAAAGGTGAAACGTGGAAGGCAAGCACTAAGAGAGATACGTTTCCAGAAACTTCTCCTTGATTTTCTTTCGAAAGAGACAACTGTGTCTATACATTTCTAGGATTATTGACTGATGGTGGATATGATGAAATTAGTGCAATTTTCTCTTAATATATTACTATAAGAATTTTCTACATTTGTCGAGAAATTATCTCAATAAAATTATAATACTATTATATCTACATAGAAAAAAGATCATTGGTGATTGAATGTGTTTCTTTACCAGATGAAGTTATTTCCATTTCATCAAGATCAGCTATTGATAAGTTAATTTTTAAGACAAATGCAATTTAACATCATTGGGCTACCACAAAAAACATTTTTTGTGGAAGAATACAGAAATATAAATTGTTTTACAATATTCGGAGTCAGAAATTGAAGCCAGTCATAATTTCAGACTTAAAATAATAGAGTTATATAGTAATTCCTTAGAGCTTAATGTTTTAAGTTAAAAATGTCATTTCAGCCAGTATTAAAGAGTTAGTACAAAAAAAGCGCTACGATGAGAGGTTTTTTATGGATGGGTTTAGAAGAAAGCAAAATAAAAATTGATTTCAATAACTATATGAGAGCCCAAAAACAGGATCCTAGAAGTACTTTTCCATTACGCCTCCGTTCTGTCGCAGTGAAGACGGGCTCAGGGATAGGTGTTGATTTTAAAGAAAAGTTAGAGCAGGGATTGGGGCGTAAATCCCTCGCTCACTTTCTCTCATGTTCTATAACCCAGCGTCACGCGGCGTATGCTGAGTGGGCTCCGCGGGGACTCCACTCCACATCCAACCCGGATGCCTCGTCTGCGAACTACGTACTCTGAGAACCCAGTTTGCCCTACGACCCCTTTTCTCCTCACTCTCTTCGTCCACCTAAAAACTTCCTTTCCTTTTCCCAGGACGGACCCTCGGATCCCCTTACACACTTCTCCGTAGCCGATCTCCTGCCGAGGAAGGGTCCGAGTTCACAAACGACCAACTGCGAAGTATAGTGTGGAAGTGAGGTGAAGGACCCGGGGTGCGCTGCATAGCCGGTAGGAAATAGAGAGGAAGGAGGGAAAAAGGGAGAAAGTTGTTTCGGGAGATAATGAGAAATTTGCATGAAGAGATAGGGATGAGTACACTGTTTGCTGTAACGTGAAGAGAACGATGAGATTAAAAATTGATACGTATTGATGAAAAAAGGGAAACAAAAGGAAATTTGCTTAGTAAATGTGAAAAGGGAATATTTTAATCCATGCAACCAGCCAAACGAATCTCTCACAGAGGCTGAGCCATATTCCTCCCATAGGCCTTTTAAATCGTTCGTCCAGTTGTCTATTCTTCAGAATAATTCAAATTTAAATGGAGTAATAAAAAAATACTTTGTTAATTCTAAGAGCTCTCTTTAAGTGAAAATACGCCCTTTTCATTATTTGTATATTTAACGCAAATGTATCAATAAATATCAAATCCTGAATCATTCTTACGCTATCCGCTGAAGTTTCTCCCCATCTGGATCATGGAAAATTATCCTGTTATACTTTAATTTTAATATAAATACGATTATAATATACATTAAGTTTTTGAATAGATAAGAAGATAAGATTTAACTTATAAAATAAAAAGAAGTCGTGTTGAGAATCTCAAAATAGGTCATATACAAGGGTAAAGCAACGGAATCAAACATTTTAGGGTACGCATACTGGAAGAATGTGCAGTAAGGATGATTGGGCAAGAGGTATGTAAATATTCCAAGGAAGATTCCCCTGGGAGTGCGAGTATGAATTCTTTCAGCTGGATGCATACGAGTAATTCCCTAACGAGCAGCTCAATTTCGTGTTCACCTGATTTTCACCATTCCCACCCACATGATTCAACATTATTGTTTTTAGACAGTATGTAGCTATCTACTCGTATGTCAAAACTTAGCATATTATCAACTTTGGAAAACGGTATCGAATTCAGGCCTTTGTATTATATACCTGCATTATACTATACTTTGGAAATCATCCATTACTATATATTGGAAATCCAATATAACTTCGTTGACACGGTCAAATTCCACTCGATGTTTATTTTATTAAGCTTCTCGTGCTATTTAGAATCATTTAGAAAAGTTATAATATCCAAGCAAGTTTTGCGATTCAGGTTGCATGATATTTGCATTCTATGAATAATTATATTAAACTCTGATTAATGAAAGAGGAATAACTTTGGAGGATATATTTTAATAAATAATGACGGGTGGTAAGGTATTCCTCATGTACTCACCAATAAATTGATGCGTAAATACATTAAAACGACAGAACCACTTTGTTAATTGTACCGGGCAAATTAAGTAGTTTTAGGCGTGATGTGGTGGGATTCGAACATAATAAATAACAGATACTAACAATTTTCCACTAGGTGAAGAACACTTTTTGGCATTGGGAAGAATGTCTTGGCCATTATCTAGTGGAAATTTGTTAGAATCTGTTCATTATAATGCTGACGTTTTTCATAATACTTTTAAATTGCAATAAGGAGCTCTTCTTTTAAGATAAAAAATCCAGCCTTCAAGAAGTGTTTATTTACGAATAGATACAAGTATGATACATATTAATTCTACTGGAGTTTCTTAATTCTAAATTTTAAGTAAATAGCACTATTATCATATGATTTCATAATTATATATAAATTAAAAGTGATTTTTCATGGTGTTTCTTTATTTGATAAATGACTCATGAATTTAGAATTACAACATATGTGTCTCGAATACATACGTATATGAGGCTCATGTGTGGAAATAAGAGAAATGTTTCATAATAAACTCTTACCGTAGTGAACCTATAATGCAGCGTATATTAGAAGATTAATTCAACACGATTTTAAGGGAATTTTCTTAGCGCTGTCACAAAGGGGATAATTAGAGGATAACAGAATCAGGGAGCGCGTTTGTCTTTGATCAACATCATTTCTACCTTAATAGCCCTGATTGAGAGCATCTGTGGAACAAAAGTGGAAATAATTTGAACGGAATTCCTGATAGTTCCCCTCTTCATTGTTAATCTTGCAGCAATAAACCGTTTTAGGACTGCGATGTATTCTTGACTGTAATCCATTATACTAAAGCTATCAAAGCCCGATGCGTTAAAGTTTCCTTCCAACCTACAATACCTTTAAAATTCACATTAAGAACTTACACTAACTTCTGCTTAACAGAGATTTCCTCTCATCCATCATATATAGGGTATCTATGCACAGCGGAAGTGCTTTTGAAGGCCAGCGCGTTGTAAAATGTCTATCAGGGACCCTCCAAAACCTAACTTTAATCGGTAGACTACCTTTGATTATAACTTGCTGCCTATCATTGACCTCATCTCCTTACATTCACACCAACAAACATTCATTTGTGATTCTCATACCTCTTTTTTTCCGCACCCACTCTCCGACAGCCATCTCACCCTCCGCCTTCCACCCTCGCCATTCTCATTATCTAAGTGTAGACTCTTAGCCCCAGACCCTTTCCTACCCTCTATCTCAGGCCTTTAATGCTTTATTTATCACCGGTAATTGAACACTTACCGCCCTCAAGATCAGACGGAGAGTCTCCTTCTCTTTGATATCGCTCGTGGATGGATAGGGAGGCGGTGCCGGAGGGAGAAGAGGTGGAGGTGGATATTTAGAAAGACGGCGTCGGTGGAGAGACAGGCGGCGGCGAAGATAATGGAGGGTGGTAGAGAGAGAGCGGGTGGCGGGGGTCGGGACGGAATTTCGGGAAGGTGCGCTGGAGGTGACGCGTGAGGGAATGGATGCGGGGAGGAATCGCAAGGAGGCGCGAGGGATTCCGGGAAGGGAAGAGCAGAAACGGCGATTTTTGGAAGTGAAGCAGGCGGCTTAAATCTTGAATAGAATTCTTTTGACAGATTCCGTTGCCAACTCCCTTTGGTCGCTGACCTATAAAATTTTCTCCGAAATTGAAAGCTTTGCCTGACTGACTCAATCTCCTCGTAGCACACCATGGGTATATTAAGAAATCACATCGCGCGAAATTATTGAAGAAAAATATTCTTTTCCGCCTAGAAGGTTACCATAAATGGGAAAAATGGAGAGAGGAACAAAAGTAGCCAGTAACAGTGCTCCCATATGAATTTGTTGGTCTCACGAGTCAGGAAAGCAAAATTTTATTTGACCTTCACTCTTAGAGCCAATACCGCGTTTGGGCCCCAGGAGTCACATACTTTTTTCTCATTCCGTAAATGGCATATTCTTTAGTAATTCCGGAAAAATAAATGCTATGAAAGTTATCCATCAACTATTAATGTCCATTTTTCCTCATTCACAGACGACGTTTATACTCCTATCGGTATATTTAGATCTAAGTAAGCCTGGAAATTAAAGTGATTTCTCTCACAGCCTAATAAACAGATACCTTGCGTTGCATCATAAACTCCGGTAGTATTCAGGAAAATATGACTTCCTCTTGACTCTATTGAGCCCTACACGAGCTGAGAACTGGGTGCATAAATGGTAGTTAATGAGCCCTTCCCTTAAACACCCGAGTTACGCTCTTGAACGTGGGTGAATTATCACAATGAATGCCAGTCACTAGCTCTACAGGTCATGATACTCCACAGACTGAAGTATCTGGGGAGTAACACACATATTCCATTTTCAGAGAACTAAGGCTTTACAGATCACAGGGAAACGCTGTTTATTTGATGACAACGCCACTACTAAGGAACGAAAAAGAAAATCGAGCGTAAAATATTCACCCTGCAACACCACTCTAAAATATGCCGGGTGTTACCTTCGACAGCCACGAAGTTTGATTAAGGGATGAATAGGCCCAGAGCGTGAGACAGTAGACAGGAAAACTAGAATAACATTCATGCGTGTTCGAGATAGGGGGCTGATGGAATGGCTTGGGAGGGGAGATTAGGGGGAGAACAGGAAACGATTGACACTTGAAACGATCTCCTTGAGAGAAGATGGGCAAAACAAAGAGACGATGCAGCGAAAAGATGGGAGGGATTCCTGGCTGACATGGTAGGCGAGAGAGTGGAAGAGAGAGAGAAAGACAACTAGGATATGAGCAATCAAAAGGAGACGTGGCGTTGGGAGTTTACAAGACAACATGGAGGGAAGGCAGCGGAGTTTAGAGTGGGGACGGGGTAGCGGGAAAGCGGTTTGAGGGGGTGTGTAGATAGACTCTGCAAAGTCCAAAGTCGTCATCCGCCTCCCTCCCGAATTAATCCCCTTCCCACGTGCCATCCCTTACGAGAAATAGGATGTCCTCGTCTCCTTTCCACCGCAACCCTTTTCCTCCGGCGAACACACGCCCCACCTTGCAACTCCCGCTTCTCCCTACTTCCCTTTCCCACGCATCTTCGCCCTGCTGTGTGTGTTCCCTTACCTCCTGTACACTCCTACCACCACTCGCTCGCCCATCCCCCTCGATTCCCATCGCCCATGCTCCTCCATTCCTCACCGACCCCCGGCCACCTCCCTCTCCATTCGCGCGGCGTTCTCCCTCCCATCCTCCCGTCGCCGATATCTCCCCCTTATAAAGTGTTCCCTGGGCTAATTTTATGCTCGGATGAATGGGAAACCTCTGAGAGGAAAGAAAAGAATCCTGAGAAATGAGTGAAAGAATTTGCGAGTCCTTTTGGGAGGGAGCAGCGAGGCTTGTTATCCCCAATTGCAGGAAATTCCATCTCGAGTAACAATTGTGACCCAAGTATTTGCTCGGTCGAGATCCCATCTATGATTTAAGACGCTGGATTTTTACCTCTGGCACGGTAACAGATAACCTTCTAAATAATAATTACGAAAGGTCATAAAACATATGAGGTAAAAATGGAGATCACGATTCAAAATTGCTGCATTTGATTAAAATGAAAAGAGCATATATTATATTATCGCTGTAGCAGTTTCTACAAATTATAACAATAACACGTGATATAATTACCATCTTTAACGTAACATTTATTTGTAAAACAATGTAACTGAATTCCAGAGAGCAATTAGAAACTCTATTTAGTCGGAAAATTGCTTGCCGAAAGATATGACTCATTACCTGTGTGCAGTTCTGAAAAACACCGTTTACAGTTAGTATTTCATTGTTCAAACAGAAAGTGAACATCATCTAGTAACAATACGCCTTCAACTGGATTGAATCCTATTTCTTATGATCAATAAACTGATATAATTTTTAAATACTGATATCGTCGTTTAATAAATTTATTTAATCGGAAGTTTTTTTAATTCGATATAAAAACTTTTCCTAATGAGGAATGTTGAAAAGAGTAAAGTGGCATTTTTATGTGAGGCACATTAAGTTTTAATGTAAAATAGTATTTTTTAATAATAATAATCCAAATATCTGCATTGAGATCATAATGGTTATTCCATATCTGCCAGTAGTGGTTAACTGGAAGCCAAGCCAATATGGAAGCCAAGCACGCTGTGGAAAATATATATTGAGAATATTTTTATACTTGCATCGCTCATGTTCCTAAGTCCTTGGTCCCGGTTAAAAAAATCAACGTAAAGCGTCTCATCCGGTTTGAATTGTAAATCACTGTGGTCGCCGCAGTAAAGTCGCACAGCAGGGGGGTTATCGGACACCAGCTGCGAATCAAATACACAGCAGCTTACCCGTGATTACACTCGCCAACTTCAACGCCAAGTCCGTCCTCAGGGATGAGTGACCTCGGCTGCCCATTTAAGGGGATGACGAGTAGAGGGTCACTCATACTTAAGCCCTCTATCCCTTTTATTCTTATTGGTTTTCACGATCCCCCGCTACGCTAAGTCTGGGATGCATCGAGGGTAAGCCCACGGGAGGCGCAACAGGAGACGGCGATGGAGGTTCAGGGATCGGGAAGAAGGGACAGAAAGGAAGCCTTCGGATCGGATGGAACGGGAGGAACTTTGAGTACTCAAGAGCGTATGCGAGCTCATACATATATGTGTAATTATTTTTTTACCGAAGTCATTTCCTCAGGGGCAGCATAAGCAATTCAGGGAAGACAGACACCGTGACGAAGGGAAATAATGGGAGAGGGGCTGGGAAGGGGAGGTAAATGGAAAGCGGGTGGGCCTTGGAGTGGGCGGTGGGAAGTCGGATGGGAAGGAAAAGGGGATGAATGATGTAAGGGGGTTGAACTTAAACCAGCGCCAATCCTTCCCTCCCGCCCGCCCATTCTGCCTGGACCCTTCCTCCTCCCTCGCCGTTCCGCCAAGGTGACTCTACCCGCATCCTTCCCGACCCCTACCCCAACTTCTCTATATACCCCCCTCAAATATTCCACTCCTCACAAACACACTCGCGCACACCCTCCTTATCAACCCTCTCCGCCCACATTGCCATTCAGGCATCGCAGTCCGCCTACCCCGGATTCCCCGCATCACTCGACCTCGTCCCCCACCTCCCTCAACCCGAGTCCTCCACAACTCCGTCTCGCCCTCTTGTCCCACTCATTGGCCATTCGGAGCAATTATAACGAGAAAATCTTTTGTTTCCGCAGTGGAGTAGTTAAAGACGCCCCCCTCCCCGCGGCCACCGCAGGGTCCGACTGGAATTAAAGTTCCTGATATGAGAGTGAGGCTACTCCGGTAAAAGAGGAGAGGGGGTGCTGTGGGGATTGGTGAACGAGATATACTTTATATGTGTGTGATGGGGTGAAATGAGGGAAGGGTAAGAGAGAGAAAGGAAGTCCGTAAGGAAAAGGAGAGTGAGAAGGGGTTACGATCGAGGGAGGAAGTGAGTGTAGCGGTGGAGAGGGGAGTTAGGTTGAGAGGAAAAAGAGCTGAGCAATGCGGGAGGATGAAGAGTTACCCTCGTCTGAGTATGTGCGTGTGTATGTGTGCGGAAGAGAAATGAGGAGGAAATTGGAGGAGTCGGGCTGGAATTGACTGCCTGGATGCGAGTGGCGGTGGAGAAAATTTGGAGAGGGGCTTATGAAGCGGGAGGATGGAAATAGGGAAAAAATGGGCAGGATGATAAAGAGGCAGTCACAATAGGCAAAGGAGAGAGGAGGGGACTGAGGGGGAGGGAAAATATCTCACACCCTTTCTCTACTCTAAAGCGAGGAATCCATGAGCAGCGAGGGGTGATTGCACACGTTTTTCGGGTCAATTGAAATACAACACATTACTCCAGAGGTAGGAGGTGCACTCGCTTGAGCATCTTGCCGAAAATGTTGAGGCAAATTAATAAGGTACGTGAAATTTCTTAGAGTTATAAGTAGATGACAAAGGGCAGGTTAGTTCAAAGTAAATTTCTTATTTTCGAGGATATTGAATTGGAGCCATTAATTTAATCAAGGCAGCAGAGGAAAGAATATGCTTGATCGCAAAAGAGGCAGGGACAACATCAAATGAGTAAGATTAGACAAAAGTGAAAAATATATTCAATATTTTAAAATGTTTTTCAGGTAAAAAAAATGAAATAATGTATTCGTGAACTAAAAAAACTGGCGATGTATCTCTATTACCTAAATCAACGTACATTTAAACGTAAAACTGCACAAACCATTACTTAAGAACTCATTGAAGTTTACGTTATTTCGTCAATAAATACAGTAATTAATAGAAGCATTTAGATGTTCTCTGTTACTAAATTTGTATTAAAAATATGCGAACAATAAAGTTTCGAATTCTATTAATCCTATATATGAAGACTACAAGAATTAGCATACCCATAAACAAAGTACGGGACATAATAAAGGGTCCTTGTGTCATCACGTCCGTTTTCATTTCACCTGTTTAAAATGGAGACTCAAAAAAACTAAAATATTTAATTTCTTACTTTTAGCAATGAATGGTAGCTAAATACATAAACAAAATAGTCGAGATTGAAAGTAAGCAATGGCTGATAAGTTTAAAAACAAATATTATGTTTTGGCTAATCGGCTCTAATCTCCTGTTGGATTCCTGAGGAGGAAACGAGTTCCTTGGACGTCCTGTTTTCTAGCGAATCCCGGAAAACGGACAACCTAAATCACTGCGCGTACTTCTTGTAAGGGAGGAAATTTGACTCTTGATCTCTCTTAGAATTTCCTAACTTCACTCACTTCACCTTCATGCCATACATGTCTAAAATTCGTGCATATTTCATATCTAAAATCAGAAATGGTATCAGCCGATAGTCCTTACGCTTGTGGGAATATTATGAATGCGTAAAACTACAAAATATTCACCAACCCAATTTTTTATTTAATTTATGTAATAAATTTGACATAAACTACAATGAAAATCAGAGATATCTTAGAATGGATAGGTTACTTTTGAGTTGGATACCAAAGATATATGTACATATATATATGTATATATATATATATATATATATATATATATATATATATTTCTATTGGAGTTCCAAAATTTGCCGAAGCTATCTCAGAATCTTCTGCATCTACAATTCTATTAAAATTTGACTCAAAAAGTTAGCGATAAAATGCCAAGATAAAAAACCTCTACTTATAATGATCGCTAACAAGGATTTAAATAACAAGTGTATTTATTTTTACAAAAGTAATGATGAAATAACATTTAATGCAGCAAGACACGAAAAGTTACAGCAAAATCCTGAAACCACTATGCAGTATGCCCTGAACAGAATCGTCTCGCCAACATCTCCTCACCAACACTCACAGAGTTTGTCTTTCGGAATTCGAGTAACACTCCGAGGAAGACCACGGCCTCAAAACATTCCACCACTCACTCAAAAACCGAGGCCACTCTCCGCATCCTACACCATTTCCCTCCCACACCTCCCATCTTTCCGACTATCCCACTAACAACATAATGCAGCGGAAGCAACCTCGCTCCAGAGGGATAGAAGGAGAGAGAGATATAGAGGAAACCACAAAAACGTGTTTCGGTCATAAATTTATTAGCAAGGCAACGGGAGAGTGCGCAACTAATAACGGAAATTGAATTACCTCCAGAGATTTAAACAGCGGACGTGACGTGAGGAGAAAAAATACGCTGTTCTCGTTTTTTGGAGTGGGTTCGGAGGGCTGTGGTAGATGGTGTTCGGAGAGGAGGGAGGAGGGCGTGGAGGACATGGCAGAGGGTGGATCGGGGCGAGGGGGTTGCTGAGGTGGGAAGGGGCCACAGAGAGGAAATGAGGGGGCGGGGGGAAGAATAAAGGCGCGAGGGAATAATTCACGCACATTTATTTCACCACCGCCGCCTCCGCTATGCTTGGGGAAGGAGGAGGAAAGAGAAAGTCATTAAAACTTTCTTCGCTGCAAAATCCTAATGGTATTTCTTGTTTCGGGATGCGTCCCTCCCTCCTATTCCCCCGACCCCTCCTCTCACTAGCCACACGCCCAACCCCCCCGTAACTCTCCTTGCTCATCCTCCTTTCATGAAGAATTTCCCTTGCTACATCCCGTTCGTCCTCTCTTTTGCCAGAGGCGGGCCGTGAAAATAGTTCCGAGAGAAGTCTCTCCCGACTCATCCTCATAAATTAACTTATGAAGTTCTGTGTTTACGGAATATGATGGCAGAGCAGGGGACGCAGAGGGAGAGGCAGGGAAGGTGGGCGGGCGAAGGGGAGTAAGTGTGAGCTGGAGAACATTTCCGAAACTTCCGATGTCATATAGACGTCGGAATTCATTCCGTTTGTTTTTTCAACAAAAGTCAATCGACGCTAGGAAAGTTTACCAACAATGCCACAAATCCAATTTTCCAAAATCTGAAACGCGGACCATTCGGATGATACCCGTTTACGAAGGGAAAGCAAAATAGCTCTTAATGGCATAAATTTCGAGGCAATTAAAGGTATAAACGATAAGTAAAACCTTGTTTATAAATAACAACAGCATATGTGTATGGATTGCAAAATATGCATTTCTCAAAAACTGTTATAAATTTCAAAGGCATAATCTAAATTTTTATTAATAGTTTAAATAAATAAAGATTATTGAACATTCGTGAGCCAAATTACTGGAGATGAAGAAGCTGCCAGAGTAAGACAAAAAGCATTGGGCAGGAAAGAAGGGTTGAGATCAATCATATTGGAAGATTAAGTAGTAGTAGTATTTTGGGGAGGGGACTGACTACTGAGGTCATTTGCGTCATTTAGGATAGCAGGAAAGGATGAAGGGTGGAGAGAAACCCGGCGTCGGCATTAGCCTACTCGTGTCATTAGGTGCCAATCGGTCCGAAGTTTAACTACCCATCCATCATCAGGCATCGTACTCACTCAAAATGCTCTTCACAAAGCACCTGAAGTAGGGATCGGGACCTATCAGAAAATAACCACCTCCGGGATTCCAACCTGGACCCTCAAAGTGGGAAGCCTGTACGTTATCCACCGCAATATCATTTGAAATAATTGATCTAAATACCTAAAATTGGGAGTCAAAATGCTACAACGTATAGCATCCAACTAATTAGTACACAGACTGTCGCAATTTTTTTCTGGTAAGTCTTTGGATCAAGCAATCTAGCGCTAAATACTAGGTCAAGTAGGTCAATTGAAGTATATGACATAATTAAGTAAGAAAGGAATGAGTTTCGTCACGTTTTATGTACTCCTGCCACTTAATTATATTTTTTCCTTGGCAACCAATCGAATTTTTTTCCATGGAGATCTTGTAAAGACTGTGATAAATCAGCACATCAAATAAATATTACAGTTGTAATTCGCAATTTGAGGTCATATTGCATCATGGAAGCTGTGAAAATCGCCATTTGCAATTTCTAATATATTCTTTAATTTTTAGGAATTAGTTCTCTAGAAATTCGTTTAAAATTATAGAAAGAAAATAAAAGTTCAGCTTTATAATTAAAACTAAACTTATCGAGGACTCCACCATATTTTCTCTAAATATTTATTAAACCTAATATGGATAACATTTTTAAAAAGAGCAGTATAATGGAGTTATCTGCTTTGCCACGGTAAAATTTGATTCCAAAGAATAAATGTTGACCCAAATATTCAATGCCCAGCAGAGGATAAAATACCGTCCAGAAAATGCTGAGCGAGACCCATTTCTCGCTTAATTAGAACCACTTTGACGCCTTCCCAAAAATTCCCATCCCCTCACGGCAGTGTAACTTGAGGAGAAAATAAATGCCGAGGAAGACAACGTATCCATCACTTACACGAGCATCTTACCTAAGCCCTTCTCCACACTCCATCCCCAGCTTCCCCCCCTCCGTCTTTCTCCACGGGTAAGTAAACTCCTCTCACCAACTTTCCATTCCCTCAAGTCGTCATCAGTATGGCACCGGCAATTTCTCTCTCTAATTCCTCCTTTGCTTACTTACCTTCCCACTATCCCGCCCTCCCTCCATCGCCCGCGCATATTTCAGCGCTCCCAGATTGCCCAATCTCAGGGATCGCTGGCCTTAACCGCGGAAGAGTTCTCGGACCTACAAATTCTCATTTAGAAGGGTAGCGGCTCATGCACAGCAGGTGTAGAAAGGACGCGTTTGGATCAAGAGGGCTACCGGCCTACTATAAGGGGTGGCAGGCTGGTGACAGGAGAGAGATAGAGAGCGAGACTGTTGTAAGTTGACGCTCGAATTAGGGTTTCTCTGAGGTCAGGGCGACACTTCTCTGCTCTTAGGATCTTCCGAGAAGCGATGCACGGAAAACCTAAAGACTTTTAGGAAACCCAGCGACAGTCGTTACCTTTCAGGTGGTGAGAATTAGTTGTTAGCTTGTAATAAGGGTAAAGACAACGATGTCAGGGGAGATTGGGCACACTTGAGTCCCTCACTCATAGCATGACCTTTTCTGCCTTGAGTGAATTTCTCGAGCGGGCAACTGCTGTGATGCAGACACGAGCGGAAATTTGAAAAAAATACGTGGGACACGGTGTGACAGCCAAGTCATTGCGTTCTGCTCAAATGGACAGAAGAGCTTGGACTTGTGTGGAAGAGTAGGAAGAAGCAGCGTCCACTTTAGAAGGCCAAATAACCGCTTAGTCACGACCCGGTGTATCGGAAGCTTTTGGAGAAATTCTCAATAATAAGTAAGAATTCAATGCGAATGTTCCATCGCTTTTTAAGCTTAATAATAATAATATTGAGATCGCTTGCATAAATATATTATGCAGTAACATAGGGAATGTACCTTATCTAGATAATCAGCCAAATATATTTTTTAATGCTTTCAATAGCGTTTCTTTATGAAATCTTATCTAAAATTTGAAGACCATAGACCCTCAAATAGAGATAAATAAAATAGAAAGGAAAAATTTTAGGATTTATTATTTTCACATGAAAGCTAGAGAGACTTCTAATTAAAAAAAGATAAATTATTTTTCTAGAACATAAATTATACGATAATTTGTGACATGATTAAACAGATTTCCCATTAAAAAAGTAATAGATCGTGGGTGCATATAAATCGTAACTATCAAATGTTGCCGACCAATATGTTCTGAAAGAAATTATTACGACAAAAGTCTACCATCTTTCCCTTGCATGAAAATATAAGCTCAATAAAAAGTAGAATTCTTGAAGCACTCAACTGAGATCCAGGAAATTTCATTTCATTCCTCATTGAAATAAATCCCAGAATGTATCTCTTTGAATAGCAACAAAAAAGTTCTTCCAATGATCAGTGTGAAAGAGGAAGCATCTTAAAACATTTAGAATGAACTTAATATAGCAACAAGGATTATTGATAAGATATATGGATGGATTAAAAATTGACGAAATTTCATCAATTTTAATATTAATTTATGATAAAGTCAATCTATTATTTGACTTTATTTTATCAGGAATAGTTTGTTTTTTTGAATAACCTACTGACAACCTACCCTTGTATTACCTTAATTTCACTGAAATTAACTATGGAATTCACTTCAAAAAGTGGAGAAATGAAAATTGGTGCATATAATTTTGATGGAACTGAGATCCTTTAATAGATGCATCAGAAATATTAAAATACTGGAAATATAAGCTATATTCCTTTCTGCATTACCAACCAAGTAATTTACTCGAGTGCTACTATCAAAGATAAATCGATGTCATCATCATTCGAGCTCGTTCTAAAAGGGCATGTTTTAAAAGCGTATAAAAAGCTATAAGGACGGATTAAATGCCCTTTGATTGCTTGAAGTGAAGGATAAATGAATGGGAGTTGGGACTAAGGCGATGGTTCTAAAGAAAGAGAAGAATATGGGTTATTGAAAATCTTTGAAGTGCGCCAAGGGAGTAGAAAACACGTTGGGGAGAAGGATGATTTAGAAGTAAGAAGAAAATGAACGAGAGACAAGGAGAAAGAAAATACACGGAATGGTGAAACAAAGGAGGGGATGCGGTAGAGAAAGGGAAGAAGGAGAGTCGAAGCAGAGAGGGCGCGTTTCATACGAAAGAATGGAAATGGGGTGATTTACGAAGGGCCAAAAAACATAAGTGGGAAAAGGGATCGAAAGAGGGTGGAATGTGAGGATGATGAGATAGCTGGCGGGGGAAAGAACGAGAGAGTGGTTAGGAATAAGGGAGGGAGAAGGGGAAGAGTGGAAATTTTTGAAGACGCCCAAAATAAGGGAAAAATCTCAAGGCAGAGTGAAGCAGATTTCGAACCGTCCATTAACTCCTATTCACAGTTAAGTGAGAGGAGTGTCAAGGGGTGAAGAAGACGGGTGATGGCAAAGGGAGAGGGCAGAATGGAGGGGGATGGAAGAAGGAGATGGAATATCTGTTAAGATGGTTCGCTCGGTGCCTAAGAGGGTAGCTTGGGGTGGGATACGATGAAAAGGGAAGGTAGGGAGGGAAGGGGAGAATATGGAGAAATGAGGGAATAGGGAAGCTAATGCAAAAACGAAGTCCACAGACGGAGGGGTGGAAGAAGGAATTTATTGGTTGGGGCACAAGTACCGTCGGTGAGATGTCTGGGCGTAAATCGTCTCCTCAAAAAGAACATTTCTGAGACATTCTTTGAACCATAAACATCTTTGAGTCACAACAAATAATATTTTCAAATATCCATTATGTTATTAATTCAGCAAATATACATACTGTGTTCTCTACTCCGAAAAATGAGTACTTTTGGGCCATGAGCGTAAATGTTTCTCCACCCAAATAATTAGCAACAAAACACATACTGAGCACGACTGGCTTGCACGGCTTTTTAATACAAAGAAACTGTGAAAATAAGTAATCTTAGATGCATATGGAAGTAGACAGACCATCATATGATTTTCCACTACTCCGATCACCTACAGACCGTACTTCACACGATGCTTGTTGGATTACAATCGTCCATTTTAGCTTGTGTCCTATGTCACATAGCTTTGTGACTGCCACCATCTTAGTTACCGTTCTCCAAATGATCTTGGCTGATTCTAAATACAATTTCCGGGCTACAAATATTTAAAACATTTCAAGTTTTTCTTTTTGGATTTATTTTTATCCAAGACAACACTTGTATGCATACAAGGCCTGTCTTAAAAAGTAAGTAAAACGATGTTTCTTGGCAAAGCGGATAACTGGAGTGGGACATTTTGTGGTGGGTAAAATGTTGAGCGGTCTTGGAAAAAGGATCTACGCTAGTTGTGTTAGGGCCGTTCAAGTCTGCGGATCACTGCCAGACTGAACCACTGTTCGAGGGTCGCGTCACAAATTCACAATATCCCTCTCCATGGAGCAATGGTATGCGATAAAATTTTTGTTAAACTTGAGAAATCTAGTTCCGAGACCATCACCATGGTTAATGATAATTATGGAGATGGAAAAATGTCCCTAGCGATGTTTTTCTACTTGCACAGGATGATCTGGGAGGGCAATGAGGAGGTGTACGATGAGAAATGCCCTGTACATCCATCAACGACACAGTGCAATGAAAATGTATAAAAACTGAGACATAATCCCAATTCTGATTAACCCCTAGTATCAGGATGTTAGCAGAGGGCAATATTCAGAAAACCACAGCATTGGATTCTTACAGAAGGTATATTCATGAGAAACATGCACTAAGATGGTCCCCTAGGTGCTGTCGGAAGACTGCTTGTATGACAATCTTGCCTTGGACCTCTTGGGCCACTGTGAAAGTGACCCGAAATTTTGAGAGTCGGTGGTTACTGGTAACGAGACATGAATTTTAAACACCGTAGTCAAAATATAGCACAAATTCACTTCAACTGTTGAGCATATCTTTATCTTATGCTTCATGTAAATTAAAGCAATGTCTATTTCTAATCCTGTGCAAGTAATGCTCTCGCTACTGGTATAGTTTTCTCAAAAATATATTTTATATACGGCATTAACATTTACTTTTAATGGCCGTATATTCCCTAATAATTCGTTTCCGTCATGAACTGATATCCTCATCTATAATTTCCTGGTGCGACGGATATACTAGCCATTGCAATTAGGAAAGAAGGGTGACTACCTCATAAATTAATTAAATACTGAACAAAAATAATGATAATAAAACCGCATTGAATACAATTATGAAATCAGTATATTGGCTCCAAAGGAATATGGAACATTACATATATATACATATAATTAATTATATGTATATATATTCACATATTAGGACGGCACAATAGAAAAGAAATAAAATAGTAATACTTAAAAGGACACTCTCATTGTAGATTGTTAGAGCTTTCGGCCTTCTCAGAGGCCTTCTTCAAGTAAAACTGCTAATATGATATTGCATGAATTCTAACCAACCCACTGTCCTTTCCTCTTGTGTCGTGTGTATTTCTCCTTTGGTGGGTGAAACAGCCACCTGACGCCGTCTCTTGGCTAAAGAATCGGGGCGCTTGGCGACATATTAGACCCACGGATCTCAGGGTAAATTATGTTTCCTCGATAGCTCAAGTGGTTAAGAGCATCCGCCCGGCAAGTGGAAAGATCCGGTGTTCGAGTCCCGGTCAAGGATATATTTTTACTCTTGTGATCCGTTCGATTCCGCCTTCCCCACCTTTATTGTGTTCGTCCTTTATGTGCGTTCCTATCCCTTTTCCTTATATCTGTTTCTACGAGGGTCATCCGGAAAGTAGTACCCGTTCGTGCCGCATGAAGTGCTGACGACGCGAGTAGCCGCTGGACGAGGTCAGATAGCTTCAGTGGCTTGTCTGCCTTCTCTGAGCCAAGTTGCGTGACGCTAGCATTGCCTGTGTTGTTTCTGTGATTGTTTACAATGTTTAAAAAAATTGAGAACGCCGCCAGTTGTGAAGTGAGGGCAGTGATTAAATTCCTCAATGCAAGAAACGTTCGCCCATGTGATATTCATCGCCAATTAAAGGAGGTGTATGGAGACAATGTAATGGACGAGTCGTCTGTTCGGCGGTGGTGTCGCAACTTCAACATGGGGAGGGGGAACACACACGACGATGAGCGTTCGGAGAGACCGTCTGTCATTACAGACCAACTGGTGAGCTCAGTTGACGAATTAGTGAGGAACGATCGGCGCGTCACAATTGATGACATCTGTGAGCATTTTCCCAATGTTTCTCGAACAATTGTTCATGAAATTGTTAAACACCATCTGCATTATGCAAAAATTTGTGCAAGATGGGTCCCTCGCGTATCTCAATGAGCTGGCGGCGAAGGACTATGCAGCAGGAATACAGAAACTTGTCACACGTTATGACAAATGCCTTAATTTGCTTGGAGATTATGTTGAGAAGTAGTTTAAAGTATCCTCTTTCAAATAAAATTTTTTATGTTTGTTAATATTTACTGTTGTGTCTTTATTTCACGAACGGGTACTACTTTCCGGATGACCCTCGTATATAAATGAGTGTGTATATATATACACTCTATTATTATATTAAATATTAAGCTGAATGTAAATAAGCAATACATCTACATAATATCCCGCAAGCCGCCGCAAGGGCGTGTGGCGGGGGGTGTAAGATCACCAACTGTAAAAAGTAACAATACCACATGCAAAACAACAACGTGGATAACTACACCCACAACAGCGTAAACACTCATGCAACAATCCCTTCATCCAACACTCATGCAAACACATATACAGCAAACCAAAAAAAAAACTGCACCCCAGGTTGCAGACATCCTACAACACGCAAGCCAGGACACAACAAGCAAGAATGTGAAACACCACTATCATATGAACATGCACCACAAAACACTCTACCCCCCGAGGAGACTCTAAAAGGCAGGGAATGCAACCCAACGTTGCAGGTAGCAGGAATTTTCCCCCGCGAGGAGGGACGAGGGATTGAAAGGGAAACTTAAAAACAGATGAACAGAACACGAATGAGGTCATTCGGAAAGAATGGGTTATTATAACAAAACACACAAGGATAATGGAAGAGCACGCATTTAAATAGAACTAATTATTTTTTAGATACTGAGGGAGGCAAGTGGAATTTTTCTATCTATAACCCTGCAGTTGCTATCCCGTATTGTCCGTAGGAAGAAGGAGTCCTTGAGGCGGCTGGTTCTGGCATCTATTTCCCGAATTTTACATGCATGATCGAAGCGACCAATTTATGTAGGAGTACGAATAATTTGCGAGAATTGGGTGCTGAAACATATAAAAACAGTGCATATATAATGTTCCATAGTTCCATATATATACACATATAATATAAATATTAAATCAACAAAATAAAATTAAAAAATTCACACCCCTCATGTAAGAAATAACTCTTGAGAAGATATTTTGTTTGAAAGACTATTCGTGTTGAAATATAGTATGCATAAAAGCATTATACGGGAGAGAAAGATAGAAGGTAAATGTAATCCAAATTAAAAGTAAATATATCGAAAATGAGAAGAAAAAAGTAAATAGACATTTAAGAGAGTCCCAAGTCGAGGAACTTGGTGTGGCAAATAGAATGAGAGCTCGTATTGATTTCTGCAACAAACTAATAAAAGCAACGCAGTGTTGATTTGTCTTGGAAAAATGTCCAGTGTTAGATACTAACCGATGAAAGATGAAAACTTAATTAAGTAAGAATTGCAATGCGTGTACGCTACATTGGAGGAAATACTTTGAAAGGATGCTGGTAGACGAATGAGAGTGTCTATACTCTCGAAAAAACGGATAAAAGTGTGAATCACACTTGCACAAATCCAGAAACACACATTGCAAGGAAAAAGCATGAAAAATGTAAAATGAAGTGAGGATAATCAAAGAGATCATCTCGAAAGAGTAAAATATCTTTCCACAGTTTAAATACCTGCGTTTTAACTAATCACATTTCCATACAGCAAATCTTCCTGAAAATGAGAGAGTGAACTACGCGTGGAAACGAAAATAACATAAAATTGGAATATGAAGGAAAGGAAGAGATAAGATGAGATTAGGATAAATTGAGCGAGAAATGGCGAATGGCAAAAAAAAAGAAGGATAACCCACCAAGATTCACACCACCGACGGATGCTCGTGAACAAAGAGGGCGCCTTGAAGACAGATAAAAAAAATGAAGATGGGAAGAAATGGGAAGTAGCGGGGACAAAGCTCAAGAATAGCCAGTGAACGTGCAGGGATCGGCGAGAGCGCGATGGAGGAGAGTGGTGGGTCGAAGGGAGGGGCGTCTGCGGCGGCAAGTGAGATAGAGCGGGGGACGAGAAGACAAGGGTGCAAAAATATTTGAAAATGGAAGGGGAAGGTGGAGCTTAGGGCGGGGATGGGTGGATATTGAAGGCGCACGGCGGCGGGTGAGAGAAGAGTTGAATGTTATCATTTTTTTCCCCGCTGTTCCCCAGAGAGGAGGCAGAGGGAGTGGAGTGAGAGGGTGGGGTAGGGTAAGCGACGCATTGTGTAACGAAGGACGACGCGGTGGGTGTGAGCGAAGGGGTGTGGGAACGGAGATTTCGGAGAAAAAGAGCCGGGGAGTAAAGGACGGGGAAAGGAGGGAGTGAGCGGGGGTTTGAGAGAAGGAAAATGTTTCGACGGGAAGTGCTATTATGGAATCTTCTCACCCCCCCCCCCCTTTGCACCCCAGTGAGCGTCCTCGAGATGACTCCCCGCCGAGGCAGTCAGTAGGGAGGGGAAAGGGGGAAGAGGAGGGAAGCGCTCGAGTGACACGCTTTCTTCACGCGCACACGCAGGCCCATTCACACGAAAGGGAGAGAGGTCTCAGCTCCGCGGTCTTTAAAGCAATTTTTACATTGTGTTCTTCACTTAGAAGGAACGTTTTAAGAAAATGTATCTCTTGAAGTTTAGGATAAAGAATAAGAAACAACCATAGGTAAATACCGGTTAGAATGTTGATACGAACCCCTGGATATGTGCATTGAATTATAAAAATGTGCATCGATAGACACAACATTTAAAGAGCACTATGAAATTGCTTTATCAGAGATGAATACAAAGAATGCATAATATAGAGTATTACAAATTTAACCCAAAAATCAACATTCTAGGCTACGACAAATATGAGGAAATGACGAACGAATTGATATATTCTATTTTATGTCAGAAACGCGTCTTTTTCCAGAAATTGAATGCTAGACCAAATGCATCATATGACTACATAAATATTAATTAAATATATTACTCGATTCATTTGAGAAAATATAATTTACATACAGATGTTTTAATAATTATTGGTGCAGACTCAACATAACTACGAAGAAAGTAGTGATATCACAATAAAGAGGCACCCATAAAAACATTAAATGATTAAATGAATTAAATACTTTCTGATAAATTAAAGCATAAGACAATGAGTTGTGTTTTATTAAAAACCCTTCAGTATCAACAATCATAAAAAAGGATATACAATAACAGAGACGAAAACTCTTGCAATTTTCCTCTTAATTAAGACTTATTAAAAACTAGTTTTGATGTGCTACATCATTTTCAAGTGAATCTTCATTTCGAAGGTGGGACCATAAGTACCCGGCCTGACCTAAAGATGGCGGTAGCTGTTGAAAAAATATCACTGAGTTAGAAAGTATTCAATCGATGAAGCATATTTTTCAAGTTTGAAGACGCTACGTTGTTTAGTATTTGTTTGGCAGCCATCAATAGTGCAAGTTTACAGTGCATTTGTGAAAATGGAGAAAATTGGTCATCGTTATGTGACACAATAATTATATTTAAAAGGCCTCAGCCTAACCAATATAAAAGCTGAATTGGAACTCTACTCTGGGTGAGTCTGCTCCTTCGTTTGCAAAAGTAAAATATTGGGTAAAAGAGTTTAAACGAGGCCGTACAAGCTGTGAAGACGAGCGTCGCATTGGGCGGCCAAATGAGGTGATGACTCCAGAAATGGCGAAGAAAATCCGAGAAGTGATACAGGACGATCGTCGACTGAAAGTGCGCGAGATAGCAGACAAAGTAACATTTCAAAAAGTGCGGTACATTGCATATTGACTGAAACTTTGGACATGAGAAAGCTGTGTGCAAGATGGGTGCCGCGTTTGCTCACACTCGAGCAAAACCAGTGTCATGAAGATATTCCAATTGAGTGTTTAGCAACGTTTCACATCAATAAAGCAGAATTTTTGCGCCGTTTCATTACCATAGATGAAAACTTGGGTCTATTACTTCACACCCTAGACAAGGAACAATCAAAACAATGGATTCGAAAGGGAGAACCGCCTCAAAAGAAGGCGAAGACCGTTTCATCTGCACGCAAGGTCAAGGCGTCGGTTTTTTGGGATACGCGTGAATTGCTACCTCATGCACTCTCTTCGCCAGATTTGGCCCCCACGGATTATTTTCTGTTCGCATACTTGAAAAAATGGCTCGGTGGTCAAAGATTTTCCAGCCGTGAAGAAGTGATATCGATAATTAATGCTTATTTTGAGGATAAAGACAGTTCTTATGATAAAAATGGTACCAAACTTATTGAACATCGCTGAGAAAAGTATATAGATCTGAAAGGAGATTATACTGAAAAATAAATACATTTTTTCCAAAGTTCTTGTGTTTTCTTTTTTGGGTTGGGTACTTCTGGGACCACGGTCGTAAGTGTATATTTGCTTGCATTTTCGTCTCTGCTATTATGGCACGATGCCACCACATCACACAGGAATCTTTAATTTTTGAGAAAATACAATTTACGGATAAGTGTTTAAAAAAGCAGCATAGAGACTACAGGTTCCATTTTCCGAGATAGTAACATGAGGAAGAATGTCTACAAGCAAAGTATGGAACAACTAAACAAAGTTGAGAAAGACTATCTTTTATAATTGTAAACAAAACAAAATAATCACTGACAAATAGATATTCTGCAAAACATATTCAGTTGTGTTTCGAATTTGATTTATTATTCATAATATTCATAATGGAATCACATCTTATTTTCAAATTTCAAATGGCATATCCTTCCGCACATGGCACGCTTTCTATTCCGCAATAGAGACAAAGCGATGTACAATTAAACGCTTCAAAATATATTATGTCCTTAACATCTCTTCAAAATATTAGCAAAAACTCTTATCTATCCCAATGAAAAACGATGGAGACGTAATTACTTTTTCAAATCTCATTTACTCAGTCCTAAGGAAAAGTAAACACAAATACTTAAATGCTTTATCTGTAGATGGTTTTACACGTAATTTACTTCCCTCAAAAACATTACCAAGCACAATTCACAACAAATAGCATATAAAGTTTGCCCAAGGGTGATGCTGACTAAGGTACGGTGTTTTCGGTGCCGGAGAGAGGCGGTGGACGGCAAAGGGAGTGAGTCCGTCAGCTTTCATGTCCGAGGCACGTTATTGACGGATCCACTAAAATATTCAAAACACCTGTCGCATCCATAAATACCTACGGGGTCGCTAACTTCTTCTGTCCGCTTTACTCCGCTTGACAATCGTGGGATGAACCGTGTCACGATTCATTTAGCCCGGTTTTAAACACCCATGGCAGGTCCATACGGTAGTCCGCGCGATTCACAGAGCCATTTAGCGAGGGCATTACTGCAAATGGGGATTGCGAATGGTAACCAGCGAGAGCCGAGAGGGACAAGAGAGGAACGTGAGGGGGGAGAAGAGAAAAAGACAAGCAAGTTCATTGGTATGCATGGGCACGTGAGTAAACTCCCTTGGAAATGCTGAGCTGGGCCTTCACACTGCGAGAGTTGGTCCCGCGGAAATATCAAAGCGATAAGTATTTCCTCAGACTACGAGCCAATTTCCGGAACATTCGGCTAAGCTTTTCTCCAAATCCTCATTCTACCGTTTCCAGCAGAGCAAGGACATGAAGCAGACAAACAAACACCATGAGCTAACCATAGTCTATTGGTATGGAGAGTTCGCTTATTGTGCCAATTATCTCTAAACGACACAACGCCGAGCCTAGAGTATAATTTTAATTAATTTAAACAAAAAACATATGAAATTGAAGCAGATATTAATGCCGTCTCAGTGACTAGGGAAACAGAATGGCACAAATCCTATATACTCGAGGGAAATGTTGGCTTCTTTCTTTTGTTTAATAAATTTTAACATGACTATGATACATTAAATGGTGAATCTATCACAGCCCCTTCGGGGAATTATATTTATATAGGAATGCGTAGAAACTTTAATAATATTATATGCTATTCTTAAAATAGATAAGGTAAAATATACTTCTTGCCCGGAGCTCAATTTAAGTGGGTACATTTAAAACATGTGAGTAAAGTTTGGGAATGGTTTCGTAGTCTGGTGGCTAAACAATAAAGTTTAATACGAAGCTATTATTAATAACAATCATGTATGCATAGCAATGTCCAAGCATATTAAAACGACCTCACAAAGCATTCAATTTTATCAAAGCTTAACTTTTTTCCACGTTTTCTCGCGCTTACGAACTAAAAAATTAACATATCATTACAATAAATTACTCCAAAGAGTGAATCTCCGAGAAGAATAACTGCGTGAAATGTTCATACATACAAACGTAAAAAAAGATAAACAAATGAGAAAAGTAGCAGCAAAGCACGGGTGAAAAGCAAGAGCAATAAAAGCGTGAGAGAAGCAAAAACACGTAATGATAATTGCAGAATCCTGCAAGTCACGCAGTTTTGTTATCTTTTTTTTATTCTGCCAGCCTTCCGACCATTAAATCACCCCGGACCCTGGACCAGCATTTTTATTATGTTTGGTTTGCAATTTTTTTTATTATTCCTCACTTCTTTTTCCAAACTATCGCCAGCTTTGGAGGACGTAAACGCGAGAAGCGGCGGGGGAATTCCGCGCACACTCGTATTTTTTCTGTTTTCCTCCTTCTCTCCCGTCATCAAGCAATTTTGTTGCGTGCAAACATCTGCTCCCACGCGTGCACCCCATCCCCTCATAGCTAACTGGGAGTCCGCTGCCAACGCTCGTTCCGCGAAACCAAAACTCGCCAATACGCGCAGCGCGCGACAGTTCATCTCGTTGATGGACGCGCTAAGGGCAAATAACAACCTGAACTCGCCCTCGTGTGTGCCTTTGTGTGTGTGTACGCACCTCTCGGTCGACCCACACCCAACAGCAAAAACTACCACCCACTCCCTGCTTCCTCTGCCCGCACGGCAGTTCATTTCCGACCGCATGGGTGTAGAGTCAAGCGCATGGACACGCGAGGTAGAGGGGCAAGGAGGTCGTCGTCGCCGGGGGGTTTAGCGCTGAGCATGGCGGATCGCGATGCCAAAGCGCAAATGGTGGGGATATCTCGGCGTGATGTCTTTTCCGTTCACCTATCGAGATGTGTGGGAGGGATGAGATGGGGATTGTGGGGCATGCGGGGGAGGAATTGAACGTTATTGAAGTGGGGACGCGTTGGGGTGAGTTGGTGGTCGGGGAGGCGTGATCGCCCTTGATCCTCGTCCTCGCTCACCTCGACGCCCCACGAACAGGCACGCCGCCGCCCTCACACTTCACTACCACACCTACCCTTTCCCTCGTCAAGCCTTTGGATCCGAGAACACGCTGTCGCAAGCTAGTGGGATTACTCCTTAATGACAGCTAATCTGACACTATTTGAAGGTACATCTCACACGTGTTTGCTAACGAGCGATGCTTCCGAAATCGAAAATCATTACATGGTCGTCCGGAAATTGACACCCACTACCCTGTACATCTAAATGCTAAGCACTTGAAAAATTATGATTGAATAAATCGCCCGTTTTATTAATCGCTTTAAATTTTTAGCAAAATTACAGTAGAAAAACAGATTGAGAGAGATGTATATGGCAGCAGACGAAAATAAGCGATACTGTGTTTTTCTAGGTGAGTACAAGTTCAACCTGCGGAGTTGGTGATTGCCACTTCCATTCCGTAATGTTTATCTCTTAAAAGCATCCGGAAATGCAAAACTATGAAGCAGATGTAATAGTACGAGAGATTAATGGTAAAATTTGTTTGAAAAATGAGGGCACTTA
This sequence comes from Hetaerina americana, assembly GCF_022747635.1. Taxonomy (NCBI): domain Eukaryota; kingdom Metazoa; phylum Arthropoda; class Insecta; order Odonata; family Calopterygidae; genus Hetaerina; species Hetaerina americana. The sequence continues at coordinate 21,549,442 of NW_027286874.1, read as the reverse complement.
ATTGAATGAGCACATAAAGAGAGAGGAGGGGCATAATTGCGCCTTCATGCCAAGTGAGAGCTACCTCAGATAAATTGGACGTGGCGCAATGCTACAGCAGAAAAAAGTGCCTCTTTGCCCTCTACTGAATTGACAGGATTACAAACAAGAGAATACTAATGCAACTTGATGGCGCAACGGCTCGTACAAAACCAGTAATGATGGATCCGGAAAAAATGTTTTATCCAGCATTGCAAGGCAATAATCATAGCAGTAGAGAAAACATGAGAATTCAGACGAGAGTGATTATGCTACTTTCAATGTAAAATAGTAACTCGCCAGTTCAATTAAAACCACTGAAATTGTCTACTAAAACTTGAGTTTAGGTTAAAAATGGGGAAAATTTCACCGCATTCACCGTGAGCTGATAGCAATTGTAACACAATATTTTCTACCATTGAAACTTAATATCATTCGAAAATTTCATGAATTTTAGCGTAGCAAAAGAGAAAATGAAAAAATATCTGAAAATAAAAATTTTCAATTTCTTTACAAATAGAAAATTGATGTACTTTGAAAAAACTAGCAGTTGCCGTAAGTAGCATTATAACATTTGTTTGGCGGTGGCGAGTTATCCTCATGGTTACCTGTCATCACCTGGGCCATCCTTGTAGTTAGACTTTCCCCTTATCTTTCTTGTAAAGCGGGAATAGGAAGTAGGAGATTTCCATTAGAATGTCTCTCTTTACCTCTTGTTCCAATGAACCTCGCAAGCTATTTTTTACCAGGGTAAACATACTATCGAAAATATATTCTAGAACTTGATTTTAATACAGCTAGAGACACAATACGTTTGATTTATGCATGAAATAAAATATAATTATAGCTATATGGGTAGATTATTCACTAAATTTGACTCTTCCTCATGAATCACTAACTAACATCCTTTCCAGCCTTCCACCGACCAAAATACGGCTTTAAGCTAGAATATGTATGCTTATGATACAAGTCACTGACTTATTCATTTAATGAATCCAAAATTATTATCTTTACACAGTAACATTCATCACAGCTTATCCACATATTTTATCTATAAAGGGTAAAAATTTAACCTCATGCATAAAATGTGTCGAAAAACTAGAAAATATCTTTCCATTAATCGTAGCGTTACATAAAACCTCATTTTTTATATGAAATATTGCGGAACCAGGATTTTGGTAGCAATATTAAAAGCCTATTATATGAACATCGTAGTATCGTCAATTCCATACGCTATGATGCATTATCATTGAGTCAATAATTTCATCGTTCTCACTGGATAATCACTCACACAAAGTTTTCTAAACAGATAATGATATCAGGGGATATTTAGGGATAACCGTTCTTGTATTTAAATCATACTAAAACAAGAATCTGCAGGTTTTTCTTTCCTTGCACTCTTCGACAAACTACTCCCTGTTAATAAATGCGTCAATGGATCATAATCGCTAAGAATGTCCTGTAATAGTGAATGCTTAAATTAACTGTAAGCAAGAACAAACTCAAAAGTAGCAAGTGTTCCTTTCTCTTCATATTATACTTACATATCATTGAGTCATAAAATATCAGCAAAGTTATGCTCTTGTTTTAATTATAACAATTTTCTTATGAACGTAATCACAAATTTAACGAGGTCTGTTCAAAAAGTATCGCAATTTTTGAATTTTCGCGGGTAACGTATATTTGATTTTCGATTTTTGTAGCGTTATGCTGGCACTTATACCTCTCACTTATGCCGAAAAGTTCGGCCATTTGAATCTTCAGTTAATTGTTGACAGCTGTTTTGCTTACACGGCTTTTCTTTGATTTTTGCCTCTTCCCAAAAATTGGATCAAAGAATCTGTATCAAATTTTGTGTGAAAAACGAAATTAAGTTCGCCGATGCATTCCGAATGTGGCATATGGAGAAGCTACATTGGACGGAAGAAACGTTTATCGGTGGTACAAAATGCTCTCAGAGGGCCGAGAAGATGTGAACGACGAAGAGCGTGCCGGACGCCCAAGCACGTCAACAGCAGACGAAAACATTGATGAAGTAAGGAAAATAGTTTTGGCCAATCGTCGAATCACCGTTAGAGAAGTTGCTGAGGACCTAAAAATATCGATTGGCTCGTGAAATTCGATTTTTACCAATGATTTGGGCATGGCACGGGTCGTCGCGAAATTCGTAAACAAATTGCTCAATTTCGACCAAAAACAGCAACGCTATGAAAACATTGCTAATGATATTTTTTCCAAAGTTAAATAGGGAATATAGGAGAGAATGGAGGCTAAAGAGTTCACAACACATTACTAGCGGATGATATGGATTTATGGGATGGATGTCCCATATGACTATGCAAGCAGAAACCAATGTGCAATGTAATGATTAATGATAAACAATGGCAGAGAAGGTTGACTTTCTATGCATTTCTACCTCACAATATAAATAAAAAAGTCCTTAACAGTAAATATTGGTTTACCTAACTTAAACTCAGGAAATGTAAAAAATAAAAAGGGGGAACTGACGCGGTTGGAAAAAGATGAGTGGAAAACTTTGGCAGGAAGGGAGGGGTGAGTTGAAGGACAGAGTGAGTCGAGACTCGTTACTCTCCCTGGATCCTCACCTCAACCACCAAACGGTCTAAATCCTTAACTTCCACATATATGATGGGGAGGGGGAGAGGGTAAGAGAGAGTTAGGGGATGGAAGAGTCGGGGAAGAGAAAACAAGAGAGGGATAGGCATAACGGGTTAGAAGGATGGAAACCGACCTACCAACTCCCTCCCCTTCATTCTCCTCCTTGCCCGGAAAGGGTTAAAGGGGGTTAGAGGTTTGGAGAGGGGGAAGGAGGCGATAAGGGTGTGAGATGAACGGATGAGGCGAGGGAGAGGGGGGAGGCGAGAAGAAGTAGGTGGCCGGGAAACAAATGGCTCCTTCGAAGCGTGAAAGTGGAAGTCTGGAAGCTCTACGGAGCGTGTATATTCCACACTAATGAGCTGTGCTTTCTGCGGAAATGGGAGGTTATCGGATGCGGAAGGGAGGCGGGATGAGGAAGGAGTTGCAGGGAAAACAGGAAAAGGTTTCGGGAAGGTGATGGGGAGTTGAGGTGGGGGAAAATTGTCGGCGAAGATTTTGGGTCTAAAGAAGGGGAAGTGGGAGTTTAGAGAACGGACCGAAAAGTGCAAGTGAGGAGGATTTAGGTGTGTTTAGGCGAGAGTTGAGGTGTGGCGCGAGAGTTATAAAATATTGCGAGCGGAAAAATGACAAGGAGGATGAGGAGAGGCTTGCTTACACCACCGCTACTACGTGAAGGGCTAAACTCGGCATTTGGATAAGGTGCAAATTGGCTTTCCCAAATTGAAAGTCTCGTGGCAGGATTTTGTGAAAATCAAAAAGAAAAGACCTGCAAGACAATAGGGGTAAAAGAAATAAAATTTAGGGCTAACTGGGGTGAAACTCTGATTATTTTGTTCTCCGTCAGATTTATGGTCGAAAAACAGTGCTAATTATTCGTTTTTCGCCAAGATATAGAAATATAAAAAACACTTTTGGCATTCAATGTCATTGGTAGAAAGAGAAATTAGTACTTTAGATAAAAATGTCTCGTTGGCAGTTGAAGTGGTCATTACTGAAACATTTTAGTGACTAAAGCATAGGCTTTAAATAATAACCAGTAAATAGTGATTCTTGAGGGAACACAAATAGTTGATCAAACGCCATCAATATAACTTGAACATACGTGCCTAAAGATAAAAGATGATATATACAGGTATTTGAGTATATCATCTTATACCTGTATACATACATACTGTATTCATACTTTTTAGTATTCGAAGGATATATCCAAAAATAGTGAAATAAATTTATTTTTTGGACATTCGGTTCCACTGAAGGCATTTAATAATCTAAAATGGAAATATTTCATGCAAACGTTTATTATCGCTTTCAAAATCAATGTATTTATTAAGGCAATCGAAGAAGGAATTTCTTTAGTACGTTTACATTTCAACCGCACAAGCACTTGGAGTTAAAATAAATTCAAAATTTACCGATGTGGGAACAAAATAACAATCAAATCCTCATAATGCTGATTTAAATTAACTCCAGGTTAATGTTTTTCATTAAGACAATAATTCTCTCTTTGGCGTGCAATCTGATTTCTATTCATTGTACTCCTTTGGTTCTACATCCTTTTCCTGTACTTATTGCTAGACGTTGAGGTATATGCTACTTCCGGCGAGAATAACTATGAAAATTGTCTTGCCTAATTAGAACAGAGTTACGGTTCGTAATAGCATGCCTCGAACCCACACGTGACACGTCTCTTCCATCCCACCTCTTCGGAGGTGAGGGAGCGCATCCCTGACCAGCATGCGAAATGCCGAGCTTACATCACCCGGCAGGGATAGATTTGAGGCTGTACACGGATCACGTCACTGCGGCCGCTGCGGAGGAAAACCTTAACTGCAAAGTCATGAATGAGATTCATGCTTCTCTCATGGAAAAATTATCCTGCATTTAAAATGTACCTTGATATTTTAAACTGAATGGCTTTATATTTTTAACAATCTCACCGATTTGTAGACCAAATCGGGAATGTGATTTTGACTAATTAGAAATGCATCTCATTATATCGATTTAATAAGATCATTTATGAGAAATTTATCCAAATAAAAAGTTCGAATTTCATTCGTTTTTGCAAGGTAATACTTTGAACACTCAAAGAATGCGTCTTATTTCGCATTGGTATATTTTATATTTCGATGAAGTAGTGGGTAAAATAAGTTTTTGGTGTTTGACTGCTATGTACTTACGATTATACTATACGAAAAACTGGTCTAGCCTCAGATGCTCACCTGAAAATAATATTTAATAAATTATTAGATACGTTTTAAAAATTATCTAAAATAAATAGAATTTACCACATTCAAATTTATATTTAATATAATGTTAGCATTATATTGCAATTTAAAGAGATTTAGGTATTTATGATGAGCAAAGACACTTCCATTTTTTACATACAATAGTTTTAAAACGACCAAGGTCCACCTGAAGATGTTACGCTGAGTTTAAACTTAGGTCGTTTTAAAACTGTTCCTTGCGGAAAAGTTAAATGTCTTCTTTCATTATACAGGATTTCCACCATGTTACGCCCGAAACTGTGTTTTTGTTAAATCGTTCAATTTATTCTTTCTATCAAAACTGCACATTAATTATGATTATTCAGTAGACTATTGTGTATTAAGAAATACAAGAAAACATGCATCATACCATTACTATGAAAACCACGCGCTAGATTGCCTGGAATCGTCAAAGTATAAAAACTATTCTTTATTTTTTCAGGATAATATATCTGAAGCATTATTTAGATAAACTAAAATAATTACGAATGCAAACGTACCCAAACCATTCTTCCTTGATCATAAAAATTTTAGAGCATATGTTTTCACTCTTATAAATATTACGATGGGAAACAACACGGCTGGCTCAGCAAAACTACTTTTATAAATGGTTAGGAATTTTTTTAAATGAGAGTATTTTTACATTATCTTTTTTTAATACCTGTCTTGTTCTAACAAAAGTAAACTCAGGTCCTCCGACTTCATGTATTTATTTGTGAAGGAGAAATTTGCAGGGTATCCTCCACTATTAATTGATACTGATTATAGTTGTATACGTGGTCGTGGAAAATGGCTGCCACATCAAGGGGGCCCAGGGAGAGATACATATTCGCGGAGAGCATCGCAGTCTAGTAAAACCACCTTAAACTACCATTGATGAAATAAAGCCATCAACACGTCGAGGACACCTTCACTGCGGGAACACGCAATTAGGTAAGCCTCACTGACGTATTAGGAACGCCAAATAAACCGTTTGGATGCCAATCTGAAAACAACGCGCACTTTATGGTTTTCATAACGACATTATTTGAACAAATGAGGATTACTGGAGAATAGCTGTAACTTTCTTGATTAACATTCCCATCATCCTTCTCTCCTGATTGAAAATGCTTCATTGTCTCCGCAAGCCCAATTCAAATCATTTCCGTTGAAGGCAGAAGGAGAGAAGTGCACCAGACAGCGGTGTGCTCACCTCCTTTTTTAATGCTAGTTCTATAAGGTTGTATATAGAGTCATATCAGAGAGATAAGATTTATTTATTAAATAAAAACATTAGAGTTTTAACTTATTTCAGTTAACACGCAAAATAAACTGAATACGCACTGTTCTTCTAGAAACTTTTAAGCCTTAGAGAGCAAACATTGCCTGAGTTATCGATGCATGATGACAGATAATGAAAATCAGATTTAGGCATTTTATCTAATCTAATATCAATTTGCTATATTTATGTCATCTGGTGGGTTCATTGCTCATAGGGGTCTCGAAATTATTCCCTCAAAAACTCTCATTGGCTACCAGGTGTTCCAGAAGCCGAGCGACCAGAGTTGATACAATTGACCGTTTGGCCGCCTCTCGTGTCCACAACTTTTGGACTAACACTGACAAGCTAAAAAATATTAAAAATTCCATAATAAAGGATTTAAAAATTATCTTTAGCCCAAAAAACCGAAGGCAAGTAGATCATGCCTACTATTCGAGGATTAGAGAAATGAAATCAAGCATACATAGGGTAATCTAAAATCGTCGGATAAACCTGCTGGCTTAAATTTGATCTCTAAGTTCCGTTACTTATCCGATGTTTAGGTTCAAGCTGTCGAAACATCATATTATTTTTTTTAGGTAAGGTGCCAATATCAAGAGCATTTGCAACGAACCTACATCTACATAATGCACCGCAAACCTAAATAGCGCACCGCGAAAAGGAGTTTAAAATGGGAGGCAGAGTGGAGAGAAAGTACAAGGGAGCAATTGTCTGTTGCGGGAGAAATGAAGGAGGAGAGATCAAAGTGAAAAAAAGACGCTGATGGAAGAGAAAGGATGAAGCCACTTTCATGGCGCTTCAACGCGAGGTGATTACCAAGACGCAGAACAAAAGAACACCCAAGCCTCCTCTGGATGCTAGTCCTTTTTCTACGCCAATATAGATATCCCTCGGATATTGCCCGAAGAAGTATACACGAAGAAGGCCTTGAGAAAAAAGGTGGTGCCGTAATGGAAGTTGCTCCGCGACCGAATACGGAAGTTCCTCAGGCTAGTAATATACCTAGGCTAAGGCGTTCATGACCCAGCGAGACGTAGAATTTCCCGATCGTCATAAAACCTCACCAATTCTTCCCCCAAGATCTCACTAAAACTTCCCATTTGCGTCTTGTGAGCCCACATCCAACACTTATTTCCCTCTGTGACCCCAAGTTTCCTCGTTCAAAGGAGAGGAGGGAACAATTGCGAGAAGGATCATCCAAAAAGCAAAAATAAAATAGATGGCGCTTCATTCTCATGGATTCCTCTCACACCATCCATATACGGGAGGGAAAACAACCAGACTATTGTATTGCAGTTTATGGGAGATAAAAAACACAATAGAGTTGATGAGAGTGGAGAGGAAGATTTTTATGAGAGTTGGCGGAATGTGAAAAACAAAACAAATACTAGCTGCAACCGCCACAGGTGCACTTCAAAAATGAGGAGATTATAGAATATTATATATGTGGAGTTCGTATTTTGCACTACCATAATTGTTGCATTGAGAAATACCAAACCACCACTCTTCTCCAAAAAGTAGTTCCGGCCTGCGCTCGCCAATATAATGCTACTAAACATTTTACCCATCTTAGGATAGAATAATCTAAATTTGAATTTTTTTATGCCACTCGAGGAATGGCTTCAGAATAAAGTTTCAAAAGTGTATTTGGCCGTTTGAAACTAAATTTAAATTATCCTTATTTTTAGCGTGATTGTTTTTCTTTTATATAAACTTTTGCGTCGTACCCTTCCAGGTAGCAAGAACAAAAAATACCCGATTTTAAGCTAATGTTAGGGACTATCTCCCCTATCCTAATTTTTTACATGATTCTCTGATCCTGAATGCTTAACCTATGCCATATTTATATTCATTCATTCGTTTTATCATATATGATTTCCTGTTATTACAAGAAAAATAAATATTTACTGTTAGTGCTAGGGACAAATTACATTACGTTTATTTGCTTGTGGACTCCTATCCGCAACTTTTGACAAGAAAGGTGATGATTTAAAAGTTTAACTTTTACTTTTCACAACAACTAATAATAGTACCAAAAGCGGAATCCACTTGGTATTTTCAAGACGTTTTTTTTATGAGAATACTAGCTTAGCATAATATACGTATCCGTACACCACCACCATACGTTCACTGAGGAGGAGAGTAATATCTTAAAGAAAGGTTTGAAGTTTGCTCCCTCTAAGAAAGTTTCCGAAGCCGACATTAAAAATCTAGCCACGGATTGCGAGGTTGCCCTTCGGAACCAATCTCTGGCTACCAAACACCAAGTTGCTGAAATCATCATGTCCTCACTGAAGGAAGCAGTGCCAACCAGCCTGCAGTATCAGACGTCCACCATCCGACGTCTGGGGAAGAAAATTGGCAAGGGAGACCTCATCATCCAGAAAGCTGACAAGGGATCTAGTGTCGTAGTGTTGGATAAACGAGTGTGTGTCGAAAAGTGCCTTGAGTTCATCAACAACAATCCCATTACTCCGTTATCCAAAGACCCAACCGCGAGTTCCCAAAGTGAAGTGAAACTTGCAGTGTCCAAATGTCAGTTTTGCAATGCTAGGGAATAATTTAGTTTAATCTAAATGAACCCCTCCGCCCCCAGGTTGTACGGACTCCCCAAAATACACAAACAAGCCATACCTATTCGGCCTGTCATCTCAGCTGTGTCCGCTCCTTCAAACCTTCTGGCACGAAAATTAAACGTAATGGTCCGAGATCTCACAGGTTTTAAACCTAAATACGGAGTTAAAATCTCAATAGAGCTAGCCCGAAAATTAAAAGCCATTAATGTTCCGGAAAAAGCGAGACTAGTCTCCTTTGACATTAGCAATTTATTTACTTCTGTATCAATATCGGAAACTTTGCTTAGGGTGGAAGAACTACTCAAGGCTGCTCAAAACATTGCTCAAAATATCTCAGACGAATTGGTCTCCCTCATCAAAATGACAGTTTACCAGAATTATTTTAGTTTCAACCATATTCTTTACAGCCAAACGGATGGGTTAGCTATGGGTTCCCCACTGTCCCCCTTCCTAGCCGAAGTCTTCCTCAATTCTGTAAAAGAACATCTTTTTAAAGCTGACAATCAGCATAAAAAAAACGTGGGCTCTTGGTTTCGTTACGTTGACGATATACTATGCCTATGGACCGGAACCAACCGACAGTTAGACTCCTTCCTTAATTTCCTAAACACACTTCATCGGAACATCTCGTCCATGGAAAAAGGTGTCAACGGCACCATCAACTTCCTCGACTTTACAATCACAATTAGGGAAAATAGACACGAATTTGTAATTTATAGGAAATCCACTTACACAGACCACATAATTTGTAATGATTCCGCACACCACTTTTCTCACAAACACGCAGTCCTCCACTCCATGATCCACCGCCTCCTACACATTCCCCTTTCCCCCAAAAACTTCAACATTGAACTCCTAACTATCACTAATATAGCTACCAACAATGGTTACCACCCTAAACTAGTTGACACATTACTACGGAAAAAACAAAAAGCAATGGCCATAAAAAGTATTTTCGTATCACAGCCCGCAGTATCTAAGGATTTTAAGTGGTGCTCGATCCCATTTCTGGGAGATATTTCATATAGGATTTCCAACTGCCTACCCACCTCACTCAAAGCAGCCTTCTACCCACCCGTAACCCTCTCCAAACTTCTAGCCAATGGAAAAGACACCCAGGATAGCCTTTTCAAATCAGGCATTTATAACCTGAAATGCGGGGATTGCAACAGCGTTTATGTCGGTCAGACAGGTAGGAATATTAAGTTACGAATCAAGAAACACGCAAGGTGTCACAAAAATCAGAACAACAACTCTCTCTTGCCAAGCATTTACTAGATTTCGACCACAGCAGTGACTTTGTCCCTGAGATATTACACACACTCCTAAAAGGATTAAAAATGGACGCTCTCGAGCAATTAGAGATAAGAAGGCACTTGGCAGACCCCAACACAACCCTTTGTAACGAGCAATTGTTCCCATGCCCCTCCCCACTCATCTCCGAGAAACTAGCCTGGAAATGGTCAAAACAACCTATCAACGCACCCGAAAGCCCCCACCCCTCTCAGGCCCTTCCAACCCTCCCCGCCCCCACTCTGTCCTGAGGGTATATATTCTTGCTCTGTCTGTTTAGCAAATTTGTACCTGGTGATGCCGCAAGTCGGTGAAACGCGTTGTAACGTATAATAAAATCTGTGGAAAAGTACGAGTCTTTCTTTTTAGTATGGATTTTTCATTCTGTCGTCCAATTATGTAAGAGAAAACAGGAATATTTTTTAAGTATGTTTTGGAAGGCTTTATAAAAGTCGTTCTTCTAGGTCATCAAACACTGATAAATGTCAAGAGTTGACGGATGGGAATAAACAAAGAGGAGAAATAATGGATTACCTTCCAGAATTTTAAAAAAATAATTGTTTCCCCAATATTCCATCATCCGCACTAATCTCACTCGTTCTGAGAAGAGCCGGATGAATCATTTTCATAACTTAAAATGTTTCTTAGAAAAACCTTGGCTCACACGTAAGGAGCTGTAAAAGACAGCAGCTTATATTGACTGAAAGCTGTGTGAGCTCGGTTTCAGAATAATTAAAAATGAGGTGGTTGAATTGATGAGCTTGGAAGATGCAAGAGGATAAGAAAACAATATAAGTAAATTTCATGCGGAAATCTACACTCAAACAATAGGAAAAGGCGATGACCAATTATGACATTGACAATTTTTCTAAAGAAAATACTGAATTAATAATCATTTTTAATTTTTCTAATAGGACAATTCTCACATGCACATTAAATTTTCTAACGATCATGACACGCCTTGTTTCCACCACATTAGGCGGGATGTAAAAAATGGTGTTTCTTGCGTTTTATTTTGCTTATATATACTCTAGTATACATGAGGAGAGGTTGATGATATTTTTATCCTACTTAGGTGTATATTTGTAGGCTTGTCTCCGAATCCCACTCGTGCCACCAAAACTTTAGTTCTTACAACTAGCGTATACCACGGATGAATGTTAATTGATGGTATAAAAATATACAGAAATCTATATAAATGCAAAAAGTATTCTTCTCTAGCTATACTTATAGGTTATAGGAAAAGTAGGACGGTAAATTAAAAAAATACAAAATATTCATTTCTTCCGATAACTTTTCGGCCTAAATAGGTGTGTATAATAATAATATAAAAACAAATATATTAATCTTCATTACACTTATATTAATGGGAATGGCTATAAAAACCAAGTAACGGAGCTGCAACAGGTTTTATAGGAACTTAAGAGAAAGAGCCCCATTGTAGCAGAATACCGGTAGATCATGTTTCTGCTCTATTTTTCATTATACTTTTTTTTCACTAACAAAATCAGCTAGATATATCATATACATAATTATAGCAGACATTAAAACTTTTTAGTTATTAGTTAGCATTAAATAGAGTATTACCGAACCCAGCAGCACCATAATGCTGAAAGATATAAAAGAAACGAAATGTCGAAAAACTCTGAATGAGAGTGCGATAGTTGGTAAGATTCGATATAATGTAAGAAAAGAGGAAATTTCGAACATTTAAGCATGAAATATCGATAAAAAGTTGTGCAACTCACAGTTATCAGGCCCGTTCCAAAGAAGATGTATGATGCTCCATTCATTCATCATTTGCCTTTTTTATTTTTACATCCACCCCGATGTCCGTATTCTACCCCGTTTGCTCCTCCCGTCTCCAATCCAACCCCTTATCTAGATTGGACACGATTTTGTGGGGAATGTGACTTCACAATCTTAGAGGAAACAAAAGCACAGTCGAGGCGTTTCATTATCAGATATTCCGTCTTCCAGACGAAGAGCAGGAGGTGGATGGAGGAGCGCGCGTCCCGAGCAGCTAACCTCCTGTCCCCCTTCGGTACCTCCCTCTTCATTGTCTTCCCCTCAACCGTCCCCACCTACCACTGTCTTTCCAATTTTTTCGACGAGATTCCTCCTTCTCCAAAATCCTCCACCTCCACAGCCGGTATCTCCATCTTTTAATGTGTCCGCGGGAGGAGAGTTAGGATGGAGGGTAATGAGGAGAGCTGAAAAGAATATTGGTGGGGGCTGGGGACAGTGAGCCGTGGAGGAAAGGAATAGGGAATTTGGTGAGGGGAAATGAGGAAGAGAGAAAGTAGAAAGAAGATGCAGAGGGAGAAAGAGATAAGGGGGTAGGGATGAGAAGTGAAATTTTTTAGGGGCGAAGATTGGGAGGAGGAGATGAGGAAAAGGGCAAAGGGAGATGAGGAAAAGGGCGAACCAATTGTAGCTGTCATTCTCCTGAATTGATGTCTCCGCCTGCTTTGCCGTCTCCCTTCCCAAACCTCCAACCAAGCTCTCTCTCTACCTACCTCCCTCTCATCCTCCCTCTACTTCCTCCTTCCCCTTATTTTTCCCCCTATCCGTCTTTCTCACCCTTCGCTTATCTCCCTCTTCCCCTTTGAGATTCACCTCTTCTTTGGGCATCTTCTTGCCGTCCCTCTCCAACCCCCCCCGCAAGCCTGCGTCCCTCCATCTCGCCACCAATAAGATATCTCTCGCGATCTCTCTTCACGTCAAGTTTAGATCGCTTTTATCTCTTTATTTGGAAATGTCAGTGGAGGCGAAATTACACCCCGTGCTCAATTTGCGAGTGTCTCAATGGAGTGAGGGAAGGGAGATGTGAGTTGGCGGCAGGGATTTTGCTAAAGAGGGCAAAGGATTCGGAAAAAATTCGGAAGAGATTTTCTTCGATGAAAAACTTAGGGAAGCACTGCCATTCTGGAGAAGAGTAAAGAAGCAATCGTTGAATTATACATTTACTTCTTTCTTGCAATTTTTCGTCGTTTTATCCTATTCCGAATACCTACGTAATTAATTTGTGATTTGACTGTCGAGGTATGGGGGGAAAGAGATTTAACGAGTATCAAGAGTTCGGACAGCAAAAAGTCGTCTAGTCTCCGAAGACTTTGGTGGTAATCGGTTTGCAAAAACTCAGATTTAATAAATCAGGATGTTAAATTCTAATTTTTTTGTATCATTCGGCCGCAGAGTTATCCGATACTTATTTCAAATTCTATACGAAAAATTACAGATTCAGGTGTAATGTGGTGGAACTGTTCCATAATAACAGAGATAATGACTTCAACAATTTTTCAGCAAATTAACGGAATTAAATAAATTAAATTTATTTAAGGGAAAATTGGTGTAGTATTCATTTATGTTATCATTTATTTACTTTTCAGTGATGCATAATCACTTTTTAAGTTCACGCATAATTTTTTAGTCTTTAATATAATACAGAAGAAAAATAATTTACATGAATGAGAACTGCCAATCTTAGCGATAATGGAACTTAGTCAGCGGTGCCTCAAAATGGCAAATTTACCAGGACTTCCTGTTATTATTTTAATATCATTCTATTTTATCTTGTTTTATTTGCTAATTACCGGTAAATAATTTAATTGCGTCACCCTGTCATTACATAAAACATTGGTCAACGTTTTGATGCTACCTATATCACTGCTTATAACATTTACAACGTTTTTAATGTATTCATTTTTTAAAAAAGTATGTCCTTGCTGCTAATACCATTTCTTCTTTGCTTTCATATCTTTACTTTTCCTTCTGTCATTAATATCTCCATTCACAGAAACCAATTAACGGCAATATTCCAATTAACCATTTCCTCGGAAACAATCTGTAATTCCGTTTAGGGCACAAATGTATTTTTTTCATACTTACTAATCCATCATGTTCTCTAACCGTTTTTACTTCCTCAACTGATTTCCTCAGTAACAGCCTCCTGCCCTCCTATATTTTTTCTATTTGTATTATTTATTCTCTTATTTTATCTCTCGGATGCATACACTTTTACCAGAATTTCCCGACTAATTACGATGAAGAAATAAAAAGAAAGGAAATATACTTTTTCCGGATCATTCTCAATAAATTCACCTTCACCTCTAGTTTTCTCAAACTTTGTAATCCTTTTTATGATTCTGTTGGCACCAAGATGTTTTTAGAAATTGGTGCAATAAAACACAGCAGAAATACAATTTCTGGTATTTTCGTCACTTCATTAAGGTCTTGAAATTAGAAAACTTTGAATATCGATTTTATTAATACGTCTCCCGCATTTATCTTGACCTCCGATTTTGGTATCCATACATGATCCTGTGGATACATTCGATTTCCTTATTTTCCTTGATTCTTCCGCATCGTCGGCTGACGGAGCATCCTCGATTCATCCGAATCTACTTCGCGTCCAATGCCCCCATCTCCCATTTCCCGCTCGCCCACCTCCTCCTCCTCCCCGTCCTTAATTATGCCATCTCTCTCCCTCCTCCATCCCCCTTTTTTCCTCTCACCGTCCGCTTAACTCTGTGGAAGCGGGATCTCATGTGTCATTGCTTGTCATTGACTTCGTCCGTTCGACCGAGACCAGCCGTCTCCAGCGGCCGAAAGGGACGCTTTCGCTCACTCAGCGGCCGCTACTGGACGTTCAATCTGCTCCTCGTTGCCTCCCCATTCCAACTCACATTAGGTCCACCTCCCGTCTCTTCCCTCCATCCCGCCAACGCCTTCCCTCCCTCCCCATTCCCCAAAGCTTTCTCATTTTGCTCGCAAGGGTTCCAGCCGAGCTGCGGCTTCAACTTTGTTTCCATGTGCGTAGGCAACTCCAATTGATTGCCCACGTCCATTCGAGTTACTACTGACCATTCACCCTATTTTACTTTCATCCTTCGCCATACCCTTCCTCTCTCGCTACGGCGTTTCCAGCCACTACAATTCCTTGCTATAAAAGTAAAGCCTTCACCTATTTCCTTGTCCAGCCACTGCGATATCTTTTATCCTAATATCCTTACGGAACTCATCCCGTCCTAGATGCATCAAATTCTAAAACTGTAAATCCTAGTCCCCATCGCTGCCAGAAAAAAATGCAATGGCCAATATGTACGGAATAGGAACCAATTTTGGCATTTTTGCGTCGAATTGCCATATTTCTTAATAAATCGGCTTGAGAAAATATTGTCAGCAAGAAATAAAAAGAAAAAGTAAGAATAATTTGAAAAGGGCACCAAGCTAAAATTTCGCTGATGATTTCTTATGAAATACGGTTATGTACAGCAACCTAAGTTTGCTATCTATGATTCCTAAGCCTTACTAAATCTTTCAGATTGTTGTAAATCATTCTTTCCATCTTTTGCTGCCGATGTTTTTCGCTTATTGCATCCAGTTTTTCCATTGGCTAAATAAAGTTTTCCCGTGAGTACATCACTTATTTGAAAATCATGAGGGAGCGAATTGCAATGAGAAATGCTCGTGCACCGCAAGCAATAAGAAATAAAAGGTGACGCCATCGGCAATCGAGCAACCTGGAGGAGTTGACCATATATACAGTGCAAACTAAATGCCAGGAATCCTTTCTAATACACCCTAAAAATGCACTTTGCGTAACCCGGCTCTTACAGCTATCTCCCTCGCAGGCTTCACCAAACTCTTTCTCGCCGTGATTGGTCGGCACTCGAATTGGCGTCCATCACCACTACCTCGAAATGATTGAAAAGCAGAGCGCCTTCGTTCGCTCACTCATCCAATCAAACAAGCTCTCCCCTTTTCAATTCCTCTTCCCCTATCCACCATTTTACACGTCTTTCACTACGGGAACCTTATACAATCTGCCCCTCTTGCCTACCTTCCGGCCTCAACCAAACCAGAACTCCTCCCACATTCTATCACCTTGTCCTAAACTGAAAGCTTCTTCCCTCTTGCTTTCTTAAACTTCTCCATGTTAAGTTGAGCAGATAGTACTTTATTAATCCATACAACATACAGATAAATATAATTGTGAACACTTTAGATGCAGAGTATCAGTGGCAATTTCTCAGTGTTTTTAATTTTTTATATAGTATTGGAGGCCGGGTGTGAGGGATACATCGGCGATAATTGACGATTGAGAAGATGAGGGAGGTATTTTTTGGGAATTCGAGGCAGCCAAAGCGTTGCCACTGAATAAGATAAAGGTAAGTCGGCGTCGTACATCTAGGTGGGATTTTGAAGGATGCAGGTTAAGAATGGGTTAGTGGAAACTACAATTGCTCGTTAAATATCTGTGATGACAAATGTGAGACTTGAAAGAATTTTCAGCTGCTTGAGTGCGTCAAGTGTGAACATACTAAAGGTATTGTATTCATGGAGGAGGTTGCCAAAGTGTGAGGTCGAATTGTTTTTCTCAAAGTTGAACGGTGTTTTTTGGTTCTTATTCGGAAATTCCTGCTCGTTTCTTTGATATAGCTTGAGTTGCAGTACTGCATTTAAGCTTGTATACTCCGCTATGTTTCTTCCGTAGTAAATAGTTACTTTTACGTTATCTTTATACAAGAGTTTTATTGAATGAATGTAAAACTCCAATAGCCGTAAACAGTTAACCTTTCTAAACAAAGTACAAATGAGATTAGTTGGCTAGCGCCACAAGTAAAGAAGGGGTAAAAGGTAAAAAAGGAGAGGAATAAGAAAGGTGAATACGAATACGTGTATTTCGGCCTCAAAGTAGCTCTCTTCAGCGTACTGAAGGGTAATCGTCACGACAACACAAGTCGAAGTCAACTATTACCCTTCAGGACGCTGAAGAGGGCTACTTTGTGGCCGAAATACGCGTATTCGTATTCACCTTTCTTATTCCTCTCCTTTTTTACCTTTTGCCCCTTCTTGAGTTGTGGCGCTAGCGAACTAATTTCATTTGTACTTTGTTAAGAACGGTTAACTGTTTACGGCTATTGGAGTTTTACATTCATTCAATATTGCTAGCCGTAAGAGCTCATTTCTATCAATACAAGAGTTTTAGTTCTGAAAGATACTTGATTGAGGTATATACTTTGACCATACTTTACATTATTTCTGGTGGTCTTCTATTCTTGCTTACAGATCAAGTTAAACGCAGCTTGGTGTAGTTTTTGAGGCACAATTCTGTGAAAAGATCATCTGTGTAGTCATCACAGGGTGCGATATGTATAATTTTGCTCATTCTGTTAAAACCTGACAGAGATTACAGAAAACTCGAATAGCATGCAATATATCGCGAATAGTTTGTGAGAGATAAGGAGTCGCGAATTGCTGTGGGATTTGTTCCGTGAAAACATTTTCCAGAACATTTAAAACTCATTCAATTCAGTTTCACATTTTAAACAGTTACGAGAGTCATCCGGAAAGTAGTACCCGTTCGTGCCGCATGAAGTGCTGACGACGCGAGTAGCCGCTGGACGAGGTCAGATAGCTTCAGTGGCTTGTCTGCCTTCTCTGAGCCAAGTTGCGTGACGCTAGCATTGCCTGTGTTGTTTCTGTGATTGTTTACAATGTTTAAAAAAATTGAGAACGCCGCCAGTTGTGAAGTGAGGGCAGTGATTAAATTCCTCAATGCAAGAAACGTTCGCCCATGTGATATTCATCGCCAATTAAAGGAGGTGTATGGAGACAATGTAATGGACGAGTCGTCTGTTCGGCGGTGGTGTCGCAACTTCAACATGGGGAGGGGGAACACACACGGCGATGAGCGTTCGGAGAGACCGTCTGTCATTACAGACCAACTGGTGAGCTCAGTTGACGAATTCGTGAGGAACGATCGGCGCGTCACAATTGATGACATCTGTGAGCATTTTCCCAATGTTTCTCGAACAATTGTTCATGAAATTGTTAAACACCATCTGCATTATGCAAAAATTTGTGCAAGATGGGTCCCTCGCGTATCTCAATGAGCTGGCGGCGAAGGACTATGCAGCAGGAATACAGAAACTTGTCACACGTTATGACAAATGCCTTAATTTGCTTGGAGATTATGTTGAGAAGTAGTTTAAAGTATCCTCTTTCAAATAAAATTTTTTATGTTTGTTAATATTTACTTTTGTGTCTTTATTTCACGAACGGGTACTACTTTCCGGATGACCCTCGTAGTTGGTAGGAGTACTTACAATAATGAAATCTGTGTTTATGTCTACAAAATAATCAATTAGAGGAAAGCAATCACCCAACCTACTTCGAAAATCATCCTAATAATTGATCAAAAATAGCAAAAATTACAAACTTTCTCTAGATTTTGTCTTTTCATTGCTATTTCATAATCTTTTACGTCACTCATAGCATAAGTTCACCGTTCTTCAGAGAATCATTGCCCTCAGTTTAAAACTCTCTGCTTTGGTGTCTGGACCAAAGAAATATTGAGCAAATTTATTAAAATGTATGTTTAATATTATTCCATATTATTAAAGATTATTTACAGGGATCGCAGCTCAAATTCTCCCAACAAATATACTCACACGTATCATGAAAATGCGCATATAGCTCTGCAAACACACGATGTAAATAAAAACCTACAATACCGAGAGAGGCTTTCAAAAGAGGTGACTGGATTTTAAGCGGCCATGGAAAAGTTAAGTCACAAAATTTTTCTCTATCTAGTGGAGAATGAAAGCGAAAATAATAGGTGGTAAAATGGACAGGGCTTGATCGATAAAAGTGATTTTGGAAGGTAAATATTCTCAATCACATAAATGAGTGAGTTTAAGAGTGTATAAAAAATTATCCAATCAAAATGTATCTTATACAGATATAGCAAAAAATATTGGCAATGCCTTATTCAAATGATTTGGTCGGAATAGTTTATCAATGCAATACGAACCATGCCAATGGTGCTTTACGACCATTTATCCGAATAATATAGTAAGATGATGTTACTTTTTCAAAGCACCACCAAAGAGCAACTGTTCTTTCGTAATTCTCTATAAAAGCATATGAATATCCTGGACGACCATGTATCTATTAATGCATGTTTATGCAATTTTAAAAGAACTCCTGCAATATTCAGAGAAATGGAACACCTTTAATAATATATAGCTACCCCGTTATGACATTCAAAACGGATTTATTTGATAAAGCTCCACCTTTAGAAACAAACTTCCTTTCTCTCTTTTAAATGATTAAAATATGAAAGATATCACTTCACATTGTATAAATTCGGAGAATTGGTAGCGCATGTGTATCTAAAAAATTTATGAGCTCATGTATGAGGGGGGTAAAAAATGTGTGTATGAGAGATAGAAATACAGTTGATGCCACTTTTTTCCAGGACAGGTTTCGCTCATGCTAATTCAATGAAAACCTCAGGCGAGCTGCACTCCCTCCAAGGGAGATGGAAAGACACGGAGAAAGAAAGAGAGAAAGAGCGACGGATAAATATGAATACTGTAGGGAAACGGGATTGGAGATTTTAAATATTCATGTCCATAAGGCGGCCGATGAAGCACGGCTGCCCTTTGAAGCCCGGAAAAATTTGACGAAACATGAAAAATAGAGGCAAGAGGCGAACATTGCCGCCGAATTGCGTGAAGGGAGAGAGAGAGCACGGCTCGCTTGCTCGCTCTACACAATCGCTTTCAACCTTCCTCCACCCACCCCTCCACCCTTCCCTCCCTTCTCTCATTCCCATCTACCCCCAACGGCCTCTTTCCTGCCCTTCCGACCTCTTGCTATTTCGACTTACGTACCTTTACCTTCCGATATCAGTTTTCTGTGAGCTCAAAGGGTCCTTTTGATCTTCCCTTTCCCTCAGAAGCGAGGACCAGAGACTTTCGTGCCTACCCGTACTCTTGCGATATCTTTATTTCTGAGAGACACCAATGCAACTTGATCGTTAAACTCACATCTATGTAATTTTAATAGTTAGTGTCATCGACGATGTTCAACAGAAAATTTCGATTAACGACCGCGATAACTTGGCGTACACTCTATGCGAAACGAGCATTGAAAATTAAACCAGTGGAAGGCAAAAGACCCAAAATGCTGCTTTAATATTCTGTGCATGGAAAATATAATTTTTGCATATAAAAGTTCACATTTCCTTTGTTGATTACGTCCAACATATTTGACCATCCTATTCATGCGTATTAAGTGTTTTTACAGAAAATTGTAGCCATGTACTTCGGTCAGTGCTAAAAAAATGGATTATTATAACCTTATTAACTTATTTAATATATATATTTTTTTTCGTAAGCAACTTTTTGGATAATGGTATACACTGGATATTATTCTATCTTGTAAATTTATGGAAAAAACAATCAACTCGTTCATAAGTGGCTAAAGTTTGAATAAAATCAGTGAAGCTGAACGCGACTCAGTTAAGACAAAACACTTGAGAAAAAGATTGGGAAGACATAGCAGAATCCTTTCTAGATATTGATATTTTTAAAGGCACTTCTACAAATAAAATACATACAGCTATAAAGTTGAGCACCTGAATAATTATTTTTACATATATCGAGCTGAATAGAGTAGATTTATGAAAATTATACCATTAAAGGCACAACTGGGAGCAGCCACGTCATTTAATAATTCGATATGATTTCACTTCGTGAAAAGAGGACTGCACGTTCGGGAAAGTTTTACTTATAAAATGACTGAAGTAGTAGACTGAAGTCTTTGGAGGTCATTGACCCAAGAGGCATTTCCTAGTTGAAGAAAATACAAATTAAGGCTCGTTTGCCATCATCGCGTCATCGTTGTGTCTCCCTCCCTTTCCCTTCTATTTCATTTCCTTCACCTTCCTCCCCTTTTATCACCTCTTCCTCCATTATTAATGAAGCGCTTTCAAATTGTATCACGGGGCACTTTTCAATTCCAAAAGGAGCATCTCTTCCACCAATGGAACGATAGCAAGGATAAGATATTTAGACGCCCTGCCGCCTTGGAGAGGCAACGGAGTGAATGCATGACTAATTCAAGAGAGGAAGATTTTTTGTTCTCTTCATCCGAATTCATTCTCTTTTTCTTTCCTCCTCCCAATTATTTTCACCCTCGGTACGCATATTTCTTCACCTTTCTCATATTCTACGAGTGGAATTGAAACTAGTTCTCGGGAATAAAAAGAAAATGAAGTCATGAATGATGAGAGCTGGCTAAATTGTACCTTCAGAACCACCATTTTCCCATTCCCTCCTTCGTGATGTACCGGTTAAGAGGCGCACTAACTTTCTCTCTTGAACCACGTGAAGTCTCCGGCATATCGTACACACACCCAAGTTTTTTTATCAGTTCATGAAAATGTTTTTCAAATTGGTTCTTATCCTTTTCAAATGCGTCTGGACCGAGTTCATTGAGAGTTGAGTTTATAGAAGAAAAACAAAAGGCTGAGTATGATCTTTTCACACAAATAAAACGCATCGTCAATTAACTCAGAAATGCATCATATAATACCAAACAGTGTAGCAATGCAATCTTCATTACCCTCTATGATGAATCATAACAGATACGTCCCATGGGAATTTAGTTCAAGCAACAGATTTCATTTTGATTCCATCGTTCAGAAAATTGCAATTGAATTTATGATAACAGGGACGAAGACTCTTACAATATTCCACTTAATAAAGATCTATGCTCGACTAGTTCCGATGCACTATTTCCGTTTCAACTTTCACGCATGAAAGTGATGTAGTGCATCGAAACTAGTGGGAAATCATGTTTATTATGTGGAAAAATGTAATAGTCTACGTCTCTGTTATAATGGAATACATCTACATCTACATTAATACCCTGAAAGCCACCAAAAAGGTGTGTGGCAGGGGGAAAATAGAATAGTTCCACTACATTACACCTGAATCTGTTATTTATACATTTATGATATATGATAAAAACTTATAAAACAATGTTAATAACTATTAATAAAAATAATGCATTTTTCAAGCATTGCAATATTTTAACGGTTTTCAATTCTGTCCTTATATTTGTTGATATCAAAAAGTTGTCTTCCGCCATTTTTATGCTAATAATCGCTTTAATGACCACAATTATCAACCCGAAGGGCGACTTTAGAGATGAGAATAGATATAGCAAAGAACTGATTACAACTGCATGTAAATTTCATACATCAGGGCAGGGGTATAAAGATTCCGCACCTGGGATCGAACCCCATGCCCTCCGGTATATAAGTTTCCGACCTAACAAAGATACAAGACCTTTTTCGGAAATGTTTTGAGTGGGAAACTTTTCAGACCACCCCTGTATATATACTTATAAAAAAAACCATCAACACAGTAATCAACCCGAAGGACGGTTTGCTAGGTGATAGTAGGGTTCACCCAGTACTAAGCCTGACGGCGTGTGAAATTCACCCATCAGGGTAGGGGGGCCAGTTCCTTTCCTTGTGCCGGTTATGGTTTCCCAGGAAGTTCGGGTACCCGAGAAATTACATAGCTTGGGTGGAGCTGCAGGTGCCCTTTCTTGATACTTTCCCATTTTTCTTCGATAGTACTTAGCTCTTTACCATCCTCCGCGATTTCCTCTACAGCCTGTTGGTACTACTTCCTTTTCAATCCATTTAATGCTTCTACATTCCATTTTCCAACGCGCCGCCCCTGCCTTATCTTTTTGAAACAGACGCTACATTTCATAACAACTAAATTGTGGTCAGAGTCCGCATTCACTCCCGGGAAGCTGTGCGAATTTATCACACTGTTCCTAATCCTGTGTCTAACCAGAATATAATCTAGCGGTTACCTTTCTGAGTCACCTGGCATTTTCCATGCATACCTTCGTTTTTTTGGTAAATATATATATATATATATATATATATATATATATATATATATATATATATATATATATATGTGTGTGTGTGTGTGTATATATATATATGTATATATATATATATATATATATATATATATATATATATATATATATATATATATATATATATATATATGTGCGTGTATATATATAATCTCCTTACATTTTTCCTTTATCTCCATTGGATTAAGGGTGACAATGTCCCATCCTTTCCTTGCTCTTTTTTTCTATGCTTTCTATCTTTTGGCGGCGATATTCATGTAAATACCTTTACCATATTACCTCGTACTTTTTTTACCCTTCACATCTATTGTTTTGTTTTCTACCTTATCCTTCTTATAATTTCTTCAAATTCTCATGCAGACAATCTGGTAAGGCGAGAGCTTTTACCATTTCAGGCGAGAGTAAAAATACCATTTCAGATGCCTCCAATATTTATACCATTTTTAAGCTAGCAACTCAAAGCTTCACTCAATATGTGACGCTGCTTTCTAAGGTCGTAGTGGGCTTGTACCATTTTTTCCTCCCTGTTATATTTATATTCCAGAGTACAGAGCGTTAGTTTTTATAATAGTTTTTCGCCGTAAATCTACCTAAAATATTCATTTGATCACTTTCTTTTACTGCTATGAATACTCCTAAGAATTTCTTTAATTTGCATTCTGTATTTATTCTAATTTTGAACTTAGATACCGCGACAAAAGATTAGTATTTTTAACTGGATAAATTAGAATGAGTACTAGTTTCTCAAATAAAGTGGACAATAAATAAAAAATGAGATAAATGGGTAAAAAATTACGTAACTGTGGGTATCACATTTGAGTCATGCAATTAAGAAGAGGGATAGGCTGACAACGAGTCGGAAAGTTACCGGGTCAGCACGTGGGCGGAGAATTTTGAAGGAAATGGGTTGCCACTTATGAAAATATCCATAAAGGTGATCCGCAATTTAAAGCTACTTTCTAACCTTAATATATTAACTCAGTTTATCCAACATCGGCCCTCTGTTTTATCGGTTGGGATTCATTGTCAGAGCCTGCGAGTCTTGCAAGAAAGGAAAGGGAATATTTTTTCTTCAAACATGGGTTTACTGTTAATCCTGAATAATACTTTCCATAGATTTTCCATCATATGTAAAATATGCTCTGAATACGAGCATATGTTTTCGAATAACCATTCAGAAAAGAGGTGTCAACCTGAGGGGTAGCAGGAAAATGATTGTGGAAAATACAGAAATAAAGTAAAAAAACAAGGTTGCTTAGTGGGTAACCCCCTACTTTTATAAAGTATGACCTATTTAAAGCCTAATTTTACTTTAAAATAGTGTATATAGTACTGCATACTTATTTTATTCTTCGGTTGACAAGTTTTCACCAGAAAAAATAGCGTTGCATAAAAGATATACTTTAAAATCATATATTGATTCATTTAGGTTGACTGTATATTTTTTACGGCTTAGATGGCTCACTAAGCATAGGAAGAATTATAAGAGGAAGAGGATTTTTTCAGTATCTTTGTTAAAATATCGTATATCCAATTATATTTTACACCTGCCCCATCCATTGATTGGGGTAGAATTATACATTAAATGCAATCGAGCCAACAGAGAAAAAAATATACCAGTACACTGTCTAGCAGAGCTGCAAAATCGAAAACTGGGCAGGCATATAGAAATTCCACCTACATTTTATGAAATAACTCGACTTTCAAAATCCGACAGAATCCCGCATCCACGAAAATAGCTTACGGGCCCGGAAAAATTCGATGTAGCCCATTCTCCATTCCCTTGCCCTCACCCTGAACATTCCGGAAGACCACTGCACGGCTGAGAACAGAGTTCAGTCGCGCAAGTCAGGCAGGGGGATAAGATGGCTCGCGGGATATAATCCTGGGGAATAAAAACTCAAGTATTCGCTTCACGGAGATTCGCGGATGCGAGAATTCCGTTGCCTCGTGGTCAGAAATTCAAATATTTTGGCATGCATAATGATTCCGAACCGGTAGAAACAAGGATGAAAGGAGAGAAGGAATGGAAGTGATGCACATGGAATATATTTATAGGTTTCCCAGAGAGCAATTCCTGGACGAAGTGGGAGAGCTTTTTTTTTCATTTTAAGATGGAGCCACAGTTTCATGGATCCCCTTTAAACGGACCTTTGGGGAGGGGAGTGGGGAGAGGCTGGAGAGCAGTTAAGGAACAGAATTGAAAAGAGAGGTAAACAGACTAAAGGGTGGCCAGTAGTTACATGATTTCCAGATTTTGCTTTATTCAAATTTTTTCAGGGGAAAAACGCGGTCTTCCATTTTATGTAGTACTTGATGCATAAAATGGCGTCGGGTGAGACTTTGAGGAATCAATTTTAATACTTAAGGGTACAAAACTTTGTTATTGCACTTGCAAAAATCTTTGCACGACTGACTTGCTTGAAGGTATTAGATCAATATTATAAGGTGAAAATATAGCTTGGGGATGTTGAACCGTGATGACATCATTTTAATGAATACCTGAACACTTATGGTTAAATGGAAGATTTTAATTCCGACTTAATTTAAAAGTATCAAATTAAATTTGAAACTATTTACTTTGCCTTATTTTTTGCAGGGCGACTGACAAGCATATTTGTACTGACTGCAAGTAGTTATAATGTGAACGCAGTAATCGTAATATGGCATGAAAATTTTTGAAGGTGAAAGGTATCCTTTTTGAGGTTGAAAAACAAAAACAAATCTTTTTTCTTCCTGCGGTCGACTCACTGATAAAATGTATTTTACCTTAATCGGCTTATTTCTGTCCAAAGCAATATATTTTTCATGTGCATTCGAGAATATTCTCGTGCTGCTCACACCTCCAAATGTTCTCCTCTTTTCCTGTTTTTAATAATTAAAGGATAACTTGCCACCCCTGACTCATGGCTGCAGAACAAGCAAAAACCAGTCAAAAGAGAAAAGTGGAGAGCGCGCAAAATAGCGGTGGCAAGAGCAGCATCTAGAGGGAGACAGAAAGCTCATGCAAGATGGTGAGGACTTTAGAGGAAGAGAGAGAAGTGGATGCGTGGAGAGAAAGAGAGGAAGAAAGGAGAGCCAGGAGTGTATGAAAAGATGTGAAAAGAGAAACGAAAAGGTATCATATGTGGAAAATTGAGACAATAACGAAAACTTAAAATTGCAGACACCGCACATCAACTCCTGGTTAAGCGAGGAAACTGGTGTTTTGAGGGACGTCTGAGATGGGGAAGAAGTGTAGGATATTAAAGGAGTGGGGTGGTTGAAGAGCCGGGAGGACGGACGAATATTGGAAAGCGCGGAACCCGCCCTCCCCCCGCCCCTCTTCCGCCCGCCCCCACAATGCGTGGATACTTCGAGGTTGGGGAGGCGGGAAGGGGCGGGGAGACCCAGAGGGGGCGCAGGTGGCCACTGAGACCTGTCTCCACGAGACCACCGAACATCACTTTTCCATTCCGCGTGCACTCCCTCACTCTGCCCACCACACCCCCTCCCATAACCGCCACATTCCTCCTCCCCACGCGTCCCTTATATCCATCCCCTCCTATACCCCACCACCTCATTTTTTTCCCCACCTCACCGATCCCCATCCTGCCCCGCACTTTCCCTGTTTCCTTCCCCGAACCAAGCTCCATCGAAACCCAGGGCAAAGAGTAAAAAAACCAGCACCCCCTCCCACCTCAAAACCATTCCCTCCTAGAAGCGACGCCGCCGACCCACGGTTGCTCATCCCATTCCTTCTCCTTCGACTCTCCCCTCCCACTCGGCCACTCTTCCGTCCTCTCCCCGATCGGAGCAAATCATGCGACTCCACTCGCAGATCTCATTCCATCCCCCTCTCTAACACTCCGTTCTTCCCGGCCCCACTCTTTGAAGGAGTTTCCTGAAACAGTCCACGTATGCATCGGATTTCGTTCTGCCTAACCCATCCCCTGCTTGCGACTCGTTTAGCACAGGAAAGCGACAAAAATTCCACTCGCATTTCTCTCTTTCCGAGTTACTCGTGACCGTGTTGAGCCCTTATTTTCTATTCGAGTGCACTCTCGAAGTGATCGGGAATAATATTCTTAGGAGCTACCGATGAAATACTGCCATTATGTGCTGAATGTTCTCAATGCTAAAGCATGAATTGCAGAAATAAATGGCGTAATTCCAAAGATCAACAGTGCGGTTTGCTATAATTACACTATAAGGGATGTTAAAGAAAGAACTTAAAAATTGCAATGTTATCTAAAATCACAAAAGTAGGAGTCATACCCAATCAAATAGAGTGGGCAGGGTTCTGGGTTTCGGATTTTCTTTACAAACCTAACAGTCAGAGGGAAAGGTCTCCGAGCGACATAATGCATGACTTTAACACGGCGTGCGTCTTACTATTAGTACGAAATGAGCTCATCCTTAAGCATTAAAATCAATCTTTCAGTTTATTAATAAACTCCTTCATCACAATTATACCCGTACACACAAAATTTTTCATACAATTGTACAAGGAAATAGAAATATCCCCATCATAATCTAGTCTTTTTTCATTACTCTAAAAAAACGCTACTCGTAATACAACCACTCACGAAAGCATATATTCTCAATATGTTAGTATTTATTCACCATAAAGCCCAAGAAATTCATAGATGAATTGCAAAATATTTTATTACAATTATTTAATTTCATGATTTATTATTTGAAATAAGATTTCCATTAAGATAATATACCTATAATCACTATACTATGTCATAAATTTCTATTTTTACCTACCTTCCAGAAACAAATCTTTTTCTACTAGGGACTAAATTGAAAATCAATTAAGGAATGAAAACTTAATTTCAGGAACGCGCACTAAACCTGAGTTGGGTAAGGGGTTTCGAAAATAAATTTCGGTAGAACGAATTATAATTTGTGCAAAGTCACCACAAATCGATCCTTCGCCAAAGGCAGGATCTGAAACTTATTTGCTGATTCTATTTTACATCATTTATTCCACATACAGCAAGTGCCAAAATACTTTGTAATCCGCTCCTAGTAAAAACTTTTTTTCCATCCTTAAGAATCTAATTCTTTCCAGAATATAGTTAGACAAACGTTTAGAGAGTGGCAATAATGGCGTTCAAAAATAATTGTTATTGTTGAAAGATGTTTTAAAACTTATTTTTACTAGATAATATGGAAAATTTGCATTTTTATATGCATTTTTCTATGCATTGTTTATATTAAAATTCATTCTCTTTTCTGTCAATACACATCATATATCTACTGTAGAAAAGCGACTAATATTTTTCCGATAGACTATAATAAGAGAACATGTAAATATTAAATTATTATTATTATAAGGTAAGGTAATCTACCGGTTAAAGTAGGTATTTGGATGAACCAACTACCCAATAAAATATTATGAATCCTAACAAAACACAATCCAGCAACCTACTCTACATAAAGTCCCTCTTCATCTCTGTGTACTTCCTTCCTCCCTTCATCCCGTCCAACATCCCTATCCTGTTCCTGCCCTTTCCTCGTTTGCCTAACATTCTCCCCTTTATTACAGTCTTCAATATCCCACAGCCGATCAGTACGTCCTTCATCCACTTTTCCTGCCTCAATAGTATTTTTCCCAACGAATCCCTCTCTTCGCCCACCATACCAAATACTTCCTCATTCGTTTTCCTTCCGGTAAATTTCACCTTCTCCATTCTTCTCTACACCCGCATTTCAAAAGCCTCCAATGTGCGTCTATTCTCAAGCTTAAAAGACCACGTTTCTGCGCCGTACATAGCCACGCACCATATCGAAGTTTTTACGAGTATTTTCTTAATACCCTTACTCAAAATCTTTAATATGGCATATATGGTGAATTAGTATTGGTGCAATTATTTCCTAACCATTTATACAAATTAGTTTATATGATATAACCAATGAAAATAATATAAAACACCCTGAGTAATCAAACTAAAATATGTCGGTAAATTCGACGAACAGAATCTGTATGATAAGAAAAGTCAAGGAAAAAATAAATATTCTCCCATGTATGTTTGAAATGATGCAGGAACACAATGGCAAATGAGATTTAATCCTAAAGATTATTCTCAGTTATAAATGATAGAACGAGAAAGTCGAGTTATCTTTCAAAATTTTAACAGCAGTTGAGCATTGATATTTGCATAACTAATAATTCGTATCAAAATTTTCTCCTATGAAGAAAGATTAACCTGGATAATCCTTCGCGCTTTTATGAAAAGTAAGAGCTCACCATCTGATATGTGCCAAATCTCTTTTCCCGTTATTTACACACATTCGTCAAATATCCTTCAAGCGACCATCGTAAATATTTCTTGCATGATCTGGAGTTTCCAGCGGCACACTGAATTATTTTCTGGCAGTAGCTGATTTTCAGTCAATGGAAGACTTTTATCTTCTGGCAAGCGGTCCGTTGTCCTTGGAAAAAAACTGAATGGATCGGAAGTTATGTTGAAAAATCGATGCAGGAACTAAAACAGGTGTAAACTGCTTCGCCGCATGCATTATTCATTGAAACATCCGGTGGCCACACAGAAGAGAAAGATGGTATCTTTCGGAAAACTATGATGTCTTGAAACCGACATCATTAAGAAGGAGAATGCAATCCTATTTTATTGGAAATGTGGTGGTTTAATTACTAATTGATCATTTTCTAGAATTATATCAAATTAATTACAGACTCTGTAAAGAAAATGTTTTTAGCGCCAACTTTCCAACCATTACAATCTCGACAAATTTTTGCCTTTATAGGTTTGTAGGATTACGACGTTTTACTCTCTTTTTCCACAGTTAAACTTTTTAAAGATATGAAAAAATATGCAAATGTATATTGTCTTCTATTTGGTGACGGGCTTTCTCCTAATGATTGCTAGATCACCGGATTTTATTTTGGTTAAGGCCCTTTTCACCTAGCGCAGGGATATTTTGCCCCTATTTACTTAATTAATAAGCAAAACTATTAAAATCTGCACAAGTAGAAAACGTCATGATAAATGAATGCATTATGATTTTACTTTATTTTCCAAACACCTGATTAGGACAAGAATAATAAAACTCAGGTGCTTTTAAATAAGTAAGAATCCGTTACAATATGGGAATCCTGCTCATAAAGAAGAATTATTTTCAGAGATAAACTGCTCAGAATTACATAGCTTCGGACCAAGTATTCTAACTTTGACATTCTGCTCTAATCGTTACACAACGAGTATATTTTCAGTAGACCAGATTACTAAAAAAATCAGGTCTGATTAAATAATGATTTAGTTAGTGTTGGCCAAACAATATTACATTATGACACCATTTTCATACATTAAAATTGATAGATAAAATATTCTCATTCAAATAAGTGAAATTTAAAATTGCCTCTACATTTCTTAACATCCTGCCTTTTTAAATGCGCATTGTATCAATGATTTATACTCCCTCGGTCAAAAGTGAATTTTTTTAAAATATAAACAAGCAATGCCTGAAGCAGCGACTTTCTCTCGTTCACTGACATCCAATGTTCACTCGAATAAAAAAAATTAAGTGGAAAGAGGGGCTAAGGGTTTGGCAAAGTGATGTGGCAAGAGTGCGAACTGAGTGAGAAAAGGCCCAGCAGCGATCCCCTGGATGGATGAGGAAGGGATTTGTGGGGTGAGGCCATGACAGGAGGAGATCTGAGTGAGTGAAGGATGTGAGCAAGATGTAAAGACACTGGGGAGGTGAGTGATAAGGGGGACAGGGGAGGTAGGTGTGAGGGTAGCGGACGCCGGGGGTGAAGCGGGCGAAGGAAGAGGAGGGATCGGAGATATGAGTCCGCTTTATCTCCCATGGGCCTCTACTCTGCGAGACTCTCCACCACTGGATGCTTCCCTTCACCTGCTATTCTCACCTCCCTGCGCAACCTCCCCCGTTCTCTTCTACCCCTTCCTTCTGTATTCCCAACCCCATTACGCCACTCCCAGACTCCATGGCCGACCGTCTTCCGAAACCGTGCGGCCCTGGTCTGGGGTGATAGATCACCACGGCGGCCCTGGGAGTTGGACGCCCCCGCACGCCCCTCCTCCTAGGGGTGCCCTCTCCCCCGACACGCACGTTCCCTCCCTCCCCGTTGCCCGACACTGGAGTAGGAGGAGCACCGGGATACGTGCGCCGTTGTGTGGGCGACCCATCCGCAAGAAACGCAGGGATGTTTGGACACCACCTCCACCCCCGTCCGCCCACCCCGCCCTCCCCTCTTCAACTGATGGATCGGACTCTGGAGGACATTCTCGGGGCTCCCTCTCTCTCATTCCATCGCCCCTACACGCCTCTTTCCCCCCTGCCCTCCTTGGCCCCTAATATGTGTGTGCGTATACTACTGGAGACGACTGGCCTTAATGCGGAGACCTCACTTCCCTCACCCGCACTCCCTCCCCTCTGGCACCCACTCCTTCCTTTTCCCCCGATAACTCCTTCTCCCGAGAGACACCGAGAGTTTCTTACCACTTCCTTTCCCTCCCCCACCTAACACATACCTCCTTTTGCGTCGTTTTCCGCGCTTAACTTTCTCCTCCTCCTTCGCCTTCTTGTTCATTCCTCTCTCTCTTTACCTCCGCCTCCACTCTCAGCCCCCACCGCCTTAACATACCCTTTCCCGGCCGCAATTTCCCCCGGTTCCATCTATTATCGCTCCGGTCTGGCCGCCCTCAACGCCTCCGAGCGAGTACTTATGAACACATAACAAGTACATTACAAAGTTGCTCCACATAGATTCTCGTGGAGCTGAGAAAACGGGAAAAGGGAATTTTTTCTACTCGCGTTGAAGTAGATGCAAGCAACCATTCAGTGATATGTTTCCCTTTTTTTCACTTCCTTTTTCTCTCCTCTCTCCGCGCTATAAAGTTATATTCAGCGGCCGTGAAGGTTTCCACTCCATGCCTAGATCCCCCACGTCTCGAGAGCGGAAAGTCAACAGATTTTCTTATTCCTTGCTAAGGTAAAAAATTGTTTTTCCTGATTGTGAATGTTGAGGAAAATAATAAATCCATCTGGTGCTAGGGGTCAAGCAACTATTTTAATAACAGCTTAGAAGACCTTAAGATAAATACTAAGTTACCTTATCCGCTAGCCCTTATCTCCATTCATTTTAGCGCTTTCCCATACCCTATAGCATCAAAAATGAACTGTATTAAGCCAAAAAAGAATAACAAATATTAATTAATAATTTAGATAAAAACAAAATAGAGGAGAAACATTTTCATATGGCTTTAATTAATTGTTTCTTAGTGATATATTTTAAAAGATAAAAAACCGCGTCAGTAGAACAATAAATATGAAAGTGTAAGAGACGTATTGTGCAACAAAGTTGAAACAAAATAATCAAATTTTTAAATTATTGCCATGAATAGGGTACCTTTACGAATTCAGCATGAATTTTAATGAAATATTTAACAGTAATGAGTTACTTGTCAAAATATAGTTTGATAAAATCTAGTAAACAATATAAACTACCAAAAAAACAAGCAGTTTTTGAAACAGTAAAATTTGATTGTATCCAAACGATATTATAGCTGAGAGAATCTGAGTATTACCAGAGTAGAAGACAACTTTTTTGGCCTTCATTCTGTTAAGCACAAAACAAATTAATGGAGGCTTATACTTGTATTCTAATATGCGATGGATTGAATTGCTGGTCATATATGAGGATCAACAGTTTTACGAGAGGAAATAGTGTCACATATGATTTATTGACTATAATTTCGTTACTTTTATTATAATCATTTATGTCAATTCAATATCGTCTTAAAATGATAGATATTTCATTGTTTATATGTCCTCAGATATGAGGGAAAATTGCGACCTATATGCGTTACTATTATTTTTCAGCCGACATTTTTGAAAGACTGTTCAATAACTGATATTTTTGACGCTGAGAAAACAATATTTTACGCTAAGGAGAAAATATCCACATAATCCGCCAAGTTACCATCCATAACTTCATTACTTTAAGCCTTACACCCATTAGTCTTATTGCCTCATTTACCTTTTTTGCTTGTTACACAAAAATAAAGAAATCAGCAGGCCCACCCAGCCTTTACATTTTTGTACCCTCTCCTGCCTAAATCTCTAACATATTTGCCCCTTCCTGTCTTCCCTTGATCCCAAATCCAATAGAATACGAAGAAACTTTTCGATTTACAGGGTCTCTTTTAGCAATTCATTAAATTCGGAGGAGGGGTAACAGTATAAAAAGAAGTGAAAAAATACAGATAGGGGTTGCAGGAGGCAAGGGACTTGAGTTTCTTGGATGAAGGCGAGTCTCAAAATGCTCTCTCCTCCTTTCCAGTTGTTTCTTTTGAATCCAAATTCGGACTTCTCTCCTTCCTCATTTTCTTACACCCTAATCCTCAAAAACCCTCTTTTTAACCCTCGCTTTTTTCGTGCTTACTCCTTTTATTTTCGGCAACCCCTTTTCTCGCACCCCCTCGCTTTTTCCTAGGCGTTTCTTCTGTCTCTTCCGTCCCTTTACCCCCGGGCCCTACCCCTCTCCACCACCCACTCCCCCTCGACTAATTTCTTTCCCCTTTAATTCCAGCCCTTTTTTTCAAGAGCGATAACGAAGTAGGTTGCCGTGTGCGTCAAGTGAGCAATGATCTAAATATCCAAGAAAAAGAACTCTTGTCCTGAGAAAGGCTGCGTTTTTCTCTCTCTCTCTATCTTTGGTTCACTTTATCTCAGATAACTCCTGGCGTAATTATTTTATCTCCTTCGTGGAAGTAATTACCGCCATAAGGGAATAAATATTTCAATTACAGAGAGGAAGAAATGAGGTAATATGCTTCAAAAACCGAGTGCAGTCCTATAAATGTACTTTAAACTGAAGATTCAGTTTTCTCGAGGAGTAAAGTTAATCTTTAGACGCAAACCTAGAAATATTTTTCAAAATAAACATCTATGCATCATATTTTGTCTAAAATTCGTGGAGTAGGAATATTTCACACTTCAAACTTAACACGTCTTTTGTCTTCAGTAAATTGAGAGGAGGCATCCGTAATAACCCCGTTTACAGGGTTTTTACCAACGCATAATAATAATTTTCGAAATTACTTTATTAGTTATTTTGAGTTGTTTTGGCTGGCCGCAATGAAAAAAATTACGAATCGAGAGTAACCGGATTATAATACGACGTAATTCCTGGAGTCTAATAAATATACTAAGTAAACGGTAAAGTGGATCAGAAGGAGAAATAGATCCCGCAAAAAGTTCTTTTTTATATAATATAATAATACAATATAATACATATATACTTAATAATAGACACTTTATGGTAAGGAAATTTCTAATAGAAAATACAAATGGGATAAAAAATTAGCATCAAAATAATACAATTATTTATAGGATGAATTCAGGCCCACAACCTCTGAATTTATCATAACATACACGATACATAGTAACAAACCGAATGACCCCTTGTTCCGCTTAAATTTCAGAAATCTCCAAATATTTCCAACATACAGGTACCTGTACGCTAACCTAAGTTTCTTTCCACCAGCTAATCTCAAAGAGAAAATACCGCGAAAATTTCAGACTACGAACGAAGAAAATTTTAGGCTGAAATGAGAAATAAGAAGAGAGTCGATATTCACTCGGAAAATTATTAAATCAATGTGCTATACACATAGATAATATGATTATAAATAAAGGTACAAAGATTCAGAACTTGAGCTGAGATCATTTGGCGTGAATAGTAATAAAATTTAACTTTTTTATTAGAAATATTTTGATTAAATCAGAGGGAAATGAATGAATTCTATGGATTAAAACTTAGATGATGCGGAAAAACCCATCAAAAGTAGGAAATCATTATTTTCCATCCGCAAATTTGAATGATGTTATTTTAAATCTAAGTAGGCATATGGTACCACTGGGCACTACTGTTAAAAAAATTGACCTATAATAGCACGTTTTATGTAGTAATCAATTTCAACTGCGAAAGTTTATCAAATTTTTTAAGACTTCCCCAGAACCAACATGACTAGAACACGTTTTTTGATATTCAGAGTGTCATCTTATCGCACTAGCATTATAAAAATAATAAACGGCAAATCGTGACTTCACGAAAAAAAGATTAAATTTGCGAAGTTAAATAATGTTTGGTTCGTTGAAAATTGTTCGTCGTATAAAATTCTTTCATTCTATTTAAAAGTTCTTTCATAGTCTACAAATTAGAAGTAGGTTTTGGACAGTCTTTAAAAAAGATAATATATTGGCTTTGACTTTTTTTATTTCCCTTTTTTTATTTTTTTCCTTTTCAGCTTAACAAAAAAAATACCTTTTTATCCTCCATCTTCCGCCCCTTCATAATCTCGACCACTTTCCAATATCTCCACCATCCACTTATTCTACCTTCCCCGAACTTTTGCCAAAAGTCTCTTCTCATCCTTACCATACATACTTACGAGGGTCATCCGGAAAGTAGTACCCGTTCGTGCCGCATGAAGTGCTGACGACGCGAGTAGCCGCTGGACGAGGTCAGATAGCTTCAGTGGCTTGTCTGCCTTCTCTGAGCCAAGTTGCGTGACGCTAGCATTGCCTGTGTTGTTTCTGTGATTGTTTACAATGTTTAAAAAAATTGAGAACGCCGCCAGTTGTGAAGTGAGGGCAGTGATTAAATTCCTCAATGCAAGAAACGTTCGCCCATGTGATATTCATCGCCAATTAAAGGAGGTGTATGGAGACAATGTAATGGACGAGTCGTCTGTTCGGCGGTGGTGTCGCAACTTCAACATGGGGAGGGGGAACACACACGACGATGAGCGTTCGGAGAGACCGTCTGTCATTACAGACCAACTGGTGAGCTCAGTTGACGAATTCGTGAGGAACGATCGGCGCGTCACAATTGATGACATCTGTGAGCATTTTCCCAATGTTTCTCGAACAATTGTTCATGAAATTGTTAAACACCATCTGCATTATGCAAAAATTTGTGCAAGATGGGTCCCTCGCGTATCTCAATGAGCTGGCGGCGAAGGACTATGCAGCAGGAATACAGAAACTTGTCACACGTTATGACAAATGCCTTAATTTGCTTGGAGATTATGTTGAGAAGTAGTTTAAAGTATCCTCTTTCAAATAAAATTTTTTATGTTTGTTAATATTTACTTTTGTGTCTTTATTTCACGAACGGGTACTACTTTCCGGATGACCCTCGTATAATGTCCCTTTTATTCCCCTTACCTGAGATTACTCCCTCTATCCTTCTTTGTATCTGTACCTGGAAGCCCTACGTTATCTTTTCCTGTCAATTATATTTTCTTCAGAATGAAAACGAACTCAAACCTTTAATTCCATCCCAATTCTGATTTTTAACTATTTGTACCAATTAAACTGAAAAAACACCAATAAATTCATCCTTTCCATTATGCGTGGGAAAAGTAAAATTTTTTTAAAAGGTTAAAATTAAAGCGTTTCATAATCAATTAAAATCAAAACCTCAAGAGAACTTCTGAATGTTTTCTGCAAAGTCCTTTCTAAAAAGGGAAATTGAAAAATGGATGAACCATGTAAACACAGAACATAATAGCAAGAATATGATCTTTCTATTTTCAGTATAAGTCAAATATTAACAAGTTCTGAAATTAAATTTAATTCCAAAACAGAGAAAACGCCTAGGCAGAAGTATATCGGAATAAACTCCATTGAACCTTAGAACATTGATTAACCTGTAAACCGAGCCGTACGTTACGAGTAAATATTCAACCTTTCATTCAGTCTCTCAGCCCTGTTCCTCCTGGAAACAGAGATGTCGGACACACTTCAAGAGAGCGGTGGGTAATGGGAAAGTGGGGGGCTGTGAGAGATGTGAGAGAGCCACCCCGCCGAGGCGTGGGAAGTCCCTCAACGGAATGGAAGGAAACTGGAGGTAGAGGACGGAGGAGGGAACAGAGGGTGGATGAAGGATGAGTCCACGAAAAAGAACGAGCAAGCTAGAAAGAAAGCGTTAGAGAGAAGACGAGTCTTAGCGTTCGAGTTCCAAATCATGAATCAAAATGACGGCTACCAACAGTCGGGATCAATTAAAGCGGCAATGCCTCTGGAGTGCCAGCCG
The DNA here is from genome assembly GCF_022747635.1 of Hetaerina americana. Lineage (NCBI taxonomy): Eukaryota > Metazoa > Arthropoda > Insecta > Odonata > Calopterygidae > Hetaerina > Hetaerina americana. The sequence goes on along the minus strand of NW_027286874.1, from coordinate 21,512,569 downwards.
ACATTGACCTCTTTCATGTTCACACTGACTTAATAATCATTTCATAAATAGAATAAAATATCAGCACAATACAGCTAAGCGTAAAAGTAACAGCTCACAAAACAAAAAGTTTTGCCAAAATTGCATAAAACGACTGTCAATACGGTAATCCCAGAAAATATGTAATTTAAGAATGTGAATTATCTCATTAACTTAAAGTCGCTATAAAGAATTCTATTTTCATTTGCGTTATTTTATGTAACTTGTTGGGTACCAGGTCTTCCTGGGAAACCATAACCGTCACAGGGAAAGGAGCTGGCCCCCCTACCCTGGTGTATGAATTTCACACGTCGTCGGGCTTAGTACTGGGTGAACTACACCATCGCCTACCAAACCGACCTTCGGGTTGATTACTGTGTCTATGATTTTTTTATATATATTCAAGCATACAGTTACTCAGTCACAAAATAATGTGCGATTGAAAATTTAGAGCATTTATCCGAAAATAAGGAACACATATAAACATTTTGGATTTTAAGTTTCAAAATTAACTATTCTTATGGTCAAATGAAACTTTTGAAAAAGTTGAAACTTTGATTAAAACGTAAAAGCTGCGATAGGTCAAGAGAATGTAGAGCCTAAGGCTATAAAAAACCATCAAATGAAACATTCATAAGACTAAGAAGAACGCTAAAGGATATATGTATAGCATTCGCCAACAATCTTGAACAAAGAGCAATTACTCAACATCGATGGAAGACTTCCGTTGCATGGGATGAGGGAGAAAGGAGCCGAAACGAAAATATTTTTTGGCGAAAGGGACGCAAACTGCTGCGAGGAAGTTAATTTGCATTTCTGTAATCCCTTGTAATGGGAAGTGCGGGAGTGATGAAAGAGGGGTGCAGTGCGTGGAGTGGGGGTGGAAGGCAAAGAGCGATAAAGGGAGAAGGGTGACTGCGACGACAAAGGACGAGAGGCGATGACGGCGGCAAGATGGGAGGGAAAGGATTAGACGAAATAGTGTTTCCGGTCCACCCACGCCCCCTTCCCTTTCCCGCAACGTCCCTCCCGACTTTTCTTAAACCCACCGCCTGCCCTCTACCCAACTCTCTCACACACCGTGATCACTCAGGAGCGTGTGCACCAAGGAGGGATGGAGAGTGTGCGCGAGGGGAGAGGAGAAGGAAGAGGCGGACTAGTTTCCAAGATTACGGTAGCAGGTTTACCTTTCAGCCGGATGAGTAGATCGACTTGGTCGTCAGGAATGATGAGATTGTTTCGGTTTGCTCAAGGAATGGAGTTCCCATGGAGGCGTGAGAGATGTTGTCTGGGAGACGTAACTGAGATTGTCCTCGAATTACTGTCTGGAGGTTAAAGGAAAGGGAAGAACGTTGAAGAATGGAAACGAATATGTGATAAAATTTGATTAGGACCTGCGATAGTTGGTCGTATAAATATATTTTTCATCTTAACTCCCTCTTTTAAGGTTGCTGAAATTTTGCCCGAATTTTCGTGCTGACGACAAGATACACATGTAACTCCCATGAATATTTAACTTCCAATGGAAATAAATATTAGTTGAGACTAAAAACCCAACTTACTGCGGCATGCTGTTGTAAACCTATATTAATTTGTTTTGATTTTACATGAGTGTGACAAATGTAAACGATTATAACAAAAATTTGGTTTAGAATCTATAATGAAAGAGTATTGTCTTGTTATAATAATACAAAATGTATCCAAACAAAATGAGGTTAATTGTAACGGATGGGTAAAACTCGTCATACGCCTTTTCTTTCCTACTAATGCAAAAAAATTATTTCAATGAGAAATTGTAGTGCGATGAATTATGACGTATTTACTCCAGTGTGAGTTTTTGTATATCAGCATATCTCCCTCCAAAATCAATGTTTCCAGGAAAGAATAGCATAAATGTCTCAACAACCCTATCAAACATAAATGACCTTGGAAACCTAATGCATACTCTCATCAAGATAGATAAAAATGGCAAAAATCATTTAATTCTGGTATTTTTTATATTTTGTTGAATATTACGGGAAATGCATTCGTCACTTTGACGAGGTGATGTGGATATGAAATTAATTTCTAGGACAATATTCAAGAGACGTAATCGAGAAATGGATCATTACTTTCAACCCAAAATTGAATATATCGTTAGGGAGTTTCGCTTCGTGCATTGTCCCGTGAGCATGGATTAGGTCGATAAAATTGTAAGAGTCAGAATTGAGCGGTGTAATCATCATCAAGCTGACAGTTAACGAAAAGAGCAAACTGCAGGCATTAATTGGAACCTACCAAAAATAATTTCAATTTTCCATAGGGGATGGATCTCCCTTTTGCTAGAGTCGTCGCTGCCGCGAGGGCTAAAATACACATCATCTCCTCCTTCACTGTTGCACGTGAATTCCTGCTTAAGTGGACCTAATAAAGGCAGACTTAATAAAATGGGGTGCGCCCATTTGCACGGCCACACAAACCGTGTTATTGTAAACCCCACTCCCTCCCACACCTCTCTCTGCCATCACACTTTGAACAGAGCGAGCGAGCTCGAAGAGAGCATTCGCTCTTCGGGCGAGGCCTGCGATAGGGAAAGTGTGTTAGGGGAGGGGGTTGTGGGGGAATGGAGGAGCGGGAGGGGAGTGGGAGGAAGCAGGAGGTGGCAATGGACGAGAGGGAAGGGAGAGGAAGCGGGATGAACCACGCCGTTACAAGACTCCATCGTGACAGTCGGTTTAAAATTTTAACGCAACCACATTAAAGGGTGTACGACGCTATTCATTGGTGACGGGGCGGAAATGTTTTCTGGGGGGATAGGTCGACGGACGTGAGAGCGGGAGAGAGCACCACCACCAAGCCCTCGGGTGTTAGAGTGTGCGTGTGTGTATGTGTATGGCGTTGGGATCCCCAAACACTCCCACATTCCCACCTCTCCCACCTCTTCCCCCCGACCCCCCGCATCTTCCACCCTCTCGCGATCACACGAGACCCTGTCCACCCACCCCACACTGGGGGGAGGGGAGCTGTCGGGTAAAGGGGGATGTGGACGGGTGTGGTGGGTTAGAGAAGGGTTAGACCCCCACGGGCGTGGCTCAGGGACTCTGTTAACATACTGCCGCACCGCCTACCAGCCTTCCCTGCATCAAAACCAGTTCGCGCTCGTGTACGCATAAACCCCCATCCCAACCATTACATGAATACCTCTCTCCGCCGCCTCTCCCCTCACGCCGTCCCTCTCCCCCCAAACCCTCCGGCGGCGGAGCTCCAATTCCACCCACCTCTCCTCTCTCCCGTCCCATTTCGCCGCTGCCACCCAGACCCAAATTCACGCAATCCCACGCAGTTTCATGGAGGGGGGGTGAGGGGTAGCGCTAGGAGAGGAGCTCTGCCCCCTGAAATACGTTCCGCCGACCACTCACTGCCGCTCCGGGGTCGGCGGGTGGGAGGAGAGCGGTAGTGACGGGCGGACGTAAGGGAGGGGTCGATTCCAATCGGCAAAACTCCGGTTGTGTCAATTGTGTGTGCTCTGCTCATCAATTCCCGGGACGACTGTTGACAACGGGTAGGTTGATCGAGGCGTAGACGAGCAAGGCCAGAATGCCGAGGGGGAAGGGAGTTCTCCGTGCGCTTGTACACGGAGAAGAAGCGAGGAGAAGGAATAATCAAGAAATCGGGAGGTTGTTGAAGGAGGGGAGTTAAGCAGGATGGTGGGACAGGTGAATAACTTCTACGGGCAAAGATGAAACTAATTTAGCCCTTGAATTATCCCGAAATTAGGTTTTCCTTAAGAATTCAGAAGGCAGTTATATTAAGTATAAGCTGAAGATGAATTAAATTTTTTTAAAGAGATTTCAAAGGGAACTCAAGTCTATAGCATGCTTCAAGCGTGCAATGGAAGATTTATTGAAAATTTATCTTCTGCATGATAAAAACTCAAGCTCTTTCCACCTTAGCAAGAATACCACCATTGCAAAGACAACTGAAAGGAATAAAATTTTAATTTTGCGTTTGCGGAACACCATAATTGATGACGCTTCTGCACGAATCGACCCAGGTAGATTAAGGCAGAACGTGCTCACCACATTGCTTTCATGGTCGCGAGTTCGAATACCTCCTCCGTCATGAAGTTGTGTTATCTTGACATTTTTTTTATCGGGAGTCGTATTTGCAGTAGGAAATGACCTCGGCCATCGGAGCACCTTAAAAACCCATTTACTACTGCCAACCTCTCTCCAATGTAATCCCTAGGGCCAAGCCAAAGGGGGTTTATAAATCACCCATGCTGGCCTCGAACCCGCGAACATTGAATTAGCTTTCGTGCGTCCTCCTCTCCATCACGCTCTCCGTGCCGGCCTGCAAGTTGCATGAGGTGATCAGCCCGAAGTGGAACGGGGGGGGAGTTAGTGTGAAAGCGGAGCGGAATGGGATGGAAAAAAGTCGCGGTCGTTAGCAATGCAAACGTACCATTAAAGCGATCATATAATTTGCATAGCTCTAGTAAATTATTTAGGACGCAAGTTGAAATTTTATGCACAAGGCACTCATTTATGAATAATATCTTCATCAAAACCGATGATCCCGGATCAAGAAGATTTGCCAACTTCATGAATACGCAAGGAAAAGCACGTCAAGGAGCGAGATCTAAATTTTACATACAAATATCCCATAAAATATGCCTGCTCCGATTTTTGCATATTTTGAATAGCAGTCTATTTTTAAATAAAAATACTTTCAACGTTTAGAAAAAAATGCGGGGACCGTCGGAAATGTTTTATCAACAACCGTGCAGTTTTAATCACGAATATTTGACGTGAATGAACTCATGGGATGGACCTTTTCTTAAGGATCAGAACATTTATGCCTGCGGTGAAGTATACGCATATTCAATCACCATAATGAGGTAGATTTGATTGATAAAATATGCATTTACTTCAAATAATATTTGAATATTCATGGGCACTACAAGAGAAGAGAAAATTTTTATAATTTGTGTGTACGGGCGCATACAACATATTACAAACATTACAAATGTACTATGTCTACTGTGCATGATTTTTTTATTTTTACTTGAATGCGTGCTTAGGAAAGCATCAATTAACTAGAAAATATAAATATCTATTTAAAATTACGATGACCTATGTTTCCATTCGCTGCTACTATTGTATAGAGTGGCAGAAAATGAAGGAGTAGCAAATGTATATTAGTAGCAGCAGGATATAAATCGTGTTCTGCTTGGGTTACAAGCAAGCCTCTCCGAAGAGTTGTACCGGGTACTTAAGGATATTCTGTTATTTAATGCGTCACAGAAACAAAAACCGGGAGTTTGTCGTTGATAGATCGACTAATTATTGGTTTCAATGTGAATCGTCGTCCCAGTTGGTTTTATTTGGTGACTTTGGTGTTTGGAGGGTTATGCTAGTTTCAATGAGTCTCTAAAACGAAACAAACGGAAACAGAGAGAGAAAATCGGCGGCCATTGAAATGGAGGCAGATAGGACGATGCTCCAGTGATGGGATGAGAGGATAAGGGGTGGGGATACGAGCCGGAATTTGGGAACTGAGAAGAGGAAAGGAAGGGGCTCTCTTGATTAGGACCCAATGTCATTGAAATTCGGAATCACAATTGGATTAAAATGCTAAAGGGAAACCGAACTTCGAAAGAGAAGAGAAAGAATGATTGTAGTGTGTGTGCTCAATGAAGAGTAGGGAGCGTAACATTGGCAATTGGTTTCAGGTTTTCTTGTGGAGCTTCATTTCACTGCTTGACTCCTTGTTGCTTCAAATCGAAAATCAATCGGAACGGCATCATATGAATAGTCACTCGCTAATACAAACTTTGACATATACCACATTATGAATATAAATATGGCACTTTTGAATACCTCGACATTTGTCTTTCAATAGAACCAAAAAAGAATATATAATAAGACCTTATTTTTATTTTTCAAAGCATGATTATGACACAGGAAACAAATGAACGCTGAAAAACGTATGTTTCCTGTAGAAATGAATCTTCCAAAAACACAGCTTCAACGTAAGTTTATTTCATTTAGTATAAACTTTGCATGGCTCTTATTATGTCCTCTCTTTCGATTAATCAGCATTATTGCCACCGATATTAAATACTCTCAGTAGCACTAGAAAGAAAACATCAAGTAAACCTAGAAGAAATCAGTGGTTCATGACAACCCGTGACTAATCGTGAAATGTTTTCATTTCCCTTCTTCCGCAAAAATATCAAGTCAAATTCGGAGGGAAAAAATAAACTTCTTTACAGAAAAGAGATTCAGCAATAAGACCAAAAGATAAAATTGCTAACACGCTGCTGAAATATCTCCAACATTTTTTTATTAAATAAATTATAATAAATCCATTTTCTGATAATTTCCTAAGTGGATTCCTTTTGAGCACCCTGTGGCACAGAGAAAGACAAAATCCCATCTTAGTACAATGGACCCGCCTTTAATAATTACCAAAACGTGATGCTCTTTTCAAATTTCTCCTCTGAGAACCTCATACATTAAAAGGCAATTTAAAGACAAGTGAGTCTTAAAAATTAAACAACGATTACGCCCTGGCAAATAATGCCGAATCACAAAATCGTCGCATAAAAAGCAATATCCATCTATCATCAAAAGGGTGTACGTGTTCGCAAAAGGAAACAGGCATCTTCCGGTGGCAAAAAAACACGACATCGCCAAACGGACGTGTTTTCCACGGAAAGATTAAAAGAAATAAGTAAACGACTTTCCAGGAGGAAACATATCATTCTGGTGACGGAGCCGGAATAAGAAACAACAGATCGCCGGAGAGAGGAAGGGGGTGGAATCGGAGGCCATGAGACGATGACGGGAGCAGCCCCACGAGGCGGGGGAGGGAGGGAGGGACGGGCGTCGGGGCACGTGCCTCCTAAGAATATGGTCGCGCATCTTTGAGAGTCGACTTCCAAGGTCACCTGCGAATCCCAGGGCAACAAGAATCGCGTCCCCCAAGCAAGTCAGGCAGACGCGATCTATGGGGGGGGGGGTGAGAGGGGAGTAGGAAGGGAATGAAGGAAAGCAGAGGAACTGATGTCCGTCCGGGCTCATGCCATCTCCAAGACGACACACTACCCCCCGCCTCCTGCCCGCTAATCGGCATCCGAGGGACGACCCCCCACGACAGGGGATCCCGAGTCACCTGACGGGAGCCGCCAATACAAAAGTAGGGGGGCGAACCGAGAAAGTGACAGCCCACCCTCTCCCTCCCCAAATGACTCCTGCTGGCCTCCGAGAACCCAAAAAGATGGCCATCGTCCTCTTTCCCCCAGGGCAACGGAAGCATAAAAAGATTAAATAAAAATTTTTTGCTATTGAATAAGAAATCGGATTGCACACACGCGACCCTTACGAGTGTTGCATACTAATGGATGAAACAAATATTAATACTCTCTCCTCTAGTGAAAATAATATAGGAGATGAGAAAATATCTAATTTTTCCTTTCTTTCCCTGAGTCAAATCCTTCCACGCATGGTTTTTTAAGTCATGTAGATTTTTTCCTGCAATGAGTTATTATAAAAATCACCGGCAGCGTACTTCCTGCGAGAGATTATGTGGGGTTCACGTCCACCAACTCTTACATCCATTACAGCTCATCGATTTTCTCTTTTCAGAGGTATCTCGATCCCTACTTGAGGTGCTTTGTGGAGGGCACTTTGAGTGAGTACGCCGTCCGTCGGATGGGACGTTAAACTGCGGACCCCTTGGCGCCTTTCGTAAAGAGTAGGCTAATGCCGACGCCGGGTTTCTCTCCACCCTTCATCCTTTCCTGTCCATCTCCTATGGCGCAAATGACCTTAGCTGTCGGTCGCCTCCCCTCAAAACTACTACTACTCGATTTTCTCTATATCTTTCATAAAAGGGAAATGTAAGCTAAATAACATTTGTAAGGCAAAGGGAAATTACCTAGCACTTTAAGTTTTAAGAAATTCATATGCTCCAGGAGTTCCCGTGGAATTCATTTACTGTTCATGTGTCCGGTGAAATAAGTTCAAGGGAGTCTAAAAATTCCTATGCAATTACATGTACTTATAAACCCGAATGGCGTAAGAAAATTTTTTATACCACCGAACGATAAATACTTGAAATATTTTCAAACAAAAAATCCATATTTTCAAGATTGAAAATTTACTTCTTTCCTTTGTATGATTCAAGCATTTAAATGACCGCAAATTTTGTTGAGGGACATTTACCAAAATATAAACGAGATGTGACTCCAACAGAGACAGTGGGAGGTTTAGAGCATTAGCGATTGCAATAAAATATCTAGTTTGGAGTATAGCTCAAAGGTTTACAACAATATCTTAAATCTAACTGGTGCTAATTGGACAAGATACTGTTGAATTATCAAAATGAGATTATTCGATAGATGTGATAGATTTGAAATACCAAATAAGAGTAGCAATATTTTTTACCAAAAATCGAATCTTTTAAGAATCAAAAAATCAATAAAGTCACCTGCACATGAAATATACACTCAATCACGCTCGATACAAATGAGCACAATAAATGTTTGAATTATCAGAGAAATATTGATCGAAAAAAAAGTTGTAAAAAATCATGTACCTGAACGAGATTCGGTAGATTTGTACTACAGTAGAGTCTCCAACATTTCATTACTCACTCTCAGGAACGAAGAAAGTATGAAATGATATTTGAGGTTTAGATGTGATACACGTTCAATATAACGGTGTAATATTCATAATTGCTTCACATTTTTGGAGAAAACGACATCATTTGTCGGAGCGTTTAGACCAAAATAAACGTGTGGTCATAAGAACGATCATAATAAATGATAATCATTTTATCCATATTCTTTCTAGTTTTTATTATTTATGACAATACAGCTCTCTTTGTTCCCCAAATAAATTATCAAATATACTTCTTAAACATTTAAAAGCATAAAAAAGGGTTTTTATAATAATGAAGCTACCGACAAAATTGGTACTGAAAACTCTATGAGACGAATAATTTGTGATCCAAAAAGTTTTTCCATATAGTATGAAAAACCGCGCTAAAAATATAAACAGCCCACATCTTCAGAAAAACAGGCTGAAATTTTGTAAATTAACTCTAGCGCAGTTATATGAACGAGAGATGAAGGAATTTGTCATTTCTAATTAGTATAGATAACTTATAAATGCGGTATGGAAAATGAAGTTTAATACAAGTACATTGGTCACTGGAATACTTGCATATGAATTACAAAAAAAAACAATTGAAGAAGATGTAAAAAATAACGTCATACCCGAAATATATAATTTAAGATATAAATTAATTTTAAGTAATTATTTGAGTCAACTAATAAAAAGAAAAGGGCAGACAGATAACACATTAAAATTTTGTTTAAAGATGGAAATATTTACCTATGTTATTCGACTTAATAATCGAAGTTCATGATTTTGCTTATTCGCACGGTTTTCAATTTGCATATTGGTAAGTTTTTATTAATACAATGACTTCCATAACAAGAACAATGTACTCAAGTAAATGAAATTTTTATTAATAATGGGATATGTAATAAGAAAGCTGATTTTTTACGAGGGTTTAAAATTTAAACAAAATAGTTGGCAATCTGGAAAAGTATTTGTAGGAATAAAATTAACATAAACTAATAGTTGATGGACATATATAAGGAATTCAAACCGGATCGTAATGGATTTCGTTAATATTTTCTTGCACTTACTCTTTATTAGTCGGCATACTATTTTTATTTGGCTGGAATTTTATCTTAATGCAAAACTTATTAATTAATTAATTACAAAGATGTTCCTCTTATGGGACTAGGTTAATCTTTCAAAAATGAGCAATCTAGTCAAAAGCGGAAAAAGCCATACTGGCCAGAGACTCTAGTGGTGGTGCATTTAGCTAGCCTACCTCTACGTCTACTACTACTACTACTGACAATAATTTCAGTTAGATGCTTTCAAGAACCAATATTTCATCGGCTACGTATTTCATGTAAAGGTTTGTGCCAACCCTGTGACGAAGTAACGAAAGCAAATGCTTTCAAAATTCCACCAGCTTTATGACAATGGTAGAAGAAGGATATCAATAAAAGGTTTACTCAAAAATTTCTGGAAACTTTCATGTCTTTCAAAAGGTGAAACAATATGGGAGGAAGCGAGGGAGAGAATTTCGCAAAAAGCTCCCTCGCAAAAACACATAAAATACGAGATAATCCTCGACTGCTAATTGCTCATGACGTGGCCTTCTATCCCGGGTGGGATAGAGGGGAAACCTCTGCACCGTAAATTTCCCTCCGGTGCGAGAGAGAGAGAGGAGAGCTTGGGCAGGCGGGAAAAAGGCAGGGAATGGACGGGAGAGGAGCGAGGGAGAGGGAGGCGAGGGACTGCAACATAAGACTAACGAATGGCCGCTGAAATCCTCTTTGCTGTAACGACCTCGACGTCGATATTTACCTTCTGCGTCAACGCCTGCTAGGGGAAAGGTATGTTATCTCCATCGACGAAATAGAAAAAAGAAAATTCGACGGAGATAAAAGGACAAACGAACGTGAAAACTGGAAACAATTTCAGGTTTTCTTTTCGTGGTAGCTTTCTCTTTTATTGTCTTTCAGCCCAGTACAATAGGAACTACTCTTTAGATGGAAAGAAAATAAGCTACGCATCATTAATGTGAATAATACTTTATTAATAATGCTTTAAAGAGGTAGCGGTTCAATTTTTACGAATGGTTATTTATATGAAAATCAAAGAAACACACAATACGTCTTCCTTCTCTACAAAGACACACTAAAAACCATCATTATAACTATAACGTACACTGATTACTTCTTCGAACATAAAAAAGCAAAATGAAACTATAAGGGCATGACAAATATTATATAATAAGTGTAATGCGAAAGAATAGAATAATGAAAGAATAAGCTATGGGGAATGATTTCAAAAAATTAACCCCGTTAATGGTCTTAATGTGAAAAGTTTTGTAGCTAGCAAGTCCATTACAAAGGAAAATATATGTGTAAAACATGAATAAAAATAAAACACAAGATCTCTCTTCAAACACTTTCACATTTTATACATATATATTATAAATACAAATTTCAAAATAAATTCCTAAAAGTTATATCTGAGATTAATCAGTATAGCAAATGTGAAGGAATAAAAATGCGCTAACGCTTGTATGACTGTATGGTCCATTTTACTTCACAACAATCATATTTGCTCTCATGTGTGCATATGAAGTCACACAAACGTTTGGGCAAACATATTCAGCATGGCAGAGGGAACACTTTAGTAGCGATAATCTCAGTACTTCAAAAGCATTTACAAAGCCCGATGGTTAAGGCAAATTGCTGGTTTGTTAACACAACGCTTTAGCATTTCCAAACGCATAGGAGAGGCATTGCCTATTGCAGTTAATTTTAGAAAAATATTTTCCCCTGTCGTTGATCATCGAACAAAAAATTTGAATAATGTTCCTGAGATAATTATGATTCATGCACATAAAAAACAAACAAATTACATTTCTAATACCAAGAGATTCAAAGCTGCGACCAAAATTTCAAAATTTCTGTTCCAGAGCTCCATAGAAAATAAAGCAGGAATAGACAATCGTAGTTAAACTGAGTAAGCCACTCCTACCGTTCCGATTTTCTTGGAAACTCAACTAATCACTTTTCATAAAGATGCAATTTCCATGAATTTGAAGGCATATTTCACATGGAAAACCTTCAGTCGCGGTCTCCTTGCTGGACATGGTGATACGATCCCTATTGTCACAGTTGGACGAAAATGACCATTAGCCCCAAGCCCTTCCGTCATAAGTCCTTTGCTAACTTTAAGATGAAAAAGAAAGAGGGAGGAATTGCACCCACCAGGGTTCGTTGGGAGAGAAAAGAGCACGCGAAGGGATGCCTATTGTACGTAAGTTTCCAGGTTGTACTGAGTCCGTATCTCTCTCTCTTCATTTTCTCTGGCTTGGCATTTGCAGGAACTGCCCAAGTTATACAACGGGAAAGTTTAAATAGAAGTTTTGGGTGATTAGGTCTGCTCGTTATAGCGATAGACGTGAAAGACGCGACAGTGCAGCTCCTTGGAGGAAATGATCTAGGTCAGACACTGACCGTAAGACCGAGGAAACTGTCGCCTGAAAAAATACATCTCCAGAGTAGTTGAAGGGAATGGCGAGCGCGAGAAATTTTAGGGACTTTTTATTTAACTGCATCCGGAAATTCTTGAATCCTTACAAAGAAATACCACGAAGCATTTCATTTCCAGCAAAAAATTAGAAAAAAAGGTGTTTCGTGAAAACTTGTCACTTACAAAGTTGGGAAAATGTGCAAAATGTTTTTTACCTAAAGGTAAGCTTCAAGATTCATGATTTTTTCCCAGGGAAAGTATACGGGCGAAATTTTACTTCCGAAATAGGAGTAGGATTAACACTGCATTCACTTTAGTTTCACCTATTTTCATAATTTAAAACTCACAAATATCAAGCGAAAACCAAAAAGTGCTGTACAGGGTGGGTCTTACCTGCCCTCCATTCCGTTGGCACAGTTTTTTCAAGCATGTTAAGATATTGGTTTTCCCACATTTTAGGAAATATTTCGGCTTCTAATTAAGCCAAATAATAAACATTGGTGTTCAATTTGTGTCGCATTAGCGATTTTTGATTCAGAGTAGAGAGTATGCATCAGATATTAACAATACATAGATACCAATCACGCAAATAATTATGCATTTATTTACCTTGATACTATCAAGTTCACTGTCTTGAATTATTACTAAAATGCATATTTAAAATATTAACTATTTAAGCACCTGGACAGTTGGATGCTTGATTATATGCTCGTATGCTTTAATATTATTACACATGATTCTTTATCTAAAACCTTTTACCTGTAGGGCCCACGAGTGCAACTGTTAGCCTTCTGATTTTATCTATCAGTTCTACTGGAAGTTCGTAACAACAGGATGGCGCGTTGGGTTGTCAAAAAAAAGTGAAACCGTCCGTTTTAAGGTCATAAAAAATGATTATCACCGCGCATATCCTCCCATGGCGAACAAATCCTCATCACATATTTCTTCCCACCTATCAACAGGCTCCAAATAAATGCGTATTTCGAAAAACATAAATTTTAACTTCGGGTAGCCGTTTACAATGCATTCCCTTGCCACGCGTAAATCAATATACTTTCCTCCTCTCGACAGCTACTGCCTACGCCCTTCCAAATACGCAAAACAGACGGAGTTTCCCTCTCTCCGTCCGTCCCCTCTTCTCAATCTCCACGTTTCATTCTTGCACTCACCCCCACCTCCTCTCCTCGCGACCCCGCCAACTCCGCGGGCCACGCGCGGGAAAATTATTTCACTCTCTCCATTGCACATGGATTCTCTGCTCTAAACTTGTCCCGTGAAAGAATTGGAGGAAGAACCTATATCCATCATCTAAATGACCACTTAACTTGGTTTTACCTTCACTGTCATTAAATTTATGTCAACAATGCAATAGGTACAAATGAAGGAAGACTAACTTTTCAGATTCCACTAAAATTTTTATTATTCGCGAAAATGGTTTTGTCGCAAGGTGACATCAGTTTTTCTTCATTTACGCCAAGAATGGAAGACTTCCATCCAGTAACCCCTGAGATAGAGTTTTAGAGCAATGTATTTCTAATGCAACATTCCTTTCATTATTCTTGTATAAATTTAAAAGTATCCCTTCCTTACCTCTTCTAAAATATTTTATGACCATAAGTTAGTTCGACGATAAATAAATTGGTTTCCATAATACGGTCTACCTTAGTCCATGTGCCTCTCCAGTGCTGAAAATGAACTAAGCTAAAACAGCCTGTCAAACGAGAATCGCAATAATCTGTTTTCCGCCTAATAAAAAAAACAGCATTTGTTATATCTGTCTCAATGTTTAGCTTTTTTCTATAATTCACGATGTAATGTACATTTTAAATTAACTTGTGTTACCCACATCAAGGGGTGTATATGGTAAAGCAAGTTTACAAACTGTTTTAATAAAGACGATCCGCGCTTTTACTTTCTCCCTTTCCCGCTACTTAACTATTCTAATCAGCGACTAGTCCTTTATTATGTCATTCACTGGCAAAGTACGGACTAAAACTGATACTAACCCGACTAATCCTGTTAGGCGTTAAACAGAAGCATGAGAGATTTCCACTTCCCGTAGTATGAACGAAACCGTTCTTTCTTCCAGAAGTGCTCTCTAAAAAATTATGGAAACCTTAACTTATTTTAATTAACCACTTGCCTTAACCCGGAGATTTGATTATCTTTCCTTTGATTTTCATCTCTCCCCACTGCATCTCAACTTAGCTTGGCCATTTCTCTCTGAGCCCCGTCTTGGACCTTCGCCCAATTCCCTCTAACATTTCATTACATCATGCTCTCTAACGTTAAATATCTCTTCTCTCCACATCACCCAATACACCAAGACGCCGCCCGTACACCCACACCCTACTCCCCTCTACATCGCCACAAGACACGCAATTCCCTCCATGACCGTTTATCCTTCCCTCTTCTAATTCAGTTGCGAAAACTCAACAGAATAAAATACGTACACCATCACGCCACCTATACACGCTGCCGACATCCCTCCTCGGTTCCAGAAGCTCCCACGATGTTTTTCAAAGGGCAATGAAAAAACATCCCCCAGACTCCCTTGCACGCCACCCACTCCCCACTCCGACTCCTCTCCTCCGCTTCTCCTTCGCTCCCCCGTGCACATTTCTTTTGTCTCCGACTCCGGCGGCATTCGGAAACACCTTGGCTCACCACTCCACTTCCCTCGTCGCAATCGCGGGCACGCATTTCCCTCCCTTTTTTAAATCGCATGCAAGCGACCGTGATGAATTGCCACCGCGCCGCGCAGGATTATGGAAACGAAATTAAATGTTCTCGCGGTTCCAGCAAGGCGAGTTGCATTGTTTTATTCCTAGAAGCAGAGCGAGGATTTATTTGAAACGGAGAGGAGGATGCTAGGGATTGGGGGAGGAGAGAACATGACAGCCAAGCGGAGGCGCTCGGGTAAAATGAATGTGGAAAGAGATACTGGGGATACTTTGCGTGGCGAGAAAATGCGGATGAAGAAAATAAGGGGAACCGCTTATGGACAGGAGAATTTGCGTCCATTCATGACCTGACTGAATCCCTATTTTTACCCTCATAATGTGTCGACGGCGCGAATTACTGCAGATGTAATTAAGGATAAGCTAAAATTGCTACAATGAAATTCAAAATTCCATGAAATAAACGTACTAGAGTGCGAGAAGCAAACATCGAAATGGAAACATGATTGAAGTTATGATTAATCAACTACTTGATGATAAAATAAGTCCTTTAATGAGCAAATGAACCTACCATGGGATAAATAAATACTCTTGGTGATTCCAACGCGAGGTTGTTTACTATCGTATCGATAATCTTATTCCCGGTTGTTTTGATCCACATAATGTGCATATCAAACAAAAGAACAACTTTATGCCGCATCATTTTTAAACAGTGAAACATGCTTAGTGTCAAATAACTTTACAAAAGTAAATTTTTTATCACTATGAATGGGTTAATTGAAGGAAGACCTAAACATCGATTCTGACTAAGAACGACACCACGGGACTACCCTTTGTTTCTTGTGAGTAATGTGTCTCTCAAGTTTATCCGATGAACTTTATGATGGCGTGCGCAGAGAAGATGAATGGAGAGATAGAGAAGAGTTCTAACATTTTCCGGGGACGGGAACCCGGAACTTAGACCTGTAGTGCCACAGGCAGACCACTATTGCGCGGGTATCCCATAGGAAATCACGCGAAGTGTTGGACGGGCCGCCGGAGGGGAGCAAAGGCAACGCTGCGAGGGGAAGGAGGGTGGGTGAAATGGGATAGGGAGAGAGATACGGAGAGAAAGAGAGAGAGAGGGTGATGGGGAGCGTGGATGGTAGAAATTATCTCAAGTCCATTTATTTTTCAATTTCCCTCCCCTTCCGCAGCGTTCGCCAAACCCTCCTCCCAACCATTGCGTTCAGTGAGGGTTCAGAATTTTTTGTGGGGCGGGAAAGAATGACGACAGAAACGGTGCGGGGGTGGATGGCTGGGTCTATGCCACCGGGGAGAAAATAGGAGAGGAATTTCTCCCGTAACCCGCACTCTCACACCCTTGGTCCCCCAACAACTCCTCGTTTTCCTAAACTCCGCTGCTAGTACGCACGCACATCTCTTCCCGACCTACTCCATTATACCCTACACGTTCCAATGCACAACACTTCTTAAAATTCTACCACTCGTCGCACTCCGTGAACTTTTCAAACCCATCCATTTCCTCGGCTCTTTTCAAGTCTCAACCCTGCCCAACCCCCGCTATCCACCCTCACATTTCTATTTTATCTAAAAAGTGAGTATTTTATTTTAAAAATGAAGTCCAAGCAAAAATCCTCCTTCACCCCTACCCCGCACCTTAATTCTCTCCCTCCTCCGACCTCTTACCCTCTCCGCCATTTCATCCCTTCTACCCATCCCACGCTCCGTCCACGCCCTTTTTATTTCCTTCGCTATTTACCCTTCTCCTCGGGCCTTATTTATTTTTCCCTTTACTCTTCATTCCCCAATGCTTTCTCCGCGTCCTCCCCAAGCCGCCACCCCGACAAATCAGCACCCGCTCCCAACAACCTCCCTTCTCGTATCCCCTCTCCTCCCCCTGCTCCTTTCGGCCTCCCACCCCTCCCACAAATAGTCCCCCCTCTACCATTAGTCGCTCTGCCCCCCTCCCGAACCCTCCTTACATCTCCTCGCTCCCTAAACAACAGTCCCTCTCCCCGTTCGCGTCACGCTCCTAAATTTCTCCCTCCACCAACCCACTCCTCCTTCCACCCTCCCTCCAAATACCCTGGATTCGCCCATGCCCCTTCCCTTATACTTCCCAAGCCCCCCTCCCGCCTCTTCCTCGTTTGCAGCGCCGACTGCAGGGGTGCGCATCGGTCGGTGGACTTAGCGTGGACAGTTCTCCCTCCTCTCTCGATCCGGAGCTATTGTAGTTTTAATCCTTTTTCGAGAGGGTATTTAAATTTTTCTCTGTAACTTGTTTGGGCTCGCTCCTGTGTGTTTATCACGTTTATATTGCTTGTTTGCCTGCGTTTGCATGCTCACTGTTTTATTTAGCTAGGGGGTGAACGAATGTTCCAATGGCTCTAATTGATTCAGACGACGAAAGCATTTTGAACGCTAATGCTAATTTGTTCAATGCAGTGTAAAGTAAGTTTAATGGATGGCGCTTATAGAAGTTAGAAACAGTGATGCAAGGAACATATACTTATTAAACGGTCAATTTTTTTCAAAATGATCTTCAAGCATCAAAGGTGAGCAATTGCCTGTGTAAGACTAAAAGAGGAAGGCCGCTAATTTTCAGTTAGTAAATATTTTTACTGAGCGACGTGTGCATGAATAAAAGTGTTTTTTATATCGATTATTGGATTGGAAAAATTTAGAATATTCGCAAAATTCAAAAAACCAAAAGTTAAGAAATATCAATCATTTTAATAAGGCAAACATCATTCAAGCATTCATAATTCGAAAGTTTATTGTTTAAAGATATGTTAATAAAGGCGCGTCGTTTGGTTTTCTTCAGCATTTCTCTGTATTTTATACATAGAGTACGTGGAGATTGCTTGACACATGTCATTAATAGGGACCAAAGGCTCATGTAGCATTAAATCTACAACATTACTGACAGCTATTGAGCTCTTTTCAGTATTTTATCCTAACATTATGTTAAAATAATTATGTATACCTAATTTAACAAAGCTTTACAAAAATTTCAGTATGCGGTGGAGGTCTTTGTATGTATTGTGCGCGACGTTTCCCGATATTAGAGCCAAAGACAGCGTGACAGAAAGGTATTTTACGTTTTCGTGATCGCTTATGTGAACTATGCCGCATTTGTGTAAGGAAATCGGAGAGGCCATGAAGTAAATGAGAGTGACTTCTTAAAATAAAGCCATAGATAGAGTATTCGATCTTTCACGGTGGGGTTATAGGTTCACATGCAGGATGATTCGTTTGGGCGTGATTAAAATCTTAGCAGGGTAAATGTCTGGTTTTTAGAGCTTTTGGGAAACCTTATGATGGCCCACGGAAAGGTATTTAGGTCCCTTGCCCATAAACACCTTAATTTCTAGAAATTAGCTCTACACTTATATTTAATCTTTACTTGCATTTGCAAAATTGAGGTATTCACATCATTAAGCGAGCAATATCATGTAATCGTCTTTGCCCTATGAAACTACGAGTAATAAATGTTTTTTTCGTACGGAAACCGGATGCCCACCTATAATTTCCACCAACCGAAATAATTAAGTGAGTGTTTGATAGAGATGATATTTAAATCATCGTAATAAATTAAAACTAATGGAAAATTGAAGACGTTATCAATTAGTCTAAGGACGAGAATGGCATGCCAAGAATATAGATGATTCTAATTTAGATAATTGTAAAGAAGAGTTTTAATTTTAGCTGTTCTTTACGACTGTATAGTATATTTATGCCTTTAACTGGAGCACCCTAAAATGTAAAAGCACAAGCACTGCAGCTAGAAAGACAGCCTCAATTACAAAACACCTTCAAAAAAACATTATGAGAAAACGAAATCGAAAAAAAAATAATTTAATATAGTATTTACAAAATTTTCATATTTTTCCTGTGACTCATCGCCCTCGAGGAGTACCTTAATTCTTTCTTTTCACACTTCCATTCTATCACCGGTGAGACAACAAAAGCGAATAAACCGTCACTTATTCCCTCCCATTTCATTTTTCAAACCCTAAAGAGAAATGGAAACACACACCATAATTGTTTACCAAACTTATGAGCATGTATAGGCATTGTAAAGATAAAATAACTCCTCTGAGGCCTTCAATTGAGATTCATAAACTGTGGCGCAATTAATGTAAGTGAGGGTAAACAGACACTCAGGATAAGAGCGTAAAAGCCCACAAAACAGGTTTTATTGGTAAAAATAAAGTAGCGCATGACCTGTGATGGAAACCGAGGAATTGAGTGAGCAAAGAAATAAAAGACGAGTGGAATACGAGAAGGGAGGAAAGGGATGAAAAATAAAATAACTCCTTTCATGGAGAGAGGCAAAAGGTGAACACAAAAAAGAGGGAGAGAGAAAAAATAATACATTTCTGGGCCCTGTGGCTGCGAAATACGGGTGCAGGCAAGGAGGGGTTGAAATGAGAAAGAGAGATTGGCCCGTAAAACAACCGGGGTCTGAAAGTGACCAACCCCATTGCACTTAAGGTACCTACCGAGGGGACTGGATGAAGTAGGGGAGAGGATGGAAAAAAATATTTCTGAGACGAACGGAAGCTGGGTCGAGAGGAGAATCGAGGAGGCGGAGGAGGTGCGGGGGAGAGGCGGGGAGGACGGCGAGGAGAGGGATGGAATATGCCACACGGAGGAGTAGACAAGGCGAGGGCTGATACACAGTGGGTTGTGACAAGAGAGGAGGGAAGGGAGGGTCTGTGGGGGGAGCGAAGATAAGGAAAGGGACGGATGGATCTCCATCCTTTTTCTTCCGCAGAGAGGGAGGGATAAAAAGAGAGGCTCCGAATGCGACATGGGGAGATGAAAGAAGCAAGAATATGTGGTGCCTTCATCTTAAAAACCAAGCAGTGAAGATAGGTTTAAGGCTGTTCGTTTGGGTTCCTGATTCCATAAGCCTACAATAAATTAAATAAACGAGGATGGGGATAAAAAATATAACTTAGATAGTACTATCAGTACTTTACACGCACCTAGAATATAAGTCTACCAACTGAAGAACGTGTTCAGATTCGGGTGACGGTTTCCATACGATAAGGCTTTGTTTACATCGCCACAGTTTCTTTGCCAATCAAGTTTTTCTACCAATTACTAAGCTTATTTTTTTTCTCTACCATTGCTTATTTTATCGCCCATCGGGTTTAGCGAATTTTCCTGGAATTACATGTTTAAAATATTTCAATTATCTCATTTAAAATTACTGGACGACTTATTACACATTACGTTATGAGCAAGGAAAATAAAAATTGTAAATATTATAATATTGATGCTAATTTATTTGCAATAAAAATTTAATTTTATCAATAACTATACATGGAGATCCAAGTTTCAGGAAAAATCATTTCTAATGTCAATAATGTGGGATTAAGTTTCGAAAATAAAACGCGGAATATGATGCTAAAAAAAATAAAATTCAAATAAGCGGAGAAAAGCTGAGGATTAACATGGGAGTTGAGGAAAGAATATGTGGAATTCGTAGAAAAATCGTCAGAGAATGGCATAGGCCCGCTTCAAGCCGTGAAGTTGTTGTGCGAAAGGGAGAAAAGAAAAGGAGGGCAATGGAATAGGAGGAGGAGCGAGGGTAAAACTGGAATGTAAGAAAGGGAGGAGAGTTACCGAGTAAGACCTATAGAGGAACATGATTATGAAAAAGGAATTTAGAGGTCAAAGTAAAGAGCAGGAGAAAGAGCGTTTAGGTGGTCAAAGTAGTCGTGGAACGGGGTGCAGGAGGATACGGAGGTGGAAGTGGGAGAAAACAGATGAAGAGGGAAACGCGGAATAAGGGAAGTGGGTGGGCGGTAGAGAGGTTGGTGGTAGTGGGGAAGAGAGGTGGAGCGTACGCGGGAATAGGGGAGGTGAGTTGGGTGGCAGTGTGGAGTGGGAGAGCGTTACAGAGAATTGATTGGAGCCGTGGGAGGAAAAGTGGAGGTAGTGAAGGCGGAAGAGGAAAGAAAGAAACTTCAGTAGGGCAGGGGGAGTTTTAATTTATTCATGCGTTTGCTCCTTTGTCTGAGGACGGGGGTTGCACACGTATCTTGCTGACAGATGCTTACCTTGCCCGTTCATTTTTTTAGTTTTCCCTTCCACCCTCACCTGACCCTTTCGTACGCGAGAATTCATTCGCCGGCATTTCCCCCCACCACCTTTTCACTCTCCGAGTGGAAAGGCATTATTATTTCTTTTTCTGGCTCTCCAGAAAGCCCTTTTCTTTTTTGGCGGGAGTAATGAGTACGGCCGCTTTCATCCGGTTTAGGCAGCGGGTGACTTGCCTTTTGTTTTAACGAACTGCGGCGGACGAATTAAATTGAAACACGGATTTCAGTGATGAGCGGCAGTTGAAATGTCGATCTGAGCTTTTCTACAGGCAATAAGTTGACCCTGCGTATTTTTCGGCGAATTCTTTGAACGCGGCCCGTCGCAATTCCCCATGTCTAAATTGACAGTGAATGGCGGCGTCGACATCACAAAGGCCTATTGTTCCTTTTTTGTTTCCATGTGGGAAATTCTGTCATGCGCAAGTAAACTGTTGATTTCTCCGAAGACTGATTGTAAACATGACTATAAAATGAGCCACAATCGTAAGAGAATAGGCACCGCTTTTCATGAACACGCTGTTTTGAGGACTATAGAAAACTATTTAGATACGGAGACGTTTTTTTGAATAACTTCGCAATTGGTCCCTCAGCTTGGCAACCTAGAAAAAATAACACAATTTTTGATCCCTGAAAACTGAGCTAAAATCCATTTGATGCCTCTGGACACTTTGTGGGACCAAAGATGGATGTCTTTCCTGTTTATTATAAGTGGAACCACGGACGATACAGGATAAAAATGACTCATGGAGATTGAATTTGTATCACACGACGAATAGATTAGTTACAGCTGAACTCCGCGGGCACATACAGGTAGAATAAGCACAGCCTCAAACCCGAGAGTGAGGTTGGCTTTTATGCATATGGTTTTCATGTAATGATATTTTCTTTACATCACCACAGTTTTTCAGATTTGACTTATGAGGATAGATTAGTTTCAAGAACTGAAATAGGATGGAATTAAACTCAATTCTCATTCAATCTCATGTCATATGCAGATAACAGTGATTCGTAAACTAGTGATTCTCACAGGAAAGTCAACCGTAGCCATGTCAATCCTAGTAAGAATATAAAAGTATTAAGTATTAGAATTACTTTAAATATCATGAAAACGATAAAAAATACGTCATTATTGAGAGTTTTGGATTAACATGTATCCCGATCACAGCTGAAGATCAATTATTATATTTATTATAAATTAATTATTATAACTTTGCCACCTTAGGTCTGCCTCCCTTTACCTCAGAAAATTCCCGTTTTACCTTGGCACTCAGCGAATTCGATTTTATTTCTACAATATTGAATATTCAGGAAAACTTAATTTCCTTTTCGTAAAGGCCCAAGTTCGAATCCAAGAGACGCTTTAACATTTCCATTAGTTTATAAGCATATTTAATTTTCCAGAGCACAAGGATAATTTCTTTCATTTATTGAATTTCTTAGATAATATCCGATTTACCTAGTTTCTTTACTTTATTCAACGGTTCTACTCTATCGCAGTACATACGTGACAAGTTCAATCATGTCAAAAGAATATACAGTTATCATTAAAAATACAGGATATTTCTTGCTCACTTCGTTTCATTTGTCACCGACGGTTCAATGACTACTAAAATTAAGCTGCAAATGTCAACAAAATATCGTAATTCACTTCCTTCTCTCTTTTTTTCTAGCTCTATGATATTTCCTCGTCTTCTTAAACGGAAATAGTAATTCATTCCCTAATAGGAAAATTAAATCAATTTTCATTCTAATTTTAATTGGTTCTTATTCTATTCAGCTTCTGGCGTATTTTATTAGGGGTTGAAAACGTTCAATTGTGTCTATGCCTGGGCCCACTCGAGTGGTTATGTGGAGATGGGAGGTCAGTTGACTCTCCACTTATTCCCATAGCCAATACGGGAAGGTACCTTCTATTGGATCTCAACAACAATAGCCATCCCTGCTACTAAACCTGCCTTCATTCCGGTACTTAAATGCCTCGAAGAACGATAGTTTGACGGGAATATTCTACCCTTCTCAATCGTAGCGTTTTGAAAGGTTTTCACTGCTACAATCGATATGCTAATACAGGTTATAGCACGTTTTATAGCGTTTCATACTGATATATTTTATAAGCAAATAATGATTGGCAAGAGAATTCGTATTTTGATCTCCAGCCGTATAATAAAAAAGAATTGCACGTTAAAATTCATGAGCTTTTTCTTCGCTATAAGTATCACCTCTGTGTATTTAAAACCACAACCCTCCATTAACGATAATGAGATTTTATTAAGCGGTTAAAAAAATTGCTTGGCATTGAAAATTATGATAATGGGGAATTAAATCAAGAGTTAATGACTTTAAACATGCATCAGAGGGTGAGTTACGGAAAAAATAATGAAAAATACAGAATACGTAATTATACACCCAGCCTATTCGGTGAAAGTACGCTAGGAACCGTTATTTTTCCACTAGAAGCAATAAACACCCTAACCAGACCCTATATTGTATATTCACAACATGCAACTTCAAACTGAACCACTTTTATATGGCAAAGGGAAATATTTTTTTTCATTAAGTTCATTCCATGTCCTAACACCATAGAAATAAAACAATTTTAGGTAAAATAGAAAATCTTTACTGGAAAAGGTATGTGCACAATAACTAAAATAGAACAAAGAAATTGATGTTAGATATGACAATTAATGAAAATTCCAATATGTTTCAAAAGATTAAAAGAGGTGAACTTAGAATACAGAGGAGGAGAGAAAACTAAACTGGTGTCAACTCCAAAAGTATTTTTCTCTCCATTTCACTGGTCCGGAGATGACGTGAACAGTCACGTTGGCCTAGCGGGGCATTTCAGATCTGAAACGAAGAATTTTTTTTCAACAAAAACTAAGTCATAACTTTATGAAAAGGGGTCAAGTGGAACCGCTGAGAAGATTGGAAACAGACTGTGCAAGGATTCCATTAGAGCATGGTACGGAAGAGAAGGGCCCGAAGTGTTCGGAAACGGTACGTCTCGGAATGAACGGCTGAGTGCCACTCAAGAGGCGGAGAAAGAGTGAGCATCTAACGATTGGCGTTTTCTCCCTCGACGTCTCTACTCTACGTAAATGCAAAATCGTGCACAGTGGAGCAGTTCTAATTAGCTATGAATGAAGAGAGAGGGAACTGATGAAGGTCGAAGAGCGATAAATGTTTGGTAAGAGAAGTGCTGAGGAGAAAAAACGGGATAGGATTTGGCAAAACCACGAACTTGGACGAATAACAAGTATAATAGAAAATACATTAGAAAATAAATTTAAAATAACCAAAAAATGGTTACTCCGGACACTGAGAGAATAGGATTTAGTAATGCTGGATATCGATCTCGAACCAATTAAGATATAGTGAGAAGAGCAAGAAAGGGAAGAGAAGCCTACCTCCAGCTGTCAGGCCACGTTCACTATAAATACCAGGAGGTCACGTTGCACGAAACCCTCTTAAAACATTCAGACTTAGACCGGGGGCATCCAGCATGAATGTTATGGCTGGGAATACCCTTCGCCGTCCAATCCCCTCGTGCCATTTAGAATGAAATAGGCAAGAGCAGGAGGGAATTTTTATCTAGGGAAGCAATACATACTATATTAAAATGGGGAAAAGGCAGAAGATATAAGAGCCTATTTCAGATTTGTTAAAAGGGGTAGCAAGTGAACGCCTGATAACTCTCTTGAGCGAAAAGTAAAAAAAAACCATAAACAAACTCTGAACAAATAGAATTATCTACGTTTTACAACGTAATCAATACATTTCTAAATAAATACTCTATTAAACTTAAATACAAAACTTTTGGCACATATTTCCAGGTATTGAATCGGCTCTATACACTTGGAGAGAAATAACACTGGAAAGAATTTCAGAGTTTAAGAGGACGCCTCGGTAGCTTAAGTGGCTAAAGCACTTGACCGGATATTGAGGGATCTTGGTTCGAATCCCAGTCAAGGCGAATGAATTTTACACTCTAAAATTGTTGCATTGGAAGGAACACTGGAAAGAGTAGATACTAAAACAGGTAAAAAAGATCTTGAGATAGGTTTTCATGATGCAAAACTACGATCTAATACGACCTGTACCAATATACAAGCGGAAACAGCACTCAAAGTAAAAAAATTAGTTTTTAGTAGTAATACATTGCCCATTCAAAGGAAGAAGCGTCAATCACAAGTCTGAGGGGAAGAGAATAGAAAAAAAGAGAAGCTTCTACAAAAAACGATGCCTTTTATGACTAGCAAAAACGGATAATCCCAAAACTTAAAATGATATCAAAGAGGATTGGAAGGGGAGAAACCAAGTGGGAGCACAAGAACAGAGGCTACGGCCGAATTACAACTTTAGGTGGAGGGGAAAATTAAGTGGACGGAGAAGGAGAAGATGTGAAACGTAAAGATCAGGAATATGAACGAGGAGTAGAGAGAAATAAACGGAGATAAAAGATGCTGATGAAATATAAATTGAAACGCGGGAGCAGGAATGAACAAATCGAAGCAGTGGAAGTGTGAACGAAGGAATAAATAAATAGAAAAAGGAGGAAATGAACAAGAAAACTGCACAAGGGAAGAAGGATAAAAATGGAGTAGAAGACTCCTGAGGTAGCGTAGCGACATTCCCCGCGCAATGGCCGCCATGCTCTCATGCCAGCAGAGGCATGGGATACCATCAATTTTTAACGCACCTTTCCCTACCGTACGCACTGCCACCCTCCCTCCCTCCCGTCTACTCCTCCCCCCCTACGCCACCTCTCACTCTTCTTGGATATTTCATGCCCTCCGTGGTCCTCTGGCCGTGCCCTTCCTACACTCACTCCACGGTTCCCCACCTTTCTCCCCCTCGAACTCCTCCTCCCCTCTGGAGTCCCACATCCTCCCTCTAGGCCTTCCGGATACAAACTGCCACTCTCCCGGATTCAGTTCCAGTCGTATAAATATTCTCCTCGAAACCCTCCACTCTCTATCTCCCTCTCTCTTTCACTCTCCCTCAACCTCCCTTCTCTCTTCCCCCACCTCCCTCCACTGCCTCTACACTCCTCCACCACTCCCCATTTCCCTCAAAACCCTTGCGCGAAGTATTCCCGAGTAGCATACTTCACTCGCACTCTATTTTCATTTCACATCCCTCCCGCTCTCTCTCTCTCTCGCCTCACCGTCCCACCCCTTCCCCCCTCATCTCTTCCTATCCATATCTATTTCCCTTCCCCTTTACCCAATTCCCCATTCAAGCCTCCCCGTGCAGAGCGAGAATTTTTCACTCTCCATCCCCCGTCCCCTCTCCCACCTTCCCACCCATCCTCTCGCCTCCTTTTCTCGAAGAGCGAAAATCCACCACTTCATCCGCCTCGTCCTCCATCTCTCAAATATTCGATATACACGCATAAGCGTGCATATTTTTGTCCGACGAAACTCACCTTCAGTCAATTTCCCTCGCATCTCTCCATCCCTTCTTCCGCCTTCTTCCCTCGCCTCCCGACTCCAAATTCCGTTCCGTTTTCCATTTTTCTCCTAACACACCCCTTTCTGCCTCAGCAAATTCTCACTCATCCTCCGCCCCTTCATTCCTCTCTCATCCTCCTCTCATTAAAATCTCCCTATCCACAAATTACCGCTTTCCTTGGCCTCCTGGCGTCTCGAGGTGCCACCCATATGTCCCTCCTCGCGACGCTTACCTACGCCCTCCTCGCGGCCCCTTCCACCTCCCTCCGACCCCGTCACCTTCCACTCTTGCATCTTCTGCAGTCCTCCCCTCCAACTTCTTGTTTCCAGGCTCCCCTCCCCGCACTGCATCTGCGACGTGATTGACTTCCAATCGCCTCCTCTCCTCAGCTTTTATCTTTTTCCGACTTTGCATTCAGCCGCTATATGGCGTCACGGCCAAACCCCTTTGCATCCAATCCAATATCCATTACAACACGTCCTTCCTCCCTTCGCCCCTTTTCTCTTCCTCTCGCCGCTTTCCCTCTCTGATCTCTTCCCCTCTCTCGTCGTGCCTTTGTGCCAGATGATTAATGTAGGGAGTAATACCCACTCGACAGGTATTTCTGCCATTTCCCCTCCGGAAAGTGACGTCATGGGGTCCGTGACGAGCGACGGAGGTTTATATTTCTAGTTCGTCAAATTTCCGATGGCGTCGCCCTCGTAAATTAAACCCATCCAAAGCTCAGGAAATACATCCAACGGCGATATATTCGCAAAAGTTTTATTGCTAATTTTTATGGTATTCCTTGACGTCTACAAAGAACCTTCTCCACTGACTCTTTCGTGAGAATATGATAGCTATTTTATTAGCTTATTAGGCGAACTACGTGCGACCGGTCATTTATTGACATTCAAAATAAGGAATTTTTTATCGTGTAGACAACTGTGGAAACTCTAGATTAATGGATCTGAGAACCCATGGAACGATGAATATTACAAGGACGGTCTCACAAATAGAGGAAAAAAGTGGAATACTTGAAGAGCATTCTGTTTCAGATGAAGCAAAAAAGAGACTTTATAATAAAACTGACCAGTAAAGGAATTTAACTCTAGGTAATTTTAAATAAGTTCGAAGGTGGACTGGGCAAATTACGTTTTCCAAAGGAAACTGGAATTCATCACAAGGAAAGAATAATGATACACGCTTTATGTGCTAACGGTAGTGATGAAATGACGAACATGGAAAATATGTCAATACGAAGAGAGGCTAAGGACAATTATTGTTTTCATTCCTTTTTAAAATTCACATTTCGAAGGCATAAATGATATATGCAAAAATCGAAGTCAATTTACCGGTGTGTAAATAAAAGAACACTGGAAATGTTTTAATTGCATTAAAGTATATAGTATACGCTAGCATGAGTAAGAAGTTTAAATCAAATTAGGTAAAATCATCAACGATAAAAATACGGAATAGCAAGCCAACAAACATATACATCTTCAAATTATATTTTTCGAAGAATACGATAGAAATGAAACATTATTATGTGGAAAACTACACAACACGATCAGGGATGCATTGCAAAAAGCACAACACATAAGAGAAAGGAAGTATGAAGTAATGAATATTGGCATAGAGCAGAATAATATTTTTTTGAGGGTTGCATAAATCCATTCGATGGATGTATTGCCGACGACAATACCTTATTTAGAGTTTTTATCCACCATCAGTGCAGTCATCGGTGGTCATAGGACAATCTTAACTAATAAGCAAATTAATGGAACTTTCAGCATGCCTCCACACAGACTGTAGATACCTGCCTATATTTATTAAAAATGACTATCCCGGGTTATCCCAACCACGACCATTACATACTTAGCATATGCAGCGATTCAGGTTACGGTGTTATTGAAACAGATTTCCAACAAATAACGTCTCTGTCAAAATCCAAGACCCGGAAAACTCGACTAAATATTATAAACTAATTTCACAGCCGATCAGTCCTCATAACTTTAAGTCTCGATGAATCCTATCTCTTCGTCATTTGGTCCTCTGATGAAATAAGGAAGTTTTCAATGCGATAAATCAAGCAATTACGGAACTACTTGGCATTCACCTCTTAAGAAAAGGAGAGAGGCTCTGGAGGAGAAGCTCTCCCCCAGGATCTACTCCCGCTCTCCGTGTTTCTTTCCCTTTCTCTCTTTCTCAGTTGCCGAGAACGCAGGGAATATGGACAGGTTATCCGACTGCCTCCATTTAATCTCGTTTTCCAAGAGCTTTCCTGCATAATTCCCATTAATTAAAGAATATCCGATATTCAAATATGGTCGTCATAAAGACGCTTTCATCCTTTGGCAGCGAAATCGGGGAGTGGAGCACTATAATGATCGCCAAACCCGGCGTGAAGCGAGCGTGAGGAGTAGGTTTGGAGAAAAGAAGACGGGGGTGAGCGTCGGGCGGGATGGAAGGACGAGATAGGGAGGGGGACGCTGGAGGGGAAAATGACAACGCCTCGTTATCACGCTCAGATAGTTCCTTCATTCGATCCGAAAAAAATCAGTTTGAGGACATCCATTGCGAGGGAAACAAGGAGTGAGGGTGGGAGGAAGGCGGGGAGGTGAGAGATCTGAGAAAAAAATATCAGAAGGAGACGAAGGAAAATAAGATTTTGATAAATTAAGTCGGCTTAATCCGTGCCTAATCACATTCCCGCCCTCACTCTTCATAACGGGACGTGGAGCACAAGCTTTATTCAATAATCCCCAACACTATGAAATCCCCCCTTCTCCAGCCTCCGCCTCACCCCATTCTCTCACCTTTACTTCCCTCCACCCCACCCTCTTCCATCACTTACTCCCCTCGCCATATTAAAAGCCCTTTTGCAGCCACCCATTCCATCCGAAAAAGGGATTCGGAACTACGAGAGCGTAGAGAATATTGGGGATAAGCAGATGTATACGTGATGAAAAGGTAGAGGTAGCGAGCAGGGAGGGGAAGGAAAATTTGAAACCCTTCGGCCTTTAATTCGCCCTTTTAGAGGTCCCACCACTGCCACCATCCTACCGACAATACACTTTTAACCCTCGCTCGGAGCCAATCCGTAATATACAATAGACACCCCTTTACCCTTTGATGCTGCGAAGCACGCTACGGGAATACATGTCAATTTATAAGTACATACATACATATGTATGTCCGCATGCGGTTTGAGTTGGGTAGCAAGAGAAGGGGCTGAAAGTTCCTGGGGCCAAAGGGAGAAGAAGGGGCGTCTCGTTCTCCGAGGCATCGCAGTAAATTGGGGTGGAAAGGTCCCCTGTTGGATACCGAGTTTTGACTCTCTATGCACGTGAAGTCGCGAAGGGCATGATCGGGCCGGGGACCTAGTAGCGACGGGGGTCTTTTGTGCACCCCCCGTCGAGGCCAACGCCACCCCCATCCTTGAATATCAGAATATCAGCTCTTTTAAAAGCCCTCGTGAGCTCATAAAACCCCAGAGACGAGGGGAGAGCGTGGGAGAAGTAGGTGGAATAAGCGCTCGCACTAAGTGATGCACGAACGTAATCGCGTATACGAGAACCGCTCGAATGACGGCGGCGTGAATAAGCACCCGTGCACACAGGGGGTGGAGGGAGGAAAAGAGTGGAGACCTCGGGATCCAGGGTGTGTGGTCCCGGCGGATTTGGGAGCCGAATCCACGTGCACGCCGGAAAGCCACCGGATAAAGGCGATAATCGCTCACGAAACCGACGACGCACGACAGTTATCGGCTGCCTGCGGTGAACGAGTCGGCGGATTTTTGCCAAAGGAAACTCAGCGGAATAAAATGTGTAAGCATGCGAAAAAATTGCTAAAAAATTCCAGCTCCCATGAAGAAGATGCCCCGATGAAGGGTACGAAAATAAAACTACCAGAAAACCGAGACGACAGAACTTCTCGAACAACCCGAGGATTTTCGATGGATGGAAATATTTTTGGGATGAAAACGGTCTTTATTGACATTTGAGAGTACATCTCGTGGTAAAGTGATCGATGAGGTAAGGTAAGAGAAAGATGAGAAAGACGGTTTTCGTATGAAAAATGTGCAAAAGCTCCAAAACATGTATAATTGAGAGGAAAGGAAATGTGGCGGATGACAGGGCGAAGGAGAACGAGGAGAAGAAATGGAATGGAAGAAATTCGGAGTGGGGTGGCTCAGAAGGATGGGACGGAGGGAAGAGATCAAAAGGAAGAGGTGGAGGAGGTAGACACAGAAAGAGGCGGAATGAGAGAGAAAGAGTTGGATGACGGTGTGGCAAAAAAAACTCTTCCCTCTCTTTCTCCCGCACAAGACATTTTTTTCGCTTCGCCAAGCCTCGCGGGAGCGTATCAAAATTTTAGAAGCAATTTGAAGCGGAAAAACGGATGGAAGAGAGGTTTTTTTCCGGGGCGCGTAGGAGGGATGCGAGGGCGGGGAAAGAGAGCGATCGGGGAAGGGGAAGGCGGAAAAAGGGGCGAAGGTTGAGAGAGCGAAAGGCGGCACGCGAAGGAGTTGTAGAAGGTAGTAACGGTTGGGCGAGGGGAGTGAGTGGGAGAGCGAAACAGAGGGAATGAACGCGTGGAGAGGACGTGGGATTGGGTGCAGGGCGGTTGGCAGCGGAGGGAGAAGGCGGTCGGGAGAAGCGGCGGCTTTGGCAACGGCGAGGGAAGGGGACGTGTGTGCGTGCGTGGAGGAAAGGGGCGCGGGCGGGTGGGCGAAAAAGGGAGTGCGGGAGATGAGCAAGACGGAGGAAGGGGGTAGAGGGAGAACGGTAAGAAGGCAGGTGAGGGAAGGGCTTTTGGAGTGCGCGGCAAACCCTGGATCGAAGGACACTCACATACCCGAGTCCCTCCTCCTCCCTCCATCTGCCTCAACCCCCCCCCCGTCCGAATCGGAGGAGAGGAGAGAGTAGTGAAGAAGAGGGTAGGATTCGGGAGGGTTGGAGGATCTGATGGGGGAGGGAGGGATCTGTAGCAGAGTGAGAGAGGAGGAATTGGAGGAGAAAGGAGTGGAGGAGAGAAAGGCGCTAGGAGATTGGAAAGTGCCGAGGTGGAGGAAGTGAAATGGGGCAAGGAGAAGGGAGGGGGTTCTAGGCCCATAAAAAAATTGGAACCCGTCGGGACTTTGAACTATAATGAGTTAAGAGCAGCAAAAATAAAGATCTGAGGGAATAACGGAGTGAGGCGAGAGAAAAACACTAACGAAAGAGGGAAGGAAATAAAAAAGTGACATACTATTACTCAGATACGGAGAAATCCATAGTGCAAACTAACAGCACCTGCTTCAAACAACAACCCGGAATAGAGACTTGTATTTTTACTTATTGTTAATTTTTGAGCAATTAAAGCAAGTGTTGAAAAATAAACATAAAAACAAAGAAACGCAAAAAATAGGGAGCATGTCAACAAAACAAGGAGATAGTGAGCCATTGGCAGGGATTTTAGCTTATTTTCAACGTAAAAGAAGGTGGAAAGACCTAGAAATGCGAATGAAACAAGCCAAATATGATTTTGTACCTTGATGATGATGATGTGGATGGGAAGTAAGGTAAAAAATTTAGTTAAAATGAAAGAATAAAGGTAACGACTTTTCAAGGAGGCTTATCAGAAATCAATATTGTTATTGATGCGATATGTAGAGAATGACTGGGGAATAAAGAATGTAAGGTAGTGGAAAGGCATAATCCTATTTCACTTGATAGGGTATGGGGCGCTTGGCGTGTACCTTGAGGGAACCGCACTGTTTGCGATTTGAGAGTAGCAATGGAGAGAGAGCTAACGGTCTTTGAGGAGAGACGAAGGAAAGTTCGGGGGAGGGGGATTTTTAGAGAACTGAAACAGGAATCAGAGAAAGAGACGGAAAGGGAGAGAGGGGGTGAGACATGCTGACGGAAATGGCAAAGGAAAATGGCGGACGGACTCGGAAAGCAAAGTCAAAACAGCCGGCGAAATGTTTGGGAGAGAAGGGGTGAAGCTTGAAGGGGTAAGTAAAAAGGGAGGGTTTGGGTGCCTACGTATAAAAGTGGCAGCGGCGCAGTTCTCTTCGGTACACGAGAATGGTGTAGGAGATCGAGTGGCACGATGAAGATAAAGAGTTTTCCACCCGGGGAACGGGGCCGGACTACCTTGCGGGTGGGAGGAGTGAGAGCCGACCGCTTGTAAGCACGGCAAGGAAGTGAGTGGATATGGGAAAGGAGAGAGAGAGCAGGAATGAAAGGAAATGAATGAAACCGCTCCCAGTTCGATGTAAAGAGAGTGCATTCGAGGTCAAAGATGGCAGGAGTATCAGTACATTTCGCATAAACCTCCCTTCTAAAATTTTCATATTTGTTCTTTTTAATTTTAATTTCCTCGTTTATTTATTTCTGTCAATTTCACCTTTCCCTTCTTCTCCACACCATTATTTTAAAAACCTCCAATCTAACCCTACTGAAATCTACGAAACTTAGAAATACATCCTGATTGTATTATATATTCCTCTCTATTGGTTACGTCATTTCTGCTACGGTATGACGTAACCCTATTCCCTTTCTGGATTCAAACTGATCTTCTCCTAAGAAATCATTTACCCTGCTCTCTATCCTCTTATTGATGACCCTGAAAACAAATTTCCCTGATTGCGACATCAAATTTATTATTCTGTGGTCCTAACACATGGCTGCCTTTCCCTTTTTTGGAAGAGGATCAGACGAAACTAACATGAAGAAATCTCCGATCAATTTACTCTCTCATAAATGATACAAATCAGTCCAGAACAATTCTTCCGCCCACTTTTTCCGAAATCTTTTTAGAAGTTTTGCGGGAATGTTGTCTACCCCCTCGATCTTAGTCAATTTGAATTACCTCAATGCCCTTCTCTCTCGCCATCGCGCAAGCCTGGAACTTAGCTATCCTCATCTATATCAGATACTCTTTCTATATCTAAGCTCGCTGGACTGCCATCGCTGCCATATAGTTACTCTTTGTATTCCTTCCATCCATCTCGAATCTTCACTTCTTTCAATAAAACTTTTTTCGACCTATCTTTTATAACTTTTCTTCTTACTTTATGACAAAACTTTCACCTTTCATAAGAGCGCTCTAATTTCACCTTTCCTTCGTAAGTATTTATTTATAACTATATAACTGTAACTATAAATACATATACACATATTTATATATTTAAATATTTATTTAATAACATTGCGTCACATACCATACCTCTTTTGCTCTATTTTTTCCATCTTGGTTCATTCAACTATTTATTCTTCCTTCTTCCTAACTCTGCGTTTACATACGAGCCCTTAAGTTTCCTTCACTCGTCTAAATGTATGATCATTTCACCTGTAATTTATGATGAGCTGTGATTGTCTTATTTAGTGTAATCATAATTGTTTTGCTGCTTTTGACCCACCTCCCTGTCTCCACCCATAATTTCCTCTAAGGCGTGCTGATCCTCTTTTCTTTCAATGTTTTTACATTCCATTTCTTATACCGTGTATTCCGTTTAATATTTTTAAATTGGACGTTACAGTTCATTTTTACTAAATTATTAACTGAATCTTCATTAGAGCCGAGAAACTATTAGAGTTAATCACGCTCTTCCTATTTCTATGCCTTAACAATAATACAATCTTTATGAATCTCCAGGTATTTTTCATACATACCTACGCCTGGTGTGGTGTCTAAACCTAGTGTTTGTTATGATTAACCCTTATCATTGCAGCACTCAAGTTGCTTTCCCCCCGCGGTCATTCCTCGTACATGAAACGTAGTCTCATATCTCACTGCGATCTCTTCCTTCACCTACCATAACGCTACGTAATGCATATGGGATTCGTTAACGTAATTGTCATGTTTTAGTCAATCTTAATTTTAGCGACTACAAATTAAAATATTTTACATATTTTCAAAAAAAGATTTTTTTTAAACTGCCCTAATAGTGAACGTTAGGTGTTACATTAAATAGTAGCCATCACATGTGAACTTATGAGGTCGGGTACCAGATGATTCTTTGTTGAATTTTCTATTGACGATTTACAAATATATGAACTACCGAATCAATAAGGATTGAATGAGACAGTACTCAGTCTCTAGAGGCTTCTTCGCATTGAAAATATCGACGATAGCCTTTGCTCATAATTACGACTTGGCGTACACCTTTGAGTGACGCAAGCGCCGTTCAATAGATGAAGAGGACGAAGATTTAATGGAAATGTCTTATTCATGTCACAAACAAGCAATCACCAATATTGAACTGATCAAATATTTATGTATTGCGTAAATTATTCAGATAAATGTCGTCAAAAACACCAGAAATCATTAGTGAATAACAAACGCTTGAAAAGAACATCTAGATGTTAAATCTCTATAAAACAAAGGAATATGAATTAATACAATTGCGTGCAAAAAATGGTCACTACTTGCAACAGAATATTTAAGTAACGAAACGAAGCAAGTGTCGGAATTTGAGCTTTCGAAGGATTAAAAAAAAACAGAAAATAAAAGCAAGTGGACTGAAAGAGGAGAGAGGGAAGGGAAAGAAAAAAACAGCCATGACATGAACAAAACGAGGGAAAGGGCAAGGAAGAGAGAGGAAAAATGCGAAGTGGAGGTGGAGTTTCATGGAGTAGTGGAGAGAGAGAGAGTGTATGGGGGTGGGGAACGAAGCAGGTAAGCTTGGTGTGGTGGTGAGGGTAAAAAAAGAGAGACGGTAGCGAAGCGGGTGGGATGGGAGAAGGTTTGGGGTCAAAGGGAGGGCAGAGCACCATTAAAAATCGCGAATCCGAAATGGAGAGATATGGGTGAGGAGTGGGGATGGCAGAGGGGTAAAAATATGAAGGATGATGAGAGCGGAGGAGCTGGGGGGATGGGGTTGGGTATTCGAGGAGCGCGGCTGGAGGAAAACGATGCAAAGTGATCTTTCCTTACCCTTGAGGGAGCAAAGAACGGAAGAAGTAAATCTTGGGGATGGATCAAAATGAGTTGGCTAGTTAGGGAGTGAGTGGGGAGGAAGACTGTGTGAGATAGCTGGTGTTGGGTTGGTGAGGGGTATTCAGATGAGTGAATGAGGTTTTTTTTATCAAGTGGCTAAAAAGATATAGAAGAGCCTAGATTTTTCCCGCTGCTCTTTTTCATAAGGAAAAGGATGACTATGTGAAGAAAGGCTTAGGATGGAATGAGAGGAGCCAGGGGAAGGATTCGTTTCAAGAAATGCTTGAAGGAGGAGATGGAAAATAAGTAAAGGAGATATGCCGGAAAAGGGTCGATCCGGGTTATTGGGAAAGTATGCTGGAAGAGGGGCAGAGGTGATGAAAGAGAAGAGTAATAGAGGGTGGGGGAAAAGAGGAAGAAGAGAAATTGAGGCGAAGGGGAAAATGTATAGCGGGCAAATAAGTATATTTTGAGTCAAGAGCGCAGCTTGGGACGATAGAAGAACGATAATAAAATGAATGAAGAAGAGAGCAGGGAAGAATTGAGTGGGATCGTCCTATGCCGGTTGCCTAAGGTCTTGAAGTTTTTGGTATGACTATGCTTATCACTCGAACTCTTCATAGCAGACGCGTTAGCCAGAGGAAATCAAAAGAATACTATATAAAATAATTATTATAATTCTCTTACATAAACTAATCGTTTTAAGTCATACTGTGGTTATTCTCATTTACAGTAAAGTAGCGTCCGTAGTAAACAAATGCGCAACATGTGATCTAAGAACCAAGCACATTACATTAGCTTTACAGAAAATTGGAAATGTACAATGAATGCACCCTGTAAGGTATTACAATATGATTCTAATGCCTTAAAGATCTGGTAAAATTATCAAAGTATGTCGTCATTTCATTAATAAGCGTTCATAAATATGTTTTAATTAATATTAATGCATCAAACAACTCAAATACACCAACAAGTCGGTGACAAAGTATACACATATACATGTGTATATATATATATATATATATATATATATATATATATATATATATATATATATTTATACATATATACATATACACTCACAATAACCTTTTATCTTTTGACCCCTTTCGTAATAAGTATTATGGGTGGATGGATGCCGTTGCTTCCTCTATTCGTAATTACCACAATGGCTATTCTTATTTCCTTATCATAATGAAGATCATTAATCCCTCAGGAATAGTAATCAAAGAGAAGGAGAGAATAACTTCATTTATGTGGATTTATTACTGGTTCATTTTCACAAGATAACTTTCTCAGGGCTTTATAAAGAAAACCGATTGAGACACCCCATAGGTATTCTCTTTTTGGTCTCCAGGAAAAACAAGATTTATCAAATGCCATTCACGTAAAATTTTCTGGGTCCCCTTAGTTTCATTAATTGGAGTACAATCCGTTCTAATAAAATAAAACTGAGCATCGAATTTGTGAGAGTTGAACACTTACCATTTCTACGGAGAAGCTTGAGAGTACGATGGCGATGGATAAGCTTGAGAGGAATTGTCCTTGATCTGGAATAGAAAGGAAAACAATTAGTACCTTTAGGAGCTTAACCAAAAGTATTTAAAACTTCTTTCTACTAAAGATAAAGTGATAAGAAAATAATTGATTAGTCAATATCTAGTAATAGAGATGAAAAATTTCGTTTTGTCACATCTCCCAAAATTTTAACTACTGTTGCAAAATCTTATCGAACATTGAGCACGATCACGTATTTCCCAAAACGAAATAAAAAAAATCATGTGAATCACATTTTATGCAAGCTTGGACTACCTAGCGATCAATATAAAAGATTGAACCAACAACGGTCAATTACGAGTATATGTTCCAAATTAACCAACTCTTAAAGTGCAACCACATAAGTAGCTAAACTTTGAATAAGGCCAAGCGGATTTGCTCGAACGATTATTAGCGTTTGGCGAGGAACAAGATTGTTCCGTTGGGTCAATTCCATGGTGAATCCATCAAAAGATAGGAAATGGGGAACGAGGAAAGGGAAGGGGGATCCAAAGATAAGAGAATCACTCGAGCAGTTTGTGTGCGCTGTCCACGGGAAAGCACGGGGCAAGCAAGGGTCTTAAAGCGCCGTATTGCTGAAGAATCGGGGTTTTTGCCTCCCTCTCTCTCCTCCCTCCTTTCCTCTCCTGCCCGAAGCCTCATTTCCTCGATCCGAATCGACGGCTGTATGTGCAAAAGGGGGGAGAGGCATCCGAGGGCTGTGGGTAAGAGAGTAAGAGAGGCCAAGGAGCGGACGAAGACAGGAAAGGGAGAGGGAGAAGGAGAGGCGCGTGTATGTATGCATGTGTGTGTGCATATATATATATATATATATATATATATATATATATATATATATATGTACATATGGGTGTATATATAAATGTGTGCGTGAGTGTATATATAGATAGGGAGAGAGACAGAGTTGTGTGTGAGAATAAGAGAGAGCGGGAGAGTTGAGTTGGAAGCTAGGGGGGAAGGGGAAGAGAGATTGTTCCAGGGCCCTTTTCTGCGGAGAAACCCAGCCAACCGGTGAGCTAGATGAGGAGAAGGGACAAAAGTAAGTGAAGTAACCGAGAAGTGGGCGGATGGTGGCGGCAGGGGAAGGGGTTGGAAAAGAACGGCAGGTGAGTGGGCGGGGTGGTTAAGGGTACGGGATGGAAAGGGGGTGAGATTGAATTGCAGTATCGGGGTAGGAGAGAAATGAGAGAGGGAAAGAAAGGTAAAAAAAGGAGAAAGAAGGAGGTGGAGGGATCCGTGAAAGAAACCTGTCCGGAGGAGCCGAAATAAAAGGAAAAGCAGAAGAGTCGCGCTTTTCTCGGAAGTGCAAAAACATTGAGGGGGAACCACTCCGATTAGGAAGGAGATTTTTCTCTCCGCCAAGCAATGGCGCGTAATTAGATTGAAAGATCGGTGGAAAATGATTTCACTTAATTGACGGTCCGCCAGACAATTTCTCTTGATTAAATAAATTACAATCCCGTAAAAACAGAAAATTTCGTGGCTATATTTCACATTCGCACTACATAGCTAACGATCAAAGCTATTGTGTAATTTTATAAATAAGCTAAAAGTTAATGTTTTTAATTTCTGTAATGTTTCTTTGCCAAAACAATTTTTAGCTTCATTAAATTTAAAACTATAAAACTTTCTTTCCCAAATAACACTACTTAAAATTTCAAATAATATTTTATAAACTTAGAAATAATGATCAGGGCCTCGGCCCTTCCTTTCCTCCCTCCTCTTCCCATCCCTCCTTTCAATATATATATATATGTGTATATATATATATATATATATATATATATATATTATATATATATATATATATTATATATATTATATATATATATACATATATATATTATATATAATTATAATATATATATATATATATATATATATATGGTCGCACCCAAAAGTGGTAGGACTGATTTTCTCTGGCGCGAAAGGAGCGGTGGAGGGGGGCCTACCTGGCAGGGTAAGGTGGAGGGGGCTCTTAGCAGCAGACCAATACCAACCTCAGTCGCCTGCGGGCTGTCGTTGAGTGAGGACACCGTTTTTAGTGAAGCAAGTTTTTTGTCCGTGTCGAAATACAAAATGAATCTGAATTTAGAGCAACGTTATTCCGTGACTTTTGTGCGAAACTCGGGAAGACGGCAACTTAGACCCTCGATATGATCAAGCAGGCTTATGGGGACACTGTTTTAAGCCGTTCCACAGTATTTGACTGGCATACGTTGTTTAAAGAGGGTAGGGAGCTCTTTGAAGACGACCATCGCTCCGGACGGCCGTCGACGGCAAGAACCGACAGGAATGTGGACAGTAGTGAGGACACTGTTGAACACAGACCGACGCTTAACCAGTGAAGAAATTGCAGACCAGTTGAGTCTATCTGCATCCAACGTCCAACACATTATTTCACAGGATCTGGCCATGCGCAAGGCGTGCGCCAAGATGGTGCCGAAAATTCGACCAACAGGCAACGCGTGTGCGCATTTCCGAAGAAGTGTTAGCCAATTTGCACCGAGATGAAAATTGTTTTAATATTTAATAAATATATTGATTTTCCATAACTTTGAACCGATAATTGCTGGAGAGTTCTTAAAAATCAATCTTGGCTTCATGTTAGATACCTTGCAAATTTTATCAAATGTCTTTGCAAAATAAATATATTCAAAGTATTTATAAAACAAAATTACCCATATGGAGGTCGGATTGAGAGGTGAGGATTGAGCCAATCCAGTGCTAAATCCTATGGCGAGTAAAGGTCACATATCAAGGTAGTGGGACCAGTTCGTGGTAACTGAATGATTAGCCTGGATGAAGTTGAGGGTTCCCAGAGACGTTCCCAGAAATCAAACGGAAAGGCCCAGGCCCAACTCACTGCACCTCTACATCCCTACCGTATCGTAATGAAACCGATTGTACTGCGAGCTTCATGATTTGTTATCAGCACCTGAATTAGAAAACATTTCCAGACAATGTGCGATACTTCAAAACTCTCATGAGCATTTAAGTTGAGGTACGTAGTTAAATTTTCATCACTAAATAAACTATTTGGACGTCATATTTCTTCAAATTTTCATTATATCTAAGTACGAATATTTTTCTACTACAGCTAGGTTGTTGTGAAAGAGAAAGCTGAAAATATGTGCTCAAATCTTTCACAATTCGCGTAGGTGAATTTTAAAGAGCATCTCTTTCTTCCCCGAGTTTTATAAGACCTAAAAATGAATCAATTGTATTAAAGATATAATCCACCTTAAATATGATTCTTAAAAAAACCTGCAACATGGCCCTTTTTTTGATCACAGAATTTTCTTAACTTTACGAACAAAAAAATGCTAAATTTATATCATAATAGCGGTTATTCATCTGCAAAAAGTTGAATGCGTGGCAGTTCTTTTTAATCGATCTCTTTTCAATGCTTGGCCACATTTTG
Source organism: Hetaerina americana (assembly GCF_022747635.1). Lineage (NCBI taxonomy): Eukaryota > Metazoa > Arthropoda > Insecta > Odonata > Calopterygidae > Hetaerina > Hetaerina americana. The sequence continues at coordinate 21,472,284 of NW_027286874.1, read as the reverse complement.
TATGCTCCATTTCGTAAGTAAAGCCTCCGTGATGTGCGCCTGAATTTTCAGTGAAGGTTAATAAGGGGAAAGAATCTATACTGATTTTTTTCCTTTGCATCCCGAAGGGAAATATCGCACATCACCACTACTTATCATTTTAATGCTAGACATATTTGTGCTCCTTAAATAATTCAACCCAAGGCTTTCAACGACATACCAAAAGACGTGAGTGACGCACGGTGCTTTCAGATATGTATCGCCGTAATCAATGCCGCCGCAAAGAGTAAATGGGCATCTTACATATATAGGGAAAGGAGGCAAATGATAGAATAGTGAAGAAAGTAACATAAAAATATGAGGAACAAAGCAGGAGGGAATGAGCTTTTTTTTAGAAAATACGTGAGCGGAAAGTTCATGCGACAAGAAGGGGTCGTAAAGATGGGAGAGTGCGAGAGAGATTTCGTGAAACAAGACAAAGAGGCGAGAAAGGTAAAGAAAGAGGGAGGCGATAGATGGAGAAGGGGGCGGGCAGGGATATTGGCGAGGACGAATTGCGGCGGCCCGGCGAGGAGATCTCGATAAATCGGAACAGATGCCGTGGATGGCGGTGAGGGGAGAAGGAAATAGAAAATTGTTACGGGAGTGAATGAGACATAAAACCACCATAAGAAAACGTCAAATAAACGACGCCGCCGCCAAGAGGAAAAGAGGCTCCTTTGCTCTCCCGCCTCACGATTCCCAAAAGGGACTTTTTCGCTCTCAGCCCTCTCCCCCTCGTCCTTCTCCTCCTCTTCCACTCTTTTCAAACTCTACGCCCCCTCGTCCCTCCTCTCGTCGACCCCCCGGGCCTTCCACCTCTCTCCCGCCACTCAAATTGCCCACGATATCGTTACTCCTCACATTCCCCTCCCACTCCCGTCCAATCCTCCTTTCCCTTATCCCCTACCCCACACCAACTCCACCAAGTCCCTAACTCACCTTTCCCATTCCCTGTGCTCTCCATTTCTTCTTTCCGCCCTCGAAACAATCGACCAACACCGCCACGGAGAGAGTCCACCCAAGTTTTCCACCCCTGAGGGCATCTTACGGAATTGTTTCCAGGCACTCAAAAAGAGGGAGAGAGGGAGAGGGAACGAAAGGGAGATGGCGCGGGAGGGATGAGGCAGTGTTGGAGGAGCAGAGACGGCCGGTGGTGGTGGAAGTGGCGAGGTAAACAAGGGAGAAAGGTAAATCCGCGGAAGAGGAATTATAATACGGACAGGAGGTGAAGGGACTGGAGTGAGGGAGAGGATGGGATGGAAGGGACGTGGGGGGGGGGAGGAATAAAACAGGCAGCATATTGAAGGGAAAACGAGAAGCCCAACCCCATGGTATGTCCGTGAACGGGCGCGCGTCCCTGATAGTGGAAGGCTGCTAGTTCCTGCTAGCATGTGGTCGGACGTGCGTGTGTATGCGCCCGCCGGGCAGCGGGCAAATATCGCCGCTGTCTCTGGACGGAAAATTTGTGGTTATTTCCATCTGGAAAGCTCGGATGGAGATATAGAGGGGGAGTGACAAGGGAGAGTGAGCAGTTTTTGAGGTAAGCAACGGGGGAAACAACGGCTTCATCGCTTCGCCAGAGTCCAGCATAACCCTCCCAGAACCCCTCAACGGTAACCGCGTAAACGAAGGGCGATTTTCGTATTCTAACCTTCGCTGGCGTTCGTCCTCCTCCTTCGCTACCCTCCTGTCTTCTTCCCTCATTCTAACTATTACACGCTCTCCCATTTCCTTTTCCTTTCCTCTTCCAATTACTCTCGCTCCGCACCTAGCCCTGCGTCCACTCACCCCTCTTTCGAAAACTCTTCCCTCGCCCCTGAAACCACTCTCCTAGCACGTCCCAGCAAACAATATTTCTACGTTTATGGAGCAATTACGTGTGATTCCCGGGGCTCACAGCATCCTTTTATTACGACTCGCAACTGTTTTGCTGCATGGAGGAGGTGGAGGGAGATTTGGGTTGGGGGGGGGATGAAGGAAGAAGAGACAGGAAAAATCATTTCGCAGCCAGTCTCCTCATTTTTTAAGAGTTTTTCTTTCCTTTGTTATTTTTTGGAATGATGTTTGCTCTGTTTCGGTTGTTGGCTTTGCCTGTTTTCATGTTGTCTCTATTGTTTATACACGCTCTATGCAAGGTACATTCGGTAATTTTCCGCCTCGTCATATCCAAATGAAAAGAATAAATGGAATTTCCACAAGCGCGCGCGCTCCAGATTTGCGTATCGTCCGAATGCATTTCAATGTTCTCATGCAGAATGAATTTTGCTTCCATCCCGCCTTTTTCTTTTTGATACTGGGCAGTAAACACTGGTGCAATATATATTTGAGTGATCTGCTATTTTGCGATTCCAAATAGCTGTGAAATATAACAAACACTGAAATTTAGCATTTTTTTCAGTGGAGGTAATAAAGATGGATACATTTGTCAAAACCAAAGAGAAAAATACGCATATAATGCTTTGGATGCATTCAAACGTATTTTTAAAACGCTTCACCCGAGATATCTTATCTTTTCTTACATTACTTAAGTGGCACGCCGAGTTTTAACTTAACGGCGTTAATTAATCTTATGTGCCAAAATTGATTATTACTAATTATGTGTTTTTAATACCACAGATTTCTAATTGCTCATCGTATTCCTGAGAATAATTAATTGTCTCCTTTGCTTACCAATGATTCTTAAAAATCTATCCTTTTAACTGATATTTCACTGTTGTTGCATTACTTGTTAATTTGTTGGCGAAGAAAAATAATGGGAGTCGTATTGCCGGAATGAATATCCAACGAAGAGTTTAATAAAAGTTAGAAAAGATAAACTTCTGATTAATGCGATTAAAAGAAGAAAACAAAAGTTCCCCGAACATATTTGGAAACCATAAGAGTTTGCCAGAGTTTTTATATTAAATAGAAGAAAAATAATTTCAGGCCAGGCAAAAAGGTAAGAAGTTGGAGAAAAAATCTAGAAGATTGTTAACCTATCCATCAAGTCATCCTAATGTGTTTTACTAATAATGACAATATTGATTAAATTATTTAAATTGATATCAACAGCAAACATTTCGAATTTAGTATGTCACATACTGTCTGCATAATTCAAAACTCTTGACTAAATCATGTAAATGAGGAGGACGATTTTAATAATTTCTTTTCTTACGTTGATGTGTTTTCTTTTGCATAAATATGTTAACCCTAGAGACACAATTAACAAAAAAAGATACTTTATTGAAATATATTTGCCAAAATTAAAACGTGTCATGCTTGGTTACGTGCTATAATATGTAGTGGCTTTTGATTTTTTGAAATGAAAGCAGAACAAGATGTAGCCATAATTAATTTTGAAATTTTACAGGACACGATTTTTTTCTAATTAGAAAGTGTCCTCATGTCATTTAACGTGTACTGACTAAATGTGAAGCGGAACATTTTCCATAAACACTGATCTACTCATGTAGCTAAGGGTCATGAAGCGCGAAAATGAAGACAATGGAGATTTTCAATAAATGGACGGCTCAAAAGTGCTGGTATAAACACTTCTCGTCAAATTTCTCTACTCAAGCATCCTATGAACTCATGCTATCTCATTTGCAAAATACCAGAGAAATATGATAGATAAAACAAGTAACTCTTGATTGCCTATTTCAACATATTCCTAGAGTGACGGTTGAAAGGCCTAAAGAGTTAGATACATTTTTAAACGAGTGATGGAGGTGCAACATTAGTATTGTGAGGATTTCTCGGGATGTATGTCATAAACCCATTAAAAAAAATGAATTCCTGCCAACTACTCTGAAGGGTCTTGAGGTATTCAACAATTAAGAGCAAATGAAAACTTATGAACGCATCAAAATTACAAGTCTGACCATCGATCTTAGGTGTGGAAATCCCTATATTTCACCAAACAAAAGTTAAAGCAATACAAAAAAGAGAAATTCCTTTTAATGCACAAAAATAAATCTCAAAAAGAAAATCTTTTGAAGATTAAGTTTAATAAAATTTTATTCGAATTGAGTATGAAATCTATGAAACTTTGTAGTTTCGACTATTTCTTAGGACAATATGTATTTTATTTTTTTCGTTAGTAGCAAAATCAGCTAAGCCATTATTCTCATGTTGTTTCTATCGATTTCGAAAGGTGTTGGGGTATGCAAAAAAATGATTGCATCCTAAATAAACAAATATATGTATACATATATATATATATATATATATATATAAACCATATATATTTTTTCACCATAAACACAGTAATCAACCCGCAGGTCGGTTTAGTAGGTGATGGTAGAGTTCACCCAGTACTAAGCCCTATACGGCGTGTGAAATTCACACATCAGGGTAGGGGGGCCAGTTCCTTTCCCTGTGCACGTCATGGTTTCCCAGGAAGATCTGTTACCCGAAAAATCACATAGCTTGGGTGGAACTGCAGGTGCCCAGATTGCCTTGCCCGGGAATCGAACTTGAATATATATATATATTTATTTATATTTATATATTATATATATATATATATATATATATATATATATATATATATTATAATATATATATTTATTTATATTTATATTATATATATATATATATATATATACATATATATATTACATATATATTAGACAGTAACACACAATACAGAAACACAAAAAAAGATCACTTACACGCTATTTCTTGATAATTTCGACGGAATTCTGCTCCGTCTTCATCGGAAGATAGAGAAGTGGTCATAGCTTATCTATCTTCCGGTGAAGACGGCGCAGAATTCCGTCGAAATTATCAAGAAATAACGTGTGAGTGACCTTATTTTGTGTTTCTATATTGTTTGTTAATGTCTAATGTACTATTCGGCACTTCCGTGTTACGTTATATATATATATATATATATATATATATATATATATATATATATATATATATATATATATATATATATATGTATATATATACATTATTTATCTGTTTATACCTTTAGATAGCACAAGAAGACTACTACAGTCTTCATAAGGTTAAGTTTTTGCACGTTGGACATTTGAGTACCAGAAACGAATAAGGACCTCCAAATTATGGTGAATGAGGGAAAATTCGAAAAGCAAGTGGTATAAAAGCTTATAAATGAATTCTTAGTGATGTGATCAGCTGATCTAAGCGTAAGGAAAAAATACCTTTTTGAACGAGTGAAGTGAAAAAAACGAAAGGCATTTGGGTACGGATGCCCAGAAAAGGGGCATTAGCAAAGGCCCTGAAACTTGACCAATGAACGTTCCCTTGAATTCGTTCGTTTCCTGCAGGGGATGAATCTCTAAGGATCATTAATTGGATAAGACGGTACGAAAGGGAGCATATGAGATTTCTGAGAGCCAGAAACAGGAGCTATCACAAAGGGCGAAGGGAAAAAGCTAGGTTCAGATCGTCCATGGAAAATGGGATGATTATTTTTTCGCGGACGAGAAATGGGCACAAGGGTTCTCAAGTTACATCCATAATGAGCCCTGACTGCAATATGCTGGACTAGATGGGTGTGTACCCGAGTTTCTAGCCCCAAAAGATTCTTTTGTCGAAAACACATGATTAATAAGAGGATGTGGACCGAAATAATGAGTGCATATAGCATCTTATTGGACCAGGAACTCTTATAACAGATAGGTGCAAAAGTCGTAAATATTTTCTGTTTACACATACCTGCACACTTATGATGCAGCTAAAATAATAGTAGGGTTAGACTCTTGCTATCCATACCATTTGATTTTCTTTTTTAAAGACACATAAATTCAATATTTTAAAGAAAAGAACCATGTAAACGAAAACGTTAGTTTTTTATTTTTAAAAACTGTTGATCTTCCCTTCACTTTCCTTAGATTCCAAGAATCAATTGCGAGTAGATGAAAGAGTAAATAGATGCCTTCATTTACCAACGAATAAAATTTAAATATTTGCCACCGCGACTCAATATAATCATATTTTATAAAATAATGGTTAGATAAAAATCTAATATTTTAAGGTGCACTATTTACAAAATTTTAGCGAAAGCAAAATGATCAATGTGTTTCCATAATTCTATGAAGAAAATAAAGACTTGACATTCAAGTTTTTATATTACGTTTTTCCAAATTTCCTTACTCGTTAACTCAGGAAAATAATAATTTTCATTTACATTATTTTATAGTCATGGCCATAAAACTTATGTATTAACTCAGAGCTTACGTATATATTCCAGGGTCAATACCTAGAGATGAATTATAACACATTCTACGGCGCATTGACGAAACGAAGTATGACCAAAATTTAATTATTCCGATGAATTTGCGCTTTAAATAGTTAGGCTTATGATAAGGTCTGTAAATATTATTCTAACATATAGTATATTTTTAATTTAAATCCCAATATTACACCCACCAGCAGCCGTGACCAAGCAGCAGGATGAATTAACTTTGAGAGAGGTGAACCCACTTCCCATTTCCTTTGGAAAAAACATTCCACAAAGCATTGGTAAAAAATTTCACCGCAAGCAACAACACTTCCTCCTAAATTAATGATGTACTCTTAGGGACTTGTTTGGTACGCCCGCATACGCAGGCGCATGTGAAGAAAGCATGCTTTAACTCAGGAACGCATCCATCGTCCGAACCCGTGCACGATTCTAACTTGTCTACTTCCTAACCATATCACCTTTCACGCCGGCTCCAACTAGTCCAAATGTTAACTCATCTCCACTTACGTCCCTTGTTCCATGCTTCCCGTCGTCCCCAATCCTCGCCTTCAATTTTTCCCGCTCAAGAAACCCGAACACCACGGAAATCCGATGCCATTCTTCTCATCCCTTCCTCCCCAGTAACCACCATTCTCCTTCCACTCCCCCGCATTCCCCGCCCATGCTGAGATTCCTAAGAGTGCAATCTCCCTCCTGACCACCACCTTACGATTAGACTATTACCGCAGCCCCAAAATATGCGAGCGGGGACCCATCTACCCCCTTGGACTAAGCCGAATGGATAGGCGGAGGTGTGAGGAGAAGAGGAAGAGAAGACCGGTGCTCAGGTCTCCACTCCGTGTTGTTGAAATGAACTGTCGCCTTGAGATCCTCCCCTCAGAAAGGGGGACAAAAGGAACCACGACCACTTTTCCACACCCTTAACCATTCCTGCCTCTCCTCCTACACCCCGTACCCTGGCGTCTCCAAGCAACCAACTCACCGCCCTTACATCTCGCCCTCTCTCCCTCATGTCTTTAACACGATCCCCTAGACCCTCCCCACTCTTTTCCTACTCTTAAACGTCTACTAAATGCCCGCATTGTTTGGGGCGGGGGAGGCTAGATGTGGGTTAAAGAGTTTAGGTTCCTCCCGAACTTCTATTCACCTGGAAAACCCCTCGCTCTTCCCTTTTATGAGAGCGAGCGAGGGACAGTAGAGGGAGAGAGGGGAGGAGGAGGCGAGGGACGACGGGGAGGATGAAGACGAGAGGGCCTTGGCCAGGTAGGGGTGGACAACATGCAGACAAGCTGTTGAGGTGGCGAGGGAAGGGTCCCTTACGAATGAGTAGGGGGCGTACAAGTGTGTGTGCAATTGAGGGCAAAGGAGAGGATAAAGGAGTGAAAGATCCCTTTACTCCGCATTCAAGAGGCCCTATGCATATTATTTTTTCCTTCCTTTTTTCTGAACTTGAAACCCTATGCACTCTCCTGCGTAATTCCTCAGGGTCCACTCACCTTCGATCCTGATTACAGCCGCTCGGGGCAGCGTCTATTACGGCGCAGGTAACCGAGTGTAAGAAGAAACCCCCCTGCCAGTCGCTTACCACCGGTGACCCTAAAAAATCCAGGGAAATGGCGGCCCAGTACTCATATATATATTATATATATGTGTATATATATATGTGTGTATATATATATATATATATATATATATATATATATATGTCCACTTTGATTTCAGCCCTTGCTTTCCTCCCCACCCCCAACCGGCGATTTCTCAAACCACCTCTTTCAGTAGTACTCCTGCTTCGTTTATTCCACAACTGCCTCTTCCATACTGTCTTACATCTCCCTAAGTATACTCTCCTACTCCTCAACATCCCCTCCCCCAATTCAACCGGAAGATGGTCATTGATGGAATAGCCTCCCCTCTTGTTAAAATCTTTTCACATCCCTCTACCCCATGGTTCCACTTCAATCACAATGCAATGGGAAGAATAAGAGGTTATGGTTAAAAGGATCCCACCAAAAAGTGAAGAGGAGACGGCTGAGAAATCGGACGCCCAAGGGACATTGGGAGGCAGAAAAGGACAACTTTTTTTAAAAAGGAAGACACTCCCTATTCAACCTCGCCCCACGACCCCCACCACTTGAGCCCTCGGGCGGGGCGCGGTGGAGGCGTAGGGAGGGAGGACTCCTTTCCTCCCCTTCTTGATGCCATCCGTCAGTCCGTGACATCCTCGGGACACTGGTTGGGAGCGGAGGGAATGTTAGAGGGGTAGGAGAGAGGGTCGGTGACGAGGGAATGACCCAACAATGGCAAGACGATGCCTAATAAGAGGGCGCCATTTATGCGCAGGCAGAAAAGAATTATGTCGAGTCCCTCTTCAGCATCAGGGGCCAGACGAGCGGAGAAGAGAGAGGTGAAGTGCGATGCAACGAACGAATTTAGAATGGATCGAGTAGCCGGGTCGCCCATAAGTAAGGAAGGCTGGTGAGGAGTATCCAGCGACGTGTTGCTTAGGATTGGAGAAGGAGAGAGGATGAGGAGGAGGGAAGGAGGGAGATGACGAGGAAGCCGGGAAGGGGAGGAAGTGGTTGAAGGCTCCGGATGGAATCGGTCATTCCTCGATTGTCCGAACAAGCACGCTCACACTCTGGCGAATCGGGCCAAGTGCGTCGGGTATCCCCTCAGAACACCCTCACCAATGTTCCCCTCCCATTCCCATCGCCTTGCCTCCAAAGGATACCGGCTATTCTCCTCAGTGCCTGGTCCCATTACCAGGATATATCTCGACGTAAATACACTCCGGAACCGTTGAACCGACCGCATTCTTCTCTCAACAGCGTCACACATGCTCGCCTCCTCAACGAAACCGCGCGCAATGGAAGACAATACCGTTCTCCCGATCTTGACATTGGCAAGGCGAAAGGGTCACAGAGAGGGAGGTGAAATTTTCCCAGGCGATATACTTTATATATACATTTCACTTTGGGTTTTTCCCTTTTCCTTTGCAAACTCGGGTTGTCTGCCACGGCTTGTGTAATAGCTATAATTTTTAGAATTTATGCCAACCTGTCTTCATCTGATTCTTATGGAGATGTGTAATTACAATAAAACGCTGGATACATAGTAAGAAAATGGTCGGATATAACATATAATTCTGAAAAAATATAATACTATCAGGTATCTTCAAACCAAGACTCCGTAAATCAGACGGGGAAACGAAATATATATTATTCAAGCTTAAAATACTTGAATATTTATTTTAAAATTCCTTCTTATCACTGAGCTACAGAATTCTAGGTAATAGCCATGTTTGAACAAAACATTTTCTTACAAATATTTCTTTTTCTTCAAATCAAATCTCACATTAGGACAGAATATATTTAAAACCAGCAATCAGTTAGGAATTAAGCGTGCCCTTAAGCACTTTGGACTGCAGGCCAAGCAGAATATTTGCTATATTTTCAAATTAATAATTTTGCTCTATGCTTAGCTTCATGCATTTGTCTTTAAATGACAATCTCCCAAGATTAAATTAATGTTAAATAAGTTTAAAAAATATCAAAATTTTGTGTGACATCGAGGAATATCTAAATATCTTTAGTATTCCTTGATAAATTCCGAAGTTTTACCAAATTATTGTTAAAATATAACCCAGGAGAAAAGCTGAATTTTAAATAGTGTAAAAATACTAGCCCAATTTACAAGTATAACAGTAAACATGATATCACATAGGGCAGAAGTTCTTTAATATGTGAATGACCTAAATTCTGTGACTTAATAGAGGAAAAGACAACAAATAAACCTGCTCCCACAACGTTTAACTATATCTCTATTATATTCTAATGTGAATATATTAAAATAAATACAGTTTTTATTTCTAATATGTGGCAATGAAAATTTGAAATAGTTAAGCATTATATTAACCAGGTAATTTAATCATAAGCTCGGTTTAGTTTGAAAAATTATTGTGAGCAATGTAAACTAATTTATGGCTTTCCTTTATGGCAAAAAATTCCATGGCTTACTTTTATTCATTCACAAAAAAAGGGGCAATAGCGAAATATTCAGCAACGGAAAGGAAACAGAAGACTGCAATACATACAGATATGCGTTTATATTTGGCATGTATCGGACATTCAGGTTCTCAATCTTCTCAAATCTCCATCGACCTTCTCTTTTTCTGTCGAAGAATGTCGCCAAATCAATTTGACAGATATCGACGCCACCACTCACAAGCCATAAAAGGGCTTCAGTGGGATGTGATATACGAAGCGGATGACACACTCAGAAAAGGAGAGAGAGCCAAGGATCTCTGACGCTGAGACAACGGAGGAAAAGGAGGTTCCATTTCTCTCATTTTCACATCCCTTTGCAGAAACACTCAGAGCTCAGGGTGACCTCTTGAGTCCATGAACAAAAGTGAGAGGATAGAAATAAAAAATCGTCTCGAGAAAGAAATACAATAACGGGAGGTGAAAGTATATGACCCCGATACGACTCCATCAAAGCATTCAAGATGCTCTTGAGACACTGAAGTCAGCAAGGAGTTTCTCCGAATTTCAATGCTGAGGCCGAGGGCAGACTCTAAAACTTGATTTTTATGATAGAACACGCCCCAAAATGATGAGACCTGAAGCTTGATACAATCATTTTGAGGAAATATTTTACTACAGAAACTACCAGATGTGATTTCCGGGATATAAAGTTCACGTTTCATTGCTCATTGAATAATCTAGTAAGTAGTTTTACTTGCCGAGGGAAAAGTTTCGCCTCTGTGAGATGGGCCCCCGTCGATTTTCCACGCATACAAATCAGATACCGAGCCTGAGTTGTAGCTGAACAGCAAAGCTTCACTTCTTAACTTCACGGTGAAGAGAAAAAGAACCTTCGAATCAGGGAACGTGCCTAATCTCATTACTTCGCCAAACTATTTCTCTTTTTTCAAAATCAGTATATGTACTAGAAAAAGTACTAATTTAGAACGAAACAGGCTCTAATTTTTCTTTCAAATGTACCTTTCATACTCAAAAATCTCTAATAATATTTTTAAGGAATCTGATTCATTCCTCCGTCTCTAATTTACTAGTAGGAACTTCATTAACTGGTAAAAGAAGCATAATTTTATCAATGCATTTGTTTTCTACAAAACTTTGAGATAACGCAGAGAAAAGCGTTTTCCAACGCTCTTCTCTTGTGAAATCACATTTCTATGAGAAACGAATTTAAATGACTTTTGCATTTCTTAACCACCATTAAGTATATTTCGGAGTTCAATGATATCCAAGGAGATTAATTCAAATTCCTCAGTGGATTGTTAGAAACATTTAACCACAGTTTAAAGATAAATGCATCGATTTTAATTGAACCGGCTTGATACCTGCTAAGGCTATTCTTTATCTGATTCTATTACGCATATACTGTACACGCTTGAGGAATTAGAATGATAATCAAATGATGTCAAATATAAGTAAATTATTTCCTTGAAAATAAACAAATGTATCACGGCTTTTTTTATTTCAGAATATTTAAGCGTGCTTCGAATTCAGTAAACATGCACTTAAAATTAATATTTTCAGGATGATAGAATTTAATCGCTCATGAACGCAGTATTTTTAAAATATATTTACGAATAGCTTGAATGTTACTCTACTTGATTATAGTTAATACGATATTCTTGAAAGGGAGTTACGGTAGTTATTACTACGTGCAATTTTTACCTACCATATATCAATTCAACAACGTTAGCCGGGTTAATCTAATTCACAAAAGTGAATAGGGGAGCTTAAACGATATGGAACTTGGCGAACGAAATGGATATAAAGCTGTATTACAAGGTATGATATAAAATATGAAATAATTACAATACAAATCAAAAACTACAATTTAAGCTTCTAAATAACTGGAATTTCAAGCATCTTAGTAATTAGGTTAATAGAGTAAACATATTCGATATGATTAGTGAAGCTACATAAATGTGCATAGATTTCGACGCAGAAAAATAATCCGCCCTAAAATTCTAGAAAAATATTTAACTGCAGATATTTTTTTTGTTCTATAACTACTTGACGCCTATGCACAGTAAACTTTCCTTACAACTATACTAAAAATTCTTCAACACTTTCAATTGCGTCCACGGCCTCACGCATGCCCTCCTTTAAAATTTGTCCGAACGAGTCCATTAATTAAATTTCCACCATGATAGGCCTACCATCGATGGACAATGGAAACTAGCTGGATGATCCAAGAGCATAAAACCCGAGAGTAGCGGCGCTGCAGAGCGAGAGAAAGCCCTGGGACGTCGTCACCCTCCGGCACCGAGCCATCAGGTGGGGGTGGCGACGGTGGTTGAAGGATTCGCTCCCGCCTGGGAACGCCTCCACGAACTGCGTGGGACGGCTACTAATTGCACGCATTCTCTTCTCCCGACTGTGTCCCCTTCCCACCTCAACCGCCACCCCTCATCACCACCCCCTCAGACACACTTCCACTCACCCACCACACCAAGGGACAGGGGTGTGTGCGGCGGGGAAGGGGTCGGCGGGTGGTTCGTGTTGGTGCCGAGGGAGCAAAGAAGGAGAGAGACGAAAGAGAGAGGAGAGGGGGATGGTGAGGGAAGGAGTAAGAGTGAGTAAGGGAGGGAGAGAAGGGGAGAGAGAGGGACAATGATGGAGAGAGACGCAACGCGAGCAGTCTTGCCCCCCGGGGGTAGCCCACAACCCGCAACACAACCGTGCCATCTCTCTCTCTCTCCTCCCCCACTCACAATGCCCCACCCACTCACACTCTCTCTCTCTCTCTCTCTTCCCCCTCTTCCTTGCCGCCCACGCTCACGAAACGAGCCCCGATTCAACAAGGGCGAAACCCATCCCACTCTTTCACCCCCCCTCCCCACCGAGCACCCTCCCGTGGCCCTCCTCGCTCCACCCCTTCGCCCCCATGCCCATCTCTATCTGGCGTATCTTTTGACTGCACCATGTCCCGTCCATATCAACCCGTCAGCCCCCCTTCCCTCTTCCCCCGCTTCCCTAATCACCTGCCCCTCTCCTCCCGACGTCATTCTTAAGCTCCAGTCACCTCCGAAAACAAGTGAGCTCACCATCATTGTGCTTCCCCTTTCACACCCCCGGCTCCTCCCGCACACTTTCCTTGGCCCCGCAACCAGCTTCCCCTCTTCGCCGCGAAGCCTTCGCCCACATCTCACCGCTTCGAAAAAAAATGAACGTGAGGGAGGCATACGCCATAATCTCATCTCACATTCACGCATCCACATCACGACCTCACCTCAACCGTTGCCTCCAACCCCCTTCGCCCCTGCCTTCTTTCCCTCTCTCCACCCCGCTCATCTCTTCCCTTCTTTCGCTTCCCCAAGCTCCGCTCACACTTCCCTCCTTTCGCTCTTTTCCCTCCCGCCCCCTCCTTCCTGCTACCCTTCCGCTGTCTCATTGGCGCATCCCTCTTCCCTTTTGTTGCCCTGTTATCTTTTTTCTCTGCCCGCCCTTGAATAAAAAGACGTGCGTGCCACAGCATTCCCTTTTTTACCCTTGCGCTCATCCTCATGGGAACGGTGGAGGCATGCGCTGCGAGTAGAGTTTAAATTTAATCCCATAATTGCACTAGGCATACCAGCCAAACTCTATTCCGATTAAATAATTATTTATTACCGTGATTTTTAACCTGCGCCTAGAAAACAGAGGTTGTGAGTTGAAAAAAGTCTAATTTACGTACCGATTAAATTGACGGAGCAATTACAAAAAGACATACAAGGAAATATTCTTTTTGAGACTCATTTTTCATTGCACCCATGCTTTTACAAATTGACGAAAAATAGAAATACGAGCATTTAAATTAAAGTAAACTATATTCGTGTCCCCAAATAAAAAATTACTTAATATTTACGTACTTACCTAATATACAAGTGGAACAGACAGTACCAGTACCAAGGGAGACACTAAATTTTCTACCGGTAAATATTTGTAATTAAATTTTTTACTATTCCAGCAAGCACTAAAACAGAATTTTTAATTTTTTTTAAAATACCGGTATCAATCAACTACTTCCTAACATTACATTTGTTAATATATGGATCCTCAAAGAATTACAACGAGACATTTTACGAAGATTAAATTCCCTATAAGGTCAATCTTTTGTCTCCTTGGTACATTATTTTTGGGACGAGTCAAACACTCCATCACATCGATACCATTGAAAGCTTGTTCTCCGACACGTTATCAAGTAGCGCGTAATTGTTCACGGGTTGCGCCCATAGACTTCGGAGTCACCAGCGATATGCGGATGGATTATCACCCGGAATTCCAGCGGTTTCGACGTTCCTTAAAAATAAAACAACGCCTTTGCACCCAACGCCACTCTTGTCTCTCCCTCTTTCAAGCGGAGGGAGGGCGAGGGGAAGAACGGGGAGGTGGGGGTGGTTGGGGTGGCAGGAGATTAGGTGCTTTAGAAATCCCTCCGGCCACCCCCGCCCCTCCCTGCCCTACCTTCGAGGCACGCACACGTACACGCTCATGCGCGACCTCCCCCACCCTCCTGACCCCCCCCCCCTCGCACTCGCTCGTCTCTTTCTCCCGAGGACAAACGACATATCCCGGGTCTGCGTGGAATCCACTCCCCCTCTTAACTGGCAGGCATTCATTCTCTCCCTTCCTCAGGGCTATTTCTCTCGCGCCATCCATCCCCTCCACCCACCTCCACACCCCTTAACACCCTTTCCTTTCCGCCTCCATTTCCCTATTTCCCTCCCTCAACCAAAATCAACCCCCGTCCCCCCCTCACGCCGACATGACACCGCACTGTCCCTTAAAACCCGAGCGTTGAGGCCTGGCGGCGGAAGAGAAAAAACAGACGGAGCGAGGGGGCGGGACGAGGGGGTGAGTGCGTGTGTGAGTGGGAGTATGACACCAAGTACGGGAGATAGGATAGCGGTGGGAGGGCGTGCGGTGATGCAGGAGGCATTACGCTCTTGAGGGTCCGGGAGATGAAGGATCAGGATGTTGAGGAGAGGGGGACGTGAGGGGAGAAGGGGAAGAAAGAGGTGTCAGGTGGATGCGCACGCGAGGCAATGGGAAGATGACAGGGGGAGATAAGGCGCTATGAGGGAGAGGGATAAATGAGGTCGCAAGGCAGGAGGGTGGGGGTGGGGAGTCAGGATAACTGAATGATTCCCTCCCCGAGAGGTGGGAGGAATGGATGGAGACGAATGAAGAATGTGGATGGCGCCGCTTGGAGTATGACCGACGGTAACGAACGAAGGTGAAAGAGTGGAGGTATTTGGGGGTGGAAGTCACGCCGAAGAACAGAAAGGACGATTCAAATGAGTAATTAGAAAGGTTGAAAACGAATTATCAAACAAGCTCAACTCATACTCAAAGTAAATTATCATTCTGATGGAAATAAGATACTAGATGTTCAAGCCAACTTTAGGAACGAAATCTTTTGGCACTTGGCAATTTACTTTAAAATTTATGTTCTCTGGGCGATATCGTTTTCAATTGAAATAAGCTACTTTTGGACCTGCGTTTGAAGTTTTCCGAAGGAGAGGTGGAATTTTATTCGTAGCAGTATTAAAATCACAATATTGCTTTGGAATGCCTCGAAAGAACGCTCTAAATTCTTTTACAGAATATTCCATAAAATATTATTGCATGCTAAATTTTTGAAAACATGTAACGACAAATTCGACCCCCAACTGATTCAATTTACCGTTAAAATGTTTACGTATTTTTAAATTAGACAATAGTTTTTTTTAATGAATAAGAAATACTTAGTTTTTCCACACAAACTTTATTTTTACGACCGGGTTTCGACGAGGATCGTCATCATCAGGAACCTGATGATGACGATCCTCGTCGAAACCCGGTCGTAAAAATAAAGTTTGTGTGGAAAAACTAAGTATTTCTTATTCATTATGAATCGTTTCCACAAAGTGACGGCGGATACTATACAGTTTTTTTTAAGATTACTACCATTAATCACTACAAAACACTGAAATGGAAATTTTAATTTCGCCAGTGTTTCTAATTGCTACTAAAAAATAGTAATTGATCCTTATATAAACAATATTAACCAGAGTAAATTCATCATATTTCAATTGAGGTTGATGTACAGATAAATATTATATCAAATTAACAGAAAAGTTAAATTTTTGAAAATGACGAAAAGGTAAATCCACCGTGATATAGGCGTAATATATAACAGTGGCTCAATTTTTAATCTAGGAAAAAGGAAAAGTAGCAAAATTCTTATAGCATATGATATTATCCCGATTCCGAATGGCTTAGAATCCCGTGATACCTCCCTTCTATGCATAATTTCTGTGGAGAGGGACTGAAGTTAAAGAAGGAGGCATTCAAATATTCATCAAATGAAAACGAAATAGATTGAACAAACCAAGTGGGAGCAAAGTCGAAATTAGAGGAAAAACGTACGTACGATGAGAACGGGAGGAAAAACGAGGGTTCTAGCCCTGTGCGATTGGGATGGATGGGATGGGGAGGGAGGAAGGGAGGACGAGAGACGGAGTATGTGGGGGGGGGGGGTTCAGAATGAGACGGGTACCCTTCCCCAGGTTAGAGGTGGGGTAAAAAATGACGCTTTTAAATTGCCACATATTTATATTCAGGAGACGTAATTTATACGTGTGTGAGTGAGGGAGTATGCCGCCGCTCCACCGAGCGCTCGTGTGTTAGGCGAGGATTTGGACGGCCTGCATCATATGCGTGCGAGCTCAAGGATTTGCATCAACACCCTCACCGAGGCGATACTTACAGGGCGAAGGAGATCAATTTTAATAGTTGGTGTGCTGCATACTTCAATGCATCCGACGTCAAAAATTGAATTCGCCGAGTTCCATAATACTAACACATAAATGAGGATACGTAAATCGTTAGTAAGAAGATTTTTACGACAAAAGCTGTTAAGCCCATCAGTTTATAAAGCATTCTAAGAATATTCAATGCTGCATGCTGAAAATAAAATTACTTGAATATATTTAGACAAAATATCATCATCAGAAATGTAATATTTTAGTTGGTGTTTGGAATATACACATAATTCGCCGGCCGTTAGCCGGGGAATTACGCCGGCGAGGACATTACCCCGCCGGCCTCGGTGGCGGCGGGGTAACGTCCTCGCCTACCAACCCAGAGGTCGTGGGTTCGATTCCCAAATAGGTGGATTTCCCTCCATCTAGGGCTTGGTTGTATGTGATTGTCGTCAAATGTCTGTAATGTAGGGTTAGGTGGAAGAAGGGACTATTAGTCCCAACCTCGCCCAGTTAAGTCGATAAATAAAATAAGTCAATTCGTTTCGGAATTCGGTCTCGTGTACTAGTACTGAGTGAGGGGAATGCTTTATGTGAACTATTCGTTAGTTCAGAGATTTCAAATTTACAGGAAATTTCCTTTTCTCTGGAAAACTTTCCACCCCTGTTCTGGTCGACGGTTGATAGTAACAGAAGGTAATATTCGACCTAGAACCTGTTGAGTACCATTAGGGTTCGCCCATTTACTGGGTTATCTCTTATGATACAAGATTTGTAAAATATTATAAACCTTATCTTATCTATTTATAAACCTTAACTTATCACGGCCATTTGTTGAGATTAATGTTTAGTACAGAAACAATATTATCAATGGTTGAAGGACACATTTTCGTAACGACTCTCCACATCCTGCAGATTTTAGACCCTAACAATCACTGATAAAAATTAACTTTAATATATAAGAATAAACTGCCAATATGCAGGGAAAAGACTCTGAAATTCAGTGTGTAAGAGCTATAAGAAATAATCAGATGCATAGCGATGCAAATTTTGACTCCCGAAGAAACCTTTGGGTTTTGTTGAGGCTTAGAAGGCTTTGAACTCATGGCAAACGAAGCTTAATTGAGACTCTCCAAAAGAAGAAAATATCGATAGCGTCAGTCAATTTTGTGGTAAAGCTCCTAATCCTGTAATTTATGACTAAAAGTGACACCAACACTACTTATTTCCTCAATTTATGCAATACTTTTGTACAGTTTTGTAAATAATAAGTAAAAAACGTAGAAGAAGTAATTACCCATTACCATGTGGAGAATTTATCTCCGTGTCATGACTTCGTTTTATTTTAAGTCCAAAAAGTCACGCCTTAGCTCACAAAAGTATGCTTCAAATTTGATGTTTTTAAAGAACTATACGTCATCAACATCGCACTAAAATTGCTTAACCCGAGCGTTGGTTAAAATCATACGCGACGCGAATTTCTCGCGGCGATTGAACATTTAAATCCAGTCATCGAATAACTCTATAAAATAAATTAACCTTACCGTTGCAAGTCTCCCGTGAATGCAATGCCCGATCCCGAGGTACCTGCTCGAAAACCTACTGAAAACATTAAAGTCATTACCAGCAATTCATTAAAGCATCCCCCGAGCGGATAATTTCCATTGACCATGGAGGTGTGTGCCATGTATGGTAGAAGAGATGGAGAAAGCGGGATTGTGCAAGCAATCATTTCAGCTATACGTTTTGAACACGAGCGCATTTTGTCGCATCGCCGGAATTTAAGCACTGCGGACAGCTGCTAAACCGCATAAGGGTAGGAGGGGTGGAGCGGAGGAAGGCAGGGGAGAGAGCGGAATAAAAGCCGGAGATCCAGAAAATCCGAGCGAAGGAGGAAAGGCACACACCGAGGGGAGACGCAGGACAAGAGAGATTCTGGTGTGTGCGGGGGGCGGCGGTAGGGGGCGGTGGGTATGCACGAAAGGTGGCCGACGGGAGGCGACGGTGGCGGAGGCGATACCAACACGCAGCCGTGGCATCAACAGCTTCAGCACCACCAGCAGAAGCAGCAGCAGCGGCACAGGGAGGTGGGTGCCAGGGACGGAGACAAGGGGTTCGGGAGGGGCGGGGAGGGGAGGAACGAGATCGATCGGGGATGGCGGCGGGTGGAGAGGGAGAAGGTGGGGGTTGGACTCAGGCGAGGGGGTGAGTTTAGGGGGGGAGGGGGTTTAAATGCCGGGTTTGGAAGGAGAAAGAGAAAGAAAGAAAAGAGGGCGGGGGATTTGGTTGGGGCCCCCGAAGGCCCCTGCATACGCGCGCACAGCACGCACGTATTGGAGAGGGACAGTGGTGTTTTGGGAGAGAGGGAGAGGAAGGAGGCTGGATGGCCGGAAGGGTGTGAGGTGGTGGATTCCTAGGGGCAACGAGACGGAGGAGGAGGGCGAGGGAGAAGAAGGGGTGGAGAAGGGGAGTCGCGAATGAGAAAGAAGCAGGAGGGTTGGTGGGTAGGGTTCAGCGACGGAAACGCAGCGGGGGAGGAAAGAGATTAATGAGCGTTATCGGAATTGTTTATCTCCATGGGCGAGAGGCGCTTCAGCGGGGAGGAATGATTGTGGGGAAAAAAATGACGAGGCCAATGAAAGTTTTTTAAGCCTTTGACAAATAGAAAGCAATTAACCCAAGTCGCAGGAGAGAGGATCTCGGTGACGCGAATATTTTCAAATTCGTCCAAAGTCCTTTCCCACCCTAATTGAGATTTATACGCGAAGATTAAAAACGACGGCCTTTAATACTCGAGATCAAATATTCTTTCATTTGTTGCTCGTTTTAAAATTTCTAATTAGGGATTAATCAAAATACTTTGATCGATGGAGTTAACTGGCCAAGCTTAAAGTGGCGTAAATATATCAATTTCTGCTTCCAATTGGCATTTTTAATGATACACTCGACATTGACATATAATATTGCTCGATAAATAATAATTAATTGATTAAAACGCTACAAAATCAACTGAATTGCAGAATCTAAAACATAAATAACTGCTATATCATCGTCGTTCTTTTCGAGTATCATATGTTAACTAAAATTTATATTTTCATGAATCCTTGTCTACATGTATCTTGGCGGTTTAATGATGTGGTATTCAAATGACAATAAACATTTAAAAAATCAACAATAGTCACTAACGCAAAACATGCTGTAGTACTCTCATGGTAATGATACGTGGTTTGTAGGGATTGTGCGACGTGTTGGCTCCTCCTTAACCTTAGCTTTCCTGTTGTGAATAATGTATAATAACTAAATAATGTACGCTGAATCAGCAGTTTCGAGGAAGAATAATCAATGACATTGGATTCCCAACGGAAGAGGACGGGAGACGCCACCAATTTCACGGGATAGCCATCGTCATTCTCAGTGTATGGTCCACGTCGAGTCAATACTTCGGGGTCGATATTACGACTTACCCGAGAGCGACTTGAAATAAGAGAAAACGGTGGGTTAAAGTTTTCATCGTCGCGCATCGCTCGGAACAGATTACAAGAGTTCGGAACATAGTGGTTATCGCCCCTCCCCTTTAGTATTCCCTTGCCCGATATAATACCCGGCACAAAACCTGTGAACTGGGACTAGAACGCATTTTCCTATGACGGCAGCAGAAATTCGCGAGAGCATCACATAATAACGCTCGCCCTTGGTTCAAAACTACGACCCCCCCCCCATTCCCTTCTTCTCCACATGTTTGACCCAGAATTCCAGCGAGTTTAATGCGACGAGAAAGAGTTTTATTTTATTCCGGACCTTTTTAACAATGGCGAACGTACAATCTCGCGCACATGCATCTGAGTTTACCTTCCCACTAGGACACAAATATGAAAGGTGCATGTTCCTCTCAACCACACCCATAGAAACACTTTCTAAATGTACCCTTTTCCCCATTTTTATCACCATTTCTCTCTCACTCTCCCTCCCCCTCTTTCTCTCGCTCGCGTGATAAAAACCGAGCCCTGGCTAAGCCACATTAAAATTGTTTCATGCAAGTATATATTTTACACTAAACCGCTCTCCTGTATTCCTTCAAAGACACCCCCCACCCTACCCGCTAAACTCGCGCCCCATTATCCCACTCGGGCATTTCCTACATAGCTGTTCCACCGCTCTCTGTTTCCGCGACAAAGCACAAGGCATGAACGACTCTTCTCATACCCCTTCTCTCCCCCGGGGTTAATTGCGGAGAACGTTTGCTGCAAGATCGTAAACACACTAGCTGCCTTCACAGCCATAACGTCTTGCCTGCCTCCTCGGTTATCCAATGCTCTCAACATACCCCTCCCAACTCCCTCCTCTCCTTCTCTCTCTTTCCCGCTTCGAGAGCCTAGAGCAATAATTTATAACGACGTCGACCAAAACACTTCCGGATCTGCAAGGGTATATTAACAATCGAATTGATAAAGCAAGTTTTGAGATATGACGCCAAGAGAGCATATCCATGGAGTCTTGGATGAAAACTTAAATATAATAGATAGAAAGATAACATGGAGTTAAATAGTTTTGAACAAATTTTTTACTAAAATATGCTACATGATATATAAGTATATGATGTACCTCTAAACAATAATTAGTTAGAATAAGAAATAAAAGAGTAAAACGTATATCTCCAAAAGGCAATGAAAAATAATGAAAAAACAGCTACCCATTACTCCAGTGGCAAAATATTATCCTAAGTAAGCCACCAATATTTTTTCATATAAATATGGATGAAAAGCCATTTTGATGACATTTTATTTTTGGTCACAGGAAATAGAAGAGCATAAACTATCTGGTTACACCTGTTTAATATATGTAAATTGCAGAAACGATCCAAATATTGTAAGAATTTTTCCAAGGGTTGCAGATAAGAATATTCAATTGAAATTACCACATCATAAAATAATATTCCCATATTCCATTCAAATAAGTCTCATAATGGCTCTATACTAGAATATGCTACGGTACATTGAAGTATTTCTCTACACCAAAATAAGTGCTTAGGTATGCTGACATCAAATCAAAATAAGTCAGCTAAAGTTCAGTGAGATTGATTTAAAAAGAAGGAATTAGATGGGGTCAAAGGCAACCTCGCGTATTAATTTCGTATTCAAATAGAACAGTATCCCAGAATCACGGATATAGTAATTAACTGCGCAAAAAAACGATTTCGCATTTAAAAGTGTAGATAATTCTTAGGTTTATTTAAAATCCTTCATTTGCTTCCGATCGCCTGTAAATAAATATTAGAATTATCTAATTTTAATTCACATTATAGTAGCAAGTTAATTAAGAAAAAAACAAGCACCAAGTATAATATACTGTGAACAAATGATAAGCGATTAAAAAATATATTCATCGCATAAATGGGTCGAAAAATGCCCGCAATGATAATATTGATAATATAAGGAAAAATTCCTTGAGGGCTATTAGGAAAACACGAATTGCCAACATATAAGATGGAAGGAACGAATAAAAGTAGGAAAATATCCAATGGAAAAATCTCCGTAGTGATAACGCATGACGACTAAATAAAAAGCTTGAATTATTTATCGACTAAAATTGAAATTAATTATCCTATCGTGCTAGTTAACTCCGAAACATTTGAATGGGTAAGCTTGTGGAAAATGAAATTAATCTAACGGATGAACATATTCAATCAAACCACTGTGTAAATTGAGGTTGTTAAACTGATGAAACCTGCGTATATATGCAAGTCATTTATGATCAGAATGAATACATTAGAAAATTAACTATTTACAGTACATTACCGTTATATATTATTGAATAATACGGTTACGCGATTGTCCATATTTGTTTTTTATATTCACGATATTTTCTAGTTCTTTAGTATGACAATAACTAAATTTTAATAAATAAATACTTCATGTGAGGCACCGGGCTTTGACCAACAGTTTAATTGTCAAGTAAATAAATTTCTCATTTGGAAATTTATCTCACCCTGGCTTGAGCGTGGTCCTTTGTTATTAAAAAATAATGATTTAAAGAACCATCTCTAACATAACATGTGTTATCATTAAAATACGAACACAACGAGAAAAAATTATTTAAAAAACTGTCCTCGGATTATAACTCGGATATCTATATACCTTCTAGTAGTGTGATATGCACAAAAGACGAGCGGCTATGTATTCTTCCGTCGGATTTCCCCAGCATAAAAAATTCATGAAAAAATATGAGGACACTTTTACCAAGAAGGCAAAAAGAGTGAACCAAGCAACTAGCGAGGTTATCGTGTTGTGAACCTTGTTATACCCGAATAAAACAAATAAACAGACCATATAAACTCTAAAGCTCTTTAAAGAATAATGCCCTCGTAATTAAAACATTGTATTACAATCGTCAAACTAAAAGGACGGGTCATGAGTGCACCCATATCATGATGAAGAAATTAAGATGTAGGTCAGACTCAAAAGAGTCCCTCTCATTAACTTTGGGGTGGCATTTTTAAACACAGCGGGAGGTACGTGAATGTGATTCGTAAATCAAAATACAGGAAATCAAACAGCCAGTACCTAAAATCACTCTTATTTGCTTTAAGAAATTATTTAACTAATGAATAACGAATAGGACGAATGTAAGAACTATCTTATCGCATTAAATTGTATAATATGAGGCAAAATGAGCATTCGCGTGGACACATACTAAATAGCTCTCACTCAAAGAACAAATGCATGCATTAAGAAAAAAATGAAATTAAGTAAACATAGTTTAATGTTCTTATCGGTAAAAGTGAAAAAAAATTGGAATAAAACTTATACCATTGCAGATAAGGGACTATAATTTGTGGTTTTGAGAAAAATTGTGAAAACCTGATTTCACGATACCGGAATGGCTACAGCCAATCATACTACGATATATTTATCTTTTATTTATTTTCGTTTATGTCCAACAGACCACGTCATCCTTAAAATATCATCGCGGGGCGTTGGCAACACTGTCAATCCCCGATCCAAAACTCATGAGTTCTCATTCCACAAACACATACGGATATGTGACAGGGTGGCGTGTTTCCGAAACAAGTCCCAGATAAAAAAGGAGATAGTTTTGCAAACATATTTTTGAAACTCCAATGAAAAAGCACGGCCACACTCATAATGTAAAGAATAAAACTTGCAGGACTGCCAAAACACGTAAGGCTACAGTAACACGCGAGTAACAGGAAACAAAATGGCGTACAGTGATGTCGGCAACGGCGATGGTGTCACCGGCCGACCCAGTTGTGTAGTTATTTGACGGTGGAGGGAGAAGTACGGGAAGAGTTTGTGGGGCTGGGAAGGGAGATTGAAGATGAGAGAGAAATGTACAAGCGGGTCACGAGGGGAAATGTAGGTTGGCCACTGAGAATTCTCGTATGGTTGCATTTACTTAGGGCAGAGGAATTATAAACTGGGATACGAATGACTTCTGGCAGGGGCTGAATGAAGTTGGGCAAAATGGGCTTCATTTAGATGGAAACGACTAGAAAAAGGAGAAAACAACTGTGAATGTAGAATTGAGGATGCATAATTTCCCGTAGAGCAGAAAGATTAGAAACTGGGTTTTATTTATTTCAAAGTCAAGTGCTATTGCTCGCACCTAACAAAACTAAGAAATACATATTCGTTGCTATAGTTACCTGCACATTACCACCCACGCAAAATTTACTGTATGAGCGAGTTTAATAGTGATCAACGTATATCTGATTTAATTTGGAATATTATTACCGTTAGATACTGTAATATAATTATTCCACCATATCAATCGGAACAGCTACTATTTCTTGTTTATTTAGAGTGAAAAAACTGATAAAAATAGTTAGGGAGGGATTATTTTATATCTCGAAGGACGAGAAACTCGGATACATTGTATTTTTCAAGTAAAAAGGTATTCCCCAGTCACCAAATAACTTTAATTTATGGAAATTGTTTTCAACAAGGGTACCCAATCGTCAGGCTATCTGTCCTTCTTCTGTAGCATATAACCAGCAAAATTTTAAACCCCACGGATTCTTTCTTTTGAAATTCGAACTTGAAGAGATGAATAAAATAAAATTGGAATTTCGACTCTAAAAAAACGATTTCAACTCTATCTTATTGAGTAAACCATTTCAAAACTAAAGTTAATACTTTTCCGGGGCAGCTCAAAATCAAAGGATAAGAAAACATTTCCAAGGGCACTGACGTAGAAGGACGACATTTTCGATTTATAGGTCGACGATGTAGCACCTCACAATCAACACCAGAACCTGAGCAAGAAAATACGACGATAAGAATATAGATGGACAGATAAAACTTCGGAAGCCACATACCATCCACGTGGGCCGCTAAATTTCGATCAGGTGCCCCCCCAATACTCGCCTCTTTAATAGAATGCCTCCACTCACTCCCGCGACTGCATGAGAAAGAGCCAATGGGAGGAAATGAAGGGTGGGAAAAAAGAGAAGGAAAAAAGGAGCGCATGGGAGGTAGTTCATGACTCTGAAGAGGGAACAGAGAAAGGGAGAAGTGGAGGTGGAGGGAAGGGTATTCTGAGTTGGAAAACACGGCGGGAGATGAGGGAGAACAGAGGGAAAGGAATAATTGAAAATGGGGAAATTAAAAGGAGATGGGGTGGAAGCGAGAGGGAAGATGATGTACGGAATGGGAAGTGAGAGTGTTTCAAGGATAATAGGAAATTGAAAAATAAAACCCCGAGGTTAAGGTCGAGGTTGGAGTGCTCCCTGGGAGTAGGGCGGGGGGCCAAGGGGGGCGGGGTCGGGCGGGGCCCAAAGCGAACGGGGACAGGTGGGGCGGAGGGAAGGAAGCGAGGAAG
Organism: Hetaerina americana; assembly: GCF_022747635.1. Classification (NCBI taxonomy): domain Eukaryota; kingdom Metazoa; phylum Arthropoda; class Insecta; order Odonata; family Calopterygidae; genus Hetaerina; species Hetaerina americana. The sequence continues at coordinate 21,446,458 of NW_027286874.1, read as the reverse complement.
ATGGGGACACAAAGGGAACGAGGGAATTTCGTGCGGGGTGGGAGCGGGTAATCTACCCGTTTCATCCAAATTCATTCATCCGCCATTTTTCCTAAAAAATGAATCTTGGAGTTCCTAGTGCCACAAAATTCCAACGAGAGTGTTTCCTTTCTCCGGCGTGTACCCAATTCTAGTTGGGGGAGGGGGATCACTTAATTCTCTGTACTCTGTATATGGTGATCTCTGCTAACACCAAACGGAAATTTTGAATTCCTAACGTGCAATAGGATTAGTCGTTGGAGTTAATTTTTCAAACCTAAGTATTCATTTTGTCATCCGGACCCGACGAAAATCATCTCCAACTGCATATAGTGAGGAGCAGCTTATAGCGCAGTCAGGTTAAATGATACTGAATTAGTAAAATTTCTGCAAAAATTTTCTAATGGCATACGAAATATGGTGAAGAGAAAATATGTCAAATTAAAATTAATATGATATAATGGACCAGAGAAATACCCGCGGAAGTGAAAAATATTAGAAAACAGGTACATAAACATGTCTCATACGTCTTAAGGGAATGAAAAATGAATAAAATGTATTTAAAGCCATTTTTAGGAAAGTTGTTTTAATTATTATAATCTATAAAATATGTTATTAAAATAGCAAGAAGAATAAATTTAGCCAAAATTAAAAAAAACAACGCAAAGTCATTCTGGACGCAGGATTAATATTCATTTTTAAAGGCACTTGTAAACCACGAAAAGAGAGATCATTTGTAAATTAAAAAATATAAATGGATATGTAATGCATTTTAAACAACCAACCAACGATACTGAATAGCAAATAATGAATAGAATGGCTATCCTTCAAAGTTAATATGCAAACCTTATATATTCATTAATCGTACTCTTGTTCAATCCACAAGGAAATAAAGTAGGTAACCATTATGCAACGCCTTTATCTTAGCGGTATTACTATTTCTAGCATATATATAAGGGCTCAATATTAAAAGAATATTTTACAATATAATGATAAAAATATGATACAAATGTTTTTTTCAAATACCTAAGTGAATTTATCGACCAGGAAAACAGACTAAAATATTTCTTGCTGGCTACTCGACTGGTTTTTCAGTTCTAAGATTCTAAATTTCTGCAACTGAAAATTGACCAACTCAAGTGAAGACTTAATACACAAATCAAATTTACTTGTTTAGAAACTACCCTCATCGTGACGCTCCGGAAAACTATATTGAAAATAAATTATTATACTTTATCTTAATCTTCCTATTTAGATATGCATATCTATTGCCTCTGCGTGCATACTCTGCCGACAAAAAAGTATAATTATTGAGGACGATAATCATATTTTAGTAGGAATGGAAGCATATTGATGCGTTTTAGTACAAATTGCGTACCGGTGGGGGCACCATAATACAGAGCTCGTCTAAGTAATATAGTATGACATTTCATAAAGAACCCCAAAACATACGAATACTTAACTGCAGTAGAATAGGTGAACTGAGAAACCGCAGCACAAACCTATTCATTTATTCTAGAAATATAAATTCGCTAGACATTAAAGGGAAATTGATTCAATTCATTTATCAACTCATTAAATATAATCATTAACCAAGGAACACTAAAGAGTATGTAGTACTGAGATGATGAACATTTTTTTTATGTTTCCCATAGTAACGCTTGTTCTTATGTTCGCGGAAAATTCTGCCTACTAAATGATCGATATAATTTCGCTAATAAAAAGGGATGGTACTGCCAGTTCTTAGATACACCGGCACCTAGATCCATGCACTTATTTTTCTCTCCCACTCTTGGCTCCGACTCGGCAGGGAGGCTCACGACTGCCTCAGCTCAAGGAGCAGGCAGAATTGAACAAAGCTCCAGGGGGGATGCACCACATTACAACGGTCGCCTCCCTCCAACCTCCACATTCCCCCGCGGGCCGCCGTGCACCCTACCCTTCCGTCAATGAGCTTCGCACGCCCCGAACCCACCCCCACACTCGATTCCGATCTCCCCTTCCTTCCCTCACTCATCTCATACCCCAAACCCTCCCTCCCAAACCCACTTTTATCGAGAATAGGCATTCAGGCTCATCTCCATACGGAAATTAAAACCACCAACGGTTTCTTTGTCTTCTCTTCCGGCGTGCCCATTTCCTCCTCCCTCTTCCCTCCCCCCGCGCTAAACTTCATTCCGTCCACCCAATCCCCGCATTTTATACCTCCTTCCCTTTCTCGGTCCTTCCCCTCCCCCCCAACCCTTCCACTGCGTCCCTTCCCTCTCCATGAATACTTTTCTTCCTACTCCCTTTTCTCCCGACTCACCACGACTCCCCACCACCACTCTCGCTCTCCCTCCCGCCCCATTCCATTACACGACGCAGCCGCCAATTTTTATTTTATTTCACGGATTCCTTCCTCCTCAAATCATATCTCTCTGCCAACCGATCCCATTCCGTTTTTCCCTACGATTCTCCCATTCTGCGCCCTCCCGTCAACTGCCTTTTCGTATCTCATCGATAATATATATCATAAAAAGAGCCCCCGCGCGTGCATGCACATATCCATAAGACAAATTCTCGCCGCCTCACTAGTATTAGAAGGCACAGCTGAGGTTCTGGGACTGCGCCGTACGGGAACATCATGAATACGGATAAAAGTTTAACTAAATATTTACTTTATTGGAATCCCATTCTTTGATTGCGTATAGCCTAAAGGCAGCCATACAGTCTCACCACCTGTTAAATGATGACACTTTTCAAGCAAACATACCAGTAACCCACATAATTTATAAAAGTTATAATGATGACCGTATTTATGGTAATATAGACGTGGCACGTGGTGGATAGGAAGTAACGGGCAATTTCTCAGACTTTTCTGAGGAAGTAGTGAAAAATACGACGCATGCTTATTAGCCAGATTGATCGTTATTCATTAGAATTAGAAAAGATAGTCTTTCATGATTACCAGCTGATATGAACCAATGTTAACGGTATTCTACGGGTCTCTTAAAAGAGAAGTGAAGGGTGGAACGTAAAAAAGATTCACTGTGACTTGGAAAGGTAAAAAAAGTTATGGCTCGTAAATAGAGACCCGGCTGGTCATGAAAGAAAATGGGGAAGAAAAATACAGTCGTCTGTACTGTGCTTACATGATTGTAAACCCTGATAGTAACTCCATCTAAGGGTTGACATAGTGTACTATTAAGCTTGGAATAAAAATGAAAATTCCTAGCTACTTCCCAAGCTTGAGAAACTAGGTATAACGTCGTCAACATAATTTGACTTGATATTTACCACCTGGTTGTATTTCTAAATTAGGCATCGCTTCCTACTCTGAGAAAAAATATAAGAGGCTCTAGTTGAAGCTTTAACTCTGATGGAGTAACGCAAACGTTCATATAACCTTACGAATTATAGAGCGCCATTGAAGAAAAATTGTCGTCCTTCAATAAACTAAATGTTTCATGAGAAATGAAAATATACAATAAAAAATTCAAGGATTCAATCATTAGTTTAAATTCAAGAACCGGAAAATAAATTTCTTTTAATGGTATTAATCTTCAGGAGTTTCGTGCGCCAAAGGAAAGGTTCGAGAATCAATTCCTACACATGAGTTTACACATATGTAATCATACGAGTAATGTTCGTATCGCAATCGTTATTCTCGCAATCGTCATTCAATGACAACATAAGTTCTCTGATTACACTTAACCTCAACGCGAACATTGCTGTGATCGGATCAGCTAATAGGAGAAGATAATCTCTTTGAACAGAATCAACGCATAATTTGAGTAACGCCCACATGGCTGGTGCCAATGCACCAGCGGAAGTGCCATATTCATGCCCCGCCAGTTTTTTTAAAGTCCACCTACAAGGGTTAGAATAAATGAAAATGTCTCATGTGCAAGTGGTAACGGGATGTTTTTAAAAATTACCTGGGCATGATTGTCACAAACTGATCAATTAGTTGGAACTCCAATTGTTCTTTTATATTCAATTGAAACAAATGGTTACCGATGGAATGATATCTCACGTCAAGCAGAAGATATCAAAGAAAGATTTTTATTTTAAGACTAAATATTGATCGGAAAATGTATCTTTAAGCTGAAAACTCTTTGGTGAAACACAAAGCTGCCGACCAAACGTTAAAACGGCGTTATTTCATCATACATCCGCATTCGTTTGTGGTAGGCCAAACGGAAATGGCGTTCCATATTTTAATTCTTCATACCAATCAATCATTCGTGAAAACTCAAAAGGCACATAAAACTTTGCCAGTGTAAAGCTCTCTGAAGTAATAGAAAACCATTGAAAATAATGATCCGTGAATTAAGCCATATTCTCAAAATAAAGATCGAGGCCGAAAATCATTCACACGCTGCCATAGCTGTCAATGATTTTAAAATATTCATTTGTGTGAACACTGGCAGCCAAAAGACGTATAAATCAATATTTTTCAAGCAACATAAATGTTATTAATGAATAATATATTTTATGAAAACTGAGAAAAAGTTACAAAAGATAACCATTTCAAAGCGACTGGCCAAAAATATACTGATCGTGGAACTCCGATCCCTGAATGCAATGTCCATATTGAGGTACGTCCGTTTTGAAGTTCTCCTATTATTAGTTCAGACTTCAATCCCTCGACACCCCAGAGTTTAGCATCTAGAAAATACTTCATGACCAGTGAAAACAGGAGCATACAACATTTCAAGATGGCTGAGGCTATCAATGTGAAAATAAAAATATACTTTACAGTAATATAACAGCAATACAATGGTATCCCTATCTCATGAAAGTACATTTAACACACCCTATGAAACCGTCATCGGGAATAAATATAAAGTGTCTCAATCCTTATAGAATATGATATTAATGTTTATTAGTGACAAATTTGTTCCTTAAATTCTACAAAAAACAGAGATTGATTTCCTATTAACCAATGACACAAATACAATCTTCAGTTCATTTTATGAGCCACAAGTCATGCGTAAATCCTGTCAACAATACTTCAGTTTCATATGTTTCTCCGATTTTTAAAGTGTACTTAAAACAAATTAAAGTTAATCTTATTAAGTATATATGTGATAGCACTGATCAATAATAATATTCATATGGCAAACTTCAATGCTAAGAATTTTTTGAAACTTTCCTAGTAAACAAGCATGTGGCGTTTTCACATGATCTCATTATCAAAACTTTACAAGCGTAGTTCATCATTTCAATAAATGGCCATTTATCAAATAGTCCTGCTGAAAGACTCAATTACAACCCATTGATTTTTTGTAGCAACATGAGAGTTGAAACCTACGGGTTAAATACTACTCGTAGTTTCAGTCAAACAAAGATTGCCATCACGAAACCACAGTCTTCAGACTTAAAAAACCTGCGAAGCAGACGTATTCATCAAACCTCATTGGCGTTCTCCCCGACATCCTATTTTTAATTCCAGAGGAGAAAGAAGAAGAACGACCTCTTCTTATCGCCAGACACGAGGCAAGGGCCCTTAATTATCGCGTCACAGCCAGCGAATGCTCCGGATTAAAAAGAGAGCGGCGAGCGAGAGCAAGTGAAATAAATGGAACCTTCAATTCTTTCTAAAAGCATAAAGGAGACAATAGCAAAGCCACGAGGAGAGAAAAATAAAAAGAGGGCAGTTTATTAACGCAATCCAACTTTCTTGAATCTCTTCAGCTCCCCATCTCCAGCCGCATCCTTTTTCCTCGATCCCGTAAAAAAAAAAGAAAACCATTACACAGTCCTTCTCTTAAACAATACCAATCCAGTTGCACCGGTGTAATAATGCTTCACCGTAAAAACCACTCTTTCCCCACCGACTCCTTAAAGGTCTCGCTCACTCGCCCCTTACACTCTCCGGCCTCCAACTCTTCTCCGCCCGCAAAATGTAATGGGTGCCGACATCTCGTATCGCCCAAGGAAATTAAAAATGAAATAGGAGCGAATAACGGCGGCAATAAAACCCGAGAGCCGCCCTAATATATATATATATCTCTCTTTCTGCCTCTCTTTCTACCACCCAGCTCCCGCCGCTTTCTCCCCCGACAACATCCTCCCGTTGCCCCACTCCCCAGAGCCAAACCGACTCCGCCCCCTTCCTTCAAGCTACGACCCAAAACACACCCTCGAAAGCACGCGGGAGTGGTTGCGGGGGAAAGCGGGGAGGGGGACGGATCGGGAAAGGAGCGAGTGGGGAGGGAGGGAAGGAGGGAAGAGAGGATGCCAAGGAGGTAGAGCGGTGGAGAGGGAGGAGGGGAATGAATGCCATTCCACCACACTCCCACGCCCTCCACCCCATGCCGCCGCCGCCTCGTGGGAATGGGATGGAGAGCCGCAGAAACACACGGGAACACAAAACGTGAGCTCATGACGGGGTCCCCGGCCGTAAAACTTCTACCCGACCGAGCGACTGGGGCCAGCGGCTTCGAGAGGCATTCCCTCTTTAACCTTTCACTCCTTTCATTCGATTCCATTCCTGCAACAACCCTTGCCCTTCCCTCGGCTCATTCCGTTGCAGCCAAGTTCCCTATCCCCTCTCTCTCTCTCACCAGCCCACCCCAGTCCTGATGCCTCCTCCACAATTCCACCCCCGTCGACCACACAACACGGGCCTCACGTACAAGCAATCCTCCAAACCTCCTCTTCCCGGTCCCGGCTTGCTCGTCCCGTCCAGTCCTCGGAGAGTCAAACCATCACCTTTATCCCTCCCACCTCCCGATTTACCCCCCATCCGCCTTCCTTCCCTGGGCATGTCCAAAGGACCCTCCGTTACTCTTGGAAACGCCTACTACCAGCGTCTTTTCCGCCCTTCACACTCCCGTCCTCCCCCTCTCCAGGACCTCCATAACTGCTCCAGCGGGATAACTTCGTGTGTGGGGGGGGGGGGAGGAAGGAAAACACATGTGCCGATGGTCAAGATCTCCAATTAGAAATGGGATAACTTCATCGAGGGCAGCACTAAGGGGTTTGAGAACTCTCCCGAAAGATATCTTTCTTCCTCTCCATGGCCTAGACACGCACACAAGCGGACGCACACAATAACTCTTTTACAGAGACGCGAGCCGGTGAAACACAAAATACTACGGTTGAAGAAAATTTATAGTCTTGGAAATGGGGATAATTGATCCGTCTCTCTTAAATAAGGAGAAATATAGACGAGTACTCCCGAATAATCTTTCTTTTTATTTAGTTAAAGTCCAATTCACCGCTGGATCCTTTTTACTTCGGTCCCAACCAAATTTTTTTTCCCGTTTTCAACCGTAATATTTACTCGATAAGCCCTCAACTTCAACAATCAGGGTGGATTTTGTTTGATCAAAGGCTTCTTTTGTGCGATGAGCAGTCGAATTACATTCCGTCATTTTGATAACAGGGTTTGACGAGGAAGGGTACACCGTGCAATTAATTTTCCTTTTGGTCTGTCATAGGCTTTACAGACCGATTCAGACGAATTTACCTTCAGCATTTCGTTAATTTTCCTCTTCCCAGGCAAAAGAGATGAAATTTTCCTGAAAATGGATTTCTTTTCATTCTGACAACAGAGAGAATCCAATTTCGTCTCACATCCAATCTTTTCGCCTAATTCGTAATGAATATGTTAGCAATGATATGGAGCATTGAAACATTTTGACGACTTCAAGTTTTGAAAAGAATTATATTATCCAGCCACATAGTTTAATTATGAAAACATGACAACATGAAAATGAGTAAAAATCAATGACAGTAAAACTGAATTTTCATATTTTTTATATCCTAAAATATTTGGATATCATACCACCAATTTAAGCAATAAAAAGAACAAATAAGGTATATTTTGTTAAAACTGTTCGTGATAAGATTTAAAAAATCATTTGCTATTAGTTAGCCAGTAATTTTACGTAACGCTGTCAACAAATTTTAAAAACTTTTTATTTTAATACATACATTAGCCCATGAGTAAACAATGAACGCCGTACATCAGCATTAACATGCGAATTATAAAGCGTATGTGAAATTGGAACTTTGATTAAATTTTTAATAACTGCTATTTCCGAAAATGTATTTCAGGAGGCCTTACGAGGTATCTCCATTAATGAATTTTGTCCAAAATAAAACAAAAAATACACCAATAAACAAAAATGAATTCTTGTTTCAGACGACCATATTCGAAAAATCAAGTTAAATATGTAAGTCAGTATCACATTAAAAGACAGTTTCCCCACTTGAATGCCTTTGCGTAAGATGCCTCGCGAAAGATGAAATTCCCTGCGACAAAAATGCAGGCCCAACACCCTCTGTCCCCACAGTTCTCCCCACGTAAAGAATTCAACCGAGTCCATCGCACGTCCGCCTTATTCATCCTACCGCATACAAAAAACATCGACTCTCGAATCGAAGTGAGGATGGGAGCCGCAAAACTGGGAACGGTGGAGGGTAAAACAGACTGAGGTGAAGGGGGTGTAAGAGGTGGCCGCTGCCAACAAATAGGTATGGAGTTCTGCAACGACAGACGACTCCCTCCACCTCCAACTATCCCCAGACCCGGCCATCTGATAAGTCTCTGGCGTGTATGACCGACAAGAAGAAGAACGAATCGATTGCATCCCCACTCCAAATCCACCCCACACGACGGGAGCCTCCTCCCGTTGCTAGGGATCGGGGTCGCTGTGGAGAGGTGGGGTGAAAAGGTTGGCGGGTCGCGGAGGTGGTGGGAGAGAGGCGTCGGGGAGAGAGAAAGAGAGAGGGAATTCGGAGCACGTGCGTCACGTCCTAAGGAGGCACTTGGCTCCGTCATCGGGACAAGGCGAGGGTAGACAAATGAAGAAGACAGCACGACGGAGGATGGGGAGCTGGCGATGGTGGAAGGCATAAGAGAGGGGATATATATCGCTAGAAAGAAAAAGAGAGAGAAAGGAGGACTGGAGATGGCGAAGTAACCGCGGAAAACACTTCGCCTGTGCCCTTACTCCTCAACCTCCTCTTCCAGCCTTCGTGGATATATTATTTTTTTAAATCTTCCCGCCCCTCCTTTGCTTACGGTTACCAAAACCGATTCCGAAAACGTTCCTTGAATCCTATCATAGAGCCCATACATCTCGTATGGCTTTGAATCTTGCCAGGTTAGTTTTCAAATATCCCACACCGTTATATAAGGCCAAATATTGGTTCCATCATTTGTGCCATCATGCAGCCACATGAATGTTATAGTTTTATTATTATTATTATTGGTATTCAATCATATGGACACAGCCTACACAACGATACATTTACTTACATATACATAAAAAACAACCTGACATTCGGCAGTAATATAAGCCCCTATTTAACTCCGTATATTTCCTTCCCCCTTTTATTTCGTCCAACATGCCCATCCTATCTCTACCCCTTCCAAATTCACTTCCCTTTATCAAACGTCTTCAACATCCCATAGCGCTCAAATAAAACGCCCTGCATTCGCCTTCTCTGCCTCTTTTCGATTTCTCCCAATTATTCCCGATCCTCGCCACCATGGCTAGAACTTCCCCGTTTGTTTTCCTTGGAGTCTACTTCACCTTATCCATTCTTCTCCTCCCCCTATATTAAAAGCCTCTAATCTATACTTATCGTCCTTCTTCAATGACCGCGTTACTGTACCATACCAAACCATGCTTCATATAAGTTTTAACAAGCCTTTTCCTAATATCATTACTCAGCATCCCTGCCATCGATTCCCTTCTCTTTATGAAAGCATCTTTACCGAAAGAAATTATTCTTCTAATGCCCCTACTACTTTAAACATTTTACAATAATTCTTCCGAGATAGGTTAACTGTTCCACCACTCTAGTTTATGAGTTGTAATATTTGACCTAGATTTTTTCTCTGTGAAAATTTGCATAAATTGGGTTTTGTTTAAATTAACCTTTATCCCATACTTATTTCACTGCCTTTACAATGCACTCAGTATAGTTTGAACACCTTAGCTGTTAGCAACTAAAGCTTGATCTTTATAAAAGCTGTCTTTTTATATGTTCAAGAATATTCATTCATATCCTCAGTTCTTCCCATGCTCTTTTAACCATTTTTCCACACAAACATTGAAAAGCACATGCGTGACATAGAACACACATGTTTTACCTCTCTTCCTAGCACGGCTTATTCCGATTATCCAGGCGTGACTCGTACCTGGACAGTCTTAGACGCGCATGCAGTGAATGTCTTCTATTCCTTCTACGTATTTATATTTTGTGCAATGCATTCATTAATTCTACCCAACTTACAATTTAAACTTGGTTACTTACACTATCTAATGCCTTCTCGAAATTTACGTAAATAAATTTTACAAATTAAAGAATACTGGAATTTTTTTAAATAATTAACCAATAATTTACCAACATTGTCTTGAATGGAAATACCAGAGGGCATTTCTGTGCCTCCATCGTAAATTACTGTAAGTCAACCGTTTTTTCCCTCAACGTAATCTGACGTTTCCATAGAGTAGCATCACCACCGCTTCATTAATGTCCATAAAAAATGTCGTAACTTCATCGGATAACCATACCATATTTCGCAATTGCATGTGCATAGTTACAGGCGACCATCACGCAAACTTTTACGATTGAACTAATCGTGCTCTGAGTGACTTCCATTCTGACCATTCTGCTACTTACCTCCATTCCTTCCTCTTTCCCGTTCTCCTTCCCTCCGGAGGCATATTTATTCCTTATTCACCGCTTCCTCCCTCCTCGACTCCGTCCATGCCGTCCCCTCCCCGCGCTCCCTACCTCCCCGCCACAAGCTACCTATCCCTCCGCCTTTATCCCCCGTTTTATCTCTCGGAAACTTTTGTCTTTCATTTTCTCCCGAAGTATTCTTTCCATCTCCATTTTTCTCCGCTATGTGGGTGGCTTTTTTGTTCTCTCTTTCTCTAAAGTTTATCATAACGCCAGGATTAGAGTTTTTTTCAACCCTTTATATCCTCTCCAACATTTTCTTTTTTCCCGTAGCCTCTTCAAAACTTCCCTACGGCTCCTGCTGACGACTGCGTGACGTATGGCAGCGTTTATATAGGAGGAAGGTGATACGAAAGCAGGGGATCGGGGCGGCGGGAGGATATAGGCTGGTGGTGGTGTGATGGAAGGTGTCAGATATGTGGCGGGTGCTGGGGAAGTGAGAGCAGGTGAAGAATCGGGAGGGTTGACGGAGGGGGGCGAAAGCATCCGGGGGGAGTGGGAGGAGGAGAGAGAATAAAAAACGCAAAGAAAAGGTGAAACATCCATCGTGTGAGAGACGGAGTAAATTTTGCGTGCAAAGACGCAGCTTCCGCTGTTGCCTCTAAACTTATTCCGTTCCCCATCCCTTGGCATTCCCTTATCACACTTCCCTTCCTCAATAACGACTCAAGGACATCCCTGGCGTCAAGAACCTGGATCATGTCACTCAGCTGAGTTTATACTCCTTCTTTCACAAAAACCGTCCTCCCCAAACGTCGCCATACCCCCCTCCAGCTCTTTTCAAATCTTCCGCATCCTCCTCACCACTACTGCATCTTTCTCCCACTCGAACATTTTCTGATGCCGCTGAATTCCTTCAGATAACTCTCACTCCGTCCATCGATTTCACCGCTCCCTCCTCCATCGTCTACCCTCCCATAAAACTTCTTTGCTCCATCCGCTTTTCTATGACTCTCATGCTGCTCTTCCACGTCATCCCACTATGCACAAACGCTCTTCATTATACACGCACCCACTCGCATCTAGATTCCTCTCCGTATTTTCACATCCTTAAAAGAGTCGCGGTAGGTGGGAACACGGTTGGATGAATTTTTTTCAACTCCCAAGTGCTCATTCGCGTCGATTTATTCACTGCTCCGCCGATTCCAATAAACTATCCGCAGTCGGCCGACGTACTTGTTCCGTCCACTCTTAGTTGGAAGGTCATGTCGACGATCGAGAGGTGACGAAGTGACCCCGTTAGCTGCTGTTCGAATAGTGTGCCTGCGCTGACATCCGTTCTAAAAAATATTTCTTGCGCGTGACCCAAATGCAATTCAATGCATGTATATCACAGCGGTTTGACCATTTCAGTGACCCATCATCAATGTTCAGGACGAGGATTTTTAAGTAAGTAAGAAAAGGTTATCAGAATGTGAAAAATATTTTATATTATAGGCAATGGCTGTAACTGAAGTAGTTAATAATGATGTTAGTTTTGTATGCATGCTTTATTTCCGAAATAAAATTTTAAAAACAACACGTGAACAGAGAATTATTTGTTTTCTAAAACAGTGGACCTATGTTCACATCACATTTAGCTTTAGTCTTTCAACATAAATAATGACCATATTATTGCTCATGTCTTAATGGGTCAAAAAACTTATCTTGGTTCTGAGAAGTTTTCACTTTGGTATTCTGATAATGAACGAGGAATATGAACCTCAAGATGATGACAAAAGTGTAATCAAATACAAGAACAATTTGGAAGGTCTACGTAGAATTTCCGTTAAAGAATTTGCTGATATTTTCGCTGAAAAAGGCATACTATATGCTTGGGAGGGCGAGTAGCAGGAGTATTTTGATGAGTCGATATATAGCAATAAAAATAAATTTGGTTCACTTATTTTCATTAAATAATGCCGGTATTTGCGTTAGGAAAAGACTTTTCATTAACTGAGGATGGAATTTGTGCAGTTAAATTTAATTAGGATAGGAATTAAGCACGGAGTTTTGTTGCTTACTTGAAAAGTTGACTCAAGTAAGAGCGAAAATTTCGATCGAGTTTACCTTACTCCATCCGCCCTGTTGGTCAACTCTCCCTATGTCCTATCTCTTTCGATATTTTCTTCCCTTTTTTATTTTGTTTTTTTTATTTAAAAAAATCAAGTGTATCGTTTGTTATAAATCGTTTCTCCTGGTTGAGAATCCCCTAGACGAGATGAGCTCAGGAGAGTAAAATAATATGAATGGGGTGAAAAGAGGCACAGGGGGAGGAAGGCCTTCTCACCATGCACTGCTCTTCGATGAGTTGCGCCGACATTAGGCACACGTAACCCACTCCACGAAACAAGGTACATAGGCTTTCATACAGAATTCGTAGATTTAATTCTTTTTCGGTGAAATGCTTCACACCACAAAAGGAGTTACAAATGATGAAATAAACCGAAGAGATTTGCTCGATGACCACCAAGGTAAAATTAAAATTCGTAGTTACATTTCCTAGGAATATGATAGCTTAACAATTTTGTATTTACAGGAAGAACAATTATGGTAATTTAAGTTTTCCTCAGTTTAATAAACCATTTTATTTCAAAACGAAACCCTCTAATCAGCAAATCTATAAATTGTTACGGAAAAGCTTTGCACCTGGTGGCAACTTAAAAATTTCTTATTTCCCCTATTTTTTTCTTTATTTTTACTCACTGTAGGATGATGTTTAAACACAAATATGCAAATAGGATAAATGTAACGCGGGAATAAATGCTGGTATAGTCTTAAACCGGCCTGTTTACTTGGGCCTACAGCCAAAATAAAAACGACCCAACTTAATACATAATTCCATTTCCCAAACAGAGCGAAACCTTAGGTTTGTTTATTTTTGAAGAACTCAGGCAATAATTTCTTGTAGCAACCTGCTTTGTTAACTGCAAAGAAGATAGATTTGACCGTTAAACATTACTTAAACCTTTACGCATACACCATCAATTTTCGGGCATAAATACTGAAATTCCCCGCATCCTATCTTTCCAGACCCGCGCGAAATTAATAAAAAAGGACTGAGGACCCAAACCATCGTTCTTACGAGTCGAAGCACGAGTGTCCCTTAGATAAGGGGAAAGAAGAGGAAGAGTCCACCGCCGCTCACGTACCCACAGCGTGTGGGGTCCTTGCATAGGCCGTGCTTTTATTCAGCAACCCATCGTGCAAGGAGGAGAGGGTTTGGGGGAGTAGGGAGCGAGCGGGTGATATATTCCAGGTGTCCGCAAGGCGACGCCGCCCAATGCCGGGCTCCGTCGCCGCCGCTATACTTCACACGCTATCGTTCCTCACGCACGGATAAGAGACTACCCCTGACCAGACATGCGAGGAAGCGGAAAATACTCGGGAAACTCTCATGCACGCATGATTCTAGCAAAGGTGAATGCTCAGGATTCCAGAGCGTCCTTTACAATGAATTCAAAATTTCAGGCAAACAAGTTACGCTATGGTCGTCTCTCAGTGCTCACCTTCTTGCATTCCTGTCTTCCTTCTTTTGCACTCTAGGCGCTGTAGTCTTACATTTAATTCATTTTAACATATATTCATCTCTGTTCATTCAAGATACTCATACTAATATAATGTCTGAAATCACTGTCAAAGAAAACTAGAAAGCTGCGAGTTCAATGGCAAATGACCAAAGCATTTTAGCTGGATTTAGTAGTTGCGTTCACATACTGATACAAAAATTGTAAGTTCTGAGCTAACCTTAAATTGGCAAAGACAAGTTTAATAATAGATCTTATAGCATTAAGGATTCCGATGCACTTTGAAGGTCGGTGGCCATTTTCCAACATCAAAAATTAAGAAAATATGTAAAAGCCTGTGAAATTAAATTATATTATTTATTTAAAATTAATTTACCAAGTCAATTGATGCTCCATTTTCACGGTCTCATTTCATTTCTCTTTGAAATATTCATGATTTCATTGTGTCCTTACCAAAGGGTATCTTCTCTCCTGATTGATTGTCATGAATTACGTTTGTAGTGCATTGAGGAGTGTACTAAGGTTTTCTAGTTACGAAACAGGATGAAATTACATCCCAGTGAAAAATGATGACGATAAAAAATAGTATATTCTAAGACACTTAAAAGATAATAATTGTCAAGATTCCGATTTATTCGTGGAAATATGCTTATAACGATATTAAAAAAGTAAAACATATGAATGGACATCACACTAAAGCGCATTTCATCAAAACAGAAGCTGTACATTACTCATATTTTACGAAAATTATGGGGGACATGTATCGCTCGTTCACTCGACCTCCCGAATCTCCTACCCATGTAAAACACTTAACCTCTTCCCTTCGTTCCGCACGCCACTAGACACTGGCGCATGCCCTTCTTTAAACATATTCCCCTTATCCCAGCTTGAGAAACGCACGCCTTGTCCCACACTTCTCACCCGTCCTCTCCAGCCGTGCCATCCTGTCCGCAGCCTTCATCCCTTCTTCCGCCACCGCCCTTCTTCCCCCACTCCCCATATCTCTCCCCTACAACCGCTAACCCTCCCTCTCGTTTTTCTCCCGCACGAAACAAATACAACGGGGGAAAAACAGAAACGTTGAACCACCCCATTGCGCGCGTTCCTCAGCGCGTCCCTTCTCGCCTGTCTCCCCCTCGCCGCTCCCGCTCGCACAGAGACATCCCTTATTCCCTTCCTCCTCCCGCGCAGCCCATCACTTCCACCTCCTCCCCGCATGCACGCAACTGCTCCAGAGCCTGACAAATTGAATCTCAGGTGACGGAGTCCTCTCCCCGGGCTGAAGAGGGGTGTCGAGGGGGTAAGGGACGGAAGGAACGGAATGGAAGGACGAGTGGCCTAGGGAAAAAAATAGATCGGTGAGGGAGGCTTTTCTTTTAAGCTTTTACCTCCACCTCCTTCCTCATCTCTTCCCTCTTCTCCACTAACCCCTCTCACTTCCCCCTCTTCCTTAATTCCTCTTCCATTTCTTCTTACTCACTTCACCCTCAACCCGTTTCGCATTCTTTCTCCAAAACTTCCTTCACATTTCTTCTTCTCACAAATCCCTCATATCCTCGAAGATGTGTTAGTGCGTACCTTATCTCTCCTCCTCTCTCTACTACGTTATTATTGCCACACAAATATGCGCTGCTTGGAATGGCAGGCCCAGGCCACGCAACCTCCGGAGCACACCTCCTCCACCTCCCTGCCTCACCCTCATTCGCAACCTCCCATTTCTCTAGTTTGGCGGCATTGCGTTGTTAACTTCTCAGGTATGAACGACATACAAATTTCTCCTTGCCTATTACTTGAGCCTACCCTTCTTCTGACACGTTTCAATCTTCCTCATAGTGATTATGCTTGCATTCCTCACTACTGAGGTGCAATAAACGTTGTTAAATGACGTCAAAAATATTCCTGCATAAACAACAAGCCAATTTACTTTTTGTACATACCTAAAAAACGCGATAATCACTGGTTGGGGAGAATAGAGATTTAATTAGAATATAAAACCGCTATAGGTCATAATGAACGAATTGTTCGAGGAATCTTTAAAAAAATCTCTATTAATTTCTGATACTACGCTGAGCTGAAAGTAAATGTTTACTATGGAGAGATTCCGGCCAAAGGAAAAATATTTGTATTCCGTCGGATGACATCACCAACTTTAGAGGTAACGAATAAACTATTTTATAATATTCAGATGATTAAGAAATGACAAATGATGGGGAATGATATATTGAAATGAAGTCATCTGTGACCATAATGAAGACGAGTTACTAATGTAAACACAAGAAATAAAGTAAAAGAAGGAAGAAAGAAAAATATTAAATATGATGAGTAATCATCAGTAATGGTGGAAGGATAAACATATATGATTACGGAGGAAAGGAGCATGTAGATTCAGCAATCTCCATCGTAATAAACATGAAGTGAAGGTGACTCTCGGTATTTTCATAGTTAAGCGAAGAATATCCCGCGCAACAAAACAAATATGTCAAAGGATATAACGCAATTAAAAATGCTTCCTTGTCTATTAAATGTCCGCAGTGTAGTTTTTACTGTTTTCTTCCATACGATGTTGCTTCCGATTACTTAATTCAAACATGAATTTTGAAATAATTACTATTAATTTATAAGTTTATTTATTTGATTTAGACTGAAAAATATGAATTAGAGTTTTTGATTGCTCCACCAAAGTGCACCATCAAAATGGGCCTAGGCGGATGAGACACGGTATTGCAATTTAGTAGGAAAATGATATCAGCTTTTTGGACGTAAATATTGGTTCCACTAAAATTTAATAACGTTGTTCTTTGAGAAAGAAAATACAATATTCTCGCTTATTAGTTTTCATAAAATCATACCTGCGCTCGAATTCACGAAAATTACTTTCCTCAGCAAATTACGACAGAAAAATGAAGCCCATTAATTATGCAATAAAACGACGACATACGATTTTTTGCCATCATTCATATTCTTCATTAGTCAACTTTGTAAGGCCCAAAAAAAACTGATTCCTCCAAAAAACCGAGAAGTACTTAAATCGTAGGAATTTCTCGTTTTCGCATCACCCTGGCCAGCTGACTTTTGAGTTCCTTTCAACCCTCGCGGCCCGTTCCCCAACCCCCTCCGTCACACCACGCCCACACTCGCGCGCCGTAGGAATTCACGCGAAGGCGCCTCCTCCCTCCCCCGGAATTCCGTTCCCGCAAAGCAATTCCCTCCCGTCCCTCCCTCACGAACTCCCTGACACCCTTTTTAACCCTGGTGTGAAACGGATGGACCGCCGCCAAATTGGACTTCTTCCTCCATGTTTAGCTTTCTTCTTCCACAACTGTCCTCTCAATCTCTCTCTCTTTCTCTTCCCCCAATCCCTCTTACACTCACCCACTTCCACCCCCGCACCCCGTGACTCTCTCTACGGCAAAACCCAGAATCATGCTAATCCCTTAAGCCCGGCTCATGCGTCTTCACAAGTGGAACACTGTTTTGACTCTCGCGCTCACCAAATTATCACTGACAAGCGATTAACAAGGGTTCCCGAAATATTCCGGTGCAATTTCCATGAAGAATTATTCCATGAGGCGATCAAGGGTATTAGCTGTACTGTAGGTGATTCTTTGAAGTGACAGGAGCGACCAAAATTCGTAATGATTCCAAAGAAATTCAACATTTTTTAAATACCTCTCTTCCATGATTATATTTATCCGAAGAATATAACCTATTTGAAAGATTTCATAAACAAACTCTGGTTTTTATGTTGTAATGAAAAGCTGAATTGCGTTCATATCAGTTTCGCCTGGATAAGATATAGTTTTATTCCCTTAGAATTTATTTAGTAGTGAATTTCAGGAATTATATTATAATTGAACTAAAGGAATGCATCTGTATTTTGACAAATGTTGCTTCTAGGTCACATCTGTGAGGACTCATTAATTCCATGAGATATGTTTAGTGATGATCAAGAGTTGTTTCGGGAAGACATTTCATTTTCCTACGTGACCTACATTACATTTTATTGTAAGAAATATTATACATTGAAACTGGGAAGGATCTGAATAAAATCTAATGGGTGGAAAATAAACGGATACTCTAGTACTCTGGCCAATTATTTTGGAAAAAAAGGTGCCTTCCTATTTTCTAGTAAAAGAAAAACGAGGACTAACTCTTTCAACTTTACTTTCTAACGCTCCTCCTAGGTTCACAAAAGGTTCCGTTTGTGCGACAGTAAGTATTCATTTGTCTCCACCACATCAAAAGATATGGAAAACTGGTGAACGTGTGAAAGAATTTTCCTCTCTTCTTCACACACACGCAAACGAGCAGAAACACACCAAATCACTAGACGGCCAACTTGTCATTCGTTTGTGATTAACGTTCGCGATGACGCAGAGAAAGAGAGAGAAATGATGCAATAGATAGCTGGCAGAGGGGATGGGGCTGCGAGGAGTAGATAGGGGTTGAAGGGGGACGAGGGTTCCACTCCTCCGCACCATGCCAACATTCCTTACCGAGGAGTCCGCGGTTTACATGAGATGGGACCTTTCTGCTCCCTCCTGCGGACACCTTCCATCTAGTGAATCAAGCTTCCGCCCTTTCACTCCTTACTTCCCGGGCCGCGCCTACACTGTCACCGGACTCTCCCTTTCGGCCATAGTATGCCTGTGTCGTGACAAACACGCGAAACGATCAACACCTCCCCTTTGCGCTCCTCCCTCCTTTTCCTCCGCCTGCCTCGCATGCTTCTCACCACCCTCCTTCGCCGCCTCTTCCACGTCCCCCAAACTATCTGGACTCCATCGAGGAGCGTCCTTTGAACGCCCACGCGACACCGACCTCCCTCTCGCACCCACAGTGTGTCGTCGCCCTCTCGTTTGCAAACTGACAGACAAGGAGTCAGGCAGCGCCGGCGGAGATTAAAGAGACCGCGAAAAGATTGGCACACACACTCACAAACATTCTCACGGGCGGACACCCGGACGAGGGGGTGAAGCAGTGGATGTAACGATGTTCGTGGAGGGTCGAGGGTGATGGCGAGAGAGGTGACATTAAAAGGTACTAAAGTAGTCCAAATTGTTTGGAACGTCTTTAAGCGTTTTTCAAGTTATGACTGGATCCTTTGAAGCTTTTTTTACCTCGTGGTATAAATGGTGATAAGGTTGTGTAATTCAAAGGAGGGTGTCCGCCTACACTCACTCTCCGAAACTCGAGACAAGGCTTCAAGTAAGAGGACGATGAAAGAGGTGTGACTGTTGGCAGCGATGTACTAGAGAAAGAAATTAATATTCATCAAAATTTCCTTTCCAGAATCAGTGGTATTCAAACATTACTTTGGTCTATGCGAGAAGCCGGAGTTTCTTCAGAGAGTGGTGTATTTTAGGAGAAGGGAGATGTTTAAACGTTTATGAAGGAGGAGAATGTTTATGGGGTGTATCGATAAAAGTATCTTCAGCGGGGAGAAGGCTCCGTCAAAGATTAATACACTCTTTTCACTATATAAACAGGATCATTTGGTACAGAACGACCACATCGATTTATTAAAAAACTAATTAAATAATATTCTAAATTTTTCACCCAAAATTACAATTGAAATAGCTGCCTTGGAAATACTTTTATTTACTCTCTCCAAAAACGAGTATCTTATTTACATTCAATGATTTATCATTTGGTAAGGAGCACTTTTAGTACATAATGCACATCATCGAATACTAAAGTCGGCAAAACTACAATATTGATGAAGGAGAAAGGAATGTTCCGTATTAGCTTAATTCCTTTAGATGTAAACTAATTATAATTGAAGCTATGATGATGTACATTTGAAATGTAAACATGTTTTGATTTAGATTTACTTTCACATATCCACATATTTTGATTTATATTCACATATTTGATTTCGATACACGAGTAATAACAAAATCCTATTCAACCCTCAGCTCAATTTCTGGCGAAAGCGTTTGATCTATACTGGTTTTAAATGAAATTCAACGTTTTGCTTAAGTTATACACAGAGTCAATAAAATAAAAAGTGACATTGGAGGCTACCGATACTGATTATATCACTTTAACTCATACATGAAATAACCTTGTAGGAATGAATGGAGAAAGCGCTAATCAAATAAAATTTCCAATGTTACACTTCTGTATGCGAAATACCCAAACCCAGGTAGCCCTTAATGAAGTTAGAATAACATCAATGACTCTGCCGCTCGGCATACCACATATTCCTCCCGTTGCAGCTTATCACTTCAAAATTCCTTGTGAAATCCTAGCATATCTCGAATATCATCCATTTGTGTCCGTTGCGGTCACTTGGCTTATTAGTGAAGAAACCTTCAAACGCTTTTATTAATACGACACTTGTCTGGCAAGCGTCCAATTCGTTCACAGGTCTAGTTTTCCCAACATTTCCGAGCCGCAGCCTAAACATTTCTTCTCCGTCTTTTCAGTTTCAGTCACAGGGAAAGAGAAAACCTTATTTTGAGTTCGAGATATCTCACAACTCGCCTTTTTATTCAGGTGGCGGGCAACCGATTTCTGGAGCCTCAAGTGAATTAAATATACTTTCTAATAGAAAAACTACTCAAATATGTAGATGCTCTTCAAAATATCTTTAAAAAGTCTTGAGGGCGATTTGGAAAGGGGATACGTTCTTCCATTCCCGCTAAGAACAAATATGAAATTTATAATACTTCTTTTTGTGAAAAGTATTGCCTTACGCATATGTAAATGCAATGCTTACTTATGCCACAGAAATAAACCGCAAAATGCTGGCAAGTTTCTTTTTTCTTCCCTAAGCTCTCCTCAATGTAATTTATTATCAACAAAAACGTTTTAAAAGACCTAAGTTGTAAGTTACTCTGCATCGGTAAACATACATTAGAGGAGTGTGGTTACCAATAATTAGGAACAAGGAAAATTTATTGAGAAACTATAAGCGTTGAACGTATTTTTGGGCCAGTGGAATTTATAAATTAAATTAAAATATTTTTAGGGTTATAAACCATGTTCCACTGATATTTGGTTATTATATTAAGCCTATTAAAATGCATCAAACGATACTACGAATACCTGTATGTGCGTCCCCAATATTTATTTTCATCCAAATCTACCTACCTTATTTCGTCAAAAGCACTTCAATAATCAAGCAGGGAAATGAAGTTTCTTAATAATCAATGCCATGTAATGTCAACTCTTCCTTAAAAAGTGACTACATCAACGTCATATTCCTATTATTATTATTATTGTTTCTTTGATTATATCAATACAATAAAGACTAAAGTGTAATTGTTACTCAATATAAATTATTATTGCTGTAGTTATATTAGACAGATGCCACAATATGGTGAATGTTGTTTGTCTCCAATTTTTCTCATTTTCTTTGCATTCTTAATGTTGATACTGACGCGGTATTCCTAGACTAAAAAATTTGAATTATTACCGTAGTATAACTCGACACAAAAAATGCACATAAACTGAATTTGAAAAAATAGTTATTGTCATTACTTGAGTCCTCGTTTAAATTTTGATCGCAAA
The DNA here is from genome assembly GCF_022747635.1 of Hetaerina americana. Classification (NCBI taxonomy): domain Eukaryota; kingdom Metazoa; phylum Arthropoda; class Insecta; order Odonata; family Calopterygidae; genus Hetaerina; species Hetaerina americana. The sequence goes on along the minus strand of NW_027286874.1, from coordinate 21,424,721 downwards.
CAAAAATTAACCATTGACGGAACAGCTTTCCAGACGATGCCGATATCTCCGAAATGCGGTCAAGTTAATCGTCAGGTTTCAGATTAGTTCCAATTTTATGAAAGCAACTTGCGATGTCAATAAGGAATCGTTATCAATATCTTCTGGTTCCCTCTTTGCACCAATGTTTTTATTTCTAAAATAAAAATTACTAGGTTATTCGCTAAGAAGCAATATTATTTTCAAATATGTAAAAATTTCTCCAAAAGACTTTTAGATCGAAAACGCACCTCTAAATTAAGCCCTATGCATTTCAAAATTTGAAGACGACATTATTTACCAAAGAATAAAAGTATTATCCTGCTTATCCAATCATCTAGTAACCCTCAAAACTATGGTGGATCAAGTTTATCAGGTAAAACAAAACCATAATGATTAACGTTTCCTATTTTAAATTAAGCTTGAAGCATCTTTGTATAGATTTTACTTCGTTATTTGAACTGTATTTTCTGGTAAACAAAATGTTTAAGTAATACTGCTATGCGTGATTACGTGGGAACATTTAAGCCAACCTGTTTCTTTTTTCTTCTAAAATCCTTAAGAAGTTTTCCATGCCCATTGAGCCTTCATATCATAATATTTTTAAAAAACCAAATGATCAACTTTTCTGAATTTTCCCATATCCTTAGCGACAAAATTGAACAGAAAAATCCTTGTCTAATCCAATAAAACTCTGGGCGGACATAGATGAACAAGTAAGGGTAATACAGAGTTTAAAATTTCTTAAAGAGCCATTCAACCCCGTAAATACAGATTTATGTTCAATTTTCTGCTTTCAACTCGAGTAACTTTATGTAATATACCTCAGCCTATTTATAAAGCTCAGCTAAGTATTAAATCTTCTGCGACACATAAAACGGTGTACGTTCCTGCAAGAAGACAATTAAAATGAGCCACTTTTTTTTAGCGCTGACGCTGGAATCACTAGCCCCCTCCCTAGTAGGTATGCTATTCGTGTCTTTCAAAGGTCTACCTATCAAAAATTGTATAATTGTATTGAAACGTCACGTTGAGATTTTAATTTTATCGAATCTACTCATTTGGATGGACTTAATTTTTACTTAACTATTATTTAACTCGGATCTACAATTAAACGTATGTATGAAGCAGTTATAAGTTGCAAATTTACAAAATTATTAAAATTGAAGTTCTAAAGCCAAGCCTTTAAAATTGAGCACTTAAATTAAATTACAAATTTTCACAGAGAGAAAAGCACAAATTCACACAGTGCAATATTTTCTAACATAGCCTCTTTTTAAGAACTACTATTCTTAAATACTTGTCGATTTTTGAGCATGACATAAACTTCACTCCCAATTCCGCGTTTGAATACACCTTTCTTTGAATGTTAAAGAAATCACAGTAGTGCAATGAACTGTCAACCAGAAACATGTCATAACGCTCCGTTGGTGGAAATAGAGCTTCTGTCACGGCCAGTATTGAAACTCAAGCCCATATCGGTCAATAAGGAGCGTGTCCTTGCAAGGCCGCCGTCCATTACTCACGAGTCCACACCGTTACGCTCCGACTCTGTTTCTCCTTTGCCTGCGAGATAATGAAAGATGTGGAGGACCTCATTCCCATCGCAAAGACACAAAAAATCTTTTTTCCCCCTCACGAAAAATGTTAAGGCGAACACAAGGATGGCGATCGAGGTTGGAAAACCTTGCAAGTAAACTAGACATGGACAAACACAAGACTCACTTACAAGCATAGGCGACGCAAGAAAAGGAGAAAGATATTTGAAAATATGGTCGGACACTAGGAATAAATAACATCGACCAACTCTGCAGAAAAAACTAGCCTCTAGAGTCGGTAGAGGAGAGAGCAATACATTATGCGGCAACCTTTTTTTATTTACCCACTCCTCAGGCTATGAAGGGGAATCGGGGGAGAGAGTGGAGTCGGAGGAGAGAATGGAGTCGCGGGAGAGAATGGACCCAGAGGGAAGAGGAAGGCAAAGAAGGAAGGGGACAGAAGAGAGAAAGAGAACGATGGACGGAATGAATGAGAGACGCGGGAGTCGAGCAAAAAAAGTGCCCAGAGAATGATGGTGAGATTCCGATGGATAGCGGAGCTACACGGGGACATCCGCTTCGCGCACAGCACGCGTATAGATGGAAAAGAATCATCAAAGATATAAAAATGCGGAAGGATCATGCCAATATATACTGGGTGCAATGCGAGAAAAATAAAAGATTCAATAGGGAGTCAAAAACGAGGGTACATCATTTTAACGTGCACAGCAGCATCAATGTTCATTCATAAGGTCATGCAAGGGAATGGTACGGCCTTCGATGAAATTAAGATGCACGACGTCATGTGGTGCTCAAATCCCGGAAGTTGGGAGCATTTTATTAATTATAAGAAATGTCTCCGGCTGGACACGGTGTGATGTTTCTCCTGTCAAATTTTCATACCTATCATTTACAAATATATATTACGTATAGCTCACTAAGCCTTTCAAACTTTTATTTCTCCAAAGTCTCAACTTCTTTCCGAATTTGTGAGACGGGCTTGGATTTGCTTCAATCTTCTTAAATTCAAATATATTACTCTAAGTACCCCCATAATGAATATTCTCACAACTGGTTTTTTAAAGTAAAATATAATAGGAAAATTTTCTTTCCGGAATAGGCAACACAATCAATGTCTTTTCTACATAAATGGCGACAACAAAAGTAGTAGTAACCAATATTAGAAATTTAGGTACTCTAGGAAATGATTCATCACCAGAAAGTTACTACAATTAAATATTATTAATCTTGAAAGCTATTTAATTACTGGGCTTAGATTACAGTACATTTCAGTTTATCAGCAAGTTTGCTGTTAGCCAGAATAACCATACTAGCACCAGGGAGCTTATTTCATTTTAGATCCACTTCTCGCAAAACCTCGTATATTTTTGAACATATAAAGGTATATCTAATCCTCGAACATCATAGGACAATGCTCTCACAAAATTGTGCTAACTGGAAAGCTATTTATGATTGATAAAGATTTATTTAAGAATCTTAGTGGACAATTTAACAAGCGAATATAAGCTATCTTTTATATAAATTATTTAATGGTAATATTAAATGCATAACTCTCGTTAGAAAAGACGTATTAGTCCATGCCCAACTGGATCTTTTTTCCTTTTTGGAATCACCAAAGTGACGAGGCCTAGTAGCTGAATCACTCGGAGGAAAATTGACGATCAATGAAAAACTGAACACCAGAAAGTTCCTGCCGCATGACTATCAAAGGGAACCCAGGCGACAGAAAGCGTTGCGATCCTTTTCACACGCATGCCAGCTCGCATGGCACTCAACGATGTATTAACCGTGGAACAACAGAAAAGAGAATCAGCACTGGGGATGCATTACCATCTCGCAGTATAAAAGCAACTCGGTCGCCAAAATTCAAAAAACATCGAACGATTTACGAAATTGAAAAAATATTGAAAGCTAAATTTAAAAAAAAAGGAGACCGGGGGTAGAGAAATCGATGCCAATCGGTTTGTTCCCCATCGCTCGCTTTTCAAATATGGCCCGATGAAGGAGAAACGTGATCGAAATCGACGGGGTAAAACCGACGAAGCCTAATCCCCCGAAGGCGGGAGCAAAATGGAAAGAGACATTGTTTGACTGATGACGAAAAGGCAACCGGAATACAATGCTCCCGACTTTTTTTTCCATTTGTATTCTCGCGTACAAAACGAGAGCGTGGCCGCGGCTGCGCATGCCTTCCTCGACCTCGAATTTCATCCCTTAACCCTAAACCTGTCGCCCATCTCACCCCCCACCCCCCGTATCCAAATCCCTGGACCAAACCAAGCGTGGTTTATCGCATGCATGGCGTACAGTACGCCACGAGAAACAGCGTGCTCACCTTTCCTCTGGAATTTTTTGCGGATCAGCAGAATCAAGAGCGGAAGAAGGGGGGGGGGGGGAAATCGAGCGGAGGTCGATGCTAAAACAACGTCGTATATAAATCGCCCGTGGGGGACAATTGGTTCGATGAATTATATTCGTCGAGAGAATATACAGCTCTGTGGAGGCCCCCTAATTTGCGTCATCGTTCGTGGCCATAAATACTATAATGGACCATCAATTATGAGGCATTTTTATACCGTTAAAAAGTATATTTTTTCGTTATAAATTGATTTTTTCTTACGCAGGTTGCAGTCAAAGAAGGAATTGAAAAGATTTGGAAAATAATCTCCCACAATATTCGTTTATAACTAACTTTGTAAAGCAATGCATTTACCGATATTACAATTCCTGCAATAATGTACATTGGCGACACTGATATTGCGCTGTAGACCATGAAAAGGGTGATGGATGCATAATTGACACAGGTACACTGCAGAAAAAGGTCATATAGTATCTCAACAAGTGAGTGCAAGAGTGAGTAGAGGAGAAAAGCGAGGATATGAGAAGTGAGTCGGCGATAGAGAATTTTGCCTGCAGTGCTACTTCTGCTGTGACTGTATCGTTCATGAACAATTTTTTGATTCAATTTGTATAAAAGTTTTTAAATCAATTAAATTTGCATTCTATGAACTCTAAAGTGTAGACTGGAACTAATGAATTTTGGACGATGACTAGAAGCCATGAATACATAAACGGTTACACTGATAAAATGAGGAACATTAGCGTAAATAAGAAATGGAATTGCCAGGAAAATATTCAGCTGGAGCTATTAACTCATAAATATTTTGCGCATGAATAAATAATTAAACCACAGATAAATTGGTATAAATAATGTCATTGTCTGATCAAGGCATTTAAAAGCCATGAGGAAATAAACTGATTTCTCTGCTCTTATCTCATTTGCACGCCGACCCAGGTCTGATTCTTAGGTTAATGCGATTTTGAGAATCACAAAACCGAAAAAATGGCAAGGAGTTTACATTCCAGTCACATACTCATTTTACTTAGAAACACGAGCTCTAATATCAAATGCCAGTGACACCAAAAATTTCCCGAAGAGAGACCGCTGGGCGCAGGGCAAAGTGATTCGCGTTAGTGCTACTGGCATTGATAAAACCGAGCAGATATGATACGGACTGAAAATTAGGTTTGCGGTGGATAGCAGCTTGGACTGGTTTAGAAAATGAACGAGTGACCGTTGAAAGGCAGGCTGAGGGCGCGATAAGACGCTGAACGGCTATGAGTAAAGATGAGCGGTGAAATAGGGCAGATGGGAGGAGGTCGGCTGGAGGGAGATGGGAGTAGAGAGAAAGGCGGGGAAGGACGCTGTACGAACGGCGAGAGTGAGAAATTGTTGAGGAGCTGCTGAGGGTGGTATCGTTCTATGTGAACAATGTAGGCGGAGGCAGAGGACGATGGAGGGCCAGGAGGTGGCCTGAACCCCGGCTGAACTCGGGGTAGCAGTAACGAGCATAAAAACGGGGAAACAACGGAAAGGAAAGAGGAAAGAGACGGTTTCGACGGTGGGACGGTGGGGATAAAAAAAACACCATCGAATTGATAATGACGCCGCCTACCCATTCCCTTCGCTCTTCTCTTCTCCCGGGGAGTGAGGTTTAAGGGAATGCCAGAGGGAATGCTGGCGGGAGTGAAAGGGAGTGGCTGGAAGCTGGGTCGGGGCTGGCGAGAAAAAGCCGGGTTAACGGCGAATGAGACCACGAGTCGGTGAGAGCAAGAGTGGTGTTACGCGGTGGCATAAACCAATCGAGGAAGTGTGATGGGGTTGGGGGGAGAGACGTGGGCGGATTGGCGAGATGCGGAGAAATAAGTGGGGACAGGGAGAGGAATGCATGGATGTAATGGAGGAGAAAACGATAAAGCAAGCGGAAAGAGAGAGGTGTGTGAAAGAAGCATCACCAGGGTTTCAAGGAAAAGAGATGCTCGGGAATTTTTATCAAGCCATTAGCAACTTTGCAATTCGACTTTCATTTGTAATTCACTCAACACTGTCCTTAAGGCAAAACTGAAAAACTTTTTTATCTTAGATCACGACGAGTTACATTCAATTATGCTCACATTATCAGTGAATTCAGCGTCTAAATTATTTCCCAATCTTAAATTAACTCGTAGATGTTATTACGAGTCCAAAACGACAAAATATTTCTCCGTAGAGGAGACGAAACTTATCGCCAAATTGATGCGTCGGGCTGGCATAGCACCTTTTGGGCATAATTACCTAGCGCATAAAATATTTTCCCCTGACTATATGTGCGTACGCAGGACCTTTAATATTATGCTAGACAATTTCCCTCTCACGTACGATCATTGGAAAGAACAAAATGAGCGACACCTGCGCTCCATCTCTGAGCATTCCTTCGCTCGTTCCATCAATATCACGGTGATGCGGCTTGCACCACCAGTTTGGCCACTGTGGCGGCACGGTAAGGGAAGTTGGGGGATAGGGAGCAGGATGGACGATGAAGGAGGGAGGAAAAATAAGGGTGTTGTTTCTCGCGCGGTGCATTTCCTCCCTCTCCACCACTGGATCTCCCACCTCCCCGAGCCCCCAGCCATCACCCTCATCCCTAACCTTCACTCTCCGGATATTTATTGCAGCATTTGCAGTCATGATACCGAGATAGAGGGAGAGGCTTTTTTTCTCGGCGTGTATAGAGGTGTAGGGTTGGGACATCCCCATTGCGAGGGAGGGGAACTGTACGGGAGGGGGAGGGTGGCTAGTGGTCGGGCAGATCAGGGAGGAGTAGGAAACAAAAGGCGGTTAGAACGTGCGGGTCAAGGGGGTAGAGGGAGGGAAAGGGGGTTGAATACGGTGGCGCATGGTTCACGGGTTTGAAATAAAATTTGCCGGTCGACACGGCGTCCACGCCGTCTCCCACATCGTTTAAGCGTCTTTTATGTCGCGTCAGGTTACGGCGAGCAAGAGGGGTAGCTGGCAGGAGGAGAGAAGAAGGCGGACGACTAGGGTAAATGGGAGCGATAGACGGGAAGAGGGGAATGAATGGTGCGAGTGTGATAAAAGTGAGGGAGAGGTAATGGAGGATAGAAGGAGAGCAGGGAGGGTAGTTGGAAGTTTGATGAGGTTCGAGTTTAAGGGAATAGTAAAAGAAGCAAAACATGTCGGTAATTTTTCCCCATTCTCCTTATCCCTCATCCCGTCACGGTGCTGCCTGACGCTTCCTATTTTCATAAACAGGCGATTTAGTACACAACAATTTTATCTTAAATTCTGATTATAATCTAATCTAATTTCAAAATTCCGAATTTGGAAATAATTAAATGTGTCCAAATAAGTGAACATTTTTCTGTGAATACTAATGGTATATTTAGCCGACAGTTTCTCCCAATTTTAATATATATAAAGGAATTTAAAGAACGAACTACCAAGTTATCCTAATCATTTTCACCAATGTTGAATATTATATACATTACCAAATCGAACTGTGGAGAAAATATCTTCCATATATTAACTAAGTGTTTAAATAAAAATTTATCCGGAAGTACACATTTCCCGGATTAAAATTTTGATTCCTTAAACCATTTTTTACATGTTGTGCATGTAAACCTGTGGAAAGTGTAGATTACTCCCCAAACGTATCCATCTTATTGATGAAAATCCTTAGTTTTTGTTACCCAGTGCGTACGAGTAACATTTAATCTTTAATCATCAAACAATACATGGCATTGATGAGAAAACATGTAATTTCATCGGAGGTATATCAGTGAAAACGCATAATTAACAAAGCTGATGCAAGTAAGAGTTGCTTAAACGAAATGTCTGCAAATAAATGATAAGTGAAAAAACACGGAAGCACATAGAAACCATATTTTTCCATTACCAAGGCGAAAATTAAAATCTATTAAGCTTACAAAGCTCAGCTAAATTTCAACACAGGACAAAAAACATGACCCAGGGTAAGGATAGGCACTTCAACGAATGTAGTACGCCGAGGTATCCACGCATGAGTGGACATACTCTTCACCCTCCATTTCTTTCCAACATTAATTCCGTCCCTTTCTTTCAGCCTTTGACCACAGGCGCACACACCCACACATAAAACCATTTTGTCCACGGGACCACTTCGAGGGCATACACGTGCTCCCTTCACTGACCAGCCCTTTTTTTCCATGACCCTTTCTCCACTCTGTACCCCAATCCCTCCATCCCCCACTCTCTGGGCATTTGCCTCGCGGTGAAAAATTTACATACGACTCTCTGCTGCTTCACAGTGCTGCGGTCAACAACAATGCGAGACATAATAATCGTGGTGGTCATTGAGTGAAAAAGGTTAAGGGAGGAAGAGGGTGTGGAGTGTGAGGGGAGAGTAACAAGGGAGGGGGTGGAATGGAAAGAGGGGTAAAAGGCACATAGGGGTGGCGAGTGATGCAGGGAGGCATTTTGATGGAGTGGCAGCGGGAGAGAAGGGGTTGGTCATGGTGACGAAATGGGAATTAGAGGATGCGGAGGCAGGGACGCTGGTGGGACGGTCAGACTGACCCCTCTCACGGGAGCTGCATACATTTTTTTATAAAGGCGTGGCGTTAATTGGAGAATCTAGAAGCTGGGACCGCGAGCTGGAAATCACTGAGCTCGCATTCCACAGTGAAAGCTCAAATTTCTGAAAACGATTATCGACCACGATCTCAGAAATATTTAAGCGTCGCGATCACCTGTCGCCGCTCCACTTTACGATTCTGAATGAACACTATTTAAGGGACATGTGGGAATAACTTTTCGTTTATCTTACAAGATGTTATTTACTAAACTGCCAGCAATTCTTACAAATAATACGAAACAATGATCACAAAAGCACAACTGTGGATAGAATTTTTAAAAACAGTATGTAGGCGACAGACTTTTACTGCAGTCTGCGAACATTTATTTTATGGATGCTAACGTGTTTTAATTTTTTTACTAGGAGCATTCTGTAACGGTTTTTGACATCACTTTGCATACAACTTGATTTATTTTAATAGTCACCTATCACATTTTCCAGGATTGATAAAAAATACATTTCCCCACCCGAGATTACAATATTCGGTCGATTCTGCTATTATATTCAAGTCACAGTGAAAAAATGAACTCCAATATTATAAAAGGACTAAAATATGAAAAAAGATACTTTCATATTCAATGTACTGATGGCCATTTCGCATGGAGCTAAATATTTATGCAATTTTTCATCAGAGATAAAGACGGATCCAACTTGAACGAGACTTCTGTTGTGGCCCTCTTTCTCGCAAAATGAAAATCTCGTTCGACGATTTGGAAAGGCTTAACTAAAAATTTCCATACCATATCGTTACAGCTGTAGATATATGGTTATTTACCTCCTTTTAAATCTTAAAATTTTGGTGGTATGACTTCCTTTCATATTTGTGCTATTTCTATTATCAACGCGTTACACGTATACGAAGCCACGATCTTCAACTGGCTTCACTAGACCTTTTCACCATGCTTGTTTCCGATTGGAAAGTTGTTCGGCACAACGTTTAGTTAAATAGAAAATCCAATCTAACATCTTTTCCTTCCATTTCTCAAATAAATTGAAATCAATTGGGTCGGATACCTGTACCGTGAGACATGGGGTTCACTGAGTAATACATAATATCTTCTGTGTTGGAATCCCTAACTATAAAATATTCGTGAAGAATATTTTTCTTCCTAAAAGTTGCTCAATTTGGCTACCATAATTCGCCTAAGTCAGTGATGAAAAATAATCACAATCGCGCTCTGCAAAATGTTCTCTACCTCAATTGCAACGTTTTTTTAAATTATTTTATTACATTTCTTACAAGAGAGAAAATAGAATTTAAAGATTCAACCCGATGGTATTTGAAAGGTGTGGTCATTTATCCATTTTTTCCTATTTGATTATGACCTCTTTTTATTGAGTAGAAATTTTATTATGGAGGTGAGAGCATAAAAATACCATATGAGCAATGCATGAAGGCTCATTTCTTAGAACTTTACGCACTTCGTTGGCATTACTCGCACACAGTTAAATACCAGCTTCAGTTAAGTTAACCAAGAAAAAAGACCGCAAGGCCACATAAGATGGATCAAGGTCAAAGAAGGAAAATGGTCGGCCTTAAGTAACCAGAGCGAGGTAAAGGAGACAGAGAAATTTACAAGGAAAATTGAGCGAAAAATAGTCCTAAGTTTGCACACTGAAGGATAAAATCGAATGAGTACATATTACGCTCCCCAATCACGGAATATTCAGTCAGGAACTTCGACCGCAAGCACAAATAATGAAAAGACAAAAGCGGAAAAGAAAAGAGAAAAAAATGCTTGGGGTAACCGCACTAGAATGAAGAGACCAAAAAGGTGAATGCGTAGACGAGGAGAGAGTGAAATAACAGCAGGGAGCAGAAGAGAACGAAAGGAAGAATGTTTGAGGGTGCGAGAGGGAGTTGGACAGCAAAAGACAGAAAATTGGATATAGAGAAAGAGTGACTAAAAAAGGACGAGGAAGAAATAGATGGGCAAGGGGCCTTGTCCACGGGGTTGCCAGGACGCTTTGAGTGGAGGAGGAAGAGAATGGCATCGACGCGGGAAGGGTGTGAGAGCGGGGGAGGGGAAATAAGGGAACAAAGGAGAGATGCACGTGTGTGTGCGGGTGTGTGTCTGCGCGGATAACGCCGGGGAGAGGGGTGGGAGAACGAAGGACGCAGAGATGAGGAACGAGAAAAGAGAAACTGGACGAGGGAGGAGAAGCATGAGATAAGGCTGGGAAAGGGAGGGAATGTATAAAATAGAAGGGGGGAGGAAGGCGTTGGGGGGCAGGGTTTCAGAACGGGAGAATTCCATGGGTGATAGGAAGAAGAAAGAAAAAGTCCAGCCGTCCCTTTTCTCTCCTCTTGTGGAAAAAGGAGTAGAGAAAAAGAGAGAGGACGAGGGAGCGAGCGGGTTAGATTCGTCCTGTCTGCGCAGGCAGAGATTTCTGGGGAGAAGAAAAGATGCGAGATTTGGAGGCTAAAGGAGGATTTTTGAGGAGGATGAGGGAAGGAATCGAGGAAAGGAGTCGAGCAGTTGGAGAGTGGTGTGGGGGTTCAGAGGGCTGCTGGAGATTGGATGGCGAGGGAAGTGAGGGAAGAGGGCTGGTAGGAGGATGCGGGGTTGTAAGGTCGGGTTTTTAAGCGGTAGTCGAGACGAAGGGGGATGCGGATTGGAGTTAGCGGGGGAGGGATTCGGGAAGCCATGTAAAGACGTGGATGGTCAAAGTACGGGTGAAAGGATGGCGGACGAAAAAAGGGGAAATACGAATAAATGCCCACGTAAGTGGAGCCGAGGTTAAGTATGCCTCGATGGATGCCTACAAAAGTTCGGCCGTAAGGTGCAGGAACGCATAATTCTCTTCCTTGGACGAACACCCCTCTCCTTTTGGCTAAGAGACAGTTCATCATTGCATTTTGTTATAGCCCTTTTTAACTGTTCCGAATAAATGATCCGCTTTGCTACTGATAGCTAATTTCAACACGACCATTCAACATCCTGTTATTTACATAATACATATATCACATTTTATATTTGGATATATCGCAGTGGTCCAGTTGCTAGAAAGACTGACTTTGTGGCTCCACTCATTCTGTATGATTTTTCGGGTATCAGATCTTCTTGGGAAACCGCAGTCAGCACAAGGAAAAGAAATGGCGCCCCTTCTACCCTGTCAGGAGAATTTTGCTCGCCATTACACAGTATTAGGTGAGATCTACTCTCATTAATCAAGCCGAGCTTCGCGGTTATTACGATGATTTGGTATTGAGGTAATGTAATGCAGCAAGGAAGTTCGTTTCAATGACACAGCGAAGGTATTGAACAATTGGTAATGGTATTCGCACAAAAAAGTAAGGGACCATCGAATATCTATAACTACTCAGCTGACATGAAGAGCCGCATGGTATGTTATCAAAAATAAAACAGTTAATATGATCAAGACAACCTCAGTAATCCAGCCAAAGTTTCATTTGATACGTCAAGGGAGAGCTCTGTTCATACAATGCGTAGTATGAAGTTTAGGCATCAGGGCAGAACACATGTTCTTTTTGCCCAATCCAACTGCGGTTTCCCAAGAAGTTCAGGTATCCGAAAAACCAGACAGTTTGGGGGAATCTGAGGATGCCTGAAGGTGTCACCGGTAATCGAAAGTGGGCCCCCTGGTCCGTTGAACAGCACTCGACCCACTGGACTACCACGCCCCTGCTTAGAATAAACATGAGATGAAAAAGAAGAGGCACTAATTGGAGGAAGATATGCATTAAAATCAATGACCAATAAAGAGAATGTAAGGGCCAATGAGACAGCGGATAAAACATTACGATGAGGTACCTTTGCGTGTGTGTGTGTGTGTGTGTGCGTGTGTGTGAGTGTTTTTACACTCAATTCAGCTAAATTGGAAAGGATTGCGTTAAAGGAGGTGACGTCAGTACAGCGATTGAATATTAAGGTAAAAAAGGACTAAACGACCACACATCTAACCAGGAGTAAAATTGCGGTGATCAACTGTAGATCTACGAAGAATGGGGTGGAACTGTAATCATAAGATAAAAAATGAATATATTACTTATCTAGCACCGCAGAAGTCTGTAGTCACGCAACACTAAGGTAGTGACATGAAATCCCCCTGTTTATTATGCTCAAAAATTACTCCCTTATTTCAGGCTGAGATAAAAAATATCTTTATATCTATTGCTTTATATCTATTTGGTGCTATATTGAATGAATTTTATTTAGAAGTGGGAAACGGAGTGAAATCGAATAAAATTGCATTCTTAAAAGCGTATAAGGAGTGGATTCCATGAAAAAATGTATCAAAAGTTCACAGGAGTTACCCACGAAAGAAATATGCACAAAACAATAAAACTAATTTGTATCCCAGAAACGAAAGATAAAGCACTGATGTGGGAGAAGGTTTTTCGAGATAAAATGGGAGCAAGGGAGATGGGACGAGAGTGAATGGAGGAACAAGGAAGAGATGATGGCGCGACCGCTGGGATGAAGTCCGTCGTCTGAGGGGCGGAAGAATGGGGAAAGAAGAGAGCGAAGGGAAAGAAATGGAATGGCGCAAGGAAGGCGGAGGCGGAAAGGAGAGAGAGAGGGGAGCTGGCTGCTGTCTGTGTTGTGGGGCACGGAAGCACAAGGGAACGTGAGGGAGAGGAAGGGGAGAAGCTGTGTGGGGAAGAGGCTGGGTGTGCGGGTGGGAGGGGGGATGGATTGACGGGAGAATGGCAGACTTGATAAGGGAAGCTGGAGAACCAGATTAGAGTTGAGACGGATGGTGGAACACGGAGAAGGGTAACCGATGCGCGAGTAAAAGATTTCGTGAAATGGATGACTCATGGGCGATGGGAGAGGAGGTTGAGAAATAATTCTAGAGGTGGAGGGCGTTCGGCTAAGAGGGATCGCTTTTTAATGCGGCGGTGAGGAAAGGATGGGGACGGGGTAGGTTTGCAAAGGGTTTTTGAAGGATAAGAGTAAGAAAAGATCCAAAAATAGGGGCAAGGAAAAAATCGTTAATTGCGATTCAATTCTCGATTATGCAGCAGTCTCAAGCGAAGAAAATGAGCGACATGCGCCTGAAAAATACTCTTGCAAACTTAAAAAAAAGGGAAAGAGACTTCCGAAAATCGAAAGTCGAGAGTGTTGATTAAGGTCTTTTCTTTTGCCGGAGGAGAGGTGAATATCTCGATGAAGTCTAGCAGTGAAGCACAGCTCCAAACGATCGACATCTAAATATTCTACATTAGCTGGGACCTGAAAATGTTCAGCGACTTAGTTTCGAAGTATGATGATAACCCAGAATGATATTTTATCATTATAATTATCACAGTTATTTTATTACATCACCTAATAATATGACATATATATAGTAAGGCAACTACGGTATGGGCGATGCCACGACATGTATTTAGACGTATAAAAAAATATGAAGTCACATCGGAAAGTAATAAAACATTCACAGTAGACAGAGAATAATAAGTATTTTTATCATGCTTCGAAAAATCCTTCCTAAAATACTACAACGTAAACGGAAAAGATGAAAAAAACATTTTTTTACGCTTTTAGTGCAAAATATGTAAAACCTCATTGAGCCATTGAATTTTCCTGCTTTAGAAGTAAGTGTTGATCGAGACAACCATACCATTTACACTGAAATACATTTGCCATTAAATTCAAATATGAGTTTCCAATAAGGGATATTGCGTGTACAAAAATTAAAATATATTCCCAAAATATTATAAATGAAAATTAACACTTGAAATATTTTTGTACGGATCAAAATAAATGGTATACAAGTAGATAATACATATTTCAACCAGTGTGATCAACCTAAAGTTTCTAAATGTTTATTCTCTATCTTCTCTTAGTTATTCAATATATTCCAACAATCCAAGTACTCAATATATTCCAACATTGTTCATAAAATTAAAATTATATGTGTGATCTGCTAGCCGTAAATTATTTCTCGCGAACGGAATGATTTTTAATGAATTTTTATTCAGCTTTGTCTCACACCGTAACGTGGGAGGCTCAAAAAAGTATTTCCGATCAACTCTGATGGCGGAATTCATGTAGACGAGGGACATTAGAGCGGGTCAAAGTGAGAATAAACGTTCTCAATGATATTTTTAAAGGATGTTCAAACACAAGGCTCTCTTGGGCCACAATCGAGGAGTAGGTTCCTACCTCGACGGGCACTGGGTCGTAACTGATAAAGATTCGAGCCGGGCAGGCGCTTTCGCTAACTCGTCGTTCCGGATAACGCTCCGGAACATTCTACAAGCTTCGATGCGCAAATGAGGTCATTATTTTTGACTGCCTTCCCTACCAGTGACCATGCATAATCCGTATTTTGCGCAGGAGCTAGGGCATCAGCAGAAAATACCTAAATGATCCTCGGCGACAGGCAAATATAAGCGAAGTGGAATTAAATAGGCAAATATTTTAAAATATAAAGAAATAATGAATATACGAATCCGAAACAAATAGGAACTTCCTGAAAGGAACTCATGAAGGCATAAAAATTTTTACAGCGATAAAGTATTTAATGATTCTCCAAAAATAGTGAGTAATTTTCTTCACAAAAACCAGTCCATACATAAGAAGGACTAATATTTAGATCATTATTTAAACGTTACAAACTTTACATGAATGTGTATGCATAGATCTTTCCTTCAGTCTCTTTTTTTCTTTAATCTCTGCCTACCTAAAAGCTCATTCTCTTCCTTCCTTTAACCGACTTATCAGACGTTCTCCCATTTAGCATTACAGCATTCCACTACCTTTCAATATTTCCACCACCCACTTCCTCAGACTGGCGGATTTCTCCAGGTAACTTCTACTCTTTGCCCAATCTTTTTAAAACATCAGCGATTACCTTCGTCTCTTGTCAGACTTGTTTCCTCCATCATCCACCTCACCCAAAACAAAAGTTTCTTATAAACGCAACTCCTCTTTCCTCGAAACCATCTTCCAGATCCAAACATACAGTACCAGAGTCCCTATGAACACATTTAGCAATATTTAATTCACATTTTTAATCAGGGTGCTTGTAATTACTTTTCTTCTTATAAATACTTCTCTTACCAATGGAAATCTTTTCTAACTTCCAACGATCAAGACCACTGTCCTATAAAATATTTTCCAAGTACACGAACTGCTCCAGTTGATTCCGAACTACTTCAATGTTCAAATTTGTTTTCCTACTCCTCAAGAATCTCAGTAGGTACGTTTACGCCTAGTCAATCTCCATGCAATGCCACTGAGTAGTTTCTATGTCTCCTAGTTAATGTCTATCCTCTCGAATTGTTCCTGTAAAGAACTCAATAATAACTGATATCCCTTGGATGTCTGACTCACCATTGCAATAATGATTGCTAACCTTACTTAATCATCTCAGCATCCGTATTTACCCCCAGAAGAAGTCCTCCCCATCCACTTTTGACAATTCCACAGCATATAATTTGAAAAGTACCGGCGAACGTGGAGGACCCTTCTCATGCCCCAAGTATTACTGCTCATTCTGATTCTCCCTTCCCTACCCTTACCTCTGCTATCTGATTCATATATTGGCTCCAAGTAATTTTCCTAACTCCCAAATCTTTTCCAATATTCCGCAATACTTCCATCAACTTTGTCCAATCTAATCAGTCGAGCGCCTTCTACAAACCCACGAAGCAAACTAAGACAACCTGATTATATTCTTTATCCCGACTATGTTCCTTTCTAGCGAATTTTTCTTTACTAAATAGAGCCACGAGTCTTCGCTCCTCTCTAATTTGATACCGATCTTCACCCATATACTCTATACTACTATTAGGTAACCTCATATTGATGATTTTCAAAGCTAAAGTTGAACGTGAAAATTAATTTATCGTCCTGTATTTCTCACTCTCCTTTTTACAGATCAAAATTATTGCAATGAAATCTTCTAGTCATAATATTTCATCGTAAATACGTGCTATGTACTACGTGCTACGTAAAACGCACTACGTATTAGTCCAAAAATCTCTCCCAAATTTAAATTTCTCTTTAGTAATTCTGCGAGAATATTCGCACTGCCCTGTTTTACATAATTTTCACTAGCACTTTTTATCGTAAAGTATTCCTGAACCTAAGTTAGGTCTTGGCTGATCCTTGTCAACATCAAGTTCCTTTTCTAAGCAGGGTGGTCTACAAGATATGTTGGCCATTGAGCTCTTCCACATATTCTTTCCACCATCCTAAAATCCTCCAGGTTCATTTAAAGGCTTTCCCGTCTTATCTCGCATGTTTACTATAGTATTTCCCTTGCTACCTCCTGGCGATTCTCTGATCTTCTCAAATAGGACTTCTACTATTCCCTGTGAAATTTCTAAATATCCTCGCACTGATTTTTTGAACTAATTTTCTTGGTCCAAATACCTCCTCGTTTACCTTTGCTATTTTCCATACTTTCTTCCCCATTCCCGCATTAAAGTTTTTTCGTTTCCTCCTTACGTCCAGCCCTATATCTTGTGGGCCACTGATTCTTTACTTAATAAGTATTTACCATTTCTATTGTATCTTTCACTTCTCTCCCTATCCCATTTTCAGAACCACCCATCAATCCCCAACCGTTTTCATTCCAATTCAGTTGAAATCAACTAAATTATTATATTAATCAGTATCCAACTCGGAATCTGTGTGGGTTGATGACGATGTTCCTTAATCCATGTACAACAATGAATTGCATAATATAACTGGTACCTGTTATCCCCGGTATCTTGCATGTTTGAGGATCTCGTATACCGTGGATGTGGTAGTTTTTTAACTAGATGCTAGTTATTTTAACACTCTCTATTCCAAAACGCGATTTCTTTCTCTGTACGATCAGTTACAATTCCTAAATAGTACTCCTCTACCTTCCACCCATCTCTCCATTACCCTATTACCTCGTTTAAAGCCTATATCTTCAAAAGGTGTCCACTCAGGGCAATAATTTTACTTAAATAATACTACTATATATCGTGAGAAAAATTAGGCGCACCAAATTATTTTTTTCCTTCAAACGGTTTAAATATAAATAATGGGTGTATTGGTATCCCGAAAATTCCATAATTTTCAATGCTACCGCCAAAGCAGTCAGCCATTATTTAGTTTGACTATTAAAATCAAATACCTTTTCAATTCGGGTATTTCATTAAATCCTTTAATTTGTTCGACTTGATAAAAAATTAGTATACACATTAATATGCATTATTATACATTACAACTTAATATTGCATGAATCTTAATCGAATGATTTTTTTATGAAATAAATAATAACAAGTGTAAAAAACTATTATTTGTAGAATAAAGAGGTAAATGTTTTTATGAATTGGTTTTTAATAATCCTACCCCAATACTAAAGAACGCAATTTTCAAATATTTTGTTTCAATATACATCCCAAGTTCTATTCTTTATTTCATCTAAATTAGTCACTTAAGCTCAAAAAAAACCGTTTGAAAATTGTACGTCACGCACAAAATACACCACAGCAAAATTAGTAGAATAATCAAGCAAGAAATGAACTAATTACGACCCATGTATCGAGAAGTATTCCAAAATTTGTCAAACCTATTTTCCCATTACGCAGCGCTAAAGCAGAAGCAGCAAGCAAGCAACCTTTTGCCCCCACTATCCTCTCTTATCGAATTCTTCCCTCCAAACTCAACTCAGCTTTCCCCTTTCCCCGAAAATCCTCTTGAAGGACCGGCAGACCTCAGCCTCTTAAAGACGTAAGGATGGAAGGAAAAAGACGACAGGGGAGGAGGAGGGACGAACCCTTCGCCTCAGAACCACCCTCCTTATCCCTTTATCCCCTGCCTTTCCTCCTTCCCCACCCTTCTTTATTACAGTCTTCCTCCCACCCCGTCCCCCTGTGGTCCAGCCCAAAGTCCTCTCTTTAGGCCTCACATGCTGGAACCCCATTCAAAACCTCCGAGAAGATCTAGTCCCCCTCCCTCAACTCCTCCATCCCGCTCTCTCTCTGCTGCCCCATCCCAGTGCGATCCTCTCACGCCTCCTCCAGGGCCTCCTCCAACCACACCCCTCATTCACCCAACGCCCGCCGTACCCACCGCCAACATCCACCTCCTTACCTCATCCTTTCACGTCAGCAAAGATTCCCAACCTCCTCCTCCCTCCTCAACATCTCTTGCGAGACCCGACTCAACCTCCGTTCCAAAACTACTCCTCAAGTTCCCGCCCCTACCTCTTCCTCCCACTCTCTCCCTCTCTCCACCTCCTCCGTCGAGGACTCCCCTTTCTCTCCCTTTCTGCCCCTCACTTTCCCTCCGATTGGTCCCTTTTCCGCGCCCTCCCACTCTCTCCCTCCCCACACCCCTGTCAACAACGAACCCCTTTTCTCGCCCCTACACACAGCCTTCACCTGCCCAGCCTCCCAATCCCCCCTCCGCTGGTGTAGGAGAGGGGAGGAGCGCATCGGGGAGGTGGGACCTTCCAACTTCAAATAATCCAATTACTTTCATAGGCCATTAGGCACTCAAAAGCCTATGTCAAACGCGGGAGGGTAAGGAGAGACAAGGCGAAGAAGAATGAGACAGAAAGAGGATGTGAAGGAAGAGATCGGAAGAAGGGAAGGATTCAAAAAAGTAAGAAAAACGGTGAAAAGGCGGAGAATGAGGTGAAAGAGAATTTGATGGAAAGGGGGACAGAGAGAGAGAAGGGGGTAAGGGTGGGGGCGATGGGGGATGGGAGCGCAGCGCTGAGAGGTGAAGTGAGGCATACGCTTTGGAGGTTGGGATAGAAGGGAAAGTGTGGGAGGGAGGAAGGTCTTCGGAGAGTGTTGGGAACCGTGGGGTGGGAAGTTTTTTTTGGCGTTCAGCCGGTCGGCTCTCCCGAGATCTCCGAAGAGTGCGAAGGAGGAGGAAAATCGCCAACCCTACCGTGCGTGGAAGGGGTTCGGGGGTTCGGGCGTGGCGCAAGAGGGAGCAGGCGAACGGAGAGGGTGAAAAAACGGGGAGACGAGGGTGGGTTGCCGACGGGAGGGGATTACGCAGGAGGTGCGTATTATGTGCAGCGGGAGAAGGTGAGAGCGGGTGGCCTTCGGAGGATGGGAGGTGTGGATATAGGAATGGGTCGAAGGAGGAGGTGGGCAGGGCGGGGATGGAGACGGAGCGTGCGAGAATAAGGTGGGAGGATGGGGGCGGATGGTGGGCGTCCTGAGCGCGGGTATTTGTGCGAAAGCGGAGACGTGAGGGGGCGTGTGTGGTGGCAGGAGCGGGGTGGAGATGTGGGATTCCGAAGGGAGGGACGTGAACGCATGAGGCGCCGGGAAAAAAGTATCAAGTTAAGAAAGGGGGGTTTGTTCCGATCACCTCCCTCCGCCGACCCCTTTTCCTTCCTCCGAACCAACCAACTAACTTCCTCTCACCCCTTCTCTACCCTTTATCCCTCTCCACGATTCTCTTCCTGAATCCCTACGAACTCTTTCGTTCCTCACCGACTTTGGAGAGCAGGAAGGTGGGAGTGGCAATAAAGAAAGTGGTCGTCGCCGTGCTCCTGCTCGGAATCGGTGGATGAATGTGCGTCAAACGTAGCGAGGTGAAAAAGTGCGGGTTGGCCTCGCTGAAAGGACGGGGCAAATGGGTGGTCGGGGAAAAGAATGAGGGAAAGTTCGAATTCGGCTCACTCCCATTCGAGGCATAATTCGTTTTATAACTTGTTGGCGAGTTATAATGGGCAGTGCGAAGTGTGAAGAGCAAATATCAAGTGCCCTAATCGAGCCTTATGACTGCAGAATAAGAGTTGCTGCAGTTGGGAAGATATCCAGGGTTTTCGACTTTAATGCAGGTACCTGTATGTTTTGAGATTCGAAATTTAAATGCCCATTCATTTCTCAATTACCTTTAGCCTCTGATAATTAATAATGCCCATCAGTGATCAAACATCTACTCTGGGACGTGACAACATTTGGACGAATGAATTAGCTTCATTGATTTTAACTGCTTACAGTCACATCGTGTTGGAGTCTTTCTGTGATCATAAATACTACAATTTAGAAGATCTGTTGGTAAATATATACACACGCCAACAAATGAGATACTACAAAACAGTTTTATCCGTATTTGGTGGAATAATTTAGCGTTAATGAATACCAAACTTCCTATTCAATATGTAGATGTATCCAAGGATGTACCAATAATCTTCAAATTCATTTTCTCCAATTGCTAGAAAAAAACTATATGCCCGAAATATGACAACATTTGATCATTTTTAGGGAGATTTATGATTAAGTAATGGTCCATTAAAATGCGACCGAAAAATCACGTGGGTACAAATTATTATTAAAAATGAATGATATTATTTTGGAATAATATGAGTCAAAACATAGAAACCAAGGTTTTTAAACGCAACCCTAGTACATAACTGTTAATTTCGTGAGATTTCGGCTTACTCTTATTATAAGTATTGAAAGATCCGAACAATGTACAAACATTCTCCCTAAGATAGTACCTCTTGGGCAAATATAAATGAATTTAAATGCAAGCAGCAATTAAATGAAGGAGAAGTTATGACGTGGTTAATGGTTAATGATAATGTATCCTTCCTAAAAGAAAGGCACACTTGCTTCAGTTTCAAGTAGATAAACGCCCAAAACCTCCTCTCCTCCACACACACACACACACACACACACACACACACATATATATATATATATATATATATATATATATATATATATATATATATATATATATATATATATATATAACATTTGGACGGCCCAATAGAACAGAAAATAAATTAGATCACACTTAATAGGAGACTCACATTGTAGATTGTTTGACCATTTGGCCTTCTCCGAGGCCTTCTTCAAGTAAAAAGTGAAGTGTCTAACTCGAAGAAGGTCTCGGAGAAGGCAGTAAGCTCAAACAATCTGCAATGTGAGTGTCGTTTTAAGTGTTATCTATTTTAATTGTGTTCTATTGTTCTTGTGAGTGCTTAAAATTCATATATATGTATATATATATATATATATATATATATATATATATATATATATACATATATATATATACATATATAATATACATATATATCAATTGGACATCCGTCGAAATGGCAACAGGTCCGTGACCGGACTAACAGATTTTCAAGAATAAAAAGCAGTTATTTGCCACAAAAAATTGTAAATTACACCGGGTGGGAAGGTGTCGTAACCAGAAAAAAAACAGCGGTAGGGGGTAGAACGGAGTTTCATTTTTTCACACTTCCACGCCCCGGCGAGGGCGTGGTGGTCTTGGCAGCGGAGCCAAGTGAACTAACGCTCCTCTTCCTCCCCCAGAGGAAGCATTCGTCGATGCCTCCCACGAAATCACCTTTCCTAAGCCAAACGCCACACCAGGAACCAGGGTCGTCGGCTCCTTTGCTCTCTCTCTCTCTTCACCCTGGCCACCCCTCCCTGTACCACGCCCTTTTCTCTCTCGATTTCCAATCCCTCCCACGTGCCCGATGGGGGCAGGTAGGGGGCAGAACGAGGAGGAGAGGTCAAAGTTCAAAGATAAACCAGCATAAGTTAAGGGCGTAGGAGGAAAGAGATGCAAAGAAAGGGAGAAGGGAGAAAAAATGAATACCCAACGGAGTAGGTATCCTTATGTGCTTCGAAGGGCCGAAGATCGATGTCAAATTAATAACTGCAACTCGAGATGGTGCGAAGGAAAAAAACATTGAGACTGAGCGATGAAGGAAGGGGAGTGGAAATAATAGTAGGGTGCCACACGAAGGGGGTGAAGGGAGAGAAAGGAATATCCCCTAGGGAGTGGGGAGAGATGGAATTTTGGCGGTTTTCGCTTGGAGAGCCGAGGGAGAAGGAAAATCCTGTTCAGAAATAATCAGATGAGGGTCAAAGGACGACTGAATAAAAGCATGGGGAATACTGAAGGGAGTACCGACGGGAAGGGACAAATAGGAGCAAGGGGAAAGAGGTCATTTCGTGTATTAATGCCACAGAAAACAAAATGTTCACCTAACGAGAAAAGGTTATTAAAGATGAAAATTAAGCATATATAACTCTGCTCGCCCGACTTATAGTGAAGATTAAGTCCGATCAAACGGAATTGAAAAAATAAAATATTAGATTGGCAAAAAGGAAACAAAGGTAGAGAAAAGACTAATAACGGAAAAATAACCAAAAATTACCCGTTAATGAGCGGATTTTTAATTTAAGGCTGGATGCATCAAGCATTAAAATAGTGTAATTGAAATGCCCAAGGAATATGAGGAATACGTCTTCTTCTAAAAAAGTTAAGTGTTATCCACAACAAAGCACTCTGACGATAACAGATTTTAGTCATCATATTATTTTGGTATCCAACTTCCCTTTTCACGTATATCCTGTTACCCCCTTCCCACGAAATTAATAAAAACATACCTACTTCTAAGTTCCGCCTTTTAAGAACTGATACAAAGAAGAGGGATAGTTAAAAATGTGCATGCCACCGTTTTATCATGTTCATGCATAGATTTCAGTTAGTCAAGTGGATTTTAATAATCATTAGAGTATGATCACGCAGGTCTGTCTTAATGTAACGGCATCATTAAAATTTTCAAAAACCAAGAGAAAGAAACCCGGTGATATGATAAAGATAACAACGCATTATGTCAAGTGCGCACGTAAGAAATACAACTTTTAGAAATATTTGATATGGGCATAATAATCCACATTTAGAATACTTGAGTTTTAATGGGAGGAACCAATAGGATGTTTGACTTAGAAACATAAAAGGATGAAATGCAAGAAAATTGAAAATGTTCCTGGAAAAGGGAAAATACTACGTAATAAGAGCAAAGGGAGAAATTGAGCAGAAAGCCTTTTGGTTTTCCCCATGCTTTTAAATATTCAGTCGTTTCAACGCGAAGATGAGCTGAGGTGAACAGATGGGACGAGGCAGTGGAGCAGAAAATTACAATTGTTTTCTCCCTCGGACAAAATATCTCAAGGAATAAGAGAAAATGGGAATTAATGCAAACTAATTAAGGGGAACGTATTATAAAAGTGGAGCTAAATGAGGACTGAATTGTCCCCGCTCTGCCCCTCGCGCCATTTCCTGAAGGAGGCGGACCAGGGGATCTTGAAAGAAAGGGAAGGAGGGTGGAAGTGGTCGAGGGGGGGAGAAGGAATGGAAATGACGACCAGGCAGAGGAGAGAGGGAGAGATGTATGTTTTGGCAGCAGGGACTCTGGAACATGGGTTAAAGGAAGCTAGGAATAAGCCAAATAAGCATTAAGTCTCCGGTTTGAGCCACGTTTGTTGGCAAATGAAAGAATTGACGAATGTATTGCGTCACTGAATGTTGCTAGATAGAGTTAACGGTGATTCAATCAGAACGACCATCTATTGACCAAGGGATCAAAACTGAAAGCACTACGAGGGAAAGTGATTAACTTGAAAAATGTTTTCGGAAATAAATCCACACTAAATGAGGTTAATTCATGTTAACACAATTGAGGCATTGCTCGACGTTAAATTTTGTCACTCCTAACCTAATGTCCTGCTCATTTTTTGCTTAATACCCATAATGCAAATGTATGATGTGTACGTTCATTTTAAAACTAAAAATGAGTTCAACTGTCATACTTTATAGAAAGAAAGGAATATCATTGTTCTCTGTGTGCTCTGCGACCATTATATTAAACTGTTATTGAATTTAATGCATCAAGTCATTAAAAAAACAATAATTAGGGAACGGAATAGAATTCGAAGTTTTCCCATATAACCGATACCTATGAGTAATGATTTAATAACGTTCAATAAAATTGCATATAAAAAAAGCACCATAATAGTGCTGTAGGTAGCGCTTGGCAAATGACCGGCATGTCCCTGGTTTGAGTTCGGTTCATACCTGAAAACCTAAAGGTAAACTACTTAAACTTACTATGTACCTACTTGGATACCGCGGAAAAGAAAATTAAGGGGAATGTAAATAAGCAATACATCTACATAATATCCCGCAAGCCGCCGCAAGGACGTGTGACGGGGGGTGTTAGGTCACCACGCGTAAAAAAGAACAATACCACATGCAAAAACAGCAACATGGAAAACTACACCCACAGCAGCGCACACACTCATGTAAAAATCCCTTAATCCAACACTCACGCAAACACATATATCATAAACCAACAAACGACTGCACCCCATGATGCAGCACGAAAGCCATCCAACAACACGCAAGCCAGGACACAACAAGCAAGAAGACGAAACTCCACCACCACATGAACATGTAACACAAAACGCTCTCCCCCCCCAAGGAGACTGTGAAAGGCAGGGAATGCGACCCATTGTTGCAGGTAGCAGGAATTTCCCCACGCGGAGAGGGACGAGGGATTGAAAGGGAGACTTAAAAAACAGATGAACAGAACACTAATAAGGTCATTCGGAAAGAATGGGTTATGTCAACAAAACACACGAGGTTAGTGAAAGAGGATGTATTTAAGTAGAACTAATTATTCTTTAGATGCTGAGGGTGGCAAGTGGAATTTTTTCTATCTATAACCCTGCACAGTTGCTATCCCGTATAGTCCGTGGGAAGAAGGATTCCTTGAGTCTGCTAGTTCTGGCATCTATTTCCCGAATTTTATATGCATGATACAAGCGACCAATTGGAGTGCGAATAACTTGCGAGACCTCGGTGCTGAAGCATGCGGATCTGAATTTATTTAGTAATTTCAATCTTGCATTAAATCGTCTCTTTTCTGTCGTAAGAATATTTAATTAAACGGGCTGCCCGGCGTTGAACCTTCTCAATTTCCCGAATGAGTCCTTTTTCACTCGGATCGCATACGCTACTTGCAAATTCTAAAATAGGCCTTACAAGAAAGTGTATAACATCGTTCCTTGACCTTTGAGACACTTTTTCCCACAATGTGTCTAATAAATCCCAATTTTTTATCTGCTTGCCCGCAGACTTTATGTATGTGATTCCCCCAAGTGTAGTCTTTAGTGAATGTAACACCTACGGTATTTTACCGTATCAACTACTTCTAGGTCAACTCCAGGTAATTTGTAAACAAACCCCGATGATCTTTTAAAGAAATTTACAACCGAAAATTTATTATAATTTAATGTCAATCCCCAGTTAGAACACCATTAATAATGCAATCTAACTCCTGCGCTAGAATAAAATGATCCTCATCCAAAGATATCTCCCGATGGATCACCGTGTCATCCGCGAACACCCTAATCTTACTTTTCACTTCGCGGTTCGAATCTTCAACAAAAATCAAGAAAAGCAACGGCCAACAACAGGGATTACACATCCCTGAGGTACCCCTGAGGTCACTCGTACGCTGACGGAACTAGCGCCATCATGGACTACCCTCTGTTCCCGCTCTGAAGTAAAGTCTTCAACCCAATTTATTGCGCCCCTATTCATGCCCGCGACCTTTAATTTCTGAATGAGTTTACCATGGGGAATCTTATTAAATGCCTTTTGAAAATCTAAAAAGATCGCAGCCACTTTCCTTCCTCTCCCCCGATAAAAGTAAGTCATGTGTAAATAATCCTAATTGGGTTTCGCATGAGCGGGTTTTCCCGAATCCGTGTTGATTGACACTTAAAAAGTTAATGTTATCAAGGTATCTCATTATTAAACTGACAATTATGTGTTCTCAGATTTTGCAACAGAAAGAAGTGAGAGATATAGGTCTGTAATTACTGGGGTCCTCCCTGTCTCCACTTATAAAAATAGGCGTTATTTGCGCGGTTTTCCAATTCTTAGGGACTTTGCACTCTGTGAGGGATTTGTTAAATATAAATTCAAGGTACGGGTCAATGTTAGGAGCTAAATGTTTTATCACCCTAGCTGGTACATTTTCGTGACCCGGGGATTTGTTGGGTTTAATCGTAATTGGAGAACTCCTTGTTGGTCCGCTGTTATTTTTTTCCATGGATTGAGTATGTATTGTTTCTTGGAGATATGCGGTGGCAACATCGTTTGTGAAAATGCTTTGGAAGAATGAATTTAGGATGTTAGCTTTACCCTCACTGTTTGTATGAATTATATTGCCACAATCCCTTAAGCAAGCCACGGTTTGTTTATACCCATTTAATTACCTAACATATGACCAGAAAGCTTTAGGGTCAGTGTCCAAATACTCGCAAAGGACTTTACGTTTAAAGTCTAGTTAGGCGCTACGTAATTGTGTTTTGGTTTTAATTTTAGAGGATCTATACTTGTCCCATAATTATTTATTCTCTGAGGTTGGTGTGTTCACGCCTACCCTCTTTTTCTTCAATGCCCCCAATAGGAGATAAGCAGTGGGTGGTCTCTTAATATGTTGCTTAACTTTGTATGTAACTTATCTTTGGGTTGATGGCTGAAGCTCAATTTATATGAATGAAAAATCAAGCTACAAAGTCGTTCCTACCTAAGGGCGTTTGGCATCTAATTTTCCGAACTTCTTTTCAGATTTAATATAAAGTTTAATTCCAAAATTGCAATATGTAGTAGATCAAAGAGAATTTATTTAAAGAGCAATTTGGCTTTCACCTATTTATACACCATATCATCTCGATTATATATTTACTTAGAATATTGGTAAATTATTTTCATTTACCATTAAATTAAAAACCTTTTCCATGATAAAAAAGCAGCACAAAATTTAGCAATAAATATTTTCTGGCTGAAAATCATAAAGGTGAATACTTCTTCAGCCATAAAATATTTGAAACAAATTATTTTATTACGAAGCATATAACCCACAAGTTTCAACCCGATGATATAATGCATATATTAAATCAGTATGATTTTGTCTGTTACCACGCTCCACGCTGAATAGCTAGCAAGAATGTGATTCAAAAAGCTTGACGAAGTGGCTGATTGAGATAAAAAAAACCTGTAAAATCAATATGATTATAAGCCTAGATAGATCAACCTCTTCTGGTACCAAATACTTATAAAGACAAGAAAGTTAGCCTTGTACAAAGTTCGTCTATCATTCTGATATCTCCATGAGAGATTGGATATGGAATATTTTTTAAATATACGTTATAATGCCTTTTATATAAAAAAATACCTTTTTTATCAAACAGTCCTTTTAGGTTAAATGATATTTTATTTATTAATTAAACATGCCAATCAATTGTTGCGTTGTCCATGGCGTGTATCGTCAACATTATGTAATTAACGCAGGCTCACTCAATTTTTTTTATCTTTTCAGATATCATCAATGAAAAAGAGACATCAAAATAAAATATAGTGAAATAAAAATGTCAAAGGAAATCACTTTTCGACAAACTTGGGCATTTAGAATGTCATATATGTACTCATAAATAAATAGCGACTTATTTTAAACACGGTTTATCTCAGACGGATCGTCTCCCACAGCAATGTGGATTTGCTTGAGGTACTAGGCTCTTGGCAAATTCTGGTGGCGTTCACATTCATCTGTATTCTTAGAGGCCCACCACAAGACTTATGTGGGGAGATCTTTCCTGTCTAATCATTAATAATATTTATTAATTCAACAGGTTTAAATTAATGCAATAGGAAATACGCATTTCCCTATCTGTAATGCACCGCACGATTTTTGAAAAAAATGCTCCTGATTATTCCTGTAATCTTCATGCTGAGAGAAAGCATTCTGCGAAATTAGGGATGGAAACATGAAACTGGCACCTCTAACTCACATGCCTAAATTGGAGCCATCTCATCACCTGAAACTCAAGTTTAATTAATGTCTTTGCGGGCCAAAATATCAAACCACCTCGTCATGAGGCTCCAGTCGGTGGAAGCGTCGAGAATGAGCGAGGAAGAGCAGGTAACGGGAGAAGGTGCAAACAGATAAAAGGAATGAGATTATTACATATGTTTTTAATGCTCTTGAGAGTTTAATGCAGGACTTTTTCTCATCGCATGAATGAAGGAAATTAAAAACCTTTAAAAATTGATAACGACAGAATGATGGTTTCTGGTAAGCAATGGGAGATACCTGTTGGGAACGTGCGTGCCTTCCGTACCAGAGCAGAGCATATATACAACGGATGAGAGAAACACTTATAGCAGAGAGTTAATTTGGAATGTGGCGAATGCTAGAGGTGAAAAAAAGGATATTAAAAAGGCAGGCGGATTGGGTGGCGCAAGATAGTTTGTGACAACCGCCACATGAGTGTGAATAAATTAAATTTACGCCAGAACTTGAAGATAACCCAGCTAGCCAAAACAACCAGGCCTGGAATACAAAGCCCTTTGGGAGTTTACTACCAATAATAA
Organism: Hetaerina americana; assembly: GCF_022747635.1. NCBI lineage: Eukaryota > Metazoa > Arthropoda > Insecta > Odonata > Calopterygidae > Hetaerina > Hetaerina americana. The sequence continues at coordinate 21,396,008 of NW_027286874.1, read as the reverse complement.
ATTTTTGACCTCCACCTGAGGTACATACAAAGGAATAGGAAACTTATAATCCATATAAAACTAAATGAATCTGGTTGAAAGTGTTTCGTGAGGTAAAAGAGCTACTTTTATTAAGATAAATGAACTGTGAAATATTACACAAATAAATATATAAGTGCAATGCATTTTTCTGTAAAAGAAATACACGACAGGTCCTTCACCTTCAAGCCTCCACTAATTTACCGCTTTCAATACCAGTAATAATGCAATTAAATAAGATTAGATCAAATGAAAAAAGCTTAGGCATTGTTGTTACAGCTTCCTCAGAATGGTGCGTTAAGGGATGACACCAATTAGGTGCTAGTATTTCTAAAATATGAAAATGATGCTCAAAATATTTTCGTAGCTATTATGGAAAATAAATACCACTGAAACACTTCTAATGGCAACATAATTAAATTGAATATTAATGACGACGCTACCTTTTTCAGTAACCGTTTCAATATTAAAAAAACAATGATATATTTTATAATATAATAATAATAATACAATGCAAGCAACAAGAGAACAAAGGTAATACCCAGGTTTTGTTAACAAAGAACATGACCATGTGTCATAAAATCAAAAACAGAAAGGTAAACATGTTTTCTACTGGTAATAAAGAATGAAGATAATAAACACATGACACAATAAATTAAATAAATATAAAAACTAAACTCATAAAAAATAAAATTATAAAATGTTAATAAGAATAAAAATAAAATGAATTAAACTATAGAAAATAATTATTAACAACAATAAAACTAATAATAGAAAATAAAATTACACTTCAAAAACATTTTAAAAACCATTCTTCCAAATTAACATAAATTGATGAACTTCCGTAATCAGAGAGCCGTTATAATATGAGGAGTGACAGTGAGGTTAATGGGCATTGACCATTTACTCTCTTTATTACACGCATTCAAGGCACTCGAAAGGCGAAAATGTATACAATGTGAAAATATTTGAAGGTGCATTAATACTGAGAAGGAAAAATTACTATGGTCAAATTATGGTCTCGGTACATATGGTATTGACCAGATAAACCGTTTCAATTATACACCTAATGCAAAAAGTACATCAGATTGTATACAAAAATAGATTTAAGTTCAATATAAACAAACCCAAGGAAGGTGTAATGGGTGTTCATAGAGAACATTATCGTGACTTATTATTTGTAATAGATATTAGGTGAGATGACCAACAACGGAGATCATTTTCTCCATTAGGGATAGGTGGGTAATATGATAGGGGTTTGGCATTACCCTACCCTAAACGAAAGACGCCAAAAGTACACACAATTAAATGAGCCATCCGACGGACGCCGGGCTCCACCTGAGGTGACTTCCGCAGAGTCACCTCGCACCCTATGCATACTTCGGGACACCTCTGAAAAATTCTGCCAGATCCAGGATTCAAACCCAGGCCCAGGCCAGCAGGTCATCAGGGTAGGAAGCCTTCCATGCAGTATACTAGCCACCGGACCAAACCGAACCTCCGGTTAAATCAAAATTAAAATGTTATGCGTATGAGGGAATGAGATGGTCAGCACATGTACTCTTTGTTCATTGAATTGTAACCACCAGGGGTGAGCATCGTAATTATTTGATCTGACTTCATAGATTTTTACTGAAAATAACGTTTGCTATTTAGCAAAAAAATTATAAAATTATTATAAAACAATTATTCTGATGCTTTCCTTCATAAATAAGTAGTATGTTTTCTCGTATGGTTTGACTTATCAGTGTGATGCATCAATTAATTCGTCTTATATTGGTTTGTCTTTTAATGGTCCCTTTCAACTTTAAGGTATATATTTCCGTGATACTAATTGCCAGGGTAGGCGTATTTATGCCCAAAAAGCAGATTGCTTTAAAGTATTGCGGTCATGGGATATCCTACTATTGAGATGATTTCCAACACAACAACCATTTAGCCATCCTTATGATTAGAACGAATCATTTGTACGGATAGGTTTAAATGCCTTTTTCTTAAACTCACAATTCATTCCATTTCACACGAAAAACTGCATCACGTCCTCAGTGCTATTCGCCCCAATACCCACAATCGAGCAAACCATTATCTCGCGTACTTGTAGAAGGAGAGCAGGAAAGGAATATCGAACGACGTCAAGGGAATGAGGCCGAGATATTGAGAGCACTTCTAAGGAATAGGAGTGGGGCGGAGAGGGAACTCAGCTGACTGAAGACAAGCCGGAAGGATGGAGGAAAGTAAGAACCGCAGAAGAAGATTGCCCGGAAAGCAAGGAAGGGTGAGGAAGAGTTTATTTTTTCCATCGATTGGAGGGGGAAAAACAAGAGAGCTGGAAATTAGAAAGGCATATGACGGAAAGTGCTCAATGATGAATAGAATGAATTGTGATAGGGATGCGTGAAGGGTTGATGATGGAAGAAATAAAAATAAAGAACTGGGAAGACGCCACAAATTGACACATGGAGCGGCACAGTCGGTGGTTGAGAAAAGGTGCCCTAACGTTGATATACGACGGATGAGCAGCGAAGGCTATTGACACGATGAGTCCATTCATATAAAAAAGAGCATGAATTAGTACCCCTACGGTTTACGTTCAAACCGAAAAATATGCAAATGCCGAGGTGTTTGACTAAAATAGGTCGATTTAAAGGCAATAAATTATATTCCAAGATTATTTTTCTGTTCCCTTGAAAAGTCATCATATCAAGCAGAAACACTCCCTTTTACATATCTTGAACGTATTCCATAGAAAATTGTTATCTAATATCCATATGAGATATCCTTCGCGTCTATGAAGTATAGTTATATTAATATTTTCCATTAAAAATATATTAGCTACTGACAATTAAAATGGTAACTTCATCATTATTATTGTATTTTCTAAATATCAATAAATCAATCAATTTGGGGTATGAGATCACAGATTTTGCTATTATTTTGGAAATTTAATGATCATATTCAATTTCATATATATATATATATATATATATATATATATATATATATATATATATATTATATATTATCTCATATATATGTATGCATATGTGTATATATATATATATATATACACATATGCATACATATATATGAGATAATTCAGTATATTATTTTATAAACATTAGAACTACGATCATTTTGTTAGTCTCCTTAAGAGATTTTTTCTGTTCAGCACAAAACTTAATCGCGCAACGCTGCTCGATCGTTGATTCCATTTTTTTCGTGACATGGTCGGCACGCAGGGATTTACAATAACTAACGTCCTTCCGCTTCCACAGTTTGAAGAGAACTAAAATTAGTTTTGCGGCAAAGCTTAGTGTCTTCTCCACCAACTCCAAGTAATTCAATCTCACTCCAACCAATAGGAGCGGCGCAGAAACTTTAATTGCATAACTTTCGGGACGCACTCTGTTTATACTTTACGACTCCTCTCATTCCATTAGTAAAATTAATCTACTAGATGACTTCAAATGGTCAATAAGAGATTTAAGTTGACTGAGTAATGAATATTTTCTCATACGAAAACGGAAAGTAATTAGTAATTTATTAATTAATACCTCAAAAGTATAAGGATGTTTTCAAATATAATAGTTACGCCGGGTTTTTGACCCATAATAACACCGCAAAGATAAAATCTTCTTTGCTCTACAAAGCGAACATGATTATATAACCTCATATTTAGGTATTTTTATTGATATTAGCTGTCATTTTCCTGATTCATTCGTAAGATATCGCTAATAAATATTGAAAAAATAGCTAAAAGAAAAGAAGATGGTTTAGCTAAAATACGTATGCTACTATGGAGATGATACCCTAAGAGGGTGGGTGTAGGAAGTAAACGTCTTCAGGAAGATGTAAAAGGATGAGGTCGGAAAGAGAGACGAACTAAAAAGCATTTGGTGCGAGAAGTAGAATGGAACACATAAAGAACAGAGCAGGACAACGATATTCCTCTGCACTAGGAACAAAAATAACACAGATATGCACACGCCCTCCCAAAACAAAGAACGGAAAAGACTACGACTTCAAAGGGAGCACAAAGAGGGTGCCGGGAACGAATTAAGATGAGACGGGGGCTATGATGGTTTTTTCTTATTTTTTCCATCCTCTCCCTGATACCCTTACAAGGCCTCATTCATCTTGTATATAGTTTTTTCCCTTTGAAAATAAAGCAGCAGTTTTTCCTCTTCATTTCTGCCGAAAAAAATGCCTGCATGCGGGTGCACGAAGTGGGGATGGTTTGAGGGGGTGAGGATGGTCGATGGGGCGCGAGGAGAGGGTGAGACCGGAGGAAGGGGGCGTTGCGGGGAAGGGCGGAAGGATGAAAGGAGTAAGAAAAAACAAAGAGAGCATTAATGAATGAAATGAAGTAGATGGATAAAACTTGACACTCTATGAAGTCTCACCGCACGGAATTTCTCGAATTGCAACCATCCTCGGCTGCGAGGATTCTTTTTTTTTCGGCGTTTCAGATGAAGAACGCAAAAGGTGTACCGGGACAAGGGTTCCGCTCGAATTCACAGTTTGTTATTTTGTGTACCGGGAGGGGGGACGGAGGGTGGGTAAAAGGGAACGGGGATTACAATCACTCTCCTCTCCTCGCCTTCCATTTCGTTCCATTTTGCCGATCTGCGACACGAGACCGTTCGGCTCGTTCGCTCGCTCTTTCCCCCGCCAGCCACGACGCGCCGCCACATTCGATTGGAGCATTAAGAGCGATCTGCTTCTGTGACGGGGATTATAGCGAGAGAAGCGATCATATTCTCCGAAAGAAACTCTTTGAATATTGCTCGCAATAGATGTTGGCTCGGTTGCCGGGAGCTAATTTAGTCCCACGATCTACCCGCTTTGTACAAGCAGGACCTGCTGATTCCTGCAATCTAGCGACGACCGGAAATGTTCACACCATACACAAAATTTGTGTACCCAATATCAGTTATTTTATAAACATTTACGATGAGAACGCTTTTCTTGTAGCAATAATGAAAATTTTGCGACCATCTGGATGGTACAGATGATTGCTTATTAATCCGCAAAAAGACACAGGCATATGTAAATACAAAAATGCCGACACGATTATGCATAGGTATGTGATTAATATTTAAGTAGTGAGCATCGAGTTACCTTTCTGTTAAAATATTCTCCATATAATCTTTCAAACAAATTTAAATTTCACTTTTCCGTTATATTCCTCTATGAAACGTATTATTTAATAACAATGTGAACAAAAGGTATGAAGCAAACAAAATTACTCCACACGAATAACTGAAGCAAAAACCACTAATCCGTACAATTTTGCAGATTTGTCATCACCTACCGCTTCAGATAAATACATGTTTCAGAGTAGGGTGAGTGGATGAATATTTTAGCAAAAGGTAAAAAAAATTTTTGCCGAATCGGGGAAGGGAAATGGAAGATTGGGATGAGAATCGGGGGTGCAGGGTAGTGGCAAATCAATTCAAAAATTTTGTTGTTTGTTTGTCGAGTGTGAGAAGGGGCGGAAACACTAGAGGCCGAGGAAAAGGAAATAGATTTAAAAAAAGATTTCGAAAGAGGTAGAGAAATATCAGGCAACGATATCGACTCAGTAATTGCTAAAAAAAATTATTCTGCCAACCATGTCGCAACTCCAGTGTCGATATATCCGGGTTGACAGCTGACGAAGTGATTCCGATGTCGTGCGAAAATTGGAACAGGCCAGAGTAAGATTAAAATGCAATGCTGGTGGAATACTGTAAAACAAGCCACTCTGTTCGGGGACGAAAGGGAGAGAAAGAGTCAAATAAATGCGAGTAGGAAAAATGGACCGGCCACGCCTCTCCACCCGCCCAAAACGCCCGTATTTGTATATATTCGGAGCGATGGAAGGGAAAAAAATCGCTTAATTGAAAGATGGGTAAACATGCATGGGCTACATATGCAAATAATTGAGTGCGTAATTGAATCTCCCGCTTTAACGGAATAACAGTGTATGTACCATCTGCGCGACTTTGAAAACACGATGAATGACGTGGAAGGGGATGACGCTTGGCGATTCGAATGAATATATTGCAATCCAGCAGAGCTACAGCCGATCGGCCCCGATTAAACTTGTCCTCGTTTTCCCAATTCGCAGGAAGCCTTTCCTACTCCCAAACTAATTGGAGGGTTAGACTCGGCATGTACTTACTTACTTATGAGCAGATATATATTAAAAATTAAATTACGGCGGTGCAGCAACTAACTTCCCCAACTGGAGTTAAAAAAGAGTTACAAATCCCTTCTTCTTCTACTTAATCTTACTTATTTGTGCACTTCGATTGACTTTCAGAAGTTTCACTCTAGAAGGATGACGATAAAAATCATGTCCAACCAATCAAATAATAAACTCTATTATATTAAACGCCAGCTTTTAATTACAGCCATATAGGAGTAGATTTTATCATTGAGGATCACTGCACTTTCGCAGGCTGTTTCATTTTCCAAAATATGTTCCTCAACAGTGTCAATAATGATAATTGTTAATATGCAAATATTGAGCAGAAGATCTATGGCATAATATTTAATTGCATACTGCAGATGTTGCACTTTTAATAAAGGAAAAGATCGATGCTCAGTAACATTATTTCTCTCATGGCTCTAACACATGCGACATTCATGCATTATTCTCAAAGGTTTTTCATTTGTCATAGAAACGTATGTTATACGTAGAAAGAACTAAATGAATATCCTCTGTTTAAATGTATTTCAAATGGAAAGGAAAAGAATGTTCTCAAAAGTCAGTGAAGAATAAAATCAGGAAACTAAGAGTTGAATGAGTTGGAAAGGAAGTGAAACAATGAAATATGTAATTCAGGAAGTTGGAAACGAAGTTATTACAAAGTACCCCGAGAAACTTCCTTCAATTCCGCAAAATGTCCATTTCTCTCGTGTCTTCCCTACTTCATTTTTCAACACTTTTACACTTTCGCAAAAGCTCTCGGAAGTTGCTGAAACGAATGCTCGCTTCTAAAAGAAATCTCGCTGACAAAAAAAAGCAAAAATAAACTTGCTAAAAAAATGAAAGTTTCATGTCCGCGGGATCTACTCATATGGAGAGAAATGGATAAGTGATGAAAGCAATTGGGTGCACAAGAGTCAAAATAACAACGAGTCAAAATAAGGATAACAACTTCGCGAAAATTCCTATATTACACGGATTAGAAATTACGCTGAAAGAGGAGGAATTCCGGAAATAAGAGATAAAACTCGGAAATAAGATGAAGAGAATGGAGAAAGGTAACTTATCAAACATGTTGTACTATTGGTTGCTTCATCGGGGCGTCAAAATAGGATCTTAACAGGAACCGTCTTGGTGAGTTATCTTTCTTGAGCCCCCGTGAACAATAATTTCTGCAACTTATCTAATTCCCGAGACACGTGAAACATTAAATTAAAGCACTTATTAACTTTCCGCTATCCAATGTTACAAAGAAATGGTTTTCAGTAAATTAGAGACTTTCATGTTAGTTACAATGTATTTTTCATAATCATTCATTAAACAATGAACAATAAGATTCAGCGTTTATTTTCCTAACAAAAAAAAAAGATTTTCTCAAGATATTAATTTTCATTAAGATTTTAAGGTAATTTTTTAAATTCTTTTCTTGGGAGTTCAAAAACGCATGTTTACCTGTACCTTGATTAGAAAACCATTTCTTAGAAGGCAACGGCACGATGTAATAGTTTTTAGGGCCCATATATAACTTTCTCGGATCTCAAAACTACTGCTAATGAATATCCAGGTGTTTGGCGAAGAGCAGCAACTAAATGAGCCGCACGAATATGAGAGGTTATAATATGAACCTGTTCTAAGAATAGTATGCATGACCAACAACATACACGGAAAGTCTCCAAATTCACCATATTATGGATATCCCTCGTTTTTGTTGCACCTTATTTCACGAAATAGCCAATAAGGAGACCATAAATAATTTCTGTGAGCAGAATGAAATCGAGTGTCTGAATACGGGTAGAGAGAAATGAATGCTTAATACATTTGAAAGAGAGTGACTTTTTAATGCAGGCAAAGTACATAGTAGTTATGGGAAAATTATTTAGGCCATGTTTAAAACATAAGATAACCATATTGCACAAAAAGGAGATGCGTAAAGCAAACCGCAAGCACTCGTTGAAATTCGAGGTTGGAGTACCAACAGTGGCAGGGCGCATGTTAGAAATACTATACGTGTCTCGGGTACAAGAAAATGAATAATGAAGGAGAATGCTTGATAACTGCTGGGGAGAAGGAGAGAGGTAAAGTAGAAGTTCAAGCAAAAAATAGGCATAAAAGGGAATGCCAGAGGGGGAAGGAAAAAAATGAGGCGAGAAATAAGAATAGAGAATTTGATGGTCCTTGACATGAAAAAATGGCTCGGAAATTTTAGATTTCGAGAAAGAACTAAAAATAAGAGCAGCACAGATAGGGAGAATTACAGAGGAATGACTGGGTACTCTATGGATCCAGGGTGAGAATGAGCGGAATATAAAAAAAGAAACGAGATGAGGGTTGTAGGGGAGAGGGGGGTGTAGCGCAGCGGTGATAGAGAAAGGGCGTTGAAACGGGATGAGAGGAGGAGGTGGGTAGGGAGGAAATGGGGTGGGAATGAGAGGGGATGAGGAGCGAAAGAGAGGGTGGGAAGGGGAAAGGGGTGCTCCTCGGTATGGGCTGGGAGGGAGGTGGATTTGGAGAGAAGAGCCATAAAGGAAAATAGGAACGGAGTGTTAGGAGTTAAAAGGAGGGAAATGGAGTGAAAGGGATTGGGGGGAAAGGGTGGTCGACGGCGGTGGGAGTGGGGACAGATGACGTTAAAGGGTGGATTTCAGGGGGGAGAGGGAAGTCATTGGGAGAGGGGAGGAGGGATTTGGAAGCGGCGACGTGGAGGGGGATAGGTATGTATATATATATGTGTGTGAAAGGGTGGGGAGGTTGGATGGTCAGAAGTGAGGAGGGATTCTGTTGCGAGGAGCGGAATAAAACGCATGAGGGGAAGGGGGCAAGGGGAGAGGGATTAGTTGGTGTGGGGGTGCTATGGGGAGGAGAAGTAGTGGGAGGGCCGGGAGCAAATGAGTGCGCCGCAAGGCCTCCATTCGATCCATGCGCACTCGTGTGTGTATGTGAGCGTGTGTGAGTTCGCGTATACGTGCGTGCGTGTAAGCGCGGGTAACCGACAAGCCTGCAGCAAAAAAAAAGCCTCTGGAAGCGGGAGGAAGGGAGCGGGGAGGCTAAGCGAGTGGTTTTTAGGTGGGGGAGAGAAGGGGTTGGCAGTGGGAGGAAAGGAGTAGGGTGGAAACAAATAAGGAAGAAAATAAACAGATGAAAAATACAGAAATACGCATAATGAAAGGTTGTGAATTCTGGATGGCCAGGGAGTAGCGGGGATGAGTTGGCCGGGAAGGAATTTTCGAAAACTTCATTTTTTTGGCTCATGGTTCCTGGAGAACGGCGCATTAGAAATGGAAAGACGAAGGGTTAGGGGGAGAAAGGGTTCCTAAGGGGGGGGAGGGTGGAGTGGGAGATATGGGGAATGGAAACAGACTCGAAAAAAGGAAATTAAGTGGTCAAGTGGCAGTGGAGTAGCAGGGATGAGAGGGAACGAGGAGAAATGAGGGGCAAAAGGAACGCAGGGAATAAACGCGGCTTTCAAAAAACGAAGTATAAGTTGTATTTTCTCAACAGGGAGAAGAAAAAAGCGAGAAATGGACATTTTCGGTTTTTGTGTTTTCACAGCCCTACTCCTGCGGCCTTCTAAAAAAATGTAAGCAAGAGATATGGTTCTGTTCTGGAAATTTTTGAGGGGGGAAGGGGATGGAAAGCTTATCGGAAATGCGGAATAGCAAAGAAAAATCCAATTATTCCGGGCTCCCTCCAGCGTGGGGGGCAGGATAAAGGTTTTACAAATTCATTTGTTTGGTCAAACAAAGTTAACCACCAAAATTCCATGGTAATTTCCGCAAATTTCAACCGTATTTCTCCCTCAGCAAAGGATGTATCAATATTCCTTTAAAATTTGGGCGAAAATTTTGAACCAAACCTTTTTTCTCTAAAAGACGAAATTTATATTTCACATTTGATAAAACATTGAATTGCTCTACTCGTCACCTTTAATACATTCTTAGCTTGTGGTTGTAATCCAAATAATAGAACAATGAAAGTGTGGTAAATAATTAAGAGTGATTATTTCTGATTTTTCCTTATTGATTCCAATATATCATTTAAATGTCATTTAAACATACGTAAATCAAGCATAACGTTTTCACTGACTAGAGTAATCACGCCTTGGGTGTCGCGGTAGATTTGTGTTATGACTCCAATCGATTATTAAACTGCTTACGGCGCAAATATATTTTCAGAGTTATGAATACACCTGAGTTTAACACGTTTTTCTCTGCTGAAAAATATCTTTGCTGTTTACTTTAGGTGGCATCTGCAACTATTTTAAGGGTCCAGCGAAAAATTGGTTCCCACTGTTCAAATATGACTATAATTAAGATCATTTGATCTAAAGTTGACGTTAATTTTTGGCGTTATTCCTCCTTCATTTTCGCTTCGTTGTTTGAATGATAAATATGCAGGGCTCAATTTTACTCAGGAATTGAAGTACTATATCGTGTTCTACCACATGCTGCCTTTAAAAAACCACCATTATGTACCTATGTGTGATTTAAAACGACAAAAAATGTTTCCTCTACACCGAAGAAATATTTCAGTTTGAGAGCTTAATTCTGATAGACCTTGTAAACCATAGCAGTATATTTGTAATTAGAGTGATTCAAGACAAAACCAAATGAGAGCACGCATACCAGATAATCGGCTTTGCCAAGTTAATTGGTGTGATGGTTCTTAATATTTCATTATAGCTTCAATCAGTTCTTTATTTCACATCATTTTTGCCCAAGATAGCATTTTTCTTCCTCAAGTGGGAAAATAATTATTGACCAAAATTAATCTTTTATTAACTATGAAGCCAGTTATTTTCTTTGAAATATAAATATTATTGATGCTTTAATCGATTTTTATTTAGTGTCAAGTACTGTTTGAGAATATCACTACACGAATTAGAACGAAACTCCGGTAAAATAGCACCAAAAATCTTAAATTATATATTTGAAAACAATTAGGTATTTGGAAAAGACATGCAATCAAATTAAAATTGAATTATAAGTTTTGTAGGAATACAGAAGATCACCACCTGAGTACAAGTTCAAAAGGATTGATTGCATGAAAAAGCATGGTTGATGGACATGCCATTTAATAATGAATTGTTAGAACCTTTAGACAGTGGATTTTAGTCATAAACAAAAATTGGTGAAAAACAGTTTAATGCTAGGTTAGATGTGAGTTTATTACATACCCAGGGTAGAGAATAAGCAGAAATTGAGACATAAAATCAAATCCAAGAATAATAAATAAATGAAAAAAAAAAAAATATATATATATATATGTATATATACATATATATTCATTTATTTTTTATCTTGGTTATGTATTTATATACCCATACACATATTTTTAAGAACGTCAAATATATACAGAAAGGTTTCCAACAAGATCATCAATAATTTAACGAAAAATATGAAAAATTACTTTATTTTATATCTCCATTGTACCAAGTTTCAAATGAATTTAAAAAATAAATACAAGAGTTATAAGGTAAAAGAATACTGTGCCTAATTTTCTTTTATTCTTTTCCTCTTTTTAAACAGAAATGTTAGCATTTTATAGGCTTGTGTTTGGTGAAGTATGACCACACTTTTCGACGCACATGACCAAAGACGTAATTTTGGGTAAATGCCCAAGATAAAATTGAGACTAATATATCAGTGGCCAGCTTGATTTTGTTATGTTAAAATGTTTTCAACCTTTGAAACTTGTTCATTTAAAGGAAGTGACAAAATATTTTCCTCATGTACATACCTCCCACAAAAGGAGCAAGTGTCATCAGTAATTCAACCTTTTAGTTGCGCATATGCTAATTTTCAGAAAAATGAGATCTGCGCGGAAAGGAATGAGTCGCAGCTTCCGCCCGGACGGTTCCTGTAAGCGTAAATATTCCATTCGGTGGGAAGCTATGAAAGTTAGGCGGAAATGGGCATGGAGGAAAGGACTTAGATATTTTCTCTAGCGCAAATACCAAGAAGATGGCCGAAGAGGAAGGACCCATTGATCTTTGGTAATACATAGAAGGGTACTACGTTTTTCATCGAGTGCTTATCATGGAAGTGAAAACACAGTAGTAGAGTACGTAGACAGTTGGCCGTATAGGAGGAGGTGAAGCAAGCGTAACTACTTGCGTTTGAGAGGGCGGAAGGAAATGGGGAATGGAGAGAGAGTCTGCGCGTTAAACTGAGTTGGAAGTTGCGGTGTGGCCATCTTCAGCTGGTCAGCTTTCAACTCGCAGCAATCCCTCCCACCTTAAAACAACCCTTTAACCTTCCGCCGCCATATCCTTCCTCCACACGTCTTCCCCTCACCACTCTCTCTTTCCCTTCGTATCTTCCTATCCATATTTCCCTCTATCTATTTCTCTCTGTCTCTCCCGCACAACATGCCCTCTTAAAGCCTTTCCGGAACCGAAACTCCCTCCTTCTCTCGAACCGACCCAAACGGATCACTTCAAAAGTCCCCTTTCGGATGGGAAACCAATACTCTCCACTCACACTTCCCCAGAGTCCCGGCAGCCACCAAACAAACGATGCAAACCGCCCCGGCCGCCTAGATACTAACCATTTCACCCCACCCAGCTCCTCCTTCCTCCCTTACACGTCCTTTCAACCCCTTTTGCCTCTTCTCCAGAGGATTTTTCCCTCCCCATGTCCTCTCCTCTCCCCTCACCACACCCTTAACTCGCCCTCACACCGGAAAAGGACCGAGGCCGCGCCTTCGCAACGTCGCCTCCGCCCACACAAACTACCGCATCCGAAAAACCCGAAGGCTGAACTCGGCAGCTCAGCCTCGTTCCTTCCGGACATCGGTTCACATAATGCGCCCATTTACACAGGTATGTATTCTGGAAAGGTCTACATGCATACGTGCATATATCGCTTTTCCTCGTATCCATACGAATTAGTGGACCGTGCTCCCGCCCTCGCCGTCCCGGCCAGCGCGGTTTGCGCAGGCAATCTTACCCCGTACTCCCCCATTCCCCTCGGCCACTTTATCCATCTCCCTCTATCCGTCGCCCCGTGGCCAGCTTCTTTCCCTCCTATTGCAGGCTGACCTCCACCAAAGGTTGGGTATGTTGAACTACCTGCCACCTGGATGCCCAGGTAATTCGGCTTGCTTTTCCGCGCTAAAACCGTCCTCTCCTCTCTCCGAACTCAAAACCAGAGAGACCCTTCGGCGTGAGATAACCAACAAGGTTAGCGTTTTCGGAGGAGAGGGAACGATGGTTTGGTAGTGAGAAAAGGAGGGTGGAGAGAGGAAGCAAAGGGTTTTGCAGCGGGTTTTAAGAGGAATCGCCGAAAGAGGGTTTCGGAATCGGGTTTGGTAGGGAGTCGGAGGGGAGCATGAGGTGGAAGGGAAACCAGGGGGGAAATGGGAGAGTCGGAGAAACATTGCCCCTGCCTGCCCATTCGAAAAGTTTGCTCGAGCCTAACGCGATAAGAGGTTAAACCATCATCAATCGGTTTTGCCTGTGAAACGGGAAATGAATGAATTACGGCTCCCGTGGACCCGTGAACGTGTGCTTGTTTGTGCTGGGACATGTGTTTGTGCTCTTGTTTGTGTGCCCAATCCTTCCTTCCCTCGTCTCTTCTCCTCTTCACTCTTCGCCCAATGGGCACCTTTCCCGGTCCTCCCCCCCCCACCGCGCCACGCTGTTCCTCGGTGAACCAAAGGGTGTGTTTGCGTGCTGTCGTGAGCGGACTTGATAATTGCGCAATTGCTCACTTGGGTATGAGTATTTTAGCTGAACTGTAGTGGTGTGTGCAAGCATTGAATTTTTTTATGCGGAAGGGTTGTGGGAGAGCAGAGGTTTAGAGAAAGATAGAGGATGAGCAAGGTAGGGTTTTGCGAATACTAACTTACTAAACTTTAACCTACAAACATGGACGACGAAAAGCATTCGCTTAACCAGGATTTAGGAATAGCCTACACACCATTCATGCGAAAAACAAATGCTAAATATGTGATTTAGCGAAAAGCATTGCATTTTCAAAATTAAAAGAAAACTATATCATCTACTATTTCGTCATATTCACCATAAAATTTTGTTCTAGAAAAATGAAGTATAAAAATCTTAAAACAATACTCAATGCATACATACACATTAGTTGAAATATTAATCTCAGTAATCAATGTTACCTCACTGCCGGATTACAGAATAAATTTGCCGTTCATGTGTAAACCGAGTCCCTAATTTCGCATGGAAAAGGACATTTTTCAGCAGAATAAATAATTCAGAATATCGAAGCAATGCCAACCTAATATTATGGTGAATGTCAACTTCTGAGGAGAATAAAGTAGTAATTAAAATATAGCCATTATCTGTATCACTTAAGTCATAATGCCAGATGAATGAAGTCCCTCATTTTCCTTTCAAAAGATTTTTAATAATTTGTTTGCACTTAATTAACTTTGCAATGAATTCAACAAAAGTACATCCAAAAGATTCTTCTATATCTTCATAATTACCAATACATTTTATTTGCTTAAAATACGCTCTTATGAAAAATTAGACGATAGAAATGTTTTTAAATTTCATTTCCTTCTACCGGTTAGTCAAATCCTGGACTTTTGCCATAATAACACTTTTAGAGTGAAAAAGAAGATCCACTATGAGCAGGCACCCACCAATATTTGCTAGCAACACGAGAGCATTGGATACATCTCTGAGAATCCAAAGGCAGTCGTGCAGTCATATCTCCTAAAGACCAGAATTAATAATAGGAGGAAAATGTTATTTAAAAAAATGATATTCACAAAGGTGCGCTCTTTTAACATAATACATACACCCGGTTCGAAAAGACTATAAGGGGCCGGCGACAACACCGCTTTCATTTCGCACACGCGATACCACCACGGTGCCGGAAACGAATTTGCAAAGCAAATTGACAGCAAGGGAAAGTGAGGAATAAAGAGGAGAACTGTGGAGAGAGAAAGAGAGGTGGAGGAGCGAAGACAAAAAGGAAAATGAGTCTGGCTACCCTCATAACATATTTTTTCCTTTAAGAGCCTCCTCGCTATATGAGGTAGAATTCGAGAGAAAAAATTAATAAATAAATAAATATTATGCATTCGGACGCAATGAGGGGATGAGGGAGGTGAGGAGTAAGAGGGAAGGAAAACATACTGGTAAGAAGAGAGAAACTCTGAATCCTGAAAAGGTGGGGAAGGAATGGGAGGGGATAGAAGTGAGAGGGGCTGATGAAAGCAAGGAGAATGCAAAAAGACATTACGAGGGAATTAAGAGGGGCGATGCATATGTGAAGGATACGAGAGGGTTGGCCAAGATGAAAGGAGGAGACAGTGAAGGATGCGGAATCATAAAACAGGAGAGGACCGAACGAAAAGGCCATCAAGTGAGTGAGCATAGTCGTGTCGGCCTCTCACTCACTCCTTCCCGCGCCCTTATCTTTCGCTCCCCCCTCCCTCCCTCCATACCCACTCTTTCATTCTCCCCTCAGCCGCTTTGCTTTGTTGCTTTAATTATGCATTCCCTCTCCACGGGAGAGCCGCCGCAAGAGAGACGGACGCGACTGCCGATTGGGGAGAAGGATGAGGGAAAGAGCAAAGCGGGGGAAACTGGGGGGGGGGGGGTGTATTATCGGGTGAGGGGGCGAGTGAGAGTTACCCCACCCTCCGCTACTCAAATGGAAGGAGGTGCAGATACGTAAGAGGAGTAGGAGGGCAATTAAGTGAACTGGCGGATAAAAATACGGCCGAGAGGCTTCCAAGTTTTAAGGGAACCGGCTACCCGTTTTCGCAAAGCATTGTTTCCCGACCACGAGGGGCGCATTAGGGTGCTTCACTGAGCTGAAGTGCATGCCTCCGCCAGTCGGCGTCTTTCTTCCGCCAAGAGAAAAGTTTTTCTGGGATGATGCTCGATGGTTTACGCATACTAATAGGATGAAGTCCTCAACGATAAGTGTGCAAGTATTACTGCTCAATTTTAAGTCGACCCCATGCTGTCAAGATAAGCGGCTCTATAGTACGTACATTCATTGCGCTTAAGCGGTAATTAATCCCATGGTAGAACTCCAGTTCAGTTTTAATTTTTGAGGGGATTAATCCTGAATGACGTGTCATCTGCCATCCATGCACATGGCAGTTTAGAATTGTGCTCAGGACCGGGTATTACAGAGGCGGTGCATAGTGATCTATGAGGGGGGTGGATAGTGGAAATCGCGGCAAGGGTTGAGAGTCGTGTAGGAAGGATTAAAGAAAAAAAATGGCCCAGTGCAAACATCTAGTGCAAAGTTTCCCACTCCCTCCCGCCGTTGGGCACATTTCACCATTCGCCTTGCTTATCTCAAACTCCTCTCTCGGGAGACATTAGCATCGTCAAAAGCTCAAGCATGAGTAAGCTTATTAATTTCGACGGGATTTGCAGAGGCCCGGGGGTGTTCAGCCGTGTATGTATAGCAAGGGTAAAAAAGAAAATAGTGGACATTTTAGGGTCGGGGGAATGGTCCAGCGGTAGGCTTGAAGTGCCACGGAGGTGGAGGAAGGGGGGCGAGGAGGTTGAGTAGCGGGAGCGTGCTGAGGTGTGAGCGAGGGAGGTGGTGCTCCTCCGACGAAGTTGAAGAGGACGAAGAGGATAAGGCAAGTGGTGAAAACTGCGGTTCGAGGGATATTTTCTTATCTCCCGCCTTCAGGAAATCAGAAGAGAAGACAGAAATCAGGGTGGTTTGAGGTGTCCAGGAAATTTTTTGTGTAAGCATGGCGAGAAGTGATGGAAAGGATGAGTGAGGAGCTGTTCTCGAGCGATTAAGATAAGGGGCCATATTTTTCGGAGAAGATAGGGGATGGCAGGAGAGAAGGAGAGAGAAAAACAATAAGTTAGACTGGTGAACGAGGCACGCCGTAAGGATCAAGCCCGTGAGCGTTTTTTCGTGCGGTTGCGTGAGTGGTCGGACGAGAGGGTCCACTATTCATTCGATTCTGACGGGCACGCGCGCCTCGGAGAGCACGTCTCCTGCTTTCCGCAAACAGCGCCACGTGCTGGAGATGCTCATTCCTTGTTTGCGGCCCTCGAGGGACCCGTTGTCCGCTGCACTCAAGCGAAGAATTAACACACTGCACCTACGCGCATGCACGCACTATAGACACGCGCATCCGTGGAAGTGCATTCGTTTGCCGACAGATAAGTGCATGCCGATCGGAATAGAGTCGGCACGGAATGGGGTGCGAGCGGGTGAAGAGGGTCCATTCAAAGACCCCAAAACTACATCCCACAGTCGAGGACTCCACACATAAAAGCTCCCACATAACGCCAGTGGCAGGTACCCACTAATAGTGTGCACACACGCTGGGTGGCTTGCTCCAGTTGGGTTTCGGCTCTTCACTCGACGGAAGCCGAAGGAATTGGGGGTTAAGTAGGATTGGAGATTCGAGAGGAAATTCCTTAGTTCGGAGCGGACTACGGAATTCGGACAGAGCGGAAACGATATGAATTGAAGTAGCATCTTCGGCGACTTAAGCTTGAGAATCTACTTGCTTTTTAAGTATTGCGAGTGGAATGAACTGAAGTTCTTACATGTTCAAGTTTAGTTATATCTATAATAGCGCTTAACACTCTGCAGGAAGTCAATCGTAAAATAATTTTGGTATGAATAAACCATGCATGCCTTCTCCTCCAATCCGCCACCCTAATGCTGTTCAAGAAACCCTTTGGTAATATTTTACGTAGGATAACTTTTATTTTATATTAACCCCTGGAATTTTTAAGTTTACACCTTCTGGCTTAAACTAAAGAAACCTATTGATAAACCTTGTGATGCATGACTTCTTCAACTGATATGGCATATGAAGACTTAATGGATAATACTAAGGCTCAATGGAAAATAATGAGGACTTCAAAAGGACATCAAAGGATAAAAAAGGCATCTAAGAGACTCGATAAAGTAAGAGATAATTATTTGTTTTCTTCCGAACTTTCCTGAATGCTATAACAAGCAACTGCGAATGGTTCCAAAAAAGTTGAAATCAGTACACGTAAAAACGGGCGGTTAATTTACTACCATCTCTCAAGCGCAGTAGACTGTGGTTCGACTCCATGCCAGTCAAGGAAGAGATGCTATGCTTCCAATGCTCAGCTAATAAAATATAAATGCATTTTTGGGTCACGAGGAGTACAATTAATCAAATTAAATGTTGATGGAATGTAAAGGACTGATATATGGCACTACAAATGAATTTCAATCTGTGGTATTTTGGACAGATTTGGAGGATGGAAAGAAAAGAGCGCAATCTCGAGTGTCTAACGCAAGGATTGGGTGATTCCACATACAAACTTCCCCAGTATTAAAGCAATAGTGCCTATCTTTCACAGATTCATGATTGATTACAATATCAATGTATAAAGTTAAATTAAAAGCAAAAAAGAATAGGTATATCAAATTTTCATGCCGCATATGGAAAGAAAATGCCTTATAGATTCCTAAATGAAACAAATAATGTGAGAAGCGCAAATGAAATGTTGCCATACACAATATTACAAATAATTTCTTGCAATTGCCTTAACCAATTCCAATTTTCTTATCAACTATAATATACTGGATAAGTAAAATGTACTGATTCAAGCCGTTGATTATCGCCGTCCGAGTCAAATTCAAACCCAATCAGGAATAAAATCGTACTGCAAAATTTTCCCCTCTCTTCTCTCATCCTCCTATCCAATTCCCCCGAGCCAATTTGTATATTTTATTCCACTTGGCGACATAACTTGCAGTTATTTGAAAACCATTTCAACAATTAAGTGTTATTAATAAGCTTTTACGTCCAATGAGTGGGAAGGGGAAGAGCCTCTGGGGCAGAGTCAGGAAAACCGGCTTTTTGGACCGAGTGGCGGTTATAGACCTCGCCAATTACCCAGTGGCTAATTGAATATTTCATGTATTTCCTTCTTGATAGATTTGAATCGCTTTAGCAACACGGGCACTTCGTTTGTTATACTTTAGTAAAAACTTTCCTTCACCCCGTTCACGATAATACGGTCTGGGTAATTATCACGGCGGGTGTTTCTCGAAATCATTATTCATCTAGGTAAAACAGGAAAGTTAAAGGTGATAAGTAAACATTGACCAATGAGAATTTACCTCATATACACGGGAAGATTTAGAGAAATAAGGGAAAGAGACAATAACTACTGAGACAAATTTTAAAATAATAAAATAACGCATTGACGCGTCAATATGTAATATTTTACTATCAACTCCACATCGTTTTGGTCTTATTCCGAGTTGTTGAATTTTAAAAATGAATTTAAATAATGTCCCGCAAATTACGGTAAAATTATTTATCTTTGGGCTACGGTTATTGTATACAATGATGAAGCAAAGTATTCCAAAGAGATTTATTATTAATTCAAATGTTCCATTAAACTTAAGGGTAATATTTGAAAAATAAGATTGACTTTAGCCTCGGGGTTTAATTTTCCTCAGTTATAAATATTTACATTAGCGAACTGAAAATGTAGGCAGTACCAATAAACAATGTATGGTAGCGAATGCTAAATTTATGGAACTTTTAATTGAATAAACATTTCAACAAAATGAACACAGATAGGAAAAGATTTTGGATGATATTTTATTATTTAATTTTAATATCCCCTACGATTCATATAAAATTAATTTTACATTTCTACATTTTATAAAAGCGTGAATTCGCTACATTTTGCATAATGAAATCGCTGCGTAATGAATTCGATATCTTCCGTCGCAAAATAAACAAAAATTTAATAACAATTGCTACACGCCTGAAAGATTTGGGTACTCTTCCATATTCTCTATGATTTAGTTAAACACTCAAGACCCTTTCTAAATTACAAAATCTACGCCCTGCTAATTCAGCTAAAGGTCACGTTTTGCTTTAATAAACGGAGACGAATGTGTCCTTGAGAAAACCGCTTAGCACCAAATGGATCATAATACCATGTGTGACCCCTCAAGAATTGGAATTCCTTCTATTTCCTGAAAAGATGTGTTACGCAAGGATTTATACCATTGTATGCATAGTTATTAGAAATGTTTGTTGCTACACCCGCATAGTATCGAAGCCGATGACAAGAAAAATGGCCCAAGACAAATTTAACGCATTCAGAGGATATGAATCTATTTCTAGAATATTTAAAAGTAATGGAAACCTCAAATGTCTTCAAATATATTGTTATTCTATCCTTTAAAATACTATAGTGTCCATGCATAAATATCATAAACATAAAACAATGATAAATTGAATGAAATGAACATCTTTTAAATAAAAAATAATGATACATAGCGAGGATAACATTTTCTTGGCCCAACGTTCCTCTGTGGGGGCATACCTCTTAAACTTTCAATGAGTAAAACAATAACTGCCAGAGCGTACTCGTGGGCCTTAGAAAACCATTGTGCCTACTATCAACTCGGATTTTATTTAGCACCTTTAACCTTTTGACCAGTGTCAAGAAAACTTTTAAAATCCAGGTACACAATTCGCTGAGTATGCATGGAAAACCGTGCAATAATAATTTTCAGGACTTCAAAACTATTTTTTTTTAATGTTTCCATTACCCTAATTGACCGTAAGTGATATTAAATATTATAGATAAATTACCAAATATAAAGCTCATAATTTACCTAATAGAATGGTAATGAACCTGAACCTAAATATTTAAACAGTTGTTGTGGTGCTATTCACAGAAACGCAGCTATTTTCAAGGCTAAATGTTTCAATAACGATTACATGTCCTCCGAGTCAATAGAGACTCTAACCAAACTATAAAGTTAAAATTTTACCAACATAACTACTAAAAAATTACCCACATAATCAATGCATCTCCTACCTCTCTCGCAACCAGAGAATGTGAAAAATCATGGGGCACCATCTGGAGCTGAAAGGCCTTTTGGAGGATGGAAAACAATTCCAGGAATTCTCAAAATCAATTGAATCAAATGGTTACTCTTAACTTAAAAACAAAATTAATATTAATTTTGATGCAATAGTCAATTATTGACCCGTAGTTGTATAGGTAAGTCAAAATAATTATCATATCCTGTACTGAAATATGAATTTCACTTAATTTGAAAAACTAAAGATAAGTACTTAACAAGGTATTTCGTCAAGTTAGCGACACATAAATCTTACATTTATGAGTACTAGTTAGTTAATTTACCTTCAAAGTATTCTGTTGGCTTAAATATGGAAAGGAAATCCCAAGCGAGGAAGAATTTGCTTTCGTCAATCTGATATACAATCTACACTTCTGGTTTACCAAAAATTATACTGACAGCTTAGAAGGGAATAAATTATGACCATCTAACAAGATTTCTAGAATATTTGGTTCACATGAAATTGATTTTCAAAGGTATTACTTGCGCCGTGAGATTTAAATGCCACTGGGAGAAAATTATTCATAGCGCCTTTACCCCTCTTATGCCAGGAATTTATTAGCACCTCTACTATTTTCGACTTAAAAATGGATCTTTGCATCGAAAAATCAATAAACTCTGAGAGTGGCAATTAAGAAATCAATCATCTCTGGAATCGATTAAAATCTCGTCAATAAAGGTCCCATAAATAATGCAATTAGATCACCCATCAGATCGCCGTCCATCGCAAGGCTTCGCTCGGTTTCAGGAGCGGCGAAAATCGAAGCATCCCTCCACGCGGGCAACGGCAGTAGTTTGACAGCCGCTCAGCCAATTTAGGGGGCGAGCAGTATAAAAGCCAAAAGCACACGTACACGCTCACTCAATGCAGGGGAAAGAAGTGGAGTTTTGAAAGCGTTCGAAGACGAAGGGAGAGGAAAAACGGAGTAGGGGACGTCATGAGCCTCTAGCATAGGTTACAGGTTCGGAGACATGGAATAGGACAGCAGGCAACAGAGAACCACATACGCATCCTTCATTTTCCCTTCAGTGACCCATTGTGAATAAGGATCCACCCTTTTTGGGAGCGGGGGGACAACATTCAATTTCATTGGAACGGGTGCACGAAATACTGAAAATCCCCCGATCCATAAAGCTTCAGTTCTCATTGAGTGTCGGCCACGCTATACAACGCGGCCAAACAACCAGGGTAAAAGAGGTGTACAGTCTGCACCGAATCGGTTGGAATTGAGGCACCAAACGTCTGAATGTGACTAAGACTGGAAACTTTCAAAGAAGGAGCTACGCGAATATTAAACATGCTTTGGGTAGAGGAGATGTTCGCAAGAGTTCGGGTGCGCGCGGGAGGAAGATGAATACTCTCGGTGGGTATGAAAAAGGGTTGACAAGTCAGTCCGGGAAGGTTCGAGGAAGGATGAAATGCATATTGCAGGAGGGCAGGAGCGGACAGCTTCAGAGTGCCATTAATCTCTGCTAGAGAAGGAGAGCGGGAGAAGAAGAGAGAGGGTGGGAGGAACGAGCTGGGTGGGACGGGAAGCCTGGCAGGCTAGAATTTTCAGCGAGGTGGGTGGCTCGGCGGCGACCGAAGCCGACCACTTGCGAGTAGGTGGGCGGGCGCAGAACGGTAGCGACACACACGTAGTAACTGCCGCCGCTGACCCAACCAGCCGAACCACCCACCTTTTACACTCTCCACCTCACATCTCCCTGTCCAGTTTCTTCCCTTAATCTTCCCCCAGACTCCTCCTACCCCCGTTCCTCCCATTCAATCCCCTCCGCCTCCTCCGATCAACCCCTTCCTCAGCAAGCCCGTTTGATCATCCACACCCCCGTTCCCATGCACTTCCTCGACCGGATTATTCCCAGACGCGGCAACATTTGATGAGGAGGACATGGAGGGATGAGATCGTTGCAAGGAAGGAGCGGGAGGAAGGGTAGGTGAAGAGAGGAGGGGAAGTTTGACAAGGGGGTTAAGTGAGAGGGGTGGGTAGGAGAACAAAAAAGGTCCTGCGAGAGAAGGGGTAGGGGGAGAGGGGCTAGGGAAAGAGAGAGAGAACCCTTTACGATTCATGTGGCAAAGGTCGGCTTCGGGCACGGGCACCCATTGTGTTGCTACAACGGAGATCGGAGAGGAAAGGGGAGCAAAGTAGAGAAGGAAAGAGGCGGCGATAGTGGTGGCAGAGGGGGAATAAGTACTGGCTATTGGAAAGAACTGCAGTTATCGAGCTAAGAGAATTCATAAATGACTATATGTTTACAATTTAACGCGTAAACTTTTAAAATAATACTAAAATGTCTTAAAAAATCGGCGTTTGCTCCGAAAAAGGAAAAAAAACCAATAAACGCACGCCTTAGATGCAGTGGTAGAGTGATTTAAGATGGAGTACGAATTTGTTTTAAATGTAGAGAAACACCATGTGGTACTGTTTTTCGGTTCACAAATTAAAATAATTCAGGTGTGCAAAATATTGAGGTGATGCCGGTGTAAAAGTATATGCTGAATATTAAGGAAATGTGACACATTCATTTAAACACCAGAAGAACATGGAATGGTATCACCGTTAATAGGAACGCTCAAAACGTACCGATTTGAGAGACGGTGTATTTTTATTGTCGACTGAGTTCGTGGGAAGAGCAAAATATTAACTTCTTCGGAACGGAAAACCATCATAGGGGTGTGAAAAACATCTGTAAGGTGAGAAGTGAAAATCGGCCGTACACACAGACAAGCACGCAAACATTTCTGTTTATACATGCATATAAATACATATAAATACATAAATATATATAAATATATATATATATATGTGTACGTATGTATGTATGCATACATATGTGTGTCTGTGCAAACGCGCACACTGTGACGGAGGCGACCCCCTGGGTGTGGGCAAAATGTCTGTGCGAGTTTTCCTTATTCGCGTCAAAAGTGGATAAAAAGAGGGTGAAGATAACGCAATTGTAAGAAGTCATCGCATATCGTACTGTTTTGCGTTTATAATAAAGAGACTTTGGATACTAGGGGTGGCATTTTTATTTACCTCAAAAATTATCCTTTCTGGACGCAAACCCTTCACTGCAAAATAGTTTATGGGTAAGGGCTTGCGATTCAACCTCACGGTGAAATAATGTGGTCATTCTTGTTTAATATCATTCCTGTGCGTTAAATATAAACTTAAGCTTGCCACTCGTAAGAGAGGAAACTTTGCTAAGTAATTCTTCACTCAGTTCCCTAAATATGTAGCCTCGGAAAAAATACTAAGGTTCTCCAAGACCGGTCCGATTGTCTCCAGATCAAGGTAATTTCATGGGTAAATGGAGTTGCGCCAAAAAAATAGAAGTGTTAAAATTAAGTTAATAAAATAGTAAAAAATAAAATAATACTTTGTCTGGAAACATTAAGGCACGTTATAATTTATTGTTTCAATTATTTCACGTAAAAGATGAAAATAAACTTTTTAACTTAGAGAACTTCTTATCATTGACCTCCAGGTAAGTACCACTAGTTTGATTAATTAACGGTTCTACGGCGCTATTTCATAGTTTTAGATAACATTCCTACTATCTAGGAAGTAGGAAAAGAAAATGAGATTGCGGAAACAAGTCATTATGCTTAGGGCATTTTATTAAAAGAACAAAGGTCTCACCATTCCGTGAGCTATTTTCTCCTGGTACACACTAGGGCATGTAAATCAAAGCACAAGATACCTTAAACAAGAAATGAAGAAGTTTCCATTATATATATAAATAGAGAGAGAAAGAGAGAGAGAGAGAGGGAGAGAGAGAGAGAGAGAGAGAGCGAGAATAGCTAGAGTCACAGTGTTAAAGTCGCAAGCCCATAAACTCATAAAAAGTAACATATGTTTGTCACCGCAGTGCTGAAATTCGATTGTTGAAAGGCCCCACTGAATCGGTGGATTAAGAAGAAATGTTCACAGATAAAGAATTACATAAAGTCTCCGTAGTCCTTTCTGTTTCAAAATAATTCTGTGGACGCAATTATGGATAAACGTAATTAACATGGACTCGAAAATTACTTACACAATATACTAATTTTTCAATATTCCTTACGGAGAAATTCATTCACCGAAACCCAATGATATCAAGAACAGCACAAATATTTTAGTGCAACATAATGAAAATATACTGAGATAAATAAGGTTGTATGTGCATTAACTATGAAAAAATTGACCGTCCTATTCAGAATAGCAACGACTACCACCGATTTGGACGATTGTCTCATCTTCAAGTAGCTTACCATGTGGTCAGGAAGTGGTAAGGTTTATATATATATATATATATATATATATATATATATATATATATATATATATATATATATATATATATATATATATATCTGTGTGTGTGTATTTGTGTGTATGTATGAACTCAAACTATTGCCTAATTGGGTCAACCTACTACATTGTGAGCCACTCGGTCACGACATTGTCTAAACTGGTTGTAGTTTGGATTGTAAGTGTAAGATATTAATTAATTCGTGAATATCTTTGTGAACGATCGAAATTTAAATAATACTTGTGTCTGCAGATACACCTATCCGTAATTTGCGAGATAATAAATTTTCGTATATTCCTGCCCAATATGTAAACCGTTTGAAAAACGTTATGATCAAATATAGCGCCAGCGCGCCGGGTTAGTGGAAGACGTGTTGAGAAAAAAAATTCATGCCAGAAAGTGAGAGATTATACAGCAGTAAACTGGCGAATAAGTTAGAATGATCGTAGACCACATGGCAAAGGCATAGAGAGTGGGTGAGTAAAAGAGGGAGGAGAAGCTTCGCTGCAGAGCAGAACGCCGAAGAATTGAATGATTAAAGGGTGAGAATAACAATATAAGAATGAGGGAGGTCAGGCGCGACCTTATGCTATCATCACCCTCTCTCCTCATCCCTCTCCCATCCCATTTCTCCCACGGCTCCGACACCACGCTACCGCGCCCACCGCCACACCCTTGTCACCACTATCCTTCCAAAACCCATTGGAATCAATTTGTATCCCGTTCCGGCGGCAAGGGGCACGCTCTCTATAATAAACATCGTGAACTTTTAACTAAATCGATGCTCCTCGAGCTATATGTACCAGGGAGAGAGGGAGTGGAGACAAGGGATAAAAGAGATAAAGATTTCGAAGAGTTATTGTGAACTGCAGGGGAGAGAGGAAAAGAGACACCCCGACAGATGTTCCCCCTCTTCCCCTAACCTCTTCCTCCCGCTCCCCTTACCCCCTTTGTCCACACATCACGACCCTTTAAGGAAAGGCAACGAGGACGGAAAGAGTCACCGCGACAACCGAAAGAGAGGTGGAATGGTTGTGTGGAGGAAAGTGGTTCATTTATCGTCGAGCTTTGGATAGGGAAAGGAAAGAGGTGGCCTCAAGGAAGGAGTTGGCCGAATTGGGGATGAAGCGGAGGGGTGATCGGTGAAAGGAGGAAAAAGGAGAGAGGAGAGGAGGATTTTCGTTAGAGAGGTTGTAAAAGGGTAAACGGGATTACGAGTGGATGGAAAGCCCTTCCGTCAAGGGAGGGGGCGAGAGTGGCAGGGGTGAAGAAGGGGGGGATGGATGGTGCGTGGATCTCACACTCGCTCCGCTTGACAATCACCGAAAGGTCAGCGGCAGTTGGGCGATGGGGCGTTGGGCAGGATGGGGGAGGAGAGGATGGATCGGAGACTCGACTGTTCCGAGCTTATCAAGAGTGTCAACCCACGGACCGCGTCAGGATGAGGATCGGAGGGTGTGGGCGGGGGTGCTGACAGCTTTGAAATTCACCCTTTAAAGTTGCGTCATTGTTGCTCCTCTCCAACTTGTGGTCCATGTGTCATCGGGCTCGTTTGCACAAACGCTGCCGTGCGAAAGTTATTTTTTGTTAATTTCGAGTGTATCAGAGTGACGGCGAGGGCCGGAGATCGATTATACGTTGCTGACGTGTTCGCTGTTCGATAGATTTCGGGAAACGTGAGATACCAAAGTGATTTAATAGTGAATTAGGAGGAGATCTAGATACGACGGGGGAAAAGGATGATTAGTTCGCAATTCGTGCTCTGGACTGAATTGCTATGACAATAAATCAAGCACACCGGCTCTAGTTTTGAAGTGGTGAAATTTTTATACACTTCGTGAAATTAGTTCAAGATTTCCAATTAACTACAATCGTTTGATCATGAATATAAAATGGATTCCACCTTATGAAATTTCGCATTTTAAACATATCTATTTGATCACTATCCATCTTTACGGGTTCAGATTTCAGAAAAATAACAAAAATCAATTGTAGAGCATTCCAAAGATATTTCATGTAATTTATAATCCATAGTCTTTATTCGAATCAAATGTCATAATCTTCATCCTTCTGAAACCGTTTATAGCTGTTTAACTATAAGCAAATACACAATCATATTTCTTATCAATGGACTTTGGTTAAAAAGAATATCAAAATTCGAATTTGAAAGTATTTGTTCGGAAAAATAATTTGAGATCGTTGCAATGAACACCTCAATCAATTACCATGGATATCACGTTGCACCCAGACTGTAATATGAGAAGAAAGCGTCTAGAATTTTGAATGAAAATGAACTGCATAGCTTAACCAGTTAACAAGCCTATATACTACTTAATATTTTTATTTTTATCCTTAACAGTTTTATTCTTTCCTTTGTAAACTTTAAACTTAAGTTTAAGGCATTGAAGTTTGATCGCACAACTGAAAAATGAAACAGAAGGCTACCGAATATCTAGCTTTCAATGCGCCGGACATTTTCAGAAAGATATTCATTCGAAGATGCGGTCATAGTAAGTCTTTTCATGTCATATCTCAATTGGTAATAATAAGATACCATGCATAAAAATAAATACAAATAAAATAAAGCAAATAAATATTTACTTGCACGCGATGGGATACGTTTCCGTCGTATATTTTCAATGAAGTAAAGAAAATGAAGATATGCCTGCTTCTTTTATTTATGAGTCAATCTAAGAGAAAAATCACAATAAGTAGCAACGCTCTAACATGCGGATAAATACATATTGCATATAAATTTGATAAAAATTGAAAATCTCTCTAGGAAAAGTATCTTTTGATGGAAAACACAAATGCGTTAAAACTTAATGAAACTAGCACGTTGAGACGGAAGCACTCCTGGCAGTCCAACAAGGTTAAGACCATAGTGATATTTGTTTTTAGTTAATAAACCAATCAGTTATTTTTCATGGAAAATTTCAGGAAAAAAAGAAAAATATGTGAGTGGATGCGAATTAAAACAGGTGTCCGAGGAGGTGGGGGCCAATTCTATGCTGGAATTCAAAAGCGATTTGCGCTCACTTCTCAACACAAATGTAAGGGCGTTGAACCTTATCTCTGGGACCTGTTCATTTCTGAAAGTCGAAACATTTGAATGCGAGTAATGTGCTGAAGCGCAACCTAATCTCCCAAGGAATAGAACGGCGGAGAATGGTGGCAGAAGATGACGATGAAAAAAAGAGCAAACAACGTCGTAAGGGTAATCGGGGTGGGGGTGAAGAAGAAGACCTCATCAACATCGCCGACCTTTGAATGGAGCTTGAGAGTTGACTCATCCCGGCTCATGTCCCTGTCACGCCCGAGAGAGAGCGGAGACCCACCCCGCAATCTCCGTGGAACCCCTTCAAAACAAGCCGTCGAAAAAAAGAAAAATACTATCCACCCCCTCAAACCAAAATCCCGGCCACAGAAAGAAGGGACGCCGTACTCCCGTTCTCCGGATGGGCGACGGAGGAGGGGAGTACGGCGGAGGAGTGGCGAGCGACGGCACCCCTTCGTGGCCCGCGCACTCACCGTCGATACGACAGTAGGCGTGCAGGGGTGTATCCGCATCGCCGGGGTGCCTCATCAAGGTGAGGATGGCCCACCACAACTCTCCTCTTCTCCCCCAGCCCTCCCGAGACCTCAGCCGTAGCGTCCGTAGGCGTAGCATCCGTGGGCGTAGCGTCCGTCCACCTTCGTCACACCCTGCCTCCGATGCTTCTGTGGTCAAAATCCCTAGGCTTCAAACTCGTCCCGAAAAAAGTGGTCACCCACCCAATTACCCTCGATCCAAACTTGAAATCCTCCATCCCCTCGTCACGCGCTCGGAAGCGTCACGGAGATGGAGGAGAGGGATAAAAATGTAACCGGGAGGATGGAGGCGATGAGAGAGGCATTGCTCGCGTGGCGGCGCCCACAGAGATGGAAGAAGAGCACCGGGACCCCTCTGTACCGGCCGGGCCGTCTTTTCTCCTTCCCTCTTCTTCCGCTCTCTCTCGTTATCTTCTTACTTTCTGGCTCTCTCTCGTACTTTGACCGACCACCGCGGGGGGCGTGAAGAGAAAAACGACGCGAAAATAAAAATAGGGGAAGGGAGCGGATGGAAAAATAAAATTCTCATACGACTGGGGTGCTCATGTAAAAGGGAGGAAAGCAGCGCCATTAAGGACCCGGTGTCCGTGTGGGGAATACCAAATCAGAGGGTTTCTGGGAAGGGGAGGGAGGGTTGCAGAGGAGAGGAGGCTGGGGGCGTACGGATCTGGGTCCGGGGGGGGAGTGGGGAGAGACCGGGGGGAGGGATGTCTTTCGCCGTGCAGAACCGGCACCGACGAACACACATCTCCTATCCACCTACCCGACCCTGCTCCACTTCATCCCCTTCCTTTCCTCCTTACTCTTCCCTCGAACCAACACCCAAAACTACCAAAAAACTTTCTTCCCCACCCGAACCGCATCCTTGAGGCACCCAAAGAGCACCACCCACCCCTCTCCGCAAACATCCTACCTACACATACACACACTCTTCCTACAAAATACCCACGCCACTATCTTCCCTCCTCCCACCTCCTCTCTTCCCCCGTCAAGGCCCCCACCCCTTACTCACCACTCCAGTCCCCCCACACCACCCCACGCCTCCACCCACTCTCCACAAGCACACATACACAAGCGCAATTACCACCCCACTCAAATAGGGTGAGGGAGGGTGGGGTTGTGGGGTGAGCCCGCCGCGCTGTGACGGGCAGAAGGTGGAAGGGGTTAGTTTTTAGGTGTGAGGGAGGGGAGTTGGAGGGGTTGGGAGGTGGAGGGAGGGCGACGACAAAGAGCATTTCATTCTCCGCACATCTCACTCTAGCCGATAAACACAGACACACACAGGTCGAGGAAGGGGTGATGGCGAGGGTGGGTTAGAAAACGATACCTCGCAAACAATCGGTAAAATGCGCAACGCGAACGGAATTGGTGATGGATTGGCAGTCTCGGAGTGCGTCAGATTCCTCCTCTCACTCAAACCATTTTACATTCGTGTGTGTGTACGTAGGATTTTCCGAACCTAGTCCAGTCAGTCCTCTGAAAATATACGTGAACTCATCAGTAATGCCGTGGTAAATGAAAGGGAGCAGACAAAAATCGCTCTGGTACGGGAACTGCTCTATTGCTAAAAGGAAGACCATCATATTTGCAATATAGCATTACAGTTAGCATGATTTCAAATTATAGTAATGACAGAAATACTGTCATTGATTCACACACACACACACACATATATATATATATATATATATATATATATATATATATATACACACATA
Source organism: Hetaerina americana (assembly GCF_022747635.1). Taxonomy (NCBI): domain Eukaryota; kingdom Metazoa; phylum Arthropoda; class Insecta; order Odonata; family Calopterygidae; genus Hetaerina; species Hetaerina americana. Next base: position 21,365,337 of record NW_027286874.1, on the reverse strand, counting down.
CATATACACATACATATATATATATATATATATATATATATATATATATATGTATGTGTGTGTGTGTGAATCAATGACAGTATTTCTGTCATTACTATAATTTGAAATCATTGTAGTATAGTATATATATATATATATATATATATATATATATACATACATATATATATATATGTATGTGTGTGTGTGTGTGTGTGAATCAATGACAGTATTTCTGTCATTACTATAATTTGAAATCATGCTAACTGTAATGCTATATTGCAAATATGATGGTATATATATATATATATATATATATATATATATATATATATATATAATATATAAAGAATTTATGTATATATATATATATATATATATATATATATATATATTCTAAACTGTAATTGATGTAGCACGATAGTCCTCTCAAACACCTAAAAACGACCTATACTCCTAAAATATTCGACAGTGAACTAAATACATCGGTGGTGGGATAAGCTTTGCGTTTAAGTATATACCAGAATTTGACGGAGCTAAAATACTAAGTAGTCCTAAAATTTGACTGAAAAACAATGAAAAGGATACAGTGAAATAAGTTTCGTAATTTTATGGAGTTGACAAATACTTTTCAAAATAATATTCAATTTAAGATATTTTTGCCCAGTTGTTAGGGTATTAATTATCATGAATTAGTAGTCTTATATGTATGTATCAATCAAAGCTGTCTACGCATAGCATACGAGTATGGTATATTTTCCTAGAGAGAAAAAAGAATAATAACAAAGTTCGTTAGGCATTAAAGTACGTGTAAAAATAAAGATGATATTTATTCAGATGTCATCTATGAAATGACTTGAAGATAGAATAAACCTTGGTTCGAAAAATAACTCCAAATCCCTACCGTGTAACAGGGAAGTGCTCACCTAATTGCGCGCATTAATGTGTGTACACAAAACTAAATCAAGTCTAAATTGAGGGAATACAATGAAGGGTGGATCGCTAATGAGCAACGCTGGAAAATTGCACGTTAATTTGAAATTCGGGCGAGAGAAAGATGCTGAGTGGGCGAGAGAGAGAGAGGGTGAAATTCAAGCCAAAACTCCGTTTGAGTCGTCCGTCCAATGAACGCCGGGGAGGGCCCCTTTATATTCTATACAAGATCTGCGTGTGGATGGCCTTAGGGGGTGGATAGAGAAGGGAGGGAGGACAGAAGGCAGTGCTCCTGGAAAAGGAGTACGTACATGAGCGGGGAGGGGCAATTCTTATGGAGGAGAGAGGGTGAGCAAGGTGAGGTAGTGGGGAGAGGAAGTTGCAGGGAAATAGGGAAAGATTCGAGGGACGAGCGAGGAGAGGGTTTCCCAGCACCCGCTAACCCCCGTCAGCAACGCCCGCTAACTCCCAGGACGCCCCCTTCGCCGTCTCTTTATCCGATACTTCCCTCCCCACCATCGCAACCTATCTCCTCTCCCGTACCCTTACTCTCCCTATCCCCACCCCCACCCCTTCCTTCTCACTCACTCTATCTTTGCTCGCTCTCTCTCTCCGTTTCCAAAGAGACTCTCATTTGGCCCGGAATGCAATAGAGATAAGTGAATTCTTGCGGTGAGGTTAAAAGGAAATTGTGTCTCTCCGAGACGGCGTGTAATAGATTTCCCGAAATGGTTTGCGCCCTTTGCTGCCTTTTTGGTGGGGACTAGAAAGCGGTGAAGGGGGATACGGAAGAGAGTGAAACTCCGTTCGTCCCGCACCCCTGCTTTCTCCCGTCCTTGAATGGTTGATCCTCGGAAAGTTTTCTTTCTCCCTCGCCCTTTCTCCAGCCTTCCTCCGCCACACTCTCCTCCATCCTCCGGAAACCCCGTCCCCATCCCTCGGCACGGCTCCCACGCACACTCATTGCAAAAACAAACCTAGTGCACAGGCATGTCCTCGCCACTCGGCCCATCCAATTATATTATGAAGTCCTGCCCGCTGGGAGGATTGGTATTGAGGGGTGGGGGGTGCGCGGGAAATCGGAGGTTTAAGGAGTTAAAGCATACGAAACTCTCCCCTAACTTCCTCATTCTACAGTTTTTACGCCGAGGAAAAACGGATTTGAGCGGCAGTGAAAGTTGGTTGGCAAGGTCGGATTCCGAAGATTTAGATAAGGCCGGGAGGAAGGAAAGGAATCGCATGGATAGGAATTCGGGACGGGATTGGGACGATAGAACCGGCCGGAGATCGATAAGTGAGATGCACGAGATTAGAATCCGCTGACCCACACACGACGAAAGATTGATAGTGCGGAATTGATTCCCAGTGGATACGTTGCTACACAAACATGGAATACAAAATACCTAGCTGCTGGTGATTCCATGAATCCGTATCTACCCCACCGTCATATGGAGTAGATTATCTAGGTATCCCTCCAAGTTCTCGCAAAATATCCGACAGTAAAATCGAGTTACAAGTTGGAAGTTGTTTAAAATTAAATCCATTTATTTCGGAACTCATTAGCTGGAGGTAGTGGCTGTTGACAAACGTATGTATGAAGCACAAAAAGGTAATTTATAAAATACAGTAGCTAATCGTCAAAACATTAGATTTTATCTCAAGCTATATTCATTAACGTTTTTAAACTGTAAACATACAAAATAAATCAAGTCTATTAAAAATATATAATCATTTATTAAGCTTTTGGATTCATCTAACAATTATCATTTTAACCGTTCCACTAACAAATATAACCGGGTCCCGAACGTAATAACGGAATTACTGCAACTGGTGACTGTAATAATTTGACTTTCAGCCTGACTCTCGAGGGTTATTTAAAAACATTTGCAGAAATTCATTTGAAAATATTTGAAAAACTTCCAGAAACCATGCAACGGACTTATGATAATTAATAAAAGCAGTAATTAATAGCTTTCGTCCCAAAAAGGCATCTCGGCTTAACGTCAATTCATTTCATATTTATAGTATTTGCAATAAAAAATGGGATAGAATCAAACTCCTTCAGTTTCAAAGCACAACCTCAATAATATCATAAGTTATTCTTTTTCTCATGAGTTATTCTTTTAATGCCTATATAGGAAGAAGGAAAAAGTAAGAATAATTTGCATCAGTATTTTAGAGGAACAATAAAACTTAATAGACAATTATGAAATTAACATAATTGCGTTTATTTCTCTACGTCATTTTTTTCCTGTCGATAAAATACTGCATACCTTAAAGATGGACAAGAAATTCAATTATTTAACACAAAATTAGAGAGAATTTAACAAACGCTAACCAACAGAATAGCAGTAGAAATGGGTACGCTTACACGGGGGAATATATTATCAAGGGGAGGGGGACGCGGTTCTCGGCACATAAACGTAACAATTACTGTCGGAGGTATAACAAAGGGATTCAATGAGACCGAAATTTTCATCGCTTTATCTCCCCTTCCCAACTCTCGAATTCCCCTTACTCACGTCGCAGCGCGCGGGGTTCACCGAACTCAATGCGTGCATTGGCGATCGTGAAGATTAAGTGGGAACCAGAGGAAGGGAGCAAGGGAGGAAGGAAGGGGTGTGATGAAGGGCACGAGGGCGGGAGAGGAAGGAAAGGAAACTTTGAAGACGGAAGTGGAGGGTAAGTGAGAGAGTTAGAGGGGTACGGGGGACGACGGGAGGGGGACGAAAAACCGTCTCGGCGGACTGATAAAGGGGACCGAGGGAAAGTCGCGCGGGGGTCCCAAACCATCGCCCATCCCTCGGAGGCTGAGGGGGGGGAAGGAGATCGGTGGAGGAGAAGTGCGAGGGCAGGGCATGGAGGAAGGGATGAAGTACGTGGAGTGTAATTCAGGTGGGGGCACGTATGAGTGGAATGAGGGGGAGGGAGGGGGTTAGAGAGGGCGGCAGAAAACGGTGTGGGGGGAACATGCGGAGAAGAGGGATCGAAACCGCAATCCAGAGAATAATGAACCTCACTCGCCGTACTTCATGAAGTGCCTTCTTAAAGTTTTCTCGAGGATTACAGAGGTACGGGGAAGAGGTAGAGGAGAGAATGATGAGAAGGCGAATGTCGTGAGAGTCGGGAGTGGAGAAGAACGAGGAAGGAAACCCCGAGAAGATGACTACTGTGGAGGCTCAATTCAGGTGTTTCGGGGGAGAATGTGGAGAAAGATGGGGAGGAGACGAGGAAGGTTGCACAGGGAGATGGAAAGGAAGCGACGGGGGAGGTGAGTCAGAGAGGGGAAAGATAACCGGGTGACGCTTCTTTTACTATTCAGAGGGACTTAGCATCCAAAAAGCGTAGCGAATATCCCTCCCCCTCTCTCTTTTACTCCCCTTCTCTTTACCTTGGTATCTGGATTCTCGGATGCGCGGGGACATCGTTATCCTTTCGGGGTGAAGAGAGAGAGAGAAGAGAGGGGAGAGGTAGTGGTTGGGGGGGAGGTTTCAAAAGAAGGAGAGCAAGTAGGAGGTGAGGGTGAGAAAAGGGGCAGGTGAGTGCTACGAGGGAGGATACTTCGTGGCATTGGGGATGAAATCTACCCATCCGCCCTCTTTCTCCGCAGACTCCTTCGTCTCTCCTCCACCCACCCACCAAACGATGCCAATCGTGTGGGAAACAAGGAGTGCGAGCATGGTGGATCTCTCTCCCGTCTCTCCCCCGAGGGAAAGAAGGTAACTGAATAGATTGGGTGGTACCTGGGGAGACGGAGAGCAAGGCACACGCACGAGAAGGGAAAGGGTAGAGAGAGTAGAGAGGGGAGGGGTGGGAACGGATTTTTGAAGGAGAGAGGCGATGTGAACGGAAAAGAATGCCTCCTTCATCCAACTTTCCTCGCTCTCCTTTCTTTAACATACTAGCAAATGTCAAGTTATGACACTAAGATTTAAAGGGAATATCAACAACATATGTACCAATTTAACAAAAAAAACAGAACTCAAATCGGAACGATGGGAGCGCCACACGGTGGTTATTCCGGGAACTTTTTGATCAAGGTAGTATTCCTTCCACTCGCACACACACACGCAGGCGCAACACAAAAAACCTTTCTCATCCCCCTTTTCTTACCTTTTTTCTCATGTCTTTCACACAATGAGAATTTTCTCTCGTTCAATTCATACCCTCCGTTCTTCTACATTTAGAAGGGAGGAAGGGTCATGAAGAAAGCAGGAAAAAAGGACTGGTTGGAAACAAACTAGTGGAGGCATTGACTGGAGTTAATTTTAGCTCGTTTTTTGTTCATCGGCGATTCCACAGGGGTAAATGGTGGTGTCTATCCTTCTTCCCTCATAGCTCTCCTGCCCTCATTCTCCAAGAAAGAAAGCAACAAAAGAGATAAAGAGACAGCCCTTGTTTTCCTTCCAAATTTCTTTTTCTCTTCCGTTCCCGCGAGGTATCGTGGTTAACCTATCACATTGAGAGAGAGAGAGAGAACGAGTATAGGGAATTTTCATTTATCGATCCTGTCTTTTCTTTGTTTAATTGGATGTTTGTGAGAGAGGTCGAGGAGAGGAGAAAAGGGCTTTACGATATAACACGATGGTTGTTTCCGCCTGCTCAAATTGTATCTACAATCCCCATCTCTTGCTTACTTTAAAACTTGATTTCACAATTGTGAAGTTCCCAGCAAAACGGCTGAGTTGAAGGTGAGCTTATGCAAAACAAGCCGACGGCAGGAACTTAGGCAGCAAAACTACAGTAAAAATGGCTCCACAGATAAAGGAGTATCAACGAGAAAGCTGACAAGTTTTCGAGGAAATTAAAGAGAAGACATCTCTGAGTTTTAAAGCGAAATCCAAATTGATTGCAACATTTTCCAAAAAAATCAGAAGGCTAGAGTAGAAAACTTAACATTTTTAACAAATAAAAACCTACAATTCCCGAGATTAAACTTGATTATTAGTTGGATAAAAATATTTAAAAGATTTAAAAAACATATTATTTCTTTAGTTCAGTGTCATAAATATATGTGTAATGGCATAAACACATATAAAAAAGTAGTTAAAAATATCTGAATACGTACTTCTTCCGAGTATAAAAAAATTATCTGCCAATAAGCATTCTTCGCAACGCAAAGTAATTAAATTTATTTAATTATTTATTTTATACCAAAATTTTCGTAATGTTTAAATAAGCACTCAATTATTTTTCAAATTTTCTATCTATTTTTTATGTTTTACCAAAAATCAAAGTAAACAGTTTAAATGGTAATATTCAGTATTAATGAACAATAAGTCGTAATAAACGATGAGCAATAAATAGCTCTTCCCTCCTTTTTTGCTTTGTTTCATTAAAACGATTCTTGCATATATTATGAAAACTAAACCAGTGAAGAATTAGCGATACAATGTACTCATGCATCTCATTTTTATAGGTAATAAAGCGTACTTAATTTCCTCACTACATAATTAACAATTTGATTTCAGCCAAAATTTCCGGTCCGTGCCGAAACCGACTCATGAAAATTCCAGTTACAGAAGGAAAGGTAATGCTTGCGCTCAGCGGTGGATGCCTGAAGCCAATAATATCCTCATGCACCTGGGAATTTCAAATGCATTCGAAATTACTGCATAGCATACATACGTAAGCGGATATCAAATTGGTCCTCGCACCGGTTCACACACAAACTGTTTTCTCTGTTCTCACCTCATCATTATTTATTCTCGTTGAAAAGCAAATCTGCCAGGCGTAGTTGATAGTCGGATTTTATAGGATAATTTCATGACATAGCGGTAAAATCGGGAAAACATACTTAAAATTCACTCATGATTTCTTTCATACGATAAATGAGCATTAGCACTGAAATAATACGGGATATAAAACGCAAATCATGTGGAGACTCGGTACGTTTTAGTAAAACAGTCCTCAATTTTCCGTAATTTTTTTACATTCATTCATGACTACTCTGAAAAAGAATTAATTATTAAATATCAGAGATATGTCGGGTAAAAACACGAGTGAAACTATTTAGGGCTCCGCATACGCTACCAACCTTAAGGTATTGAATTGAAGTTTGAAGTTAAAACACATAAAACTATTTATATGCCCCGTATACGTTCAGTCCTTATTTAGACTCAGCATTCATAAATTGTAAAAACTAAGATATGAGGGGTTTTACGAAACTGAATTAATGTATGACCAATGTTATTCCCTAGAAAATATAAGAGCAGGTACGGCACTGCGAATTTATAGTTAGGCAAAAAACTTAGTTGAGCTAGTTGGAGATGATAAGTATCATTGAAAGACTATAAATGTATCCTAAAACTGAATATTTGGTGTCTCATCAACAGTCAATTTTACCAGAATTTAAAAGTCATTTTATAAACTGAAATACTCGTTCTCTTTGCCCAATAAATCTATTCGAGAATCGAATTAACTTCAAGGACATAAAATTAAGTAACACGTTAAAATCCATAAATTGTCAGTGCACATCATGTTCCTCAGGAAAATCAATCAATCTTTTTTATCTTAGTGAGAACAAATAGCTTGCGGCTAACCGACGACTGACTTCATGTTACTTTTCTCGGTACGAGAAGAGTAACATGAAGTCTCGTATCTTCAGACACGTTGCCACTCCGCAAATTGTAAAAAATACGCGTCTGATTTGGAATCCAAAACCTTCAACGGCTACCTGACACCATGAACAAAACCAAAAAGGCGTTTGCAATTAATTCATCTCTAACCAAGAGCCATAAGAAGAATGGGTATTTTGTAACGTTGGTGCTTGAAATTAGGTAGCATTCACAAATTCTTTTCGTAAAATATTTTCATTATAGCAATTCCGGTAATTGACAACTAGGTAATAAACACTTCAACAAATTTCAAAATATCAGCCAATTCTGAAAGGTGAAGAGTTGTAAATACGAATTACGTATTACACTCAAATATTGGCCAATTTATAGGATAGTTCTGTTTCAATGTATCTGACTGAGTTTTGAACGCCTCGAGGATCTCGGCGGACCACGGTTATTTCCAGATAATCCTCTACACTTAACGTGTTTTAATTAATCCTCGTATTATTTTGTGGGACGACGTAAAGCTAAATAAATTGAATACATCAACCTAATTTAATTTCAGTGAGAATCTTTCACCTATGAGGATGAACGATTCGAATAGTATAAGGTAAGCGATGTATTATTATTGCTTCAAAACTTTCAAATTTGTCATGGAACCAGTCTACTCGTAGTGATTTCCATTACATTAGCTCCACTGGCAATAAGTACACGCATATTATAAATCATGGCTGCATTAATAATTTTAGAAAAATAGAATTGTAGCTAGTTTACGTATAATTTTTACAAAGAATCAATCAGTTTCATTTTTTTCTGAATATTGGAACATTATTGCATTAAATCGGTGAAAAAGGCATAATCATTACATGCCGATTTATACAATATACTCTAATGAAGTCAGGTGAATAGTCGATGAGTATTCGCTGTGTCAAAATAGGCTTATAATTAATGCATTTATGTGAAAGACCACGAAATTCATCTGTTATTGAACCAAGTGAATAATGAATGAACACCCTCTTACTATAGCTAATGACCCGTTCATTGAACGAAAACGGAAATGAGGTCTTTGTAATGCAAAATAAGCTTTTCAGAGGGACAAATGTATTAAATCAAATCTATCAAATTATTTCGCCAAAAAATACGAAATTAATCGAAAAGACTGACTGAATCCTTTTTTACCTTGGCAGATACAATATATTTGTTGGTTACTTTTATTTAAGGCAAAGATAAATTTTACGGTGACGGATTAGCCTGGGATGATAGTCTTTTATTGTGTCCTAACCTCCAATCCGAATGAGGGAAATTCCGATCAGTTCAGAAAATTCAGTCAGCGACGCCCAACTTTGGAAACTAACAACAGTTACTAGGATAAAATATTTAAAGACCGATGCTATCGGGATCTCTGAGAAACTTTACGAGTCAAACTGATTGGCTAAGCTTGCAAACTCACCCTCAGCATTCGGGTATCTCGTTTGCACGTATTTCCTTCTGCATGTGTAAAGGTTTTTCAAGATGATTCAATACTGTTGAGTTACTTGGATTCAACTAGTACCAGAGTTAACCTAAACACGAGGTACAATATCAATAAGATCGTATGCAAACAAAACATGCAGTTGCCAACAGTAGTAGCATTCCCACGCACAATTCACAAATATACAATACTCGTACACACGTCGCAATAGAAAGGATGTGGCACAATTCCAAAGTATGTAAAACTAATATTGTAGGTAATTTTCTCCCAAATATGATGCCCAAAAATTCAATTAATGACGACTGACATAATGTCCACTACCATAAGCCTCTGACCAATTTATTAATGATTTACTCTAGTCACCAATGGTGCAAAAACCTCTTCGAGCAATACGAGTTACTCAAAAAAAGGAAAATAAATAAAAACAGTCAATATAAATGGCAAAAGGCAGGAAAAGACAATAACACATAACACATATGTAATGATATGGAAAATAAACAATAATTAATCAAGACATATTATAAAAGCAATCATCACAACAAAGAGGATACAACTAAAATCAAGGTATTACACGTCACTCATGAAGCATCTAGTCGATAGGCCAATATTTAAATGTATATGTATTCATATGGGGAGAACTAATGACAAATGATACCTCAGAATGATATTATACAGACGGAAGAATATTCAACGTGCTCCATGACTGAGGAAAATAATTATAGCATATTATTATGTAGACTAGTTCAAAACATCCATTAAACAAGTTTCCAAAGAATTTCTGGTTGCTGAAAAAGAAACAAGCATATAATGAATTGAATACGGCAAATGAATTTAGCCTACGAATGAACGTCACCGCTATTTTTCTACTAGAACAAGGTGATGTTGCTGTGTTCTATCAAAAGTTTTGCATGCCTACGAATCATGAAAAACTTCTTTGCACCTAAGACTAGGTTCTCAAGAAAAATGTCAAAAATTTAGAATTTCTTAAACGCGAATAATGAAAAAGGAAAGAGAATGAGCGGACAGGCCGGCACAACTGGTGCTTGGGAGATGATGGCACGGACGAAGCGAAGCGGAAGGAAAATAGGTGGAGAGAATGAAACCTCTCCCTCCTCCACTTGGCGCGTAAGCAAGGTACCGCGCCGCCGTGCTCCTCCTTCATTCCCGGCGAGGCATTAAGAGGATGCCGGGAGCGAAATCCACGCCCCGTGCCCCCTCTCGGTCTCCCATCCGACATCCGACAACCCCTTCTGTTTTCCCCAGACGCATCCCCGCGCTCCCTATCCTAATCCAATTCCCTCGGCGATATAATCAACTTCTTAGAGGGAGGATGGTAGGGGGAGGGACCGTGGGGCGATGTGGCGGGTGGAGGGGCTCCCGGAGAAGAGAAGAGGAACTCCTCCCGAAGCCCCCGCGAGGAGTTTGTCCCGCCTCCACCCGTGCAACCACTCTCTTCCCTCGGCAGAGAGGGTAGAAGGCGGGACCGCCTCTTTCGGCCGCCGCCGACTCGGTCCGCACATGGACCCCTAGCAGAGTACCGCACTCCCCACTCGACACTACTAAATCCTCCGTCGACTCCACCTCTTTAGCCGCTCCTATCCCCACTCCCTTCCCTCCTTCGTTCTCACAGAAAAACCGTGTGTTCGACTTAACCCCGCGGAAGGGACAGAAGGAGAGAGAGGGCGACGACTACTGGTGAGCAAATTCCGATATCAGTGGTTCAAAGCTGCGAATTGGTGAGCGGAGAAGTGGTGATATGGGTAGAGAGGAAAGGAAGAAGAGATTGGAGATAGGAGACTGCAATGACGGGAAGAGAGAAAAAGGGGTCGGCAGGGGACGGCGCAGACGAAGAATCAGGAGAGGAAGCGAGTAGGAGAGGCGAACGGAAGAAGAATTTCAAAAGCAGGATGGGGTCGGGAAGATAAGGCGGCGCTCTGAAACGTATCGCATGGTTTATTGTGGATAAAGGGAGAGAGAACGGTGGAGGAAGAATAGGTGGCTTGAAATAGATGATTCCGTCTTCTCTTGGTTTTTTCTGGAAAGGTGGCTAACTGAGATGTTGAATTCATATAATGGGCATATTTTCTTATGGAGACATGAAGCGCTTCACGAAAACCAGAACTAGGTTGAAGCTTTATGAAAGAAAACCTCACTACAAATGGTTGTTTGATAAGTATCCAGGAGACAACCCTCCCCACTCTCTAGCTGGCTCAGGGCTAGACGGGTCACTGACATCGATGAAATCATAAACGCTATATCTTCGAGCTTTGTCACAAAAACTAAGAAAATATTAAAATTCCTTTTGCTGTATAGTCTATTCATTTTCAAGATAAACTGGTAATTTTTACTTTACATGACCAGAGACTTATTATTACGCCTTTATTGATAGTTGCAGATCGATAAAAATTACTCACTGGAATAAAATACTTGAGGATAAGTGTACAGCTAAAAACGTTATCACAAGCCCGTGACCATATTTCTAAAAACTGGAATATACTTCTATATTGACTTTGCAAATATTAAATGTATACATCGCCTTCTATTCCACTTGTTTTATAGAATCCCTCTATATTTGGGACAATAAATAACAACGATCTAAATAATTTTATGTTTCTATCAACATTAGCTTAAATTAATATGACCCTCGAAATGTTGAAGACCACTCATACAAAATTTCTAACTTCGGGTTCAATGGCCTAATAAAAAGTGTATTGCCAGCTAATTAACTCGGTACGTGATTCCGAGTTTCAATCCACGGAATGCCGGAGCAGGCGCGACACCCAGCAAAAACTTTCCGAAAAAGGATCAACACTCATTTCACATTAATACGTGACCCACAGGCTGCTAGCAAAAAAAAACTAGATAATGAAACCTAGTCACCAGAGCTCTCCCTCTCTCATTAGCGGCCTACTTAAATTTTCATTTCGCCACATTCTCCAAAGAGAGAAGCTTTAGCAGGACGTCTGAGGGACAGGGAACGGACGCGAAAAAAATAACGGGTATCCGTCATTAATCTTTTCGGCAGAGAAATAGTTAAAGAAGGGAAAGAGAAGATGCCTCGAATAACATGCAGCAATTTTCTTCGAGAGACAAAAGACCTCCCGCGGAAGGGGAAAAGAAGAAGCCAGTTCACATTTAAAGAGGCAAGTTATAGTTGGAAGAATGTTAAAGGAAGGCGCTTAATAAAAAGGCTAGAGCGGAAGTAGCGCAATCCTGCCCGCATGCGTACCACCACTTCCACCATCCCTATCCACTCAGGTGCTCACTGGGGTGGAGAAGAGAAGGGTAGTGAGGGGAGGAGGAGGGCGAATGGGTCGGACAGCTAAAGGGCCCCGAGGCTTCCTTCATAAGGAAAGAGGTAGGCGGGATCCCACTCCCCCAACCCAGAACCTCCTCTGCCCCGTAAGAAACAACACGGCACACGGTGCGTGCGTAAATTAGGAAAAGGGGTTGTACGCGCGCTACGGAGACCCTGAAGGGGTCTGTTTGAATGAGGAGAGTCCCTCCCCCTCGACATAGCGGTAGTGAGTGGGTGAGTGAGGGTAGGAGAAGGTGAGGGATAGTGGGACGGAGATTCAGCCCAAATTTCCCGCTCCCCTTGCCATGATCCAATGTGCCCAAGCGTGATAATAAAATTAAGCCACTCCAGGCGCTGTGTGCGTGTGTGATAACCGCGCGATGGAGGTATGGTGGAAGTAGTCGCACGGCGTCTTTGTTTTTCGACGGAATTGGAGGAGGCGGAAGGTTAATTTCCCGGACACATGGGCCCGCGCAAAGAGCAGAATTGAGACTGGTGCGTGGGGAAGGATTCCTTGGGCAGAAAACGGTGTGCAGTGAGGACTTGGTTGCGGAAACGATGAGTATAAAAGCTGAGGGCGTCGTCCGTGTAGAGCGGAGGGCGAAATGAGCGTGTTGCCTCGTCGACAGCGCAAACCTCAGTTGGCGAAATTGAGGATTCGTTTGCTGATTAAAATCAAATCAGCAAACGAATCCTCGAGTTGACCCCATCAAAGTTCGGAACCTACGCGGATGTTGGGTGTTCTTAAAACAATAAAATACAAATATGAGAAATGATCAAATTAATATTATAATGAACATGGAATAAATAGATTGTTTTAAAACTGAAAATAATGATTCGTATACTCGTAGAAATAGATTGCATTGTCTGATCAATTTAGCCAGACAAGAATGATCTGACGTCGATTATGATATCTCTGTAATTATAACGAAGAAGTAAAACTAAAATATTGAACAAAGATAAGCGGCAAAATTACTAGTGAAAGAGAAAATTCTATTAAATGATACCATAACTGCAAAAACTGGAAAGGAGGAATACCTTGGCCATCTATTTTGCTACATACCACCCGGGCTGGAATACTATATGCGAAAAAGACAGTCCGAGCAGCGATAAAGTTCAACCGGAAGAGGAAAATAACTGCTAGCATCACAGAATTGTTAGTAAAGATATGAATCGCGAGAAATATTGTGCTAGCAAGAGTTGCACATCTAAAGAAAAAATATATGGATATGTGGTGCTATAGAAGGATAATGAGAAAACGTGGGCAGAGGAAATTTCCAAAGAAGTCCCATAAAGATTTGAGAGAAGCAGGGAAGAAAAAAGACGCCGTGAAGAAGGAAAGGAAAATTTATTGTATAAACTGGGTTTAAAGCATAACCGTCTGACGAGGACGATAGAAGAAAATAGAATTGACTATTAAGTAAGAATTTAGAATATTAACTGAATACGCCTAACAAATGGACAAAGGTATAAAGAAATACATGGTAAAGGTAACATGGCAGCTGAGAATTGGGTAGAGTAAGATCAACCTTCATATTTATCACTACTTCGTTCTACTTTACCTTATATGATGTAGCTAAGACGAAATAAAGCCCACATTTGCCAACTCCACTTCATATTACATTTAATTGCCGCGGTATAACGTGACGTCCACCACATTTCGTCCGAAGTATATTGGGTGACTGATGTAACAATAATGAATTCTTTCCACACCATCTACACTTGCCATCCGGTGACGAATTTAATGCGATTTGAACAAAAAAATCCGTCTTTCGTTCGTCCTATTTCAAAACCGCAGTTCGAACATAACTTCCTCGGGGAGTGTCAGCTACTGCGAATCACATTGCTAAATTATTTCGTTAATACCCGTTTATTTTGAAAATATTTACAAAACTTCAAATGTCACCACTAAAAAGATTTTCATTGTGCAGGTAAGATCTGCGAAAACGTTTCCTAGAGGTTATGAAAGAAAGCTGTCTTGAATTGAACGGGAAAAATCGGAGTGGCATTTTAAGGAATGCATGCGGAATGCGAATGGCGCAGACTAGCGATCAAAAACAAATGTCAAACTACGTTCCGACACGGGAGAGCCAATTTAATGGCTTCGAGGAAAGTGGCCGGACTACCAGCTGAATTGGACACGCACGGCACAAGACTCAGGCGTGCTAGTTGAAGGAAGGATGTGGGGGAATAAAAAAAAACAGCAAATTCTCTCTTACCTTAAAGGAAGGGGCTAAGCGCACCTATCACACCGAGCTGCTAGAGCGTCGTCCTCACGATAAATTCTCCAGCGTGAGATAGTCCGATATGAGATTTTGAACCAAGGGCTTCTTCACTCCCAAGGCGTGGAGTCGGAACAACGAGGTTCTTCTTCGCGGGTAGGATAACCGCTCACACGATTACATTATGGTCACTCACTTTTGCCTCTTGATGGGGAATTTTCGAGAGAAAGGTGGGAGGGAAATCACCGGAACAACATCCCGATTCTTACGGACCGACCACCGGGACGGGGGGTGGGGTGAAGGACGGGTCACAATCCGAACATCCGCGGGGGGGAGGCGCAAGACGACGAAGAGTCGTCGTCAAAATCGGTGGCGATCGCGGGGAGAGCGTAATGATGTAGTCGTGCGGGGTGGGAGGGTCACTGGCGTAAAAAAACCAACATTCACAGCACACGGACCGGGGGAGAGAAATCCTTGAGCGGTGTCAGGGATGAAGGGAAGAGGCGCGCTCCCGCCGCCGCGGACACTTGGGCACCATCAGGTGGGTGAGGGCGAGACTATTTGATCCTCCGTCATCTTCACCATGGCGAACGCAACAGAAAGGGTTTCACGGAACGGTGCGAAACTTCGTCCGGGAGGAGACGGGGAGAACTCAATTCGCGGCCACCGGCCGACTCGATGACTGGTCGGCTTTGTTGTTGTCGTCGCCGATGCTGCCGCGGTGACGACTTAGTCTCGAGGTCCACAAGTCAAGTGCCGTCTGGGAAAGACGACGAAGCACACCGACGAAATGAGCGCCAGAAAACGGCAGAGCAAAGGAAATCGTTAACTACCGCCAAGCAAAAAAAAGGAATTAGCAGGAAAGCGGTTTACTTCGGAATGACGGCGAATTACTTTTCGGGCCGTCAACCTCTCATCGCGCACCGCAATGCTAATCCCGGTGGGTGTGAGAGAAGTGTGTCACTGCCGAAAAATAGGCCGGTCAAGGGAAAGGAGGAGGGGGGGAGAGGGGGATCTGGAAAAAAAATCTTCGGTGCACGGATGATGTACAGGCAGGGTAGCCCACGGCCAAAGGATTCCGAAAATTTCCCTTTGCATGTGTGTATCAGCAAGCAAGCCGAGGCGTTAAGCGACCGATCCCGGCGCCGCGCCACAGAACACTGAAGTACAAGGGGAGGCGGTGAGTGAGATGGGAAACGGGAGCTGCCGGTGGATGGACCGAGAGAGGGAGAGAAAGAGAGAGAGAAAGAGAGGCGGGGGATGGTGGGGAGAGGAACAGCCAGGAGAATGGAAGGGGGATGAGGGAGAGGGTGGGGGAAGGGCAAAGCGGTATGAGTGAACACTGGAATGAGTTTGTGTGTGTGTGTGTGTGTGTTTGGTGAGGGTTTCGGGGAGGGAGGTCGGGGAGGAGGGGTCGGCCGTACACCTCACACACGCCGGGCGGGGGAGAGGGCTCTCTCGCATGGGGTAGGCGGTTGGACGGAGGATGGTGTGTAATGGGAAGGGAGAGTGGGGAGGGAACCAGGAGGGGTGTGGGGGAGAGGAATGGAGTTAGGTAAGGTTGGAGGGGCAAACCGGCGTGCGCGCGGATGAGGGGGAGGTTTGGAGGTGGAGGGGAGGGCGTGGGGAGGGGGATGCCGGCCGGCACGCCCTGAAAAGAGGGCGAGCATGCCGCTCGTGGCGACATCTGCCAGCCGAACCATACACCTCGTGCTTGGGAGAAATAGCACAATGCCATACCGTGAGGCAGTGCGATGGGGTTTAAGGGAGGGTTTTGAGGGGGAGGACTGGGAGCGGGAGATTTTCGAGCTCGCGGGGAGGGGAGTGGGGGAAATAGGAAAAATGGTTTGAGGGGATGGGGTATAGGATGGAACGTGGGCGAGAAAAGGAGTGTGGTGAGGGGGAGGGGGCGAGGGGTCAGGGCAATTTCTAAACGATGTGCCACTGTGAGGGCAGAGTTAAATGGAGTGCGCCGTAGAACTTATCGCTTTTTTCCTTCAGTGAGAGACAACGGGTAAGTACGAAATGGATGATTTCTCTAATAAAAGTGTCGCCTTTATCTTACTTCTTTGGGAATTATGATGCCAATGCCAACAAAAAAATCCCAAATTATGAAGCTTTCATACACGCTTCTCAAGTAGTTTTTGCTAGTATTCTTGGAAAAAAATTAAATCCAAGAGAAGAGAATTTAAGAAATAATTCGTTTTTAAGGCTGAATATGACTTTTAAGATTGATACGCGATGCTCGTTGAATAATCCATTTTATAAGAATATAATTTATCTCCCGATATTGGAGTCTTTTGTACGATATTTGTCAAACTTCCAGGGCTTCAGGAGATATACTGGTGTTTCAATCCAAGACTTCATTATAAATCTACCTGAAAATCACACTTCTTAAAATGCCGGTGGCTTGATTACTTTCATTTACACCGCAATATCCAAGACTAGCCCAAAGAATTCTTATCTATTGGAGTTGAGTACCATACAGATTTCTTCAATTCTTGTAGACAGTTCACCTCATGACTCAAAATCAACTTTATATAATTTTATCAACAACCATTAATATTAGTTATAAAACACTTCAATAAATATACGGAGTCTGTTCCAAAGAGAAATACTCCTTATTGTATTTTAGAACTCCATATGATTTCCATAGGCTTCATAAAGGCTATCCATAAAGTGTTTGTGTGTCAATAAGAGACAGTGAACAGCAATTTTTGCGTAAAAGTCCTCATAAGGCTGTGGAAAAGAGTGCAACGTAACTTGGGACGGCACGCGACAACGCAACCAAACCGCATTTCTCCTGATCGAGTGCCTGGCCAAGCACAAGGTGACAACGCTGCCCTAGCTGCTTTACAGCCCCCATGTGGGACCGCCGGACTTCATTTTGTTCCCAATTATAAAATGCAGCTTAAAAAGCAACCATTTTGGAACGCTGGATAAATCAAAGAGGCTGCGACGAGATACCTGAACAAAGTATCCGCCGATCCCTTCCGGTAAGCATATTGCGACTGGCGGAGGCGCTGGCATCGGAGTGTTGATGCACGAGCGTGCTATTTTGAAGAATTTACTAATTTGTACTTTGATCTGCAGTGAATTTTTTCCCCAAATATATTCTCCTTATTTTTGGGACCGGCCATGTAAATTTTTACATTGATTGAAGTATTTTATTTTCGTCAAAATATTCGTTTTTGATAGTACTACTTTTTAAATATGGAAAATATTTGCATCCATGCAGCCTCTCGACTTCATTGACACATATGGAAAGGTAACTGACACATGGAGGATTAAAAATGTGCTTTGAGGAGGTAAATAGAAGAGCTGAAGAGGAGAAGACCATATGGACAACCTTAAAGCAAAGAAGAAGTAGTATGATTGGACATATCTTGAGACACAATGGATTAATAAAAAATATAAGAGATTGGAAAATTGAAAGAAAGATCCAGAGAAGAAGACCAAGAGACAAGTATCTGAGACAAATTTATGATAACGTAAAATGGAGAAGTTAACAGGTTGTGAGAGAATTCACAAAGAACAGGGAAGAATTGATTACCGCATTAAACGTTTTAGATTTTAAATACTGATAATGATAACACCTCTGAAAAATAATTTACCCCGCAGAAATGGAATTCGACTTAGAATATTTTTATTATTTACACTTTTTGGGTGAAGTACGAAAATCTTAAAGGTATAAAACACATCCATTCCTTTCTCCCCAGTTCCTTTATGAACAGGTAATAGTTTTCAATATTTCGAGTTTTTTCACAGAACTTACTCTTTGTCACAATTTATTCTCAACTACCATCTTATTTTACCTCCTTACAATCAGAATCATTTCAATCATGCTCTTCTGTTCCTGATTCTCATGCCATTGCTCATATGCAGAGTCTCTAAGAATACATTCCTCACTGACTTTCTCCGTCTACAGTCGATTCCCCATTCACTCCCTCATATGGTATATGAGCACGTCGTACCATAACATATTTGAAAATAGGCCACTGATATATGGAAGCAGAGAAAATTCTCCCACGGCAAATAAACCGCTATTGGCCTTGTTTCAGAGCAACAGACTTGTAGCAATATTTAGCAGCATAATCCATGTCAATGCATCGCAAATGTTTTTGCTGAATTTCTCGTTAAAATCTATTTGAAAGGTGTTACAAATTATCATTGTAATCCAGACCTGACAAAATGTAATATATTCTTCTTTCTCAATATGAAGACACATTTTTGGATGGCGTTCTTCATTACTAGAACCAGGCGTAGGCGAACTGAAAATTGTTTCAAATTGCTACGTCTTCCGTTGACGCGATCTTGGAGTAAAATCAATGAAAAGTGTGCAGCCTAATTATTGCAAATTATAATAACGATATAACATACGCTTAGATTGAATTTGTGCATAGTAAAATTTGTCAAGTATACATAGTATATATTTTGTTTGTATTATATATATATACATATATATACATATATATATATATATATATATATATAAAAACACAGATGTAGATTTTTAGAATATAGAGACACAAAGAAAGGACACTCACAATTTGTTATTTTACGTTTCGACAGCACGGCTGTCGTCTTCAGAATCCTCCAGATGCTTCTGAAGACGACAGCCGTGCTGTCGAAACGTAAAATAACAAATTGTGAGTGTCCTTTCTTTGTGTCTCTATATTCTAAAAATCTACATCTGTGTTTTTATATATTTGTGTGTCGCCGATGAGCGTTCCATTTCGAAGATATTTTATATATATATATATATATATATATATATATATATATATATATATATATATATATATATGTATGTATGTATGTGTGTATGTATAGATATATATATATATATATATATATATATATACTTTTTGAAAGTCTCACGGACGTGAATAATAATGTAAAACACTTAGCACTAGTGGACGCAGACAAAAACACACAGAAACACACAAAAAAGAGGCTCACTATTTTTCGAATTTTAGGTGGTCGTGACCACCTTTATCAAGGAAGAGAGGGACAGAACTCTGTATGTACGTATATGTACATACTATATATATGGATATACCTATCCCGAAAGTCTCATGGATGTGAATATTAATTCAAAAGAAGGAGCGAGATGGTGATCGCCAACAAAAATACGAGCTCGTATACCACCAAGTAAACACAGCGTGGAAGAAACGACAGGGTATGCCATCAATTTGAGGAAATGATTGAGGATGTTCCTGAAAGGAAACATTTGATATTAATATGGGATTAAAACGCGACGGTAGGCGCAGGAAGAGATGGCATTAAGGCAAAAGGGCTACGTTTTATGACCAAGGTATGACCGCTGAAAAAGCAATGGCTGCGTGTCTTACGAGGGAAAAACGAGCATCCATCCTTCCTATTTTATCCTGGAGGTTGAAACTACAAATTTACTATGGCGCGATATTAATTGCCTCCAATTTTTAGAAACATTCAGATGTCCTGTGTTCTAAAAGTCTAATCTTGCCTGCTCTCTCTTAGAATCAGGAGGCTCCCAACCTGATCCCTCCAGCATACCCGTGACGCTTACTCTCTCTTCTTGAAGCCGTTTTTAGAAACCTGGCGGATTTTTTTCTGAGCCATTTCTAAGTTTAAAATTGATGTTTTCTTCCAGGAACCTCAGATACTTGCCGCATATTTTAAATTTGGCCTTACTTAAGCGAAAGAAGACCTCTCTCTTGCACTTTCATTACCTTTTCCTACAACCCGTCTAATGGAAGGCTGGCCTACTATGATGGTCTTTCTTTCGTTCAGCTCCGTTTCATATTTCCTACAGTCGATGTACATTTGAAAAATATGACAAAATTACATTCTTGATTTTTGAAAAATAGGTGAAAAAAAGCACTTTCACTGATTACCACCTGTAAATCTCATGAGGAGAAATCTATAAAATGTGAAAAATTATGGTTCGTTTTACTGCAGAAATAAAAACCGCGAGATGTTTTTCCTATCCCAATAAAACGGGGGCCACCAAAACCGGTCGCGATTGTAGCATAATGACAGCATTTCCAGGCTAATAGACAGCCGTGTCCTTTGTTTGACGAAAAATTAATCTCCAACTCTTTCAATCACAATTAACTAAATATAACAGTTTCAACCAAATTGAAAATAATGAGTGGTGTGGGTTTTGTAACTTCATGCCTATATCACATTCGAACTATTTTTGGTTAAATTTTCAGATTATTGTCATTTAAACCGTACACTATTCCATAAGTTCATAATATTATTTCAAATTTCATTGGGTTAAGGAAGTTTACCTACTCAAGAAATAAGATTTCACCCATTTCATTTTTGCACCACCTTACTTACGCCAGATAAACTGCCCGAATAAGATAGCATGTTTTATTAAAATGTGTACCTATATCATAAAAACTTATGAGATTAATATTTGAA
This sequence comes from Hetaerina americana, assembly GCF_022747635.1. Lineage (NCBI taxonomy): Eukaryota > Metazoa > Arthropoda > Insecta > Odonata > Calopterygidae > Hetaerina > Hetaerina americana. Next base: position 21,344,463 of record NW_027286874.1, on the reverse strand, counting down.
AACAACCACTAGTATCTTGTTCAGAGGAACGTAATAAGGTTTGATTAATAACTATCATAAAAAATTAAATCCTCCAGTCGTAAATTCGTAATTATTGTTTTGGAGTGAAACAAATGAAAACTGGAAAAAAATTGTTGAATACACTAATGTTAAATGTTACACAATATAATTTTTACTCAACTTTGAACTTAAAAATAATCAATGCATAATCTCTTCATTCTATTGCATTTCCACAGTTTTTGTATAAAAGATGTTTTCAAAGCCTTAAAAATTATGCTGGCCATGAAAATGAATTTAGTGTTTGAAGTAAATAAGAATAACGGATATTTATGGTCATAAATGCTAAAAAAATGACTCACTGCTAGGTCCAATTAAATGCAAAACTGGATGGATTTAGATTTCACGGCAAATCTCACGTATTTACAATTAAAATGGAAATAAAAGGAATGTCTACAACGGAGGCAATAATAGTGGGATCAAGCGAATAATCACGTACTAAAATGAAGAGAAGACAGAGATGCTCTATTTTTCCGTGAATTTACTGCGATTTTGGAAAGTAGTAATTTTCATATCGTAGGTGAGTAATCGATATCCAGCTTGCACATATGCACAGACACTCACTAAGTTATGAACTGACGGATGAACGCGCTACACATACACCCGCACGAAATCAAACGTTATGATACCAGTTAAGCCTTGAAATAGAAAAGGGGAAATCGATCGATATTTAAAATATATATTTTATCAAAGGAATTGAAATTTTGGCAATATAGATTATCAATTTTGATAATTTGCATTGCCTATTGATTGCCATGACTCCATATTAATGAATATCGGTTATCTGAGATAGGGAAAATGTCCTACACAAATACACGCGGGATTGATAGTGAAACTGTTTTTGCTGCCGTGGGAAAATCTGGTTTAGTAGCAGGATTGCTTTCTCACAGAGAGGGTCACATTATCCACTTTAAATGAGTGGGTTATGCTTTTATATTTTTCCCCGATTTTAAATCTTGATTAGGTAGAAAGATATGAAAGATGAATAATCTCAAGGAAGAAGATCCTAAGGCCAATAAAAATAATTAATTTAAATTAAATATAATTATTTTTATTGGCCTTAGGATCTTCTTCCTTGAGATTATTTCTTTAACAGCCAATAGCTCCACATCTTCCATTATGAAAGATGAAAGTCTCGGATACGTATTTGGTTCACATAGCTTGGCGGAACTTTGAAATAATAACGAATGAAGTCATTCCTTATTTTTTTAAACCATTAAAGAGTACTAAACATATCATATATGTTCTAACGGCACATGTTCCCGCATCCAACTGAAAAAAACTGATCGCATATAAATGTTGAAAACAATGTCAAAGAGAAAAGGAAAAGGAAATACTCATAAAAAGGGTTTTAGCGTTAAAGCCTCGGTCCTGAATTTTGGAAGAAGTTTCGTACAAAGTTCTTTCGAAGAAGAAAATTTGGGATGAAAACAACTCGGGCTTTTGTTTCGCAAAATATAAACATTTAAAATGTTTTCTCAATAATAGCCTTGACGCGCACAGAAAAAATAAAATCATGAGGACGGAAGAGCCAACTCTGTTTCGCAACACTTAACCATTTACTTTACAGCTGAAGCACACGAACAGTGTTCTAATTCAATTAAAGTTTTCCGTGGGTGAGACGCTTGTTCAAGCACTCCCTCCCTTTGTTTCCTTCCCCTTTACCTCCTCCTCCCTTGCCGGACTTTAAAAAATGCCACGACACCGGCAAAGTCGCCGCTAGGGATTTTATTCCCTCGCGTTTATTTCTTCTTCTTTGCTCGCGTGGAGCCACTTTCCGCCGCGAGAGGGTGGCTGAGCGTGGGAATAAAGAAGGCATCTGTCCACCTACATTGCACGAAGCCCCCTCTCCTCTTCCTCTCCAGAGCTCGATCTCACCTCCACCCCCTCGTGTTCACTCACTATCCTCTGCACTACTCTTAGAGCATTCCCTACATTTAACTCCCACATCACTAAACTCGTTTATTTTCCTGAAGAAAAGAAAGCCATCTCGAGTCTGCACACGTTCATTCGCAATGAAGACTATCAGAAATAAATGCAACAACTATGGTGAAACCACTTGAGGGTGTACCTGAATGGTTTAATGGAACTTTAATTATTATTTATAATGGGAAATGGCCAACATGAATTCAAAAATGTACTTTTATGGCAAAAGAAAATTGTCTGATACTCACTTTTCAAATAATGTAATCATATTTCAATAAAATCATATTAATAAATTCATGAAGTTCAAAATCTAACCCTGCATTATAAAATAGTTTTGGATTTAGGTTTTTATAACTGAAAAATATTTTAAATGTTTTATGAAAGCTGCATAAATTAGGCGTGAGATACAAAGAAGACTAGTTATGATACAAATAAGGCTTAAAATTAAGTTTCGTGGTCCTAATGATACCTTTTGAATGTTACATACATTTCATTTGATTTATAGTCTAAACACGTCTAGACTTCGATTCAACATTATGGGTTATTAAAAATGGTCCGAAACGAAATTTCAAAATGAAGCCGACAGTATTCTGTTTTAAAATATTTATTCCAATATTAAGAGCAAAATCGAATTTAAAGCAATATCGAAATCAAAGTTACAAATAATTTACTTATGTGTGTGAAAATACGTTAAATTTGTGCATTATAATAATACCACCCAGAAAATAGGCAAACTGAGAGTAATTACAGTACGAGATACATTGTTTTACACTAATTATCAGGAGCTGCAATTAAACATTGCTGCATTAAACAGCATCATCTTCCTAGTCGGAATACTTTAAATGGGTTTTATTTAATTGATGCTAAATTACCAATGGCAAGAATTTGCAGAGAAAAACTGAGTTCCCCAGATACGTAAAAGTAAATAGACGTTGGGGACCACCTTGCATTTTCTATATTTCCAATAGTTTTTAAAGATAATATTAAAATATAAAATAATATTTCAGTATTTTCCCACAAGCTTCATTAGAACGAATGAAAAAATTTCATGTGGCCATTCCCTCGTATATTTGATCGTTACAAAATGACACCCAATGACCAATACACTCTTCAATTATTTAGGAATTCTTTCATTGAATGGAATCAAATATCCTTTTTTATATCAAGAATTTACGTACTTCGTATATCTCAATGGATTCCCTGGATATTCAATGGAGGTAAGGGTTTCCTCCAGACAAACGTTTGATCTCTCATTCGCGCGTTCTACTTGCCTTGAAGACATTTGCTCGGAAAAAACAAAGCGTTACAATTCCTTCTTCCTTATGGCTCTTCAATGCTCTGTCAATCTGACACACGCTGACCGGAAAGAATCACCAATTAAAGATCTAAGACAACATTGTGGTTTGTAAGGAGCCAATATTATAGCTACCATAGATTTTTTGTGGAACTATATACCGATATTTCGTCTAACTAGGTGAAAATCAACAGGAGTGAGAGTTTGACAATAGGAAAGACAACAGTAAAATATTACTGCCTGTGGTTACATGAAACTTAACCACGCGTAGGTTTCCCTTCCGTCTTGACTGGATATTTTCTCGTCTATAAGTGCAAGTTAGCTAATAGACGGAGTTTGCTAGAAAACTGAAAAATAGTCATCAGCGAACATTCATGGCTAAACAAACTAAAAACTGAATATGTATTAATTATCAAAGAAACAGTAGGGATCCGAGAATGATAGACTATTTATAATGATACATCAATTTGAAATTAAGATTCATTACATTTTGATTTTACTCCAAATCATGGGACTGAATCTGAGATATAAAATAAAAAAGTACGTCCCCAGATTGATCAAACCAGGAGCCTTTGTCGTGGGAAGTGGAACAAGTGTAGGAAAGAGTTTAAATAAATATAACTAAATAAGCCTGTAGTTGTTTTGGATGCTCATTTACTCGATCGTAACCATGAGTAAATAGAAGATTTTCCTTATAAATGTCGAACCTCATTCTCTTGACTCAAGAAACAAATCTGTTTACGGTATAAAGGAGATAATGTTTGTATTTGGAATTCATTTCATCCGCTGACCATCGTCGAAGATTTAGGATTAGTAAGTATGATATAGAGTATTAAATTCGGATATAAAAATAAATTTTATTTAGCAACATTCCATATCATGGCTTAAATAAACATGAGAATGATAGGCAACAAGTCACAGAACTAATAAGTTATTTACTCGACTGTAGGTATATATATATATATATATATATATATATATATATATATAAAATATACATATATATATATATATAATATACATATATATATATATATATATATATATATATATATATATACATTATTATATATATATATATAAAAGGAAAGGGGATAGGAACACACATAAAGGACGAACACAAAAAAGGTGTATAATGTGTGTGTGTGTGCGCATAAAATTAAATGGTTCAGGAACTAGGAAATGGTAAATAATTATTATATGAAGGAATTTTGACTGCAAAAAAAATTTCTGTGGAGAGAAAATGGATGTCCTCAAGAAAATTTAGTGTGGCAGATGGGGTTTCGTGAGAGCGAAATCGAGTAGGGGGGGCGTGTGTGGAAAGGGAGGGAGTGCGAGAGGTCAAGCGGAGGCAACTCATGCCCTGGCGAGGAGGAAGACCCCAAAGGCGGTGGACATAAAATATTAACTGCGTCGATAAACGCAACAATTTCTTGTTAAAATATGCGCTCCTGACCCCAGAATGCCTCGAGGCAATAGGAAAAGAGCACTGCCCGCCTTTCTGGTCTGTTTGAGTTTCCTAACTGACCAAAAGGCTTGAAACTTTGAAAAGGGTAGGCCCCATACCCAAGAAATTGGTTTTTCGCCATCCCGCTGGGACCTGAGGGATTTGATCTATTACTTTTGAACCCTATTATCGAGAACTTTACGAAATATCGTTTCCAAAATTTTCATGTTTTTAGAGCAACAAATGAGCAGTTAAGATTGGTGAATACAAATCAATACATTTCAATTATAGTTTATATAAAGAATATATATGAGTCTGGTTGCTACATATGTTTGTATACAACTGTGTACGAGTGTAACCACAGCTGTCAGTGTGTGTGTGTTTGTGTGAATGCATAAAATTTTGCCTAGGTTGCCTAAAAAGTTTCCGACCTCAGCATAAAGATAGTAGCACTCTTCATCAAAAGTTGGAGAATTTGTGTGCGTTGTACTTACCAAAGTTTCTGCCGTTTTGAGCACTCTGATGTTGAGTGAAAATCGATTGAGTTAGTCGTTGTGAGGGTTTTTGTAAATATGGAAAAAACAGAGCAGTCGTCAAAATATTGGTTTTTGAAAGGTAATACGCCTACGCAAATCAATGACGAGTAGAACACTGGGTACGGGGACTCTGCTGTATCATCCTTGACCATGAATTTGCGGGCAGCCAAATTTAAACATGGCTACACCTGACCTATGCTTGACTGTTGAGCGTTCGGGACGACCAAAAACTGCGACAACTATTGATAACATCGAAAAGGTTCACCAAATGGCACTGGACGACCATAAAGTTAAGGGTATTGACGCATCAGGAGTATGACTGTGTCAAAAGAATGAATTTTTCATTTTTGACTGAAGAATTGGACATGGATAAGCTATCCGCGTGTTTACTACCGCGTTAACTCCTTTTAAACCAAAAACGTATTGGAATGAATATTTCCGAGGCCATTTTGGAGCAGTTTAAGTGAAGATAATCAGATTTTTTTGTCAATTCATTAGCATAGATGAAACTTGAAACCAGTGATACACTTGTGAGACGAAAGAACAGCCAAATCAGGGGACTGCATAGGGTGAACCTGCTCCGAAAAAGGCTTAGATGGCTGCATCGGCCGGGAAGGTGATGGGGATGGTTTTTTAGGATAGTCACGGAATGTATCCCTCATTTACTATCAAAAAGGATAATAACGGTATTTATTTTTAATGTACATAAATAATATTTAATAATTATATATTTATATTGTAGTAATTGTTATTATATTGAAATAACGTGTGAGTGATCCTTTTTTTGTGTTTCTATATTTGTTTGTTGAAACACAAAAAAAGGATCACTCACACGTTATTTCTTGATAATTTCGACGGCATTCCACTCCGTCTTCATCGGAAGATAGAGAAGTAATCATCATTACTTCTCTATCTTCCGATGAAGACGGAAATAGAACTCCGTTGAAATTATCAAGAAATAACGTGTGAGTGATCCTTTTTTTGTGTTTCTATATTGTTTGTTACTGTGTTATGTACTATATATATATATATATATATATATATATATATATATATATTCAACTGTTATAAAAAGGCATGGGAAGAGAATGATTCATTCGATTGACTTACATTAGACACATACCATAAAGCATACTACCACCTCGTGGATAACAGGATGAAATTTGAATAGTTAATTCTAGAGTTAGCGTTTTGTATTAAACATTCACATCAAGATATCTTTTTAATACCAATATTCACCAGTTTCCTTTCGGTCAAACCAGCTAAAAATTATATATAAAAACGGTGCTGATGCATAAGATTAAAGTAACAGAAATATGGAAATATACATAAACTAACGTGTGCGTTTACTTGTATGAATTTATAACGCACTCATTAATTTATGTATAAATCCAAATTTATATTATTTTGATCTGATGCATCAGTACCGTTTTTAAATATAATATTCAAAACAGTAACTCTAGAACTAATTATGCAAATGCCATCCTATTATGGGCGAGGTGGTAGTACGTTTTATGACGTGTCTACTGTGTATCAATTAAATGAAATCATTCTCTTCTCATGCCTCTTTTTAACAATTGAACACGTACCATAAAAACATGATGAAGAGTAGAATTAGCACTAAAACCATTAAAGAAGCCAACAAGAAGGGGCATTTAAGGCCACGTATCTGGAAGCAATAAAATAAATCAAGGGAATGAGACCGTCTCCTGCTCGCTAAATGGCAAAGATATAAAAGAGAACATTACGACTGTAAAATTGAACAAAAAATAAATTCTAGCAGAACATTAAAGCCTACGCTAAGGAAAACCAAGTCACAATGGTATTGAAAGAAAATATCGTGCTGCCTTCAAGATGGATATAGGTACTTTAAGTAACCCCAAGGAAAATAATGCAAAAGCGGATATGGTAACCGACGCCAACGCAAAGCGTAGTTTTAGCTAATTGAGCGCATGGCAAACACGCAGAAAGACCTACATCATTGAAAAAAAAGCAAACGGTGGAAGAATTCTTTGACGAGCACTATGCATTGAATTTCGCAATAAATGTAACCAAGACAACAGAAAAGTACTGAATACGATTCCTAAGACTACGGGCGCAAGCAGTCAGATTCATGTCATGCATTCAAATAAAGGGGAAATTCCATCTTGACCTCCTTCATCATCTTGCATATTTCCATCCATTCAATAGACGAGCTGCTGTACAACAAGGTTTGTTTAAGTAACGAAAACTTTGGAAAGGATTACCCGAGCATGGACGTTTTTGGGGTTCTAGTTACGGAGCCCATCCGGATTCCTGAATGCGATCAACCCGTCTTTGGAAGGTAAATTTGTTCGGTATGGAAGCAGTTAGTCGTATTTCCGCAAATATGGCGGCAAATACCTGAAAAATAAGCTTTCCTCGTTAAATGACCCACACGTTCCATTACAAAGCAAATAGTACCTGCTTTCGTAGTACCGCAGCTGCAATGCTGAAAATGTTTATTAGTCATAGGATTAGTTTATCCGCACCGTTGAAACGGTTACCATATGCAAATACATTTAATTAACGTTTACCTCATGAGTATTTTTCTTTCGGAGAGTAAACAGTAAACGGTTTTATGTTTATTTTGGGCTAATGACATATATACATTAATTTTAAAATCATAAATAATGAAAAAGAAATGGCTTACGTAGAAGAATCATTAATTTTAATATAATATGGATATCATTAGAAATTGAAATGAAATTATTTTTCGCTACTTTTGAAAATCAGGAATTGATTAAAAATGAATGCATGAGATTTTTTCAAAGTACGATTAAAAATAACAAACGATTGTTTCCCGATTGTTTCTCACTTTATTCCAGGTAGATTTCTATTTAAAAAAAGGTGGATGCATAAATCTAAATATTTTATTGCACAAGAGATTGTGAATTGCATTTTTTTCGTCAGATCTTCCAAGAATTAATACATTAATATGAATAACCATGAATTTATCCCTCAATAAGTACTTCTCCTTGACCTGGGACATTATATGAGCTATGTGACTACTATCTATTTCTCAATTATAACAAATATAGTGGTAGTAATATGCAAGTATATTAAATAGTTATATATTAATGTGAAAATATCTGTTTTAACTACACAAACTATTATTGCCTCGATTTACCCTAACCTTTTAAATGTGATAAGGCAGCACCAAGAAGCAAAGACATGAACACGTTTTCACATCAAAAGAATATTTTACGCTGTGAAGTATAATAGAGAAAGATTAGTCCCCACTTCATCTGCCGTTTCTAGACTGTCTAATCGATATAAAACAACAATTTATTAAAAACAACAGCATTTAGTAAATTTCACACCTTCAGTTCAAAGCTGTTTATTTTGAAAAAAAAATGAAAAATACCAAGTCGCCATGCTCTAAGTAGAATATGAAATCTAGGAGTGAATGAGGTAAAACAGTTCGAGAAATAACTTTTGATGATCCCAACAGTAGAAATATGAGTTTCTCGAAAAAAGTAATTCTTTTAAGAGAGTATGTTTTCATAAAATGAAACATAAAGATGGTATCATATCCTATTTCGTCAAATTTATTTGAGCCCTTCTTTTCTCATCAATTGACGAGCATATCGTCATTAACTCACTGATTTTGGTTTCAATTCCGTTTCAATTCCGAAAGGAAATCGATATAGTTCGTGCAATGGTGAATTACGGAGCCGGATGACCAATTCACCAATATGGCAATCCAAGTGATTACCGATACAAATGGGGAAACCTAAAATCGATGGAAAGGATGCAACAATCGAGACTGGTTTAAAAGCCCGTTAACTGTCCAAGCGCATTACAAAAAATCAAGAAAAAGGACCGATTTGATCCAATTAAAACCTTTCCAAATTCCTCTGCCTCTATTCATGTTATCTTCATTCTCATTCTCTTCCTCTCTCTCCACATTGCTCCTGAAGAGAGAGACAAAGGGAGATTCAAAGCAGATAAAGGACGGGGAAAAGAGAAGATAATGGTTTCGCATTCCCGAAAACAAAAGCTTCCGCATGCTGCCGCCCAATGATGCTTCATAGCCCCCCAACTACATCGTCAGCCGAAACGGTCACCAATCCAATGACAACGTTTGGAAAGCCAATCACTCGGCCAATGAACCCTTATTTAAACGCCCTTGGCCCACGGGTTCAGTGGGTAGATGCATGCAAAACAGCGCCAGCCGAAGCAACGTCGAAGATGCATGCCTCATGCAAAATATTTCTAAGCTCTTCATACAGACGGAAATTTCCAAAAGTAATCAAGTGTTTCAGCATAGTAAAAATTTCCAATTATTTTTTCCGATGGGTGTTTAACAAGTGCATTATTTTGAAGCAACACGGTATGCCATGCGATACGATTATATACCAATGCTATATAGTTATTGGTCATTTATATGCATTCATGTGCGGGGTATGATATTTAAGTGAGTTGAAAATGCGTTAAATTATTAATAAATTAATACGAAAAGGACCACATTATTTTATCAATCTACATATATAAGGTATATTATTTATTCTATTAATGTTATATTTATGCATTTATATACACGCAATGTATTTTAAGCATAAAAATATAATACACTTATATGCATACAGTATATTATTGGCATATTATATATGTTGACATATGACCATAAACACAGTAATCAACCCGAAAGTCGGTTTGGTAGGTGATGAAAAAATTCACCCAGTACTAAGCCCGACGGCTTGTGAAATTCACACATTAGGGTAGGGGGGCAAGTTCCTTTCCCTGAGCCGTTTATGGTTTCCCAGGAAGATCTGGTACCCTAAAATCACAGAGCTTGCGTGGAGCTGTAGGTACCCAGAGATTTGCCCGGGAATCGAACCTGGGACACTTCGGTCAGTAGTCCAACATTCTACCCCCTGGACTACCGCGAACTGTATATATATATATATATATATATATATATATATATATATATATACATACATATACGTGTGAGTGTGTGTGTGTGAGTAACACTTTTTGAAAGTCTCACGGACGTAAATAATAATGTATAAAATTTAGCACTAGTGGGCACAGACAAAAACACAAAAAAAAAACCCAGAAAAAAGAATCACTAAATTTCGAATTTTCGGTGGTCGCAGCCACCTTCCTCAAGGAAGAGACGGACAGAACTGCCAGGCAGTTCTGTCCCTCTCTTCTTCGAGGAAGGTGGCTGCAACCACCGAAAATTCGGAACTTAGTGAGTGTCTTTTTTGTGTGTTTCTGTGCATTTGTCTGTATCCACTAGTACTAAAGGTCATACATTATACATATTTGGTTTGTGATTTTTCGGGCACCAGGTCTTTCTGGGAAACCATAACCGGCACAGGGAAAGGAACTGGCCTCCCTACCCTTTTTAAGTTTTTTTTGGATTTCTAGAAAGATAGAGAGGGGAAGTAAGTTTCATTAATAGTGGTAATTACTCTCAAAACAATATATTCCCTCCTTACCTATCTATCGCATTCTCCCCATTCCAAAACCGTTTATCACGCGCTTTAAAGTTGCTCAAGCCACGTCAGACCGAAAGTATTGTAATGGTGTGTAGAATGAGTAAATGGAGGGACTAGTTCGTTATCTTGCTCCACTGCCCTCTCAAATCGGATGATTGACTATGAGTAACCAAGCACGACCTGGATCATTATCCAATATCCAGTCTACATAGTCGAGCAGAACGTGAGCCGATATATACCCGTTAATGCGCCAAGTATTTGGAGATAAAGCAAGCCATTAACGCTGTCGGAAACAAAGGCTTTTCTCGTTACTTGTTGGGCATTAAAGAGTTTATATTTATGAAGACAAATCGCAAATCAAATGTGGGAACTTGTGAACCATTTATTCATTTCACATTAGAATGGCTCTTCTCTTTATTGCGTTCAGTCTAAATAAATCTTGTTTATATTTCCTAGGGATACAAATAGTGGGAATATGAATAGTATTTAGGAATAAACAGAATCAGTCCGTGGAATAGAAGGAAACTCAAAGAACGTCTTGAAACTCCATCGATGGCGGGTGTGTGTTTGTGAGTATTACCAGACGATAATTATTGACGTGTTAACACTCAAATATATAATCCACAACAGAAAATATTTCTTTTGTCAAATTATATATTAGCAATGTGACGCATCCATCTCTAGAAAATCCTGTAGTAGACCTTTTGGGAAGTTAGCTCCGAGCAAAACGTAATGAGCTATACTCTGTGCAACCGAAGATTAGCGAGACGAGCTCCCGATGAAGAGGATTGATGGGATTCCGAATGGCTACGTGATGCGAGAAAGGAGAGAGAGAGAGAGTGAGTGAGTGTGGGGGAGGGTCAGGTGGGAGCGTAGCGAGGGTTGGTAAGCGGCGGGAAAGATGGAAGAGAGCAGTGGCGAGGCGAAAGGAGTGCCGGGAGGTTACGGCGGGAAGAGAGAGGGGGGGTGGGTTAGAGAGCGAAGCGAAGATTTAGTGACGGTGAGAAGGGATTGGGAAAGGAAACACTGTAGGACGTGGGAAGGCGAAAAATGTTCCTTTCGGATGCCACATAAACCATAACTCCAAACGCAATGTTCCCTTTACGGCTACTTATCACTCTTTACATGCTATCCCACAATATCTATCCGAACGGAATGAGAGCAATTGTCGGGTAACATTATTAATTTCCTGTAGCTTGAAAATAATGAAAAACTCCTAATCACGAAGAAAGAAAATATTACATTTTTAATCAAATATTAATTGGAAACCTTCTCTTTACAGAGTTAAAACACATTTTAATTAACATTATTAGAAGTAATTGCACAACACTATTTAAATGAATCTATATTAATTGGTAAATAACAAATTCCGATATCATATTAATTAAATTACCATTTAAAAGGGGAGCCATAAATAAATAAATAATTCCCAAAAAGGTGTGATAACTTAATCAAAATAGATAATGAGCTGAGCGTAAACTACTGTAGTCTACGCAAATAAGTCAGGATAAGTTGACAAATCATCAATTAAGAAACGGAGCAAATAAGGCAGCATCTAAATGGTCCTACTAAAAGAAAATAGAACCAGCAAACTACCTGTAAGATGAATAAATAAATTGAACAAAGAAATACTTGCACGCCTATGAAAAGAGAGATTGATTGTGAAAGATGGGAGAAATCCATGAGGATATAGCAAAAGCAGGGAAAGGTAAAAATGAAGACTAAAAATTATGAAAATATGTGACTTTTGGCCGAAAATATATTTTAGCATTATATTTTTCGGACTTGACAGCTGCCTTCACCTCATCGTCCGAGCTGTAATTATTACCCTTGAGGTATCTTTTGAGTTGAGGGAAAAAATAAAAATTTTAGGCGCAAGATCGGGGGAATAAGGAGGGTGTGCAATCAGTTCAAATTTCAGGTTTCGCAGAGCATCTCCAGTTGCGCGCGAGGTTTGCGGACAAGCGTTGTCATGTTGCAAGGCTATTGGCGACAGGCTGCCTTTAACAAGACAAACTCGACGTCAGGATGTTTTAGAAACTGTATATACTCAGCAGAGTTTACCGTTTCCCCTCGTTTCACAAAATCAGTCACATAACCTCGATGAGCATCCCAAAACACAGTCAAAAGAAGTTTCATCAGCAATTATGGCTTTTTAAGGTTCAAAACCACGAAAGTTTACTACCCATCAATTCACAATAGACCTATCAACAGCATCGTCACCATAAGCAGCCTTTAAATGAAGATAAATCTCAGTAGAAGTCACTTTTTCAGCAGTTAAAAATTCGTGAACAGCACGCTATTTAATTCGCATTGGCATAGCTCACGTCTCCATGCTTCCGCTTCTCGAAATACAGTGAATGAATGAAACTACCTCAAACCTGCGCATGCATGTTGAGGGGGAATGATAGTTCTACATGCCACCTGGAGTGCTTCTGAACGTAACTTTTTGTGGTCTACAAGCATTTGTGCACTAGGATTCAGCCTACCGTCGTATAAGCATAATCAAGCGGTCACGGTGAAATTTGGGAAATACAGGGATATGATGAGAGGGAAAATAACACTATATTTGTAGTGATTTTAAAGAAAACATTTTTCCGGAGTGTTTTTTTCAGTTTCGTTGAACCTGCGGAAAAGGAAACCTCACTCACTTGCTTTTCTACTCTAAATTTCAAATACTTTCTTTACATATATCCAGATGGTATCGCTATGATTTCTCCGATTTGATTATGTGTAACCACCTGGAGAAAGAGGAATTTTTGTAAAGAAAGCAAGCATTTCTACGTGTTAAATTATCGTGATTCAAGCGTTTAGCAGTGCGAGCAAACTTGAATAGATAATAAATTTATCGAAAAGATAAACATCTTTATGATGAAAGAAGAAATTATCGATGACTCTGCCTCTACGCTTAAATCGTAGCACTGCGGAAGGTACAGTGTATAACTGTTCCCTATCGATTACTAAGTTAACGACTGCTATCCTTTGTAGATTCTGGCTGCGTTCGGAAGTGATCAGCCTTCATGAAACGTACGGCAAGGAAATGAATTTTAATTCGGTATACCCGGAGGTCCAGGACGTCAAGGGAGAATCGGGGCGTTGGAATGAGCGCGAGTGGGAGGATGGGCGAAAACAATAACGACCGCCCCATACCTTTTCGACGAGGGGCCTCTTGGGAATGGGACGTTAAAATCGGAAACTCGGGAGAGGAAAAGAAGAAGAACGAATGCATGTTGAAAGAAGAGCAGGCTGAGGTGAAGGAGAGAGTTCGTGTGTGGCTGTGTGTTGCTGCTGTAGGGATGGCGGAGAGGAGAGTGGAACGAAGGGGAAGAAGGGTCGAAGGGGACAGAGGGATGGAGGCGGGACAGATAGGACGGGGAGGCAGTGGGAAAGTCGGGCATTACTCTTGGCTTTTATCGCGCAAATCCCAGCATTGTTTGGCTTCCCTTTGAGCAAACACTTCGCGCGTTCTGAAAAATATCCGAGTGGGGGCGGCGAGGAAGTCAGGAGGGCAGAATGGAGGGCGGGGGTGAGGTTGCGGGTGGAAGGCGGGAGGTTGCGGGAGAGGACTGGGGAATGGTACGGAGGAAGGCGGATGAGGGTGTTGGGAGGGAGAGAAGCAGAAAGAGAGAAGGGAGGATTTCGGCCTATGGTGGGTTTCGGTGTCAGCGGCAGTCGACGAGTAAGCCGATAGTTACGTGCTTTATCAGTGCGCCTAAGGTGAAGGATAATGGATCATGCTAACGTTAGGCCAAGGGCTGCCTACCAGCATTTTTAAAGATTTTTTTATAATGTTGATTGGATCGAAAAAATCACTAAGAGAAAGAACGATGGCACGGATCTCGGCAGTGTTTTTCCGGTGAGAAAAAACGTGAGGATAAGCGGTCGATTTAAGTAACTCCTTCCATATTTTTTGGCGCTACAAAGAAGTTCTACGATTTATTTCACTACAAGATGATTTAGATCTCAACTGTCACTAACCATAATTCAATTGATAAGAGTGCGAGAAAAAAAAGATTCTATCGTGAAAATGTAATTTATCTTGAGGATATGAGTGTTGGAAGAAAAGATTGCCAAAATATTGCACTTTTCTGCAAATTTTGTATATTTTGCAAATGCGGTAAATGCATTTTAATTAAAAGCAAAATTTTTTGGGATAATTCTTTCAAGTTGGTTCATGATTACATCCAAATTGGAGTGGTAATAAGTGACTCTTTCGCTACGCTCTTTAAGAAGCCAGGAAATGAACGTGTAACTGCACGTTTCCTTCATCATTAAGGATTTAAAATTAAATAAGCATTCCGAAGTCGACCTATAGCGTTCAAAGTTGAATACAATGAAGGAATAGGAGTTTTGAAGTTTAGAACGCCCTATTTAGTGATAACATTGAAACCACATGTTAAGCAAATACAAACTTCGGGAAACGTAGGGAACAAATATTTAGGCACTAAAATTGTTAGACTCAATGAAATAGGTCTGAGATTGTGGAATTTTTCCACAATGACAAATAAAATTAAAATTAAATTATATATCGCACCTAGCCACAGTAAAATGTTTTTAGTATCAAAAGGCTTTTTTAAAAATTTGAGGATTTTTTTATGTCAAGTTCTAAAATGCAAAATACGAAATTTCTAAAATTCAACGCATAAATGAAGTTTTGAAAGTCTTATGAAGTTGAATTTTAACCGCAGTAAAAAAATAGGCATATGATCTTTAATATTTTGCTACCTCATTAGTTGAGCCCAAATTGAACCGTAAAATCTAGACCATAAAATACAAAAAGAGTCAACACAGCATCTACAGTGAGATTCTTACCAGATTCTAACAATTCGAGGCCAGAACATGAAGCAAAGGAAAGATAAGCAAATATCCATTAAGTTAGGAAAAATCAATATATAAGGTCAAATAGAACAAAATATCTCTAATTTTGTAGGACATATGAGGGCAATCATGTAATGGCAGAAGAGTACAGGTAGCTGTAAACAGATAAGGGGGCAGTAATGATATCTACAAATAGCAGTAGCAATTAAGCACTTACATCTATTATTAGTAATGAAAAAGTAAGTAAAATGAGATTAGTGCTGAAAGGATGTATAAACCTTTTATATTAATGTTCACAAACATAAAGTAGCACAAGAAATCATGTACTGAGAAGAACATGTTTTGTTCCGGCCACTGCGTACCTTAATAAAAATAGAGAAGGAAAGGGTTATGAAAAGAATACTAACTTGGAAAAAATGGCAAAGTCTACAAGCGTGGTATAGATATAAAATAATAATTTTATGGCCCACAAAAGAAGAACAGGTGGCAGCAAAAATATTTAACTAGGTAATCAACAGGCAGTAGCGGACGCTTCTGATATTTATGAGGTAGAATCTGGAGCGACAGAAGAAGAAAAGAAGACTCTAAACAGTTATAAACAGAAAGAACCAGCAACTCATGACTTGAAGTTCCCTGGGAAATAATTATCTGTGATGGTAAGGCATTGACTATAAGAAAGGATTAAAAGCAATGAAAATATGGTATAGATAGGAATTATTAATGGAATGACTGGCTCGAATAATATAGGAAGTTCCACCGCACGAGAGAAAAAAGGCGTCAAATGAAAATTCTGAAAGAATGGAGAACCTTATTGAATTTATTTTTAGACACTTTTGGTTGACGGAAATAACTGTTAAAGGAAAGGTGAACCAGAAAAATCACCAAGGACGAGACCATATAATATAGGGAAAATAAATAATAACAGCCACCAAAGCAATAAAAGATATACCTTTAAAGAAAATATACGACAGAAGAATGGAGTGAAGGCTGTTGTGTCGAAGCAATCCTTAGGTTCGTGAGCGTTGATGATGCTAAAAATTGTCTCAATTAAGACAATAAAAACAAAAGTGCGAATAAAAAAGTATGAAAGGATAATTTTTACGAGGTATACTGTACATAGTGCGAATAATATGCAGAGTGATAACAAAATTGCTTTATCTTGTACTATCTGTAAATGCAATTTATTACCTTTACCAAATAAATTCTTTTCACAATAGTTTCAGGGATAAAGACTGGAACCACTGAAATATTGACTTATACTATGCTCAGATCCGAGTGTGATTCTTGTTACACCAATTATTACACCTACTATTACAGCAGTTTTAGCAGATGACCTATATGAAATACAACATCAGTGTGACACTTGGCAATTAGAATTAAATTTAAAAAGTGCATAGAAATAAATTTTTGGAATAAGAGCAATTCCCTCCCGAACTCCTACCACATCAGGAGTACCGAAATGAAAAGTATAGGATTGATTAAATACTTAAGCGTTACTCTCACTCACGACCTCTTCCAGGTGAAAATTTGCGGGGCATATATGGACAAGCTTAAAAAAGTATTTATTAAAAAAGCATCCGGGAAATGTTAAAGAGAAATGTTATCATTTTCTGGGTAGGCCTCATTTTGAATATTCTGCTAGTATATGGAATTCTCATGAAGTTGGATTGATTGATGTTAGATCGCGTGCAGCGCAAAGAAGCTAGAATCGTACAACGTTGTCATGACAAACTGAGTAGCGTATGGAGGCAATTATGGCAATATTAAATTATTAGAGGGGCTAGATTGGGAACCACCCATGGAGCAAATATTAAATTACATTATTTGCATAAATGCATCATCCTTGTATAAATTGCAAGGATGTTTCTTTAGCGATGATGTCAAAAAAGTATTATCGTGCTATGATAGGAGACATCATGTCAATAAAATTCGGAAGATTAAGTAGATAGATTTTAGATGGACGTCATTTTTTCTCGGAACAATAATGAATCAGAATAACGTTGTCCGGCAACCGAAGGGGCAAAAATATTCGGGTGAAAATTAGTCTGGTGTGTATTCACCTCTTGCCACGCATCCTAGAATTGGCTCACAGGGTAATAAAAAAATCTAAATTCTAAAAATACTAACCACTGCATCTGTAATAATCTAGTGTTAAGAGAAATATCATTTTTCCAACGAACGATAAGGCATCAGGATAACGTAGTCCAACCGCGTTAAAAGGGAAAAGTGTTTTGGTTAAGAAACAGTCTGGTGTATAAACATCCCGTGACCCACCTTAGTGGTTGCTTGCAGGGTACTATGTAGGAAAAAGTAAAAGAATACCCGATTAGGTTATGAGAATTAGACTATTAGGTAGCATATTATTATTTTTACAAATACATATAGCAATCATTTCAAATACTTTGGGTGAACATTTTTCAGAAATGTCGGAAGCAACGGTAATGAAATATTTTGTAGTCAACACAACTCCTGCAATTTTTTTTCTTGCGGGCGACGACCTTGAAAGTTCATTTTCCAGTTTCATAAGAAAATATGGCTGAAAGAAAGATATTGATGTTATGAGTATCACAAAAATCACTGAATTTGACGCCAACGGTGATATTTTAGGGAAAATTCTAATTAATCAAAACATTGTCAACATTGTTATTCCGTGCGGCCACTAAAAGTTCATGGAAAAATGTTTTCGAAAAATAATCTGTTAGCAATTTGAAAAACTAATATATTACAAATCACGAAGTTCAAAGAGTAAATTGATTGTAAGTTAAAAATAATTATGCTACATTCAACTTTCTGAGCAAACTAATCAATTGTGGGCTTAATAAACATATTAAGGATAAGGTTGAGATTTGTTGTGAATTAGATAATATTTCTTGCGTAGAGGTGTTAAGAAAATCACAATCAGGAAAGTATACACCAAGCAACTGGCACTACTGGGATATTGATCAATCATGATACAGTGGATCTTAAAATATATATATATATATTTATTTATTTATTGAATTCTCAGTCATTTTTTTCGTGACTATAAATGAATGACTAAATCACACGAGGAAAAAGCATAAAGGAGAATACGAATATACGGAGTAATCCATTGAAATACCACTGCTTTTCATTGAAAAAATAAAATGTCTTTCAAGGACTAGATTTTGTACCCCCGCGATATATTCCTCATCTCCAGTAAATAGATGTGTCTCCGAGGGATTTTTCACCTTTGCGAATCATAATATTATGAGAATCCTAGATAATTCCTCCGTAATTCATTTTTAGTTAGGAGACACGCATATTGACCAACTTGAGATAAGAGGATAAGGGTCAATTAAGTGGAAGATACGGGAAGATGTGTCTGGTTAACGGATCCAGATGGTATAACAGAGAATGGCAAGTAGCTCTTGTACTGGGAGACACCGAAACCACCATTGACCGTTCCTATCAACCCCTCCGCTCGCTCCTTGGCCCATCTCCTCTCCCCGTCCACCTTCACTTCCTCCTCTCCCTCTTTCCCCACCATCCCATCACACACGCACTGCGGCACACGGGCCCTGACCTTCCGACGCCGCCGCCTCCCTGTCGCCCCTCGCCCTATCCCACACCTGTCCCCCTTCACCTTCCGCGTTAATAGAATTCCAAATCATTTTACCCGGCCCATCCAACCTTCTCTCAACCCTCTGCGCCCACAGGAACAGAGAAACAGATAGAGAGAGGGAAAGAGCCGGGTTGGAGTAAGAGAGGGTACCAATCGATCTTTCATGCTCATTAAATAGCCCATGAATCCGGAGAAGTTCTCGCCATAAACTCTGATTTTGCTGGAATAGAGGGATGTAAGGGTGTGCTAAAGCTTTTCTCTACTTCCCTCCTCCCCCTCTTTCCCACCGCACCTCCTCGCTCCCTTCCATGCGTACTGCTTCCAACGATTTCACTCTCCCTCTCTCTCATTCGCTCTCCACTCCGTCTTCCTCCTTCCCCGCTCCACACCCTAGCTCTTAAGAACGGGATACAAAATTGATGATGGAGGTTTCGGAATTCGCGGTATGGAAGAGATGGTTTCCGCCGCACCATCTACGATACACGTGTAAGAGATTTCTCGAAACCCATTTCAATGTTTCATAATTTAGAATAGATGAGACGATATCGGAGACCAAGACCGAACAAATGACAATCCTGACCTAAAATAAAATTGGTTCCACTGTAAAAACCAATAAAGGGTTTTTCAATGATCTGGAATGATTAATAAAAATATTGAATTGATCCATATATTATCAGAATTTAAATATTCATTTATTTTATCTTTGTGGAACTTCATTATTCAAAAGTAGGAACAAGAATAAAGTAGCAGGTATTTTTCAATGAAATTGATTCGTTAATTTTCTTCATGTCAATTCTTCAATATTTTAAAACTCAATCTCACACAATGAGTACATTTAAATACAGTTTAGGTTTAGCACAAAGAAGGCAATTATAAATTTAAAATATTAAAAAGCCATGGTAATTAATCACGATATCATCGTTAAGTCCCTCATAATGAAGAAAATGGTGGAAAAAAGAATTACTATGGAAACACAGAGAGATGTAGAAACATATATTTTATTAGTTTTACTTATTTTACTGATCACTTGGATGTATTAAATATAAAAAATAATTATGAGTTTCACTCTGTTTGCAGAAAAAAATGAAAAACTCTTTACTTAACTGGAACGTATCAGTTACGTGGATAGTCCCTTGACGTGAAACGGCACAAACAAAAAAATACATGACGAACTTCTGTTTCTTCCTAACTTTTGAAAGATGCTCAAAAAGTTTAACAAACACTCCTTTCAAAGTGGAACAAAATACGCAAAGGGCAAAATGCCTATCCGATAGTGCGACAGGTGCGTGTAAAGAAAAAAACATTACTTTGAGAATAAACGGAATAAAGCCAAGAAAAAATAAATGCTCAAAACCCATGTATAATAAATAAGGCGTACTCCAAGACTTTTCATAATTTTTGTATCTCATCTTTTGGGGCGAATAACCGAATTATTGCGTAAAATCCAATTTCGAGTCATATCGTTTAAAGATAAGATAACAGATTCGTTCAAAAATACGCATCCGAAACAAGACAGCGCAATATATTGAACGCGACCACTTACTCTCACAAGACCGCAATTGCGAACTTTTGTAGATCCCCGGGAATAAAACTTTTCCTTTTTTAAGCTAAAAAGAGGAAAAATATGTTAAATCCTTCGCATCTTCCTCGTTTTGAGAGGATACGTAATGCTTGTTTGGTATGTAGTCTTGAAGGAAATGGGAAACGAAAAAATATTATTTAAGCAAACGTAATCTTATTATGCTAAATTCTTAGGAATATTTCGTAAGCAGATATAGAATTAAGGAACACTGAAGAAATGAGATAATTTATTTTAAAAACAAGGTCCTTTCAAAATAAAAAACTCCAGGATTAGAGAGATAAAAACCCCCTGCATCAATAATTTATTTCTATATTTTTCAAATTCTTCAAAATGATTTCATTGTATCTATTCTGTAATATTCATCGTTAAATGTATTTCCAACAAACCATTCAACTAAAGTATAACGAAAAGAGGGCACAGATAAAGGAAAATGGGTTGCTATGAGAACCCGAAACCCGTTGTGGTAATATTTTGGTCTTTTTCATTATGTATGAAAGATGCGTAATCATAACCGATCTATTCATCTTTGCATCTCAGTTGTGACGTTCGCTTTCATTACTGTCCCATTCATATATGTATATGTACTCACAAAAGTGACTATAATGTTAATCACAGGCGTAACGACAGCATTGAAAAGTTGGAAAATTACAAATAAAAGGACTCAAAATTTTCTTTTTGATTACTTCGGTGGCAAAACCACCTTTTTTAACGGAAGGAAGGTGACTAAAGGTACGGGTGAGGAGCGGGCGGGGAGAGAAGGTGCCAGTGAGGGAGAGAGAAGGGTGTATTTGGAGGTGATCGGTGGGATGGAGATCGGTATGAAGGAAAAGGGCCGCTAGTGGGCATGGTTGGGGCCCGCTTCCGAGTAAACTACCGGGAGCCAAATTTATGCTGCCTTGACGATCCTGAGTTTTAATGGTGTCTCTGAGTGGGAAAGGAAGGTAACCATTGTTAAATTGTAACAATCATTAAAGGACATATCGTGGAGGGAGAACTAGAGCCCTCCAATTCATTTTAAGACCTTCTGCACCGATGTCACTAAAGACAAAGAGGTTGCTCTACCTCAGCGCGATACGACCACTCCTTTGCTACGGGGCGCCAGCATGGCTCCAGGACGCCCCATCCCATTTAAAAAACATACAGGTAACAAAATCGGAAGCCCTGAGACGACGCGTTGGTGCGCCATAGTTTGTCAGAAACAGCGACATCAGTAAAGACTTGAACATCCATCCTATCCTCAGTTTTCTGAGAGAACAGGAAGAAAACATGGCAACAGCCTTAGCCAACACCGGAAACTCGCTCCTCGATGATATGTCTTGGATACCATCGAGGAGCGAGTTACGATCCCTATTTCCGCGCACCTCACAGAAGACCCAAAGTAGCTCTAACTCTGCAACACTTACCTATACCGAGGTAGACTCACCCGGAAAACTCTTTTGCAATTGACAAACGCCATATGACAAATAAATAAATCTACATAAGAATCAAACCTTTACAAGATATATGCTGTAAACAGCCCATGGCTGGAAGCAGCTTCTTCTAGGAGTCGTAGGAGGCTTAAAAACATTGTTCTCTCTCTCTCATGCTTAATAACTGAAAGAGGGGCTAATAGGGAAGAAGGTTAGCAAGAGGCGAGGTAATTGTTTATGCGAATGTTGAGGGGTGTGGAGGAATACCCAACGTAGAAGGAGGGGCAGAGTTTGCAGATTATTTGGTAAATTATATTTCAGGATGACCATGAGGACATACCGATGGATGGGAGAGAATTAATCAGTTGGGAGCAGAGGCAAGGACTGGTGTAGATGAGAAGTTTCCAGTGTGAGAGGTATGGGAAGAGAATAAATGTAAATAAAACGAAGGTTATGCGATATTCCAAAAAGAGTAAGGCTAAATTAAATGTCAAATAGGATTTTATTTACTTGAGAGGGTGGAACAGTTTAAGTATCTAGGAAGTATTCAGGACCAGAATGGTGAAATTAGTAGGGACATAAGATGACACATTGTGTTAGGCAAAGAATATTGAAAAGGATGAGGGAATTGGTGGCAAAGACGTTGAGTAAGTAGGCTAAAGTAAGGAAAAAAACTGTTAAAGGGGGTGGTATTGTACGGCGCGGAAACATCATCATTGAACCTAGATGATAGACATGATTGGATACTTTTGAAATGTGGATGTGAAAAAGGATGGAAAACATGAACAGACAGCATGAGACAAGAAAATTATCGCTGTACTATTTGTAAATTGTGTTCATCAAAAACCTACGTTTATCGGGGGATTTATCGGTAAATAACATTGCAGGATGAGCGTTAAGAAGCCTTGGCAATCAACTCAACAGTTTTCGTAAAGAACTCGCAGAGTTTCATGCAGAACAACACAGAAAAACGCTGCTCCTTAAAAGAGCTCTCCGCGGATCCTATTTTTTGCCGCACTTCACGAACACCCCATTCATTAGCGGTTGTAACTAATAAACATAACAAGATATCAACCAAATGGTTAAAGGAGAATTTGTGCCTCGCCTGATGACAGTAGAGTAGAAATAACATTGAGCTCAAGTCTGTCAGGAACTGTTTTATCTAGCCAAAGAGGATGAAGCCTTCTTTTCCATGATCATAAAAAATTGATGAGTCATGGAGATGACATCGAAACAAAAGTGCAATCTTCACAATTTATTGGTGAAACATTCCCACGCTCCAAAAAAGCTTAACAAGTCCGCTCGAATGTCAAGGTGATGTTGACCGTTTTTTCCATGCAAATGTGCATCACAAATACCTACCTGAAGGCTAGACAGTTAACACGGAGTACCACCTAGGGGTTATTAAACGCGTAAGAGCGAGAATCAGGCGAATACTGCCCGAACTTTGGAGAAGCGGCGGGTGGTTCTTTCACCACGACGTCGCATTGGGTCATTTGTCTCTCAGAACTCATGAGTTTTTAGCCAAAAACAAGAACTCTGTGCTTCCCAATTCACCCTAATCACCAGACCTAGACCCATGTGTCTTTCTCCTGTTTCCCAACCTAAAAACCAATCTCAAAGGGAAACGATTTGCCACTATTCCAGAGAATAAAGAAAATTCGTCGATGTCTATGAGGATCCCGGAAGAATCAATCAAGGACTGTTTCAAAAAGTGGAAACACCGTTTGAATGTGTTTACTTTGGAGAGGATGCTACTTTCAAGGGACCTTGACCAATATTTTTAGCGAAGTATTTTTCTGTAATAAAAAAATTCGGGAACTTTTTGAACAGGAGATAGAAATCTTAGGTAAGAGCCTTCTTTAAAGTTTGTAGAGGTAGATAAAATTTAAATAATGCATTGAAAGGATTCTTCAATTCGTCTAGAAAGAGTAATAGCTCCGTTCAATGGGATAATTGCGTTTGGCGAGCAAAGCGAATTGAGAAGAGGAGATGGAAAAGCACCCTGAATGAAGACTCAAAAGATATTTGACTTTTTTTAAGAAATGGAAGAACAACGCGAGTCCCTAAAAGTAGTATGACTTATTTTTCCCCGAATAGACGTACGTATGAACGGCAGTTTCGCTGGCTGAGTTCGCCTTTGCGTAGCGCAAATCGTTCGTTTGCGAAACCTCAATAACGTGTTCTCGTTACGATCCGTCACTTACCGGGCAGGAGGAAAGTGTGGGCAAAGTTGGTGCCACCAGTGCTCTCGGACAAACAAAACGAAACTCCCACGCGGATCTGCCATGACCTTCTCGACCATTTAAAAGAGGATTCAAATATCTTAGACAAGACCCCACCACACTTCTTCCTTTTACCCATCATCAAATCCGAGCTGAACGGACGTCAACTTGGCTCGGTTAAAGCGTTACAATAGGCCGTAACGAGAGAGTTAAGTGGCATTCAAATCGTCAACACTTAGAAGGCGCACGAGGCGTGGAAAACCCGCGGGTAGTGGTGTGTGGACACACAAAGGTGCTACTTCGAAGACTTTTGAGTAAATGTAACAATTCTGGCAATTTTTTTTATTCGACTTGGTTCTGCTACTTTCGGGATCCACCTTATATATAGACAGTGATATAATTAACGCAACTTCATGTAAACGTAATGCAACTTGAGTTTTCTAATCTTACCACTTCATGGCACTATTATTGACAAATGTTATTAGAGAGAGATAACTCGCGAGGAAGATCTTTATGAGAACGGCATTGACATATACAAACAAAGAGGATGCATATTTTGATTGTTATGTTAATTAAATTGTTTAACTTTAACAACTAATGAAATCAGGAAATAGACAAATATATTATTTTATGGATAAATATAACATAATTTGTCAATATACTCTTGCATTTCTACGCTTTCATGTGCATTTTAATAGAACATTAAGCAATACAACATAAGGAAAAAACAATTAAAAATAAACATCTGGATACTCAAAATATATTCCTTGTAACTTGTGGGGTATAGAAAGTAATTTGCTAGTTTTACTACAAAATAACCAAATTGGGCAAACATTTATGACATATTATAGCCGAAATGAAAACTCTTAGGTTGTAAATTACCGTTAATTTTATATAATTTGATCTTCACTAAATATTATCTCATTTGTGATAATATCAAAAGGTAAAAATGAATTAAGTCTCTACTTTTATCACCGAGACGGCAAAATCGATACGGGGATTCCTAAATTTAATTCAAGAACGCTTCATTAAAATGCAATCAATGCAATGCAATGCAATCAATATGCAATTTTTTTTAAAGTCCGATAATCAGCATTACAATAACAAACTGCATTTGAATTAATATAATCAATAACTTGGTTTTGAAACTAGCTTTATCCCAGCGAAAATTTAAACAATTAGATAAATTTAAAGTTTTACTTGGATATGAAGGGATTATAACTTTTTAAGAATAAGATGTTTACAAAATACATATAACATGCACTATAATGAAGCCAACACAAAACAAGGTAAATAAATAACAGAATACGGAAGAAATCCTTGCAAAAGGATAAATAAGATCAAATCGTATAGTCACCCTACTCAAATTCTCAGATAAATGAAGGCCTATTTAAATATGCTAAGAGAGAGTGTGATATTTTTATACTCCAACATTACTAATTCCCAAGAATTCTCAATCCTTTCATTAAAGCCAATGTAAAGTTAACGCAATTGAATTGATCGACAACGCTGACCTAAATTATTTGTCTATCCAATTTTCAGCATCTGCGGCAAAATAATGTGGCATACATCCTCTTAATATAACTGTCATAACAGATTACACTCGACTGTCATAAAAATCACTTACATAAAATAAACGGTATTATATCTTTTCAATTTTAATAAAATTGTACGACAGAAGTTTCTCCGGAACATAGGGTTGCCGATGAACCATCACTTTAATTTCACCCTGCGTAATTTAAATACACCCTGCAGTTAATTCTTAAAATACAGACCATGAAGCAAGAAAAATTTGGTGGTGAAAACTCTTTCAATATAAAAACGCATATGCCATGAAAGATATGCAGCATAAAAGACAGTACCACAGGAACGAAATGAAGTAAATCCCCAGAGTGAAAAGTGTTTGGACGAACGGTTTAATTTATCTAGCTCACATTATCATCACGTCAGGATTTTTCATTGAGCATTGAGTTCACTGCTCGAGCGCAAAACGATAACGACGACGGTGCAAGGGCAATTATTCAGCGTTAAATTGCCACTCGGAATTCATCGAAACTGTGAATGTATCTCGTATTCTCTAATTACGATCGCTAAAATTCTGCAATCTCGCCAGGCAGCCCATGAACCCAGATCTACAGTGGAGAGAGGAGGACGGGTCGCAAGGGTCTAAAAGGATAAGCCAAAGTGAGTAGTCGAAAGAGTGGAAAACTGGAGCATGAAATATAACGGCGATAGGGACAGGTGAGATAGAGGGGGAGAGGACGGAGGTGGAGCAGGGTTGATGACGTGTGTGTGTGCCTGTGAGGGGAAAAACAGGCTGCAATCGGGAAGAGGTGATGGATAGCAAGGGAAGAGATGGTGATTGAACGGGACGGTCATGGAGGGGGAGAGGATGGGGAGCAGAGAGGAAGGGTTGGGAGGGGATGGTGTAGGGAGGGCGTTGTTTGGTCGGAAAGGGAAGGAGTGA
Source organism: Hetaerina americana (assembly GCF_022747635.1). Lineage (NCBI taxonomy): Eukaryota > Metazoa > Arthropoda > Insecta > Odonata > Calopterygidae > Hetaerina > Hetaerina americana. The sequence goes on along the minus strand of NW_027286874.1, from coordinate 21,317,648 downwards.
GGGGCATACGGGAGGAGTGGGGCAGGGGCTGGCGTGTGTGTGAGAGAGAGCGAGGAGCCGTGGTGCGGGTGGTTTAGCCGATCGAGACTTCACACCCAATCACCTGCCACGGCCAAGATCCGCTCGATACTCCATCAAGGGGGAGGGACAGCGCGTGGGGTGAGGCTGAGGACAGAGTAAATACCACGGGAAGGCCTGAGCTCGGGGAATTGGGAAGCAACGAGAGCGGCAATGAGATTGGCGTGGTAGACTTATATTAAGGAGAAAGGATGAGGAAGACGGCTGTGGGAGCAGACGAGGTGGTTAAGACGACAAGAAATAAGATGGAATCGGAGGGGAAGACATGTGGACTGGGGAAGGGGGTGGGGCTGCAAATGAGTTTAATGATCGGCAAATAGAAGCGCAGTTTTTCCGATGAAGGACGATTTAACAAATCTGAGTCCTTTGATTTCCACTTAAGACGAGTTTCTCCCGAAAGTGGAAGTTCGATGCCTGAGTTAATTGAGAGCATTGATTACTTCAAGTACCCAACGGACGACTGGAAACGCTTTATAAATGAAAAAATAAAACTTTTATGCTATGCAATCCCATGAAGTAAGCGTTATATATTGCTGAGCAAATTCTGTTCTAACTATAAAAGCAAAATCATAGACATAGATCAAATCCTGATTAACGTAGAAATGGGTGTTATATGTTATAAAGGATTCAAAATTACTAACATCATGACACTACTTTTACAAATGTGTTCACTTTCCAGGGATCTGTCCATGTATTACTTTACACCAGAGGAAAAGATGTGGAGAATTTCAGCATATTGTGGCTTTGGGAGGTAGGATGTGAAAGAAGTGTTTCCTCGCACCGAAGTAAACTAGTATCACACGATGATTGCGGATACATAGAGTTCGTAAGCCCGTTTTCTCATTTAAGAAAGTCATTCTACATCATTTCATGTAGGGGTCGACTGTCAAAAGTACAGGGTTTGGTGCAATATGGCATAGTATTGGGAGGATTTGGTACCTTTGACGAATGGAGGCCAATTGAAAGTGGTGATCTGAAAAGGTCAAGCCACGCTTGGCGTAATTTTATCACACATCCAAATGATATTTCACGTTTCAATTGCTAAAGAAAGTACATACGAGTATGTAATAATTATTTGAGTTACTCAAAAGCTAAGATAACTCAGCTAACTAACGCAAGAAATATATATGACATAAACAATTTAAAAAGTGTGAATTTATGAACGTAATCACTCAAATGTGAGATTTCCGACATTAAACAAAGAAAGTCCAAACACCAATATTACGATTAACTTGCCTCTTTTTCCTTTATTGTAAAACTAGAACCAAAATTCAAGTAATTTTAAAAATAAACATTGCAAAATTCATTTTTTGAAAAAGAAAGGCTATCTTCAGTAGTTGTATTCAGAGCCTTATACTATCTTTTAATAATTCCAAAGCCGGTGGGAATGTGTAGCCCAACGTGGGCTGCGTGTTTTTACAGGCACTTTGCCTCTTTAAATGCATATTTTCAGCCATCGCTTGTTTTATTCGGTACACCTACAACTTGGGAAGATTGAGTTCATGAGTTTTTTCATGTGGGAAATTTGTTTTAGGCTAAATTTATGGACATATTTTCCTAGAGGATTCACGAGCATTTACGACTAGAATGAATTCTATATTAGACTAATTCGCCCAAAGTATAGTACGGATTTTTTGAGCTTAATCCAAATATTATTCTACATGGCATTATTAAATTTTGTTCACCCAGATATGATAAAGCATTTAGGAGGGTTTTTTACATTCAAACTTTGATTTGAGTGCGAGGAGACAATATGATGTGAAGTACTAAGGGACAAACCAAATGTATGTGATATAATCAGGGTAAACAATTTATGAAAATTTTATCTGCGCTTCGCTATATTTCACTATTTTTAGAAAGAATTTTGTTGAAGTGAATTTGTAAATATAGATTTATTATTATTATTAATTATTCACTACTATTAGGTAATCTACCGGTTAAGGTACGTTTTTGGATGGACAAAATTACTAATTTTAACAATTTGTGACCCCCAGTAAAACACAACACCTCACTCTACATTAGATCCCTCTTCATCTCTGAGTACTCTCTCCCTCCCTTCATCCCGTTCAACATCCCTCTCCTGTTCCTTCCTTTTTCTCGTTTGCCTAACATTCTCCCCTCAATTACAGTCTTCAACATCCCGCTGCCGGTCAATACCCCCTTCATCCACTTTTCCTGCCTCCATAGGATTCTCCACATCCACATTCCAAAAGCCTCCAGTCTACGTCTATCCTCCCACTTCAATGACCACGTTTCCGCGCCGTACATAGCTACGCTCCATTTCAAATTTTTCACGAGTCTTTTCTTAATATCCTTACTTAACGTCTCTGTCATTAACTCCCTCCTCCTTGTAAAAACCTCTTTGCCTTGCGCAATTCTTCTCCTTAGGTCCCTACTACTTCGACCGTGTTGGTCCAAAACATTACCGAGATACGTAAACTGTTCTACCTGCTCTAGGTTTTGCACTCCTATTTTAATGTTTAGCTTCGCCTTTTTCTTCCTAGAAAATCGTATAACCTTTGTTTTTTTAATATTGATTCTCATCCCATACCTGTCGCACTGAATTTTCAATGCACTAAGCCATGCTTGCAACACCTCGGCTGACTGACAAACTAAAGCTAGGTCATCGGCAAACCTAACTGATTTTACGAATTCCCCGCCCACTTTCATTCCTACCTGCAGTTCTTCCCATGCCTCTTTAACCATCTCTTCTGCATACAGGTTGAACAGCAACGGTGATAATGAGCAACCCTGCCTTACACCTCTTCCTAACACTGCCCATCCGGACTCCCCGTTTCCCACCCGCACCTGAGCAGCCTGAGACAATTACAGGTTGCGGATTAGCCTTCTTTCCCTCCAATCTATTCCAATTTTCTTTAATATACGCATTAGTTTTTCCGAATTCACCCTACCAAACGCTTTTTCGAAATCCACGAAACAGGCAAATACCTCCTGGTTGTGTCCTATATTCCTCTCGATTAATAATCTCATTACTGCAATGGCATCACGCGTACCTCTCCCCTTCCTAAACCCAAATACCATCCCCTAAGTAATCATTTGCCCTACTCTTTATCCTTTTGTTTATGATCCTGAGAACAACTTTAGCTGCGTGGGATATCAAACTTATCGTCCTGTAGTCCTCACATGATGTAGCCTTTACCTTTTTCGGAATAGGAACTAAAACTGATCTCACAAAGTCTTCCGGCCAGATTCCTTCCTCATAGATACTACGAATCAGCCCATATAGCCTCTTCCTCCCACATTTTCCTAAACATTTCAATAGTTCCGCGGGAATTTTATCCACCCCCACGGCCTTATTTAGTTTCATCTCCCGTAATGCCCTTTCTATCTCCTTGTCTAGTATACCTGAACCTATGCTGTCTTCCTCTACATCATATTCTGTTTCAATGTCTAACTATGTTGGTCTAAGTTCTTTACTATGCAGTTCTTCTATATACTACTTCCATCTCTCTTGGATCTTTCCTGCGTCAACTATTACCTTACCCGCCTTATCTCTAACCGTTAGCATAGATGTTCCCTTCTCATTTCCCGATAGGGAATTAACCTTGCTGTACAGCGCACAGATTTCACCCTTCCTCTGCAGACTTTCCATATCCTCGCACTGCGTCTTCCACTATGCTTCTTTTGCGTTATTTGTTGCCCGCCTCAATTTATTGTTTAATTCTTTGTACTTCATTTTGCCTAATTCTGTATTTACATTCTTCCATTTTCGCCGCTCATCCATCTATGTAATCATCTCAACCGTGATCCACGGTGTCCTAGTCCTTTTAGCGTTAACGGTTCCAATAGTGTCTTTTGCGGCTTTGGACAACCTCTTCTTGATACTTTCTCATTTTTCTTCGATAGTACTTAGCTCTTTACCATCCTCAATGATTTCCTCTACCGCCTGTTTGTATTCCTTCCTTTTCAAACCATGTAATGCCTCTACATTCCATTTTCTAACTCGCCGCCCCTGCCTTATCTTTTTGAAACGGACGCTACATTTCATAACAACTAAATTGTGGTCTGAGTCCGCATCCGCTCCCGGGAAGCTGTGCGAATTTATCACACTGATCACACAAACCTGTGTCTAACCAGGATATAATCTAGCTGATACCTTTCTGAGTCACCTGGCATTTTCCATGTATACCTCCGTCTTTTTTGGTGTCTAAACCTAGTGTTGGTGGTGTCTAACCCCTGTCTCCTGCAGAACTTAACTGCTCTCTCCCCACGGTCATTCCTCGTGCCTAAACCGTAGTCCCCCACCTCATCACCATCTCTTCCTTCGCCTACCGTCGCATTCCAATCCCCCATCACTATCAAATGTTTTCCTGCAGGAACACACGCGATTATGTCCTCTAACTGATCGTATATCCTATCGACCTCTTCTTCCTTATGGTTGCTCGGTGGGATGTAAACCTGAATAATAACCAAGTTCGTCGGTTCTGCTGTTATCTCTATTAGTAATAATCTATCCGTTACCTGCTCTATGCTGACTACGCTTCTTCCTACCTCTTTATTTAATACCATGGCAACCCCTCGTTGGCTCTCGTCCCCACCGCTGTATATTATTCTATACTTATCACTCCAGTAATCCCCGCTATCTTTCCATCTCACCTCGCATAGACCTAAATTATATATATTTCCCCTTTCCATCTCTCGCTTAACATTCTCCAATTTCCCTGTCCTCATCATTGTCCTAACAGTCCACGTTCCTATTCTAACTAATTTGGTCTTCTTCTCCTGCGTCTTCTGTCCTGCTGCTGCTGGTTTTCCCTTGCAAGGGTTTCGTGGGATGACGGCCGCGGAAGCCTTGCCTCCCCGGCTGCCGGGTACGACACACGACTGATTGGTCCGAGCCCCGTAGTTGCCAGGACTCGAAGTCTCTGTATTGCCCATCATTTAAATCTTGGGAATGATAATTGAGGTGGTTTTCCGTTTCCTTCCTCAATAGTGTTTTTAACGTGACACCGTCACTTATTGGGCGCCCCACTGGGGTCAGACGCTATTGCAGCCGCCTCACTGAGGAACAGACGCTGCGTGGACTACCTTTTTTCTGGCTCCTAACCTTCGACCTATCTGGCATGGGTGACCCTACCAGGATCAATTATTATTACTCCTGCCAGCACAGCTCTAGGAAATATAGATTAACTTATATTATTACAGTAGACATTACATTTGGATTAGGGTGAGTCTAGGCACAGATGATTCTTATTGACAGAGAAAAAGCAGAGGATGAATCAAAATATTACAACGTGATATTAATTTCTTTATCCCATCCCTCCAAATATCTCTCGTCACTCACATACAAAACAGTTAAAAATTGAAAGAACGCGGCAATCTCCGAAACACATCGCTGGTATCTCCCTTAAAAAATTTTTCATAATTTATTTGAGAATCACTTCATATGCTTCTTAGGTTGTCAAGCCCTTTCCACACAAAACGATACGATTACCCGAAAGGTACATAATTTGAAACGACAATTGGATATATGGTCAATATTTTAGCAAGTGGGGAACGAAAAAGATTAGGTAGCTATTTGTGGATTGAAAAATAGGATTTAGAGAGAAACCTTTGCAGATTCTAATCACGAAGACTTACCAAAAAAGTAAATTTTGCAAGTTCTTACATCTCGCATTATAGGCGAAGAAGTGACCCCCAAGTTTGGTCTTGATCCCCATGGCGGCGTCTTCAGTCACGGCTATTGCTTGAGTCCTAATGATTTCATTATATTTAGCAAAATGGTTATTCATTAATGAGACGATAGCCTACCAGTCCTTGCGAAAGAAACGACTCTCAGGGTTAGAAATATATTTGCTTGTTGTTACGGCTACCATGTCCAGTAGATATAAAAATAGTTACAGAGATGTAACTTTAGCAACAAACCCAATTACAGTCACACCTATTACATCTGAGGAGTACTTTTTATTCCGGTTACAAAGGTGTCTTATTATACTACAAAACATTGTATAAGCGGACGAATTGAAATACACAACTGTCACGATTACGGCAACATCAAGAAGGGAGAAGTACTCAACTCACGAGACTACTGTCACTAGGTAAACATGATTCCATCAAGCGAATAGGTTGAAAACACTTCAACTAAAGTATATCAAAGGCATTATTCACATTAACTAGACCTGCTGATGATATTTTGGTCTTGATATCATAATACCATATGACATTTCAGAAACAAATGGAATACCCCAATTTGTTCAAATTTGCTATAACCGCAGGCAGAAGGTGTAACACTATAGTTAAAACCTTGGTAGCAAACAACGTATGAAGATGATAAGAAAGGGTAATCTAAATAGAGCAAATTTAGAGTTGAATAATAATATTGATGGATTAATTTTATTAATATAGAGAAAATTTGACCAAACCGGTTTTTCATACTAATTAAGCATCATTTACGCCACACTCCACATTTATTAAACGCTGGTTCAGTAGGTAAGGTTAGATATGTCCCTTGAGTATGTGAATTTATGTACCCCATATAAGGGGTCGGGGCTCAATTTCATCCCCTGGTTCCCAGAAAATTTGACACTGTGAAATTTACATATATTCCGGCTATTAAAACATCTTCTTCTATGAAATTTTATATCGTACGAAATAGGTTTCCCTACGCGCAAAATGCATGATAATTGTAGTAAAATATAGGGACAACTATTAAAAATGTATGCAATTATGTACAAATGGAAATCTGTAACCGTGGATTTCATAATTAAATAAAACCTTTAAAGGGAGTTTTGGCAACGCCTCCAGCCTTACGTCAGCATGCCGTCCAACAAGGTAATATTTCTTACATTTTCATGATTCTACGATGGATAATTGTATGCAACATATGTAAGTACACGTTTTTGTGAAATAAACGCTAAGGATTGCCATAAACCTTCAGATTTAATCGTAAAAGAAATTCATTAAGTTTGGTATCATCTTTTGAAAAACTCATGAAGAACGTGAAATGTATCTGAAGATTCTCATCGTCACCAGGGATAGAATATGAAACAGAGCTTAAGGTGGGGGTCTTTGCGAGCCGCTGGTGCAGTTTTTTAAGATACCTTTTTTTACAATACTCAATATGTATTGCACTGACAGTCCAGAATCAGGCGTAAATATGAACTTCCTCGTTTTCATACTATTAGCTCTGTGACTGATAGAACTAAGATGAATCGTATATTACAAATTCTATTGATTACGTTCATATCATGTGTAATAATCCCTGAATTAATTAATGTAATAAGCTTTGAATTTCAAATAAACTGACACGATTTATTGATGCGATTTGAAAATTTCGAGGAGTTTCTATGTTCCGAGACACGGTAAAGTACATTTTTCATTTCTAAAACTTTACACTAAGAGATGAAGAAGGAAGATAACTAATTTGTTGCAAGTTTCAGGTGTCACTAGGGGGATATAATCACATCAATAAGAAAAATCCAATTTTCTCACTTCGAAAATCCCGTAGCCCTAGGTTTTAGAAAATGTTTTTCCTTTTCGAAGTCAGTCAAGTAATATAGCGTGAGTTGATCAAGGACATTCGTCGCTTTATCCTTCATTAACTCACATTCATAGCCCCAACGCGTTCAAAAAAAGTTTAAATTACAAGCCGACACAAAACTGAAATTTCTTCTCGCACAGACTGTGAAAAAGGTGAGGTAAGCTCTACGAGTAGTCTGCGCGCTTTTCAGAAACACAGGGACAAGAACACCTACTGAGTAAAAATTCGTTCACAGAATGCTATTGCTAGGTAAAAAAATTTAACCAGGAAATTTCTGGGAACCCGCAAGGACACGCTATTCTCTCTCAACCTTCCCTTCACCCGCCCTCCACACACCTCAATCCTCCTCCGAACCGAAAACCCCTCCTCCCCCATAGCAACCCCTCCCCCGCTCCAAGGATTCCGAAACGTCCCCCGCCATGGCGTCCCCGCAGACGCGGATGCCAATTGCCACGGCTGCCTCTCACACGCGCCATCCCAGATCGCCATTCCATCGGAAGTTTTCCCGGTTCACGGGACCGGGGGAATGCAAGGCACTTTGCTATTTACTAACCCTTTGTGCACGCACGGCGGGCAAACATTTCATTCATTTGCGGAAGAAAGAGAGGGGCGGGTTGCCGCGGACTTGGAGAGAGGGAGGGGGAGGTTCGAAGTAGGGAAGGATAGGGCGAAAACAAAACGCGTGGTGGCGGCGGGACATACGCAAAAAATAAAAGTGGGCAATTTCGTTTCCACCTCCGTGGGTCGAGAGGCGAGCTGGGAACGTGCGGAGAGTGGTGGTTAACGCGGGGGGGACAAAAATGGGGGGAGGGTAGAGATTGAGCGGTGGGGTTGAAAGGTACGCGGGAGGACGGAAGGATTTTGGGGAAGAGGCTTCGGGAGAGGGGACGACTGTAGTAAGCAGCAAACATGAGGGAGAGAATGGAAGTGAGGGAGATATTTATTGCGATGTGCCAAACTGCCATTGGTACGTTCTAATTAACGGAATGTCATTTGCCCTCCATGTCTTCCATTCGACAATATAAATAACGGGCGGGTTGCGCCAAAAAAAATGAAACGTCGTGCTCCGCCGCGGAACGAGAGGGTTAAAAATCACGTAAATACTTTTCAACGCAAAAATTATTACTTTGCCAAAAAAACAATGTCTCTCAAAATGATATTTGCATATTTGATTGTTTACAGCTTTTTTCGTCATTGGATGGAAATTGAGTTACATTCAGCCGATTCGTAAGTCTTTTGTTTTATTATTTGAACACACAGGATAAAAGAGGTATTTTTTGTGGCCACATCTTATTTGATTTGTGCCCATCGGATATATTGAAATTATTAAATGGCCTGTGATGTATTAAAATTTTTTCCAAATTCGACTCGATTATAAGTAGACGCATCATAAATTTGGCGATTGAAATGAAAAATAAAAAAGGTAAGATTTCCATTCCTGAGGCTTTTGACTGATTGAGCAGTTACGATTACCAAAGCGACAGAGAAAATTGATAATCTATCACCCAATACATATATGCGCCAGTATAAAGGAACGTGGAAACTAGCACTCGGCAGAGGTATAAAATTATTTTCTTTTTCAATTAAAACCGACTGGGCAAGCAGATTATCAGGACGATGAGTATTTTATACACAGTAAACCAAAGTCGCGAATAACCTGTTTTTTTAGAAAATATCCCGATTGAGGCGGAACATAATTCTTGCATTCCACCCCACCTGGAATAAGGCATATGAACATATTATTTCACGTCAAGTGATATAAAATATCCTTACATCAAAACTGCTTCCCAATGACAACTCAATACTAGTCATGCTTATTTGGAATACCTAAATTTCGAACATATATCAGTAAGATTATAAAGTAAGATTCTCCTCATTTTTTCTTGCGGAGTTATAAACCGGTTAAATTCTTCTTTGTCACACATAATGTGTGGAGTAGAAATGAAAACCCTAATATTGTCTTTTCGTGATGTTGTCGGCAATTTTTTCCAAGCTGTGTCGCCTGTTTCAAATATCACGTCCACACCATTTCTCAGCATGTTCTTACGGCATCCATGAAATTTCTTCATTACCGAAAAGAAAAGTAATCCCAAAAAGAATGGCATCTTGCAGAAATCTACAGGGAAAAAATGGCGAACTTTCATAAGCTCATTTAGTTTTGCCTAATTTGGTAAGTGAATTTTCCGAACGGACCGACAATAATGTATCTTTGTCTACGTGGTATCCCGCTGAAAATGTACATTATTTTTTTAAGCGGTCTTTTGTCCCTCGTTCCACCTTTATTCTTTTCCCCAGATTCCACATTCATGGCCTTGTATACGTAGAAGGTATGGCAACTGCCTCTCGAACGGACTCCTTAGTCCGGGCACGTACTTTAGGTATCTGGTCTAAAATCCACGCGCACACACTCTCAAATCTCCTGAGCTTCCTCCCCTTTCCGCTATAATCTCTTTCCACCCTGCGGACTCATACAATCGCAACGCTAAGGCGCAACGTCTCCACGGCGGAGCCTCCCGCAGTTTCCCTTGGCCGCCGCGGCGCGCGGTGGCATTGCAGCCCTCGACCGTTTCATACCATTGATTTAATGGCACTATCTCCGAGTCACCACAAATACGTGCTCCGTCGGCTTCTCTGCCCCAAGTTCTCCCTCTGCCTTCCTGCTCTCCGACTTCCAATCCATTTCCTCAATATCCTGCGGTTTAAAGATTTCATGTCCTCGTATTCAAATTCAAGGTGTTCATTTCTCCCGAGGCAAGCGATTTGCGCATGACGGCGATGATCAGAAAAAAATATGCACATAGTCCATTTGCAATGCACGACAAATGGATAAGAGCTGGACGTATTGTTCTCGTATGTAATGCATTCGCCAGATAAGCCGTTGTTCACAATTCACCCATTTCCTCGTCGTCCCCACTTCATGTTTACTTTGGGTTTCAATTAAATGCGTAATGAATACGGCTGACGAAGTACTAAAGTGAAACAAAGATGTAATATCCAAGCTTAATTGGTCTCAGCTATCTAGGAAACTTGGCAAAAATTATTTTCTGCCAAGCTACACCAAGAAGAGTCCAATCAACAGGAAAGCTTACCAGAAGAAAATTTGATCGAACGTTTCCCAAAATCGTTTGATAATTTACCCTATATATGTAAAACCTCCATTGCAGGAAGTCCTCCCTCTTAGGTAATTAAGATTCAAATAAGATAAAGTAGGCTTTAGATGTTTATAAAAATTTTTATTATCTTTTCTAACTCGAAAATCTATTTGTATTATATATAATCTTTCTTTAAATTCTGATAAGAACGGACCGCTGAATTAAACATTTTTTCCTGCTCCTGCAAATAGCAGAATTGGTGTGCACGTGAAAATAACCTGTATAAAAGTATGCTTGCATAACTGAATATAAGTTATCGTTATGAGAAATATATTTTAATCATTTATTTTTATTTAAAATATGCTCGCGATTTGTACGAAGTTATGAGAGAAGCAGGGAAAATAAAGCTTCAAAAGGATTTTTCTTTGAATTTGTCTCACACTGTTTCCACTTTATTTGTCGCACAGTCGCAATTAATTCGAATGGACTAGTTTTTTGAAACTGTGGATAGATTACCTTATGGGTGACAGAATTTATGAATACGGTGTCAGTCATTGAGAATATTTATGGCCTGGATAATGTCAACTGAAAGATGGATACAGAAATAATCAGTTTTAATCCACGTACGCACTTGATGTGAGCATGGTTCCATTCATGAAATACTTTATCTGAGTCAAAAAATCTACAAGAAAATATCCTAATATAATTCAATCAAAACGGTCCTTGTAATCAAGACGTGATAAAATGATTGAAAAGAAGAGATATGTGAAAGAAGAGATAAGATAAAGTAAGTTAAATAAAAAGTAATGCATGACAACAAGGTTGGTGATAAAGTATGTTGATTCTGTGCGGCGCTTTGACTCTCATGGGCATATAAAGGTTTTTTGAGCTGAGATAATCTAAATTTGACTCTTATATGTCATGTCCCAAAATATGAATTCGATGTTTTATAAAAAATATTTAAGGTCTGCCCCAGAGGTAGTAGGACTTATTTTTTCCCGGATAGGCGGACGGACGGGCGGCAGTTTCTCTGGCTGAGTTCGAGGGAGGGAAGTCTCAGGTAAGGCTGGAGGCCGGAGGCTTCAGCCTTTGCGGAGTGCAAATCGTTCGTTAGCGAAACATCTATAACGTGACCCCCTTAAGCTCCGCTATGAGCCAGGTAACAAGAAAGGTGTGTGCGAAGTTGGTGCCCCGATTGCTCTCGGACGAACAAAAAGAAACTTGCACGCGGATCTACCAAGAGCTTCTCTACCTTTTGAGTGAGGATTCAAATATCTTAGACAATTCCCCACCACACTTCTTCCTCTTCCCCCGCATCAAATCCGCGCTGAAAGGACGTCACCACGGCTCGGTGAAAGCGTTACAGGCCGTGACGAGGGAGTTTAGCAGCATTCCGGTCGTCAACTCCCAGAAGGCGTACGAGGTATGAAAAACCCGCTGGCAGTGGTGTAAGGACACACAAGGGTGCTACTTCGAAGACTTTTGAGTGAATATAACAATTCTGGCAATACCTTTTTTAAATATACTGTCTTGTTACTTTTGGGACAGACCTTTTATAGCATTACTGTAAGCATTCTGTAACAATAAAACTTCAGTTTCAATATATAATAATGCAAAAAGGAAACTATTTATCCATTAATTTCCAAGATTATCAGCGATTTCTTTAATTCGGCAGACATTTTAAACGGTATGTTAATGAATACTCATTTCCAAATAACCATGAATGCCAGTATTTAAGAAATACTTTTATAAATTAGACTAATGAAACTCATCACCGGGAGACTCTAAGTGCCTATTATTTCATTTTAGATTTTAATCTATTGTGAAGCATGGGTGCTTCTCCCCAGCATTAATACCCTCCAACCGTTATGACACAAGAGAAAATCGCTCGGGTTTGCAGTTCTACGACGTTTTTACAAAACCTCCACGGCAATTCCCAAAAATGCCTATCTCCTCCATAGGTAAATTTTGCTGGCATTATTTATTAAGTGATTTTTCTGACAAACCTCAATACTTTCTACCAGGAGCAATGCTTTTTCGGAGAATCATGAGTTAGGTTTTAGTATCATAATTAATTTCGCATCTATAAAGACCCATAAGTATCAAAAGTGAGGTCCACGCCATCGCGCACTGAAGACATTGCATGTTGGTGAGGAATGATATTCAAAAATTGAAATGGAGGAGAGAGTGGAAAAAGCAGGAATTCAGTGAACGGAGCACCACCCCCGGTGCGCAGTGCCATGAGCACTGGGTCTCGGGAATTGAAGGAACGCGAGGGAGCCGTTTGAAAGGCGCGAGTGGAGGGAAGCATTCCAGGTCAACGATTTGACTCTCCACCACGCTTGACTGGTGTTTTTCTAGCTATTTGTTTTATTTACAGGAGGGGTTCAAGAGTTGAAAGAGAGGCATTAGTGCTTGGAAGTAATTCCAGCTAATGGTCAAAGACCCAAAAGTCAAATGCGTAACGATACCCAGGCATGAACCTCCTCTCACCTGTCGACTGCCCTTTCAGCGTTAACTCGAGTTGACCTGAAATGATAATTGGACTTCCCTGAAAATGTGAAATCTGCGACGGTTGGGCGTATTTACTGGCGTGACTGGCGCAGGCTTATTTAGGCAGCCATAGAAATCCTTGATTTTTGTTGCCAAATTACCTGGAAGTTTGAGAACAACTTAATGCGGTGGATGAGTTACTTAAAAAGTGTACTGAGAAGTACCATCATAAATCTGAAACCTAGAATACTCAATCAAAAAAATTAAAATAATAAAATGTAAGAAATTATCGTCACTTGTCGATAGAAAGGTCCTATAAGTCGAGTGTTCTACTTTTTATAGCACATTAAAAGCCTTTACTTATACAATACCTTACTTTGTTACGTATTCTTCTGGAGTATACTTTTGGTTACGTTTACCATTAAACGCACGCTTTTACTACGCCTATGACCTTGTCTGCTGTGGAAAAGAAGAAATGAAAGAAAATAGGAGAGATATGAGTTTAAGTCGGCCTTTCAGATTTAAAGATATTAACTCTGAGCTAAATCTCTGTGGTCGCCGATTTGGGAGCTCCAGAGGAAATTGGATTAGGGAAATATGATGCGCAAGGTGGTAAAAAAAGGAGTCGCTCAGAATTCAACAACATGGCGGTCAAGTAACGATCACATGTGCGGAATATGCACCCAAGGCAATGTGAACCACCCAAATCCTCCTACTACCACCACTGCTATTACCTCACTGCGACGCAGAAACCGCATAAACCCAAAAACCCACCGAGCGCCGGCCCCACTGTGGGAATATCGGTTCGCCATGATACCCACCACTGGCAATTCCACACTGCCAATGTGCACGCACCCGTCCCTCCACCTACCCTTGATCCCATTGCCACCCCCTCCCCCTCTTTCAAACCCCCTTCAATCGCTTTACTTCGACTCCTCCCGGCGCCGCCGCCTCATCCCACTCGTCCTTCCGAGCTCGATTATCTCCCAATTCTCTTCCTCTCCTCCACCCCCGCCACTTCGCACTCGCCAAATCCGATCCCGAAGTGTGCATTGCCTATCACCCGGATTCCAGAACAATTTCAGTTTAATTTTTTCTGACAAAATAATTACTGTCTATTTAAAAAAAAGTGATTCCCGACGGAGTGAATTCCGCTAAAAGAAAAAAATATGCTACTTCCCTTTATTAGAGCGAATAGGCATTACGTCCTGTCATAATTGATACAACGGATATTAAAATTGAAATGACACTTCACATCGTTCATCTTTTTCAAAAATTGGATTCTACTGCAATATCCCATAATCTACGAACGAAAGAATTTATTTACGGTTGATATTTGAATTAAATCGATTGTAAACGTCAGTTCTTACCTACATAAATTTAGTCTATCCAACACACCTCTTTCACGATCTCAGTCAAATAACAGTATCATTTTTGGTGAGGCTGATAAAATAAGGTATGCCTTTTCAAGTATTTTATTTACACGGAATGAAAACTGATGGGAACTTACGGTCAATATTATACGGTTATTAGAGTAAAGATTATTTTCCTAATATTTTTATTAAAACGCTGCGAAGAAATAGGTGAAGGGATTTCTCCAATACTTCACTAGGGGAATTTGGTTATAAAATTTTTTGATGTCAAATCAATAGCGTCAGATCATAATTCCTCATATATCTTTCCTGGGTAAAATAACCATAAACAATAATGATAAAAAATTCATACTTCTGTACTTAGACTTTAGCCCATTAACACACATTCATTGTAAGCATGCAATTAAGTGAGCCATTTGCTTACAGTTCCATTTCTATGAGTCCGTTCAATCACCATCACAATGGAACTTTAAATAATCCAGAATGATCAATCCTCCTTGGGTTACTTTATTTACATAGTCCCGAGGACTCATATCTGTGGGCCAATAGTATTTAATAATGGGAAGAGTCAACCCCAACCATACTCTTATACGAGGGTCATCCGGAAAGTAGTACCCGTTCGTGAAATAAAGACACAAAAGTAAATATTAACAAACATAAAAAATTTTATTTGAAAGAGGATACTTTAAACTACTTCTCAACATAATCTCCAAGCAAATTAAGGCATTTGTCATAACGTGTGACAAGTTTCTGTATTCCTGCTGCATAGTCCTTCGCCGCCAGCTCATTGAGATACGCGAGGGACCCATCTTGCACAAATTTTTGCATAATGCAGATGGTGTTTAACAATTTCATGAACAATTGTTCGAGAAACATTGGGAAAATGCTCACAGATGTCATCAATTGTGACGCGCCGATCGTTCCTCACGAATTCGTCAACTGAGCTCACCAGTTGGTCTGTAATGACAGACGGTCTCTCCGAACGCTCATCGTCGTGTGTGTTCCCCCTCCCCATGTTGAAGTTGCGACACCACCGCCGAACAGACGACTCGTCCATTACATTGTCTCCATACACCTCCTTTAATTGGCGATGAATATCACATGGGCGAACGTTTCTTGCATTGAGGAATTTAATCACTGCCCTCACTTCACAACTGGCGGCGTTCTCAATTTTTTTAAACATTGTAAACAATCACAGAAACAACACAGGCAATGCTAGCGTCACGCAACTTGGCTCAGAGAAGGCAGACAAGCCACTGAAGCTATCTGACCTCGTCCAGCGGCTACTCGCGTCGTCAGCACTTCATGCGGCACGAACGGGTACTACTTTCCGGATGACCCTCGTAAATGGGCTAAGGATGGGTGAGGAAATTGTTTTATTTTATTACGTGCAATCGGTGGGCCACTGGTGCTGAGAGAAGTCTCTCGCAATCCCTGATTGAGTGTGAGCGCTTGAGACTAGCAAGGAACAATGGTGTATGGTATATCCAAGCTAGGGAGTGCGTGATTAATTTGCATTTATTTTATTTTATTACGTGCGATCGGCGGGCCGCTGGCGCTGAGATAATTCTCTCGTATGCCCCTGACTGGTGAATGCTTGATAAGGGCGAAGGTCAATGCTATCTAGTACACCTTAGCAACAGCGTTTTTTGCTATCATACTTTGGTTTAACCGTTTCCTGTTTTGAACCCCCTATCTCATTTCATTTTATTTTATTTGAGTTATTTATTTATTTACTTTATCTTTCCTCTCTAATTTTCCTCACCCATCCTTTGCCCATTTATAAGAGTACGGCTAGGGTTGACTCTTCCCTTAATATTCATACGGCCGTGGTTATCGTTCGCTTCATACAATAGTATTGAACTTTGAATCTGCACCCACGAAGAAAGGGCACTACATTAAACTGAATCGATTCTAATGAATAAGCAACACCTTTACCCACTACTAGCCACACCCGGGTGCTATAGAAGAAAACTGGGAGGAAAATGAAAAGAAAAGACAAGTAAAGGATAGCAGATACGCCGGAGAGCACAAGATCTTTCACCTAGGGAAGGAATTTAGCAATGAGAAAATGAAGCGTAAACCACACAAATTTAGACCGCAGTTTTTAATGGATCAAATGGTAGAGAAATTGAAACAAAAATATATCAATATGCCTCAGATTAAACTACAATTTAAAACTACTCAATTATTTCATAAATCATAATTTTTAAAAATTCTATAATTTGCTAAAACTCAATTCGTCGGTGCATTTAATCAACCTTATTATCAAAATGATTTTTGTTTTAGTAAATAATTTATTTAAATAAATTAGCAAGGCAAAACTTTACATCATCATATTTAAATTTTTTATTTTAATTTAGCTATCAACCTTTTTAATGGGTGATCTAACTCAAGCTATCATTTCACGTTACCTCATTACTAAAAGTTACGTTCACAGCTTTCAATTCATCACACAAAATAGTTCAAAGTTCAAAATCAGGCCCATTTAATGGTTGAAATTATCTGATTATTTGCACCAAGGGAAAGCTAAGGAAAATTAAACAAAACTTTATAGCCCAGGAAATTAAATATGTCTGTAAAATAAGAAAGCATTAGTCATTATACTAAAATTATTTTAAGCGTATCAATTCCTATTTTATTCACTTGCAATTGATTCATCACGTGAAAATTCTAGGAAAGTAAAAGCGTTCATGGAAAAAAATTCTTAAGGAAGAACTTCATCAGCCTAAAACAGTATTATAGTCGACAAAGCGTGCCCTCAAGGACTAAAGCGATGGTGTCGGCATAACACGCAAGGGTAGGAGAATCTAGAGGTGCTATTGACCAAATAGAGGACTTGTGTTAATTCCCTGAGCAAGCAGGCGAAGGTATGGGATGTGGTACTCCTACCTGCGGTCATTTCAAGCCAAAGGCCCACCCCTCTGCCCGCCTCCTTCATATATACTGCTGCTATTCGCCTACCACTAACCCTAACCCGGTTTCAACCCTATCACACCCCCCAGCATCTCCAAGGCTATTATCTCTACCCTTGCCTTCGACCAGAGATTCTAACACGTCTTCCCTCTAATGCAATGACACGGAGATACAGCCGCTAATGAAAAAGATGACATCACGCCGCTAGCAACTTGTGAAGGTAGTTTTTTTGTCACCACTGTAATGATGTAAGAAAACAAATGTTATCTTCATGTGCCTTTAACTCCCTCGACCTACCTTCCCTTTCTTTTAAGATCCCTTCCCTCCTCATATTTGCCAAACAAATGGCAACATTTCGTGGGGAAATAAAGTAAGACTGGAGCAAACTCCTATCGGGATTGGTCCTCGGAGACAATGGGTACGCCGATCCTTGTGTTCGTAGGCCATGGGTTATTTTGGTTTTTCTCCAAGGGCTAATTAACCGCGTAACCAATGGTTGCGGTATCGGTCGCCCTATTCACACCGCTAAGTTGGTGAAAATGACGAATAGTCGGTGCTATTGCAGAGTGTTAACCTATTTCACACTTATCTCAAGTAGTGTTCTGTTTGTGCCTTCTCCGTTTGGTAAAAGGAGTCACTACTTTCCTGAGAGTTATATTTTTGTTTGTTATCTGTGAATATGGGCACAAAAGTGGATAAGTCTGGTGATGGATAAATAAAAATGGAAACCATTTGTTCAGGAGAACTCAACTGAAATGAGAGTATACAGAAAAAATCATTTTCAGACACTAACTCTTCAACAGCTGGCCAAACACTCTTATTCACAAAAGTCTCTCTTATTTAGAAAACATCCCGTAGAAAGCCAACGTGCGAAAGTTAGATTCAATTTATTTATTTAATGAGGCCTTTATTAGAATAATATTGAGAATATTTAGTTTCTTCCTTCACCCAAACCCTAAATATAACATCAACGACAATTACAAATACCCAGGTGGAGAAAAATCCACCTAGGTAGGAATCGGACACTTGTCTTCTAGGTTGGTAGGCGAGTGGTAACTGAAAGTAGGGATAAGTTTAAAGATCGAAAGAAGATATATAGTATATTTCAGATCTAGCATTAAGGTTGACTTAGCTATTACGATATTTTTAACATCATAATATAGAAAAGTCTGGATCACAAAAAGGGTTTCCTCTGATGTATCGTTGGCAAGTCAATCGATTCAAGCATTTTTAACGGAGTTCGCTATGGTAATATGTGATTCAATGAAGAAATATATGAAAGCTTATTTGAGTTATAAATGTTATATTTAAATCTAAAGTATGGCCCTCGTCAAATTAAATGTATTCGATTTAAACGTTTTGCGCCATTCTCTGAGGGTATTCAAATATCTCATTTGGATTGAGGCCGAACTTTACAAAATTTCATTTTCTATCATAATTACACTAATATATACTTATATAAGTAGATACTGTTGCCCTTATAAGAGACAGTCATCTGGAAAATATTTGAGGATTGCAACCGAAGACTTTTTCGGAGTATT
Organism: Hetaerina americana; assembly: GCF_022747635.1. Taxonomy (NCBI): domain Eukaryota; kingdom Metazoa; phylum Arthropoda; class Insecta; order Odonata; family Calopterygidae; genus Hetaerina; species Hetaerina americana. The sequence continues at coordinate 21,298,654 of NW_027286874.1, read as the reverse complement.
AATACAAAATATTAGAGTTGTGACAGGAGATAGTGCGGGATTTTAAATGAGCTTACGCATTAATCGGGTGCTCCATTTTACTATTCATGATAACATTCTTACCCAATCGATATTGCGTAAAATATTAATATGAAAGCATGGTCTATCTATCTTTTATATATCAGCTACAATCGCGCGTTCATTTGATAAATAAATACCTTGACGTACGATGCTCAAACAATTAATATACGAGGAATCTGCGGGGAATAACAAAAAATACCCCATCGTTACTATGATTCTATTAAAAAACACCCAATAATTTAACTTTTTAATCTGTTGTTTATTACGGGCAAAATTCAGCAAATAAAATACCAAAAGGATGAATTTCAGAGAAAAAAATTAATTAGATATTGCCATATGGAAATCTTTAAACTTCAATATTTATCTTTTTAAGTAAATTCTTAGGTCGGAGAACTTCTGAGAAAATAATTAGTTTACGGTTCTTCATAATATACAGAAGTATATTTATTAATGAGCAAATAAAAAATATACAAAATTTATTATCAGTAGTAATTAATCTAGCTAGAGAACTTGCTTGATGGGTCATGAAACTGCACCCCACAATACTACTAAGCCTAAGCTAATATCACTCAAATTGTCGTTAAACCCCAAGGTAAATGTTATTAAAATACATTATTCGAAAAAGGTACTAACAAAAATAATTAAAGAAATCGGGCATGGAATGAAAGGCTGGAAAATCCCATTCCGTAAATAAATGTTGTTAGTATTACCACTTTCCATTCAACAGTCCACTGAAAGTACAGGTATGTCTTACAAACCCTACGACGATGAGTTCGAGAAGGGACCATTAGGTCTCAATTTCACTCAAATATGTATAAATACATATATATATATATATATATATATATATATATATATATATATATATATATATATATATATATATATATATATATATATATCTACAAGTAAACAGCTTACGCATGCTGCCATTCGTTTTTGGTACTTACAAACCCATCATATCAAGATATCATTTTTTACTCTTCGAGACATATCCGGGGGCCTTTTTGCACCTGGGATCCTGACCAGCCACTTCTGGCTTGTGATCAGGTGTCTCAAGGGCCGAAACATCAGATTTCATTGCAGCCATTTCCAAACGAAATTCTACCCGGCGGCGTTTGGGTTAGCCGGCGTGCGCGTTACCCTAGCGAATAGCTCGATCTTAAAATGTTATAGGAATTTACAACAAGTATCGAATAGAGACTTTTGATATGATAGGATGAAGAAAGATGGTGAGTATAAAAAGGACGGAAAGAATAACACAAGGCATTTTTGGCAATTATAGGGGAAGAGAGAAAACCGTTTCAGGAAATTCGATGCTAGGAAAAGTGAAAGAAAAACGTTAGGTATTAAGGTTATATATAAAGTATTGACGCAAGGAATGACAAAAGGAAAGAGAAAGTATGATAATTAGACAGTATAAATTGACGTCAAAATATGTGAAGATGATGATTGATTTATTAAAATTGCAATGAAATTTATTTAATGGAAAACTTTTGAATTGTTCAGATCTTTCGAAAATCAAGTTATTCCTTAGTATTTGTAGAGAGCATCAAAATATAGCATCACACAATCTGCATATTTAGTTGTTCGCTTTATTATGTTTGTCAATATCTTGCAATTTTCAAACAGCATAGCCGTTTTCAAGAAAGACATATTTATTTCACCTGGTTCATTTGTGGGAACGAATTTTCTGTTTCATTTACCACTGCTGTCATACAATTTTATCAGGTGATTTCGCGGGGGATATATCAAGATAGGGTAGAAAATTGTCTGAATACATATTGCAAAAAAGAAATTCTAAAATTGGGAGCAAAATAAATAGAGTTTAAATGAAATAGAATGGTATTAGTAAGCAATTTTAAATATACGTATTTCAAAAGAAAACTACTTTATGCAGAATTAGTAGTCTTTGGTTGACTCTTTAGTGTAGTCATTGTGAAGAATCTACTTTCAAGTTTAAGAATGAGAATAGGTATAGATACGAAAATACGGATATAAAAATAGGCATTGATAAAAACAGAGCATATTATGAAACATTCGGGAAAAGATACACAAAAACTGTTTCCGGCTAATGGTTAAATTAGAAATAGTTCAACATATCCGAAAATATAAATTCTCTACATATATGGGTGCATATACGAGGGGGGACCCAAGAGTAACGGAAATTTGGCTGCGATGGGGAGCGAGAGTGGGGGAAGCCTTTGTTCGGCCGGTCCACGTCAGGCACACGCCACCTGTGTCAGTATGCGCAGCACCGTCGCTGTGACTGGATCGGTCCGTCGGTGAGAGAGCTGTTTCAGTGAAAGAACTTTTTTCGTGAAGGCGGATGATTAAGAGCCACGCACTGCAGTGAAATTTTGTTTCCTGTTGCAGAAATCGGCCGCGGAAACTATTGCAATGCTTAAGACTGCTTATGGGGAAGCTGCCCTAAGAAAAACCAGTCTACGAGTGGTTTACACGTTTTAAAAATGGTGAAATGTCAATTGAAGACCAACCCCGTTCAGGCAGCCCTTCAATATCAAGAACTGACGAAAACGTTGACAAAATCAATGCCTTCATTCGTGAAGACCGTCGCAGAATCATTAATCAACTCCGTAAGATGTCTGGAATGTCATGGAGATCAAAAGAGGAGACTCTGGCACACAGGCGACTGGTTCTTCCATCATGACAACGCGCCGGCTCATACCGCCCTCTCCGTGAAGCAATTTTTGTCAAAAAACGGCATGACATCGATTGTCCATCCCCCCGGACTCACCGGGTTCACCGGATTTAGCTCTCTGTGGCTTCTTTCTCCTCGCCCGAAATCAAAAAGGACATGAAAGGAAATCGTTTTGACATTGTGGAGGAGGTAAAACAAAAATTGCTAGAAGGCCTAAAGGACATCCCAATAAATGAATGTTAGAAATGTTTCGAATAATGGAAGCATCGTTTGGATAAGTGCTTTGTGGTCAATGGGGAATACTTTGAAGGTGAACAAAATTTAATGTAAATATATTGATAACTAAAGAATTTATAGCGAAATTCCTGTTATATCTGCATATACACACACGTAGTGGAGTTTTCATCTCGTTTTATTCTTGATATCATGCCTCTTCCCGAGAATCCTTGAGAAATATATATATCTTAATTATGATCAATAATTTCCGTAAAATTTAAACTACCTCATTCGAGCACGTCCTTCTGTCTGATGAGTAAACCCTTTGACAAGTTAAGGAACAGGAATAGCCGCTGTTGTAAACTGGTCGAGGAACTAGCATCATTGTATAATCATTGAGCGTTATTCAGTTCTAGATAAAATGCCATCGATCATTCATACGTCTCTGGATCAATTAATAGGAAAGCATAACATGAAAAATGCCACATTCAAACAAAAGCTGCGTGTCTTGTAAGACAGCTTCAAGATGATGCCCAGTCTCCTTTTATGGAGATACAGATCTGATGTCATAAGACGGCTGCGTTGAGCGTCTCGAGAAAACTACTATTGTTGAACTCCTCTGTCGTCGCCGACAACTCCACCCTTCCCTTAGTTATGCTCCGATCATTAATGGATGGCTTAGAAGGAGACCTCGACTCCTATTTCGAGTCTTCCCCACACTCCTCGAGGGACCTTCTTGAGGAGGATAACTCGAGACAAAGGGAAGGACGCCGCCCGGCTCATTGTGCTCCGAAAGAAAGGCAGTCGGGGGGAGCCAGGCGGATGCAGGCAGTGATAAAATGAAAGCCAAAAATGGAATCCCTTTTCGTAATCAATCCAATTGCTTTGGCCGAGGCGACATCTCAATCAGCCTGTGATGGACTCAGAATGGTTCTCGTATTCTTTCCCAGGGTACGTCCTTCACAAAATTGCCGTGACACCTGTGCAGGAAAAAGGGCAAGCAAGTAAGCAATTACAACGCATCAACGCATGCCAACGGTGCTAATATTTTCAAACATAATCTGCCCATTAGTGGAGGATTATGAACGGTCCAAAACAACCATTGTGTACCACACATCTCGTGGATTCTTGTTTTTTCCTACATTATTTCTTCCGCTGGTTCGTCGCTCCTTCTATTTGACTTAATCTAAACAACCTATTTCCTCCCTTCCTCGGAACCCCTTATCCGATTACGGTTTTAAGCATCTCACCGTCTCTCAATATTTTCTGCACACACTTTTTCTGGCCACTTCAAATCCTGCCAAATACTTCCTCTCTTATCCCACCATATTGAAACCTTCAGTACTCTCTATCCAACCTCATACTCTCTTAAATTTTTTCTCACACACAACTCAAAAACCTCCAATCCACTTATATTCTCTTACCTCTAAAGACCAAGTTTCGGGTTTTTATAGCGATCCTAACTATATTAAAGTCTTCTAGGGATAGACGCTTTTGATAAAATTGCTCAAAATATTGATTATATGCAACCAATTTCATTATATAAAATGTGTTTTTACAACACCATTTCTAAAACCACTTAAAACAGATTAAAAGCATTCATGATAATAACCCTTTTTGCGACTCAATTAACAATTCGCAGCTTATATGGCTACAATTTTCGTAAGGGTGAGTCCTATATTAAATAAAACACAATAAATTTGACATAAAATTTTACCAATATTATTATTTGAAAGTCTACTATTTATAATAAGTTTTTTTGATGGTTGAAGATTGAAAACTCAAACATTTCGTAATCAAGCCTAAAAATAAAACAAACTGGCATACCACACTACACTAGTCTATTCTTCCATTTCACCTATTTCTTTAATCCCTTTATTCCTAAGATATTTTCACAGGCGTTACCTGGTGGAAGATTTTTATACCAGGCGTAAATGAAGGAAGACTAACTTGACAGTTTCTACTAAAATGTTTTTACCCTCTTTTTATTCCACCAAACATGCCTATCCTTTTCTCAGCCACCTCACTTACTGAACGCAATCTCCACTTTCAAAGTCCTAACTATTCAATCGCCAATCAAAATGCTCTGCATCCGTCTTTCCTGCCTTCTTTGGTTTGATCCCAACAACATTTGCCCCTCCCACACCATGCCTAGCACTTTCTTGTTTGTTTTCCTTTCTGTCCATTATATCTTTTTCATCCTTCTCTCCTTCCAACTCTCCAAAGCATCCCACCTGCGCCTGTCGTCTTGTATCAACGACCAAGTTTTCGAGCCCCTTTGTCGATTCCCTCATCATGAAAGCGTCTTTGCCTGGCGCAACTCTTTTTCCTATATTCCTACAATTTCTACCACCTTGGTCGAAAACGCTGCCTCAGTTGGTCAATTGTTCCACTTGATCTAGTATTTTACCTCAAATTTAAAAGTTCTAGGCCTTCCTCTTTAGAAAAAAAATGCATAACTTTTGTTTTGTTCACATTTATTCTAACCCCTACCTATCTCACTCATGTTCAAATGCTCTCAGTAATTATCATAACAATTCAAATGGCATAGAATTTCAACGTTTCACTCGTTTCCTTATAGTGCCAAACATTTTACTCTAATATTTACCAAGGCTCTCTCGAGCTTTTCCCTGACTCGAGACAACCGGACCTCCATGAGTTTTCAATAAATCTTTTCCACAAAGCTTTCCGCGCACCTTACCTTAAACAGCCACCCAAATGCGATATGAAGATAAAATGAAACGACTTTGCGACGGGCCATTTCCTTCATACTTCCTCACATCGCCCCACCTCCCACCCACAGACACGAAACAATAACCGACCAGCGATGCCGACGGGCACAACATAATAAATGGATATATCCCTTAACTCTCTCTATCACACACACACTAACACAGGTTAGAATCCCCAAAACACCACCGCCGCATCTCACCAAAATATTTAGCCCCTCCCCTCATTCAGACCCAGCTCTCTCCCCATCACACCGACATCTTTCAATAAAGAAAAGGAGCAGTACGGTCAGGCAGGTAATGAAAGACGAACCGTCGCTGGGCAACGACAGGCTTAATGGGGGAGGGGAGGAGGGAATAGCTCGTCGGAAGGGACGATGGGAAGACATGGAGAGAAAGAGAGAAAATGGGGAGAAAGCGGTGGGGGAAGTGGGACGGGGTTCAGTCAGAGGGAAGAGTGGAACAGTGAAAAAGGGACGACGTGGCCCTCGTCCAATGAGCGCGGGGGTTGGGGGATGAAGGGAGCTGGGTCGGGAGCGAGGGGCGATGGCGAGGCACCGTCTCTCGAGCCACCCACCCACACCCATCACTCGGCTCGAAGAATTAAGAATTAGGACGTCACGTGTCACACGAAATCTCCTTTTTTTATTCTTTTGCGTCTCCCTCCTCCATATCTATCTCTCTCTTTCTATCCAAACGTACCTCCCCTTTTTATTCAACCGACCCACCCCCTATGCCCTCCCGTCCCCAGCAACCCTTCCGATCCCCACCCGCCCCCGCTCTTTTTTCCCTCAGCTCACACAACGGGCACCCACCCTTCCCCTTCCCGCCTCTGCTCCACTCCGTACATCCCGAGATTCCCTTCCGTCTACTTGTGCTGGCGAACGAAGAACAATCGGCGGGACTGGCTCGGTTTTAGTTTATGGATGAGGCCTACGTCGCCGGAACAATACAGCAGAATAGAGAGGGAGCCCGTCGTCGTGCAAAGAGACGGGGAGGAGAGGGGGTATGAGGAGGGAGGGGCGGGAAGGGAGGAGGAGATGGTGGGAGTTGGTTGGGTGAGTGGAAAGACGGCTGGGAGTCAGGCAGGACGGGGTAGTTTTGAGCGAGAGGAGGGTGTCCACGGGGAAAGGAAGCGACGGATACGGGCGCCGGTGGAACCGCGAACGGGGAAGGGGGAGGTATAGGGAGCGGACGAAGAGCTTTCGAAGAAGGAAGAAAAGGAATCGGGAGGAGGGGGAGGGCAGGAGGGAGAGGATAGGGTCCAGGGAGCCGTTGGATGAGTGCGGCAATGGAGCGTTTTCATTTGAGGGAAAGAGTGGACTCAAGAGAGAAGAGGGAGGGAGCGGGAAGAGAAACGGAGCCGGCGTTCTCAGTGCGAAGGGACGAAACGAAGCAGGGAGAGGATTGGAGCGAGGGCAAAAGGAAGAGGGTACAAAAATCAGAGAGTGGTAACCAACTTGGTTTGGGGCAACGACCCTAGCCTGTCTAATCATTCTGTGCCCTTCTATTTATTCTCATTCTCCGTTTTACCAGATTTCGACTTCAATGTGATTTATCATCCCATTCCCTATTCCTACTCTTTTGTGAGCTTATGAAAAATTCTGTCTGCAGAATCGGTACGCGAAAAATGATGGCAATTCGTATAACCGGTAGGGTTTGCGGGAAAGAGAAACTTAGTGGGACCCATAGCCATGAGTTTTGTTAACTAATTGTTTAGGAAATAACGCGTTGAACAAAGTCACTATTAAATACTAACTATCCCTTCGCCTCATACCTTATCATGATGTTATCGTCGTGAGCTTAATCACTTTGATTTCCCGGATGGCTCCCTTAGTTCAACTTTTAAGAGCAATTGTTATGCTATTCGCAATAATTTGCAGATTTCTTATAATTCCATCTGGTTTAACATCCTTTAATTCGTCGACGTTTCTTATCACTTTGCGCGTCGGTTTCATCATTCCATGTTCCCACCTTTCACTCATACTCCCTTTCCCCGGTCAGCCGTCGCATAAAAACTCATTTCGCATCTTTCCTTTCCCTCCGGGTTTTTAACCTATATATCACGAACTGTCTCGATGTCATCCATAGCGCCCACCCCGTCGTAGCCGTCGTGGCTGGATATGTGATAGTCAGCCATTTTCCCGAAGTGTGATGGACTTTTGGAATTTCAATTATGACGAACGATGAAAAAAATAACACAGGTGGACGGGTTAAGGAAAGTTAATTATTTATTTGCCCTACGTAATATAAAATTTCATTTCGCTCTAGCATCTCCTTGCGTCTGGGCTGCAGGTCATAAATAAAGCTCCTTTGAATCAATCGGACATGGTTGGAATTTATAAATTTGTAACATAGAGCTTTTCCGTAATCGACGAAAGATAGAAGTACGACATGACGGATAAACTATTTGAATGATAAAATGAAAGTAGCGGATGACATTGCTTCATAAATGGAAAATAATATAGGAATAATTTAAATATATTCCTTATCGGAATAAAATGCTGTTTTTTTCCATAGTAATTATGAAGTAAATGTATTTTCGATAGCTAAGGTATGCGAATAATTTCTACAGAACTATATCGAAAACTTTTTTGCATAAATATCTTTTTTCCTTATTTCAATCTGAAAGCGTTGACTTGCAGCAAGCAATTTTTTGTACCCATTTAAGATGAGACAATTTTTGAAAATAAAAAATAAATAATTTTTAGAGAAAACTTGAAAAACATTATTTTCAATGCAAAAATTTCAGAGTTAAAAAAACATTCGCCTTGACCGGGATACGAACCTGGATCCCTCAATTTCCATACATGTCCTTTAGCCAGTTAAGTTACCGAGGAGTCCTCTTAACCTCTGAAACTATGGGGGTTTTAAAACAAGAAGATGTTGTGACAAAAACCGTACATACAATCTCAAAGGCATTCGTAGTCGTGCGCCACACTTTAAACCGCCGACTCTAAACATTTCGGCTGTTTATACCTTAGACAAATTCGAAGAAGCTGCGGGAGATACCGCTACAGTAACCTTTAGCGGAGTCATCCACTGATATGTACTACAATGCAACACTTTCAGAGTGTAAAAATCAATCGCCTTGACCGGGAACTTTGTTTTCGTAACATTAATTTATCTTTTTCCATATTGTTGATGTCACCTGAGTAGTTCAATCAGACTTTACATTCAAACATTATGGAATACTTACGTAAAAGTATTTATTAAAAATAGAAAATATTTTAAATACATATATTATTGTTATTTTTGTATCAAGTGATGATTAGCACACGGATATATCAACAATTTCACCCAGAGGAATAAGATACCACTTCCATTTTCTCAAATATTTATTTAGCAGCCTTTATTGACAATTCTATACATAAATAAGAGCTCTAGTAAGATTCGTCAACTAGAACGTAACATAAATAATGTTTCCAATGTCATAAAATAATGCCAGCATTTTTTATCACAAACATTTTGTTAAAATATCTACCATTTTCGGCCAACAGAAAGTAGTCAATTGAAACTGATTTGAACGACGGTCCTTAATATTCTTTTTCACATTCTTACTCATTAGTTTATTTTATAAATTAGTGGATCATCAGCTTTATGTGAAAAAAATCATCGACTCCCCCTTTACATGAAATGAGAATTTGAAATGTCATTCAGCTTTGATTAAGGGGTCTTAAATATCAAATTTACCTTCGGCTGGTAGTCTATATTTACTTTAAAAATAATAAATGAGCCTCCTCTGTGATATGTCCTCTCCGATATACGGAAATATATTTGCAGCAGCTACATAGAATTTCCACGAATTATCCCTGGGATAATTCTCTTTATTAAACTGATAGAATACCATAGCTATTCATTAAAATATACGAAGTGACCGTCTCATATTTCTCCTATTAAATAAGGAATTAAAATAGAACTTAAAGCCCATAGTATGTCGTCTTGCTGGTGAAAACTTATATCTGCTTGATAAATTTTGCCCCCTTGACCTCCGAACAATTATTACAGTAAATAATTTAATCATATGCAGGCAAATTGAAGGAAAGGATAAGCAAAATTAAGGAAAACGATTTACGCAAGTTGTATCATTTTCATTTTTTCTCCTTTTTCGGATTATAATTTTATCAAATTCAACCAACACACTGTTGAAGTAACGAGATCAGTAAAATAAATTAAATTAAGATGCACTACTCTGTTTCGTGGACTTCGGGAAAGTTTTTGATTGAGCGATTTGGGTATAAAAACGTAAAGTATTGCAGAAAACAGGACCAGTACGGAGAGATAGGTGCTTTACCCGAAAACTGCTCTTGTCTCAGACTGCTGCAGGATTGGTGGATAGGGAATGGGCAGTTTGAAGAAAAGGGGGAAGACAGGGATGCTCACTATCACCTGTGATTCTCAACGTACATGTGGAGGAAATGGTAAGAGAGCCATGGGAAGAACTCGCGATTGGAATGAAAATCGGGGGGAAATCTATAAAATTATATAGGTTCTTGGATGATCAAGTTTAATTTTGCGAGTCAGCTAAGGGATAGTAAGCATTACTGAGCGTTTTAAAAAGTCAGTGCGTTAGGTATGGGCTGTGACGTTTGGTAGGTAAGTAAAGGGTAGGAATAGGATATGCTTGGAAAAAATGAAGGGATGAATTGAGTACACGAAATTGAGGAGGGAGTTATGGTTGCGCCGATTGTCAGTTTATTTTTGATAGGTGATGAAAGTTGATGTTCCTTTATACATTCGGCCTCCATTTAAAACCTACCTCTTAACCAGTGGAATACTTATTAAAAATGTTCATTTTACGTTTTATAGATGATGTTTCAGAGAAATAAGGTGGTATCTGTAAACGGTACTATCCCCATAAACTTAGGCTAAGGGTTGTGCAGAGAGAAATTCATGAAAAAACCTCGATGATAAGCCCTGGTAGAAGAAAATAATAAATTAATATAAACAATGGAAAAAATTCAAAGAATATGGCCGAAACCGATGAAAAAGATCAGGATTAAGTAATGGTTAAATTAATATATGTCGAGTAGGATTCCCTATTACTCATTTTTCCATCGCTTAGTGAAGACACTTTTAGAGGATATTGTGGTGGTTTATCAATATTATAAAAGATAATGGCATTCCTATGCCCTGTTCTTAAACTTAGCTCTGCCTATTAATTTATCAAGTTTAATAATAACAGCCCATCCTTGCATAATTGATCTCTCATTTTAAGTTTACGTATCATACGGGTTAAAGAGATGTTTACGGTAGGTTAAGCCAGTCCAGTAAATAGTGACGATATAACCTTGTTTAATCATGCTTGACGTGAGAATTTATAATTTTGCATTTTGGTTAGGGGCTTGAAGATGTTAATAAAGATTTTGGTGATGTTACGGCTTGCCACATCATCATTTTTGCTTGTCTGCTTATCTTCCGTCGGCGGCCATCATATATAACTCCCACACTACCCCTGTCTTCATCCCCTTGCCAAATAGCAGGTGCCCGCAAGAGGAGAAACAATCCTTCGAGAGAAAGAACAATGGCTATCGCAACGCGCGGACTTACCCCGGCCCCCGAGAGAGAGAGAGTAGGCGGATGGACGGCCGGGCGGGAAGAAGGAGGGGACGACGGACAAAAACTTCCCCGTCGACTGCCGTTGACGCTCCCGTGAGCCACCTTGAAGAAATAAAACAACGGGTAGGAAGGGGAATATTGTGGGAGGTAGAGGAGGGAGAGGGAAAAGGAAAAAGTCACCGAGTGTCTGTCTGGTCCGCATGCATTCTACCTCTCTCTCCTCTCACGCAACGATGTGGACCTCAGGAGATGGAAAAAGATTGAGAATTGTGGAACGAGGGGGGAGCGATAGTGGTGTGGGGGTGGAATAGATGGTGAGTGGGAGGATGTAAAAAAAAAATCAACAGGCCGCGACCACTATCGAGACTTCCCAATGCATTGTCGGTGACGATCGCACCGAAAGGAATTACCGAGATAACCGACTCCTTCGTTAGTGCTTTTATTTATGTGTACATTGGAGAGGAGACCTGTCGCCTCCCTTTAGCCCTCACCGCCTCTTCCTCAGCCCTTCCTCCCAGGACGCCTGACCCGAGGACGGGCGGGAAGGGCGCACGAAGAGCCGAAGGAGGCCGGAGTCTGAGGGTCGGCAGCCTCCCCCCCCCTCCCCCGCAAGCTAAGAGAGGTTGAGAGAGCTTGGTGTAGGACGAGAGAAAGAGAATTAAAGAGATCGGAGGAGGCAATTGATCGGAGTTCAGATTGTATTGTCGACCGACTCGGTGGAAAAAATCTTGGAGAGTGAAATGTGTACACCCTAGAGCCCTATCGTAATTGAAACGTCTGCTGAGTCTAGAACAAAAAAACGATGGGCACGGCAGACGTAATGGATGAAGCGAATGTGACGGCTGAGTTGGTCCCCGTGAATTGCTCCTAATGAATTAAGAGGCGAACGTCGAAGTTCCCTTATGTTGGGTAAACATTTTCTTGGAATTACCTAGGGTATATCTCAGATTTCACAAAACCTCAACTGTTAGAACCAAGCCTTAATTTGGAACATTCTCCGTAAGGTTGAGTAGTCAAAACTCACGCTAGGGATTGTGTCTCATAAATACCATCATTATGTTATATTTTCAAATTCTCTAATGCTCCCAATAGCTGTTCGTTTTCATTTCTCCATTTTGGAAATTTTTTAATAATATTATTGAATATTAAATAATGTTCCAGTAGAATCTACGAAAATGTATGACGAAAAAGTGCACAGGGAAGGAGCAAGAATGAATAAAATTTCATCGAATTTTATTAATTTCGAAATTGGAATAAAAACGTAGTTATCTATTTTCAGGCAAAGAATGGCAATCTTTTATGGAGTCATTATATATTTTTGGATATTTCAGTTAATATTTTAAATATTGTGCCTCTTTTTTCAAAGAAAAGTGAAATCTCCAACATTGTACATTATGGAATAAAATTGTATCAAATTATTAATGATCATGAAATTTCGTAAGTAATGCGCAACTGTTGCAAGTCTTTCAAGAGAGGTTTTACTTCAACAGAAGTGATATTTTGTGCACTTTGCCGCTTAGATGGCAGGATATCTCCATAAACCCTTTAAAATACGGCCACTTTTCGAATGATAATTCATCATAGTCAATCAAATATTCTTAATTTTCTGTATGTACAATGCCATCCACTGTACAGCGACAGTGAAATGGAATTTCATGAAAATTTGAAAGTTCCACCCCGGCGAAGATTTATCCTTCAATCGATTTCATGTCATAAATTACGAATCGGATCCCAGATCGAGGTCGACTACGACGCGAAAGATAGCCACAAGGCGGACATCGCTCATCTCCGATCTCGGTTTGAGCACTTGAGGCTTCAAAGATTATATCATAAAGTCGTATTTTTTATTTGAAAAGCAGAACGCAAAACCTAAATTCTTTAACTAAGTATAAATAAAAGTGTTTTTTACAGCCAGAAACTTTAAATTATCTTCCGAAAAATGATCGGTATAGCTGGTATTTATGATAATTTCTTTAGCTAATGGAAACGGCCATATACTTCTTGCGATCAACTCCATTGGCTAGAGGAAAGCTGTAAAAGTATAATTGAATAAGTTGAATACCTTTTATCACTTGCAATTTATGTAAAGAGAAGCAATAATCGACTCCATCTCAAACGATACATTTACTAATGTGTTTTTCATTTTTAATTTCTCATCTGTGGTTTGCTTAATATTTACCCCAAACTATTATGCGTCATACATTTTTAGACAGTTATTGTTTTACTATTAAAAAGTAACTTCAATTTCTCAGTGACATGATTAATCTACTTTCCACGTTATATGCTAAGATATTTTTTTATTTTATCGAAGGTTATGAGAAATATTTTATTAATTAAAAATAAATTTCGAAGCATAAAATCTGAGGTAAATAATTCCTCATTCTCTTCCCTAGTAATATTTTTACCCCATCTAGTGAATACAAGCACTATGCACCATAAATTATGTCTTCCTGTTACCGCACAGTGTAGAGTTCAGTCAATATAATATGAAATTAATCTAGGACTTGAGAGGGTGCAAGTCTGGCACAGATTTCATTGAACTGCATAACAGAATATACTTTAATTTTCCAATTGTTTCAGGCTTCACTTCGCGGACGTATTTAATATCCATACTAAAAAGGAAGACTTACTTTCCCACAGATTTTATTATATGGTAGACATATATAGATTTTATTATATGTACCACATAATAAAATCTGTGGAATAGTATAAGTCTTTCTTTTAAGTATGGATTTTTAATTTTTCTCATGCAACCAAATTTATGTGGATATTTGAAAAGGTGTAAAATGCGTAATCAAGCAAGTCTCTGGCTTAATGCTTTGAATATTAACAAAAAAATAGCTAATCAGAGCATAGCACTTTTAATTATAATCAATTGCAAATAAAATATCTGAATAAAATGCATGATATCCCCGTTGAGCAAGAAAGAGCGCGAGGCGACCTTGTCATAAAATCTATTAGACCGATCTATTACTACAGTATCCGTTTTTCACTTTTGGAGAACTTACTGGTAAGATCCATGAAAGAAACTATGTCAAATATACTTTGGATGGTGAGGTCTATCTCCGAATCATTTTTACCACATCTTGAGGCACATTAATGCCTATAAATCAAAGTTAATTCCATTGCATCGCAATCATACCCAATTCCGTTACGACTACATAGGTTTTGCCAATTTAACCTCATTACTGGGGGCTTGGATCATGTTCTAAATGGTCAATTCTTTATCAAAAATTGCTCCGAAAATTTTGGCTGAGCATTAAATACATTATCTTTGAAAAACCTGTTAAACGTGACAGTATGCCAGTTTTTCCCATTAAAAATGAATTATTGTCTTTTATTAAACATTTATAACTATATTTGGATACTGTCCGCAAATTGACTGACTGTGGGTAGGTGAGCGTTTATAATCATTTGACGAAAATGGATTCCTCACATATGTATATTCTAAAAAAGACGAATATATTGATAAGTGTTGATTTTCATAACCTTTCCTTTTTTAAAGTTCTCTTGTTTTATGCTCCTGGTACATACATACATTTTATAACTAAAACTAATGTTGTTCCCAGAGATTATGTCGTATCGAAGCTCCAAAGATAGTTACGCCAGTCATCCCTCTATAGGAGTGTTTAGATGGTGAAGTTCCTGATTCAAGGAGCTGCATGACTCACGAGCACACAAATACATTTGGGGTTAGTTAGTCCGAGATGGACTGATAAAGATAAGTTATGATGATAGGTCCAATTGACTTCTCACTGAGAAGCATCCGGCATGGTAGAGATAAAGCAATAATACTCCCGTTTGAAGTTTTCAAGCATAAAACATAAGATGGAGGCCACAGGGGTTATTTATCTGATGGGTGAAAGGAACGCCTTCGGCAATAATTAAGCGGGCGGTATCAAAGCCCGGTCGTCCTTCATTACGCAGGATTTCTCTCTCTTACGGAGTTCACCCATTCAATTCCTAGCCCCCTCAATCTCCCTGGCCGCGTCGACCAGATCTGTGAAACAACCAATTTCCCTAACTCTTCCACCTCCAAGGATGTACATGAAAACGTCTTCATTCGCTCTGAATGCTTTGGAAATGGAAAAGCAAGAGGATTTGGTTCCCTTGAGTATAGTAGAAAGAAAGTTAGAGCAGAGTCGGATGAGATATGTTTGCTCTATATGATATATCAAGAGGTTTTGAAAAAAGAGACATTTTTCTCATCTGACAGCCATTGCAGTTATGAAAATGTTAATAAAAATAATTATAGAATACATCCCAAATTTTTTTTAATTTTTCGTAGATTGCAAAGAGGTGTTCAAAGGAGTCAACTGGAAGAGCCTAATATAGGAGTCTAAAGGAAGGATAGAGGACAAATGCGAAATTAATACAGGAATAAATCAGAAGGATAGCGGAGGGAGAATAGTAATGCCATTGATCGGATGGGAATGAAACAGGGTTATCTGTGTTTTCGCAAGTGCTTTTTAAATTATGTTTTGAGGAAATGTTGATGGTGGAAGTCGAAGCACTTCAGTTAGGAATATAAGTGGGTGATGGGAACACTAAGTTAGGCTCACAGGTGGTTAAGGAATAGTTATTCAGTCAGTCGAAGAAATGCAGTTTTTGTTGACTGATTTATCGGAGTTATTCAAGAAGTAAGGGATGAAGATTAAGCAGATCACCAAGCTAATGAGATTCTCAAGGTATGGACCAGGCTACACCAAAAATTAATGTTTTAGGGAATACATGAGATGAGGTTAAACATTTCAAATACATAGCCAATATTATTTAGACAGCAGTGGCAACAAGGGCATCATGAAAAAAAGAACGTTCCCAAAAACGCTTTTCACACAAAAGAAAATGGAACAGACGTACAATAAGTAAATATGAGAGTATATTAGAGACTTTTGAGATTCGAAGATGAAGCTATATGGAGAACATAATTGGGCTGAAAGAATGGCAAACGATGAAGTTTTAAATAAGGTAGAACAGCAGAAGTAGTTGCTAGCTATATTTCGATGAAGGCAGGAAAAGTGCGCCGTGAAATTATGTAATCCACGGAAGGTATAATGAGAAGCACATATTAAGGAACGTTCAAAATCAATATTATACTGCTAGATGAGTTATGATGAAATACATTAGAGTAGGTTGAAAAATTGAAGTCGTTATGAGTGGTAAAGGCAGATCTATTGATCTGTACCGCTGATCTTTCGACAAATCAGGGGAAAACCTTACAAAAAAACATACCATGTGTTAAAAACAAAAAACGCTAACAAATTTTTACATGGCGCATTTAATTTTCAAATGTGTATGAAACAATTACAAGTATTTTCTCCAATACCAATATCATTTTAATGTCAGGAGAAACAAGTGATTTCCTGTTTACTAATGTGGAGAGCTTGATGATAAATAATTCCCCCATTATTTTCTTATATGTCGGTATGTATCTCTGTCTAAATGATTTTCTGTGTTTATCCATCTTATGCACACAAGGTATAGATGGCTTAAAATTAATAATAATTAAACTTTCATCATCGGCACTTAAACAAAGTTGATCTTTCTGAAATGAGAGAAACTTGCGGGATTACTAGTTAGCGAAGCTTGTCTTTAGATATTACTTCAGGCATCATGGAATCAAAGTGGCGGGAGGAAACTAGTCGCGAGCTCTTATCGGCATATTAACTCTTAGCAAATTCGAGGAAGGAGTTTCCCTTATCCATAGAGTAGAGCGTACAGTGGTATAGTGGGTTTTCGTTGAAAAAGGAAACGCGGTACCTGATACAGACACGCTTTACTTAAACTCATTTCTAAGAATAGCCCAGATAAAGCTTTTTGGATCCATATAATGCCATTTAACGCTAAAAATAGCAAAATATCTCGTTTAACTCAGAAAGTAGGAACCCGGTTAACTAGAATGTTATAATCACTACCGTATGGAATCGAGCCTTAAATTAGTTTTTTATGTACACTTCATTTTGGTACAAAAAGAAATGAAAAATTAAAATAAAAACGGCATACTGAGAGTTTTTAGTTTTTGCCTCACTAAATCAATGCAAGTTTTTCCGACTTCTAAGCATTCGTAGCCTATTGGGCGTTCGTTTAACATTGATTAAATAGAGCTAAGCCATGAATGCTAAAGCAATAAGTGACTTGCTTTTAGTTAGAGATAAAACAGATGAATTGGCACACATCACGTGTTTTAAAAACTCAGACTGACCAAAATTCATTAACAGTGAAGAATATAAAATTACGAAAATCAAAGGAATTATTAATTTATCATAAAGAGAAAATAAAAAGAGAGCAAAGTGTTTCGACAAAAATTGTATGAAATAAGAGACGAGGATTCTAGAGGCATACTTGGGATGAAACCTACGTGAATGAAGAAGGGCAAATACGATCACGGTGGAAGAGAAGGAGAAGATGGAGGTGAATGGATAGAGAGACGCAATGAAATAAAGAAGCAGATGTGAGATAAGGGAGGCGTGAACGTGAAGCAAAATGCGTGGAGCGAGAAGGAAATTGAGGTAGGAGAGTGTACCCAATCCAGCGATTTCGCGGTCAGTCGAGTTTTTTGAGTGGTGCACATGGAAGAAACTTACGTTAGCCCTGCCTCGGTTTTGAAGAGGCCATGCTCCAAGCTCACTCCTCAAAAGTAGATAATCTGAGGGATCGGTCGTTTCCCGTCAGAGTTTCAACAGGAGATTTCTCGCCAGATTATTTTTTTGGTTAAGTTTCTTCTCCATTTCATGTTTTATTCATAGGCATTACGGGATGGACATATGTTTTTGATTTGGTGAGTCAGGGGAATTGTGATGAAGACGTAAAACATTTAAATATGAAATGCATGCATGTGCTCCAGATGGCTTAAAATCAACTATTCAAAGTTAATTATTTATAATTTAATGCGGAGAATGATCACATACATAATTTAACAATCTAATTCAGCGTTCGGACTTCGTGAACTCAAGTTGGGCGTTTATATTTTCTTATGCAACTTTGGTCAATATTTGGAAACTTTAATATTTTTTATTGATATATTTATAACTACCTACATGGAAAGGGATACAATGTTTTTTCCATATTCTGAAATAGTGCCAAGTAGCAAATTTTATACAAAGCATCTACAATACCTATGGCAGCAGTAAAGATTATGAAACAATAATAGGAGTTCACGCAAATGTATGTGGTAAACGGGCTTGTATTTAATTGCACTCAGAAAGAATTGCTTACCCTAAAATATTCCTTTCTAATCTTTCGTAAACTCCTCTATCATTTAGCCTAACTTACTGTAAGAACTTGATTTAAAAGAATAATTTTCAATTTCACCTTCACAGCATATTTGATATTGCGATAAACCACATTTTTGGTTTTGATAATTGAGTTTGGAACTCGTGTATAATTAAGCCCAGGGGCTTGTGATATTCATACCTTTTGTGCGAGAGGACTTTTCCCTTAATAATCGATAGGTTATCACAAAGATGTGAAAGTGATCGCGTCGCTTGGATTTGAGAAAGAATTTCACTGTCTCACACGTTTAACGTCTCATGACTCTATTAATCGAGCCCTATTAGCCCATAACATAACAGTGAAGCGACAACTGGGCAAGAAACGTATTATTTGAGTTATCAGGTAATCGACTTAAACTCTATATAAGATCGTTCCTCGCATTAAATAACTGTAATACAGTGATATTGATTATTAATTAAGAATCCACCTTAACAAAGAGGAAGGAATTTAAGAAAACTTACCTGAAACAATACGTGATAGACATCTCGCCTTCATTACTCTATTTCAAACCAAATAGTATGAAACACAACATATCCAAATGAAGGAAGTCCTACATTTCAGTCAGCAAAGAGAAAGGGTTCTTAAATCGCGATAATATAGATAGAAATGGCCTACGAGGAATTAAAATGACGCGATCCGTTTAACGTCGCTTAAATCTTAACGTATCACTTCATTAGCCCCATTTATCTCATAGGTAAACTCATGACATGTTGCCATTCTTCAAGAACTCCTCTGCAGTTATCTCTCTAAAGACATGTGTATGATAAGTATCCATGTCTCGTGGCTAAGGGACAAGAGAAAAGCCGTCATACCAGAAATTTTTGACGTGGTGCGTGCCTGTTTTTTATGACCAAATTACCAGAGACGGTAATTTTTTCGAGAAGATTTTATCTTAAAGCATCCCGAGTTGGAGGGAATTCTGAGGGTACCGGTCACGTGATCCTTGGGAGAGCGCTTTTCAGATGACAACGCATGATAAGTGTACCTCATCTTACCATTTCGTATTTTTTTGTGTTTTATTTCCACTTCAATCTCTTGAGCTTCTAGTTGGTGTTGAGAGCAATCCTTTGAGACCAGGGTGACGAGAAAACGTGCAAAAAGAGAAGGATCAGGACCCAGACATGGAGAAAAAAAATCTAGCAGGGGAAACAAGGAAATGAAAATAAAATACGATAGAATTTTTCCTATGATTGAGAGTAATGGAATGACGTACGTGTTCCATTAATATCTCATAAAACCACGGATTCAATGTTCGACGTGGGCCACTGGTAACCTTTTGGTAAAGAATTTCAAATACAAACTCGTATTATTACTACAACCAGACGAGTTTAAATGTAAACTAGCCGTTAAATGAACCTGGAATAAATATTTGAAACACCAATTGAATTGAGTAGAGGTGCGCTCAACTAAAGTATCGAAATTTTAACTTAAATAGTTACTCGCAAACATTCAAATGAAATGGAAAAACACATTACCTTTGGGTTTTTAATGCATTGTATCGAAATAAAACTAATTATGAGAAGTTAAGTAAGTTGATAACTAAAATTGAATTGGGGACCTATTTAGGAAAATAAAATTGGCTCAATATAAAATATTATCACATAAGTGACTCGTGATAGCTTTTTTCAAATTAAGTTTACTTATTTCTTCACTACGCTGACCTTATTTTCAACCCAAATGCCTTTCTTACAGCATAAGACCTACATACAGCAATTAGTTAAAGTTCATTAAAGAAATTCAGCTAACTTGTGACCACAGTACCAATGAGTTTAATTAAACATTACTTGATTTCTCAAAGACTGAATCGTGTGTTTTCAAATTTCTATGACGTGAATCCCTTCTATGAGTGCTAAACGTGGAAATATGGCAAATTCTCGGTCTCTTACACTATTTTTCCTTCTCTCATTTCCATCCCCCTACCTCCCAGCGCGTAATGATCTCACCCTCATCCTGTCCTAGCATCCTAACATTCTGCCGTAACAAGCTCTTTCTCTCGTATCCAGCATCTGCAGAGATGAGAAATGGTATTTACGCTGGGATTCAGGAGTGTTGTGCGATTTAAGGAGAGAAATGAGTCGAGAACGACAGGTAGGAAGGATATATATGAGCCCGAGTGGTTCCAGAGCGGATTAGAAGGTGCTCGACAGCTGTGAGAGATTCGAGATGGTATACGAAGCAGACGAAAGAGATGGTGGAATGGCAAAGAAGGGGAAAATACGCAAGGAATGGAGAAATCATGCCAAATAAATTAATATTTTTTGAGTAAAAGTAAGTACACCCATAGGTGAACTTACAATTTACTCTTGAAAATATAATTTTACAAGTCTTTAATAGTACTTTAAGACACGTGAATATTTTCAGGACTCAACAGTGGGGTAACAGCCGCGCCAGGTAAACCAGAGGTGGCGGCTTCGAACCCCTTTGAGGTTCTTCACACCAAGAGTTTAGTTGTTTGAGATCATCCTACCTGTTATTTAATGTACATAAATAATGTCATTTGAAAGGCCCAAACAACTGGTTTAGGGGTAGTATTAAATAAATAAAACATATTAAAAAACAGGAAAGATTTCATTTTTGGTAGATGTTTCTTTTAAGTAGTGCTTAACGGGCAACGAATTTTAATATCTTGGGTCATGGCTCTTAACGCCTCTTTAAAGAGCCATTTCAGGAAATAAACATTTACAAGAAATATAGAATTATGAAAATTATATTATATTACTTAGATAATATTTTAATATCCCACAGTCCGTCATGCCTCTTGGCAAGCTTCATGATAGACGTAATTTGGGTCTGAAACTTGTTTTATGAGTGTGCTGGATAAACTAACCCAAAAAAAAATTCACTCCGTTTTTCCCGGTTTTAGAATAAAACGAAAACTGGTAATGAACCTCTGGAAGGTACGAGGGTCATCCGGAAAGTAGTACCCGTTCGTGCCGCATGAAGTGCTGACGACGCGAGTAGCCGCTGGACGAGGTCAGATAGCTTCAGTGGCTTGTCTGCCTTCTCTGAGCCAAGTTGCGTGACGCTAGCATTGCCTGTGTTGTTTCTGTGATTGTTTACAATGTTTAAAAAAATTGAGAACGCCGCCAGTTGTGAAGTGAGGGCAGTGATTAAATTCCTCAATGCAAGAAACGTTCGCCCATGTGATATTCATCGCCAATTAAAGGAGGTGTATGGAGACAATGTAATGGACGAGTCGTCTGTTCGGCGGTGGTGTCGCAACTTCAACATGGGGAGGGGGAACACACACGACGATGAGCGTTCGGAGAGACCGTCTGTCATTACAGACCAACTGGTGAGCTCAGTTGACGAATTCGTGAGGAACGATCGGCGCGTCACAATTGATGACATCTGTGAGCATTTTCCCAATGTTTCTCGAACAATTGTTCATGAAATTGTTAAACACCATCTGCATTATGCAAAAATTTGTGCAAGATGGGTCCCTCGCGTATCTCAATGAGCTGGCGGCGAAGGACTATGCAGCAGGAATACAGAAACTTGTCACACGTTATGACAAATGCCTTAATTTGCTTGGAGATTATGTTGAGAAGTAGTTTAAAGTATCCTCTTTCAAATAAAATTTTTTATGTTTGTTAATATTTACTTTTGTGTCTTTATTTCACGAACGGGTACTACTTTCCGGATGACCCTCGTATATGGATTCATTGAGCTACTGGGCGCTTAAACCAATTTATATTTCATAGATATTTAATGCTTTGTCATTAACCTTACTGCGCCCTCAATAGAAATAGTACACCATGAGATATAATACGGATCTGAAGCGTTCCTAAAAGCCAACAGATTTTTATGCCAACGAGTAAAAATAGGCAAATTATTATAAGCATCTAATGTGGTTTTTTTCTATTTTCCTTCCTTACATTCCTCAGCGTACGCTATACATTACAGTTGTTCAAAGCAACCATAAAAGGGTAACGAAAATAAGTTTGGGAAAATAAAAGGTCTTTATGTTTATGTAAAACTTAAGGTTCAATTGGAAACCAAAGCAGAACGAGATCTCCTATACACATGGTGCGAATGCACGGCCACGGACTACAACTTCAGAATACTACATACTTTTAGACTGCTACATTTTATCTTGCTAACAGTTAATGCAAAACTATAATATAATATATCACTAGAATTTAAAAGGGAAACGAGATAAGGGCACTAAAAATACCTCATACAGATATTTTAAGAGCACCTTCGGGTAGTCACTCTTTCTCAAACACGTTTAAAAAATGAAATCTTGCGTACAAATATAAATGTATTTTTGATTTTTCTAGGGCTATTAAACAGATGTATATATTAAATCTACGAGTAATTTCTCATAATTATTCATAATAAATGCAAAATTACATCGGAGTTTTGTGATTAAGATATTATTTTCAACGATGCATTCAGCATTCATAAAATATTTTTGAAGTCATAATAAATGAGATTTAAATTAATAAAAGCTACATTTTTTGTTTCTGCCCTTTAATGTTAAACATTTATAATACTGTTACTTTCACCTTCGCACTTCCCCGGGCAAAATTACGCGCCAATATAACAAAGAATATACATTTTATTCGAAAAGAAAATCGGCTAAAACGTCAGTGGTTTACGAACGTACGTACCTTTACTAAAAGTAAACATTGTTTTTAATATTGAAAACATATCGAAAATAATATTCAAAAACAAATATTAAAGGAAAACCTTACGCGGAATTTAGTGTGATTTATGCCTGTGAATGTCGTTTTACTTATTTGACTGTTCCTAAAACAACACTAGCTTGGCCTTTAAAGATTTAAAGGGAACAGAATTTCCTTATATGAGGCGTAACAGCTTTTAAAAAAATCGACGGCAAGTACAAAGTAAATTAAGCTTGAGTGGCAAGTGGATGAAGGACATTAAGCATTGCAAGGTTCGACAGGTGGTAACTTATGACAGGTTTGCCTTATGTACACAGAATGGCGAAAGGCAGTTAACCGTAGGTCGCTGAACATATTTTTATGCGTCACAACTTCTGACATCATGCAAATTCCCATAAAATATAAGCCTCAGTGGGTGTTTTCAAATCTATTGGAGACAAAACTCAAGATGTTCCACTGCTCAAAACACTGACGTGCATCTATCTATTCCACCGGTAAAAAATAATTCCTAGAGAATCAAAAATGAAAAATACGCTGAATTTATTAATAAATTGATAGTTTAAAAATAATTAATCAGTCAATGTCTACTTCTCATGAAAAAGATTAAATTCTATCCTCACAGAAGAAACTAATAGTGTCGCGCACCTAGTTTAAATATTCCAAAGTAGTAAATGTTCATTGCATATTATTAAACGCTCAAGTAATTATTGATCCAGATTTGAAATCATAAAGATTTCGCGCATGGCTAAAACTATGTATTTTGGTGTTTCATTGATATTAACCGCGGCTTCCGTTCGTCGCAACCAATTCCTTTAATATTGGACACATTTATTTTTGAAAATGACGGGTATAAAAAATAAATTAATCATCGTGACTTCTCAAAATCCATTAAACTACAGAAATGAAACGTTTCCCCGAAACAAATGGAGAAGGGAGAATCTTAAGGATGGAGGGCAGGTGACAAATTTTCCCGAATAAGTGGTGGAAGTATGCACGTAAAATAAGATTCTATAAATGGAAGGAATGACGAATAGCCCCTGAAGAGGAAGCAGCAAGGGTATCAGGAAGATAACAAGCGCCAAGGTACCTTGACTGACACGCCCCTGCGGAGAGAGGAGAGCCAAATCGGGAGGAAGGGGTGGAGAAGTTACAGAGCAGAGGAGAAGAAACAACCGTAGGGTGTGGGGAGTAGGATTGATCGAAGCGGGGGTGAGGGAGTGCAAAGATGACGCTTCGCTGCGACGCAAGGTTTCCCAGAGGAGACATCTAACTCTCATTCCTCCGAATTCTTCGAAGAAATTCCGAAGCAGGTAAAAGGAAATACACGATAAGGGATGAGCATCGATAGAGGGGTGACATGCGAAGGGTAAGCTGTCGTTTGATATCACGTCAACCTGTTCAGATGTGATGTTTTATTTAGGAAGGAAAGCAAATCAATAGGCGGTAGGAATAACGTTTCTTACTGAAAAAGCCAAAACGCTTCGTTATTTCAAACAGTTTCCGAAACGATATTCTGTTATTTGTAGAAACTCACTAATATCCTTTATTTCTATTATGAGTACATAGTAACTCTCTGCCTGTACATTAGACTCGGCCACCAATTATTCACTTAGTTCAGAAAATTACTTCCAATCAAATTACTCCTAAAGTGAAAATATAATTTCCTTCGCATGGCACTGAATCTTTAGATCAATAAAATTATGAAATATTTACAAAAAACATTGGAAATATCTGACCCAAGCAATATAAATTTCAGACCTCGAGTGTAAATACTTTTAAATTCAATGATGTTGTTTAATGAAAAGGGAAAACATCAATTGCCCATGCATGCTTATCACTGACTAGGCCAAGATCCATGTTAACTGGAAAACATACACTGCATAGGTATGATTAAAATCGGAAAAATGGCTAATTTCAGTTATAACAAAAATATAATTTGAACTTTTATTTACTTAAATAGAAGAAACAGCATTTTGTGCCATGTGAAGACCATAGCTAAAGAATTATTTTTAAAGGTCAATACTTAATAGAACAAAGTATCTTTCCCTTATATTTTGTTCCCTATGTGATTCCCTCGGAGACTTGGTAGTCCAGAAGTAGAGCGTTAAACTAATAACCGAAGGGCCCGAGTTCGATTCATGGGCACGCCTCGCGGGCACTAGTTTTGGGTGAACTGCACCATCACCTACCAAACCGAACTTTGGGCTACTTACTGTGTTTATATGACTCCCCGCTATCATTCTCAAAACCTATGGCAGCGCGTTTGGACATTAGATACATTTTTGGATGGCTACATTTTAATTTTTAAATGAGTTACATCCTAGAGAAAGTATGTAGATAGGGCCTACCTAATTATTACGAATAACAGTTATTTTAGTTTTGACTTCAATTACGCCAGGCAAAAATGAGTGGTTATTCTTAGTGGTTAGTTTCAATGCGAAAGATTTATTATATACTATCACGATTTTGATTTCTGCCGATCAGGAGTGGATTTTACACAATTATACAGGCGTCAATGGTAAACTAAAGTATTTCTGAGGCTGGGCATATTTTCTCCCTGTGATGGGAACGCTCCAAATTTCAATGAATAAGGATATTAGTGATACTTGTAAGCTGCTGCTAAAGCTATTTTTCAAATTTATGAATAGAGAATACAGGGTTCGTCCGGAAAATAAGTGTACTGATTTTTTCCCGCCGCTCCAGGCGCGCCCAGCACCGCTCTGATGGGCTGCGATTGGAGGGGGGTATGTTGGCAAGTGACGCTGAAAAAGGCAGTCGGCTCTGAGCTGTGGTGTATGAGGAGCTCTGTTAACGCGAACCTCCACGCTCGACCCACGTCACGGAACGCGATGCCGAAGTTTTTGGAGCAGCGTTATTCCATCAAATTTGCGGTAAAGCTTGGGAAATCGTCTACCGAAACTGTCGGTAAGATTAACCAGGCTTACGGGGAGTCAGCCATGTCCAGAAACATGATCTTTCGGTGGCACAAGATGTTCGTGGAGGGCAGAGAAGAGGTCGACGACGAACCACGGCCTGGACGCCCATCAACGACACTCACCGACGAAAATGTGCGAAAAGTTCGCGATGTCCTGAACTCTGATCGTCGTCTTAGTGTTCGGATGATAGCAGAGCAGTGTAATGTGCCAAAAACAATAGTGCACGAGATTATTAGGGAGCAATTACAGATGCGAAAAATTTGTGCAAAGTTGGTGCCGAAAGTGCTCAGTGATAATCAAAGACTCAATCGTTTGGAAATCGCGACACAACTTGCGGATCACTGCAAAAATGATCCACATTTTTTAGAGAACGTTGTTGTTCCCGAAGATAAAGAGGAGTTTGAAAGGAACGCGATACGGGACTTTGGACGCCATCAAAGAGGCCGTGACGACGTGTCTTCGAGAGGTTCTCGATGATGCCTTCGCGGGAGCGTTCCAGGAATGGGAACGCCGCTGGAACAAGTGTATCGACTCACAAAGGTCCTATTTTGAGGAATATTAGCTTAAGATATGTAAAAGTGTAATACATTTTTTTTCCTGAGCTCAGTACACTTACTTTCCGGACCAACCCTGTAAAGGTATCGTAAATGTAAGCATTGCTAAGAAAATAAACAAGATAATTGTTTTTTTAAGTGAATGACCAGTGCAATAGGCATTGAGATAACCATTGTTATGCATATTTATCCTGGCCAGGTACAACTCCCTGGTATATATTGGGAAAAGTGAAATAAATGCAACTCTGGGAGCTAAAAGTATGACGACAATCGGCTGGGAAACTGCAGATACCTTGTATTTATCCATTGAGAAAGAGAGAAAGGCTAGCACGATACAATACTAGGATACTCTCCTTTCGTGTTAACTCCTTCCATCTGCTCTCCCTTAAACTACCGAGCCCCGCCTGCCAAGCCCATTGAAATTCATCCTCACTTTTACGACGCACTCCATCTCGACGGCGCCAAATCAAAGGGGAAGAAAACACACGGGCACGCGGGCCGAAGGGATAATTTCGCAAGATTTTAGCATAAGTGGTAGCCAGAAGATACTCGCCCGTCGAACCTATGCCTTCTCTCTCTATCCAGCATCCCTCCAGCGCGCCCCTTCCCTCCTCAAAAAAGTGATCTCACTCCTCCTCTCCGCCTCCTTCCGCCCCTCTCGCCGCACTCCCACGCCCCTCCCTTCCCCAAACCATCTCCTCTTCCTTCCTCCTCCTCCCCAAGCTCCTTCATGCTATCCCGCCGACCGAACCGATAGAGTTGTACGAACATATAAAATCGGAAAGGAGAGATAGGAGGAGGGAATGTGGTGGGTGACCTTAAAGGAATGATCGTGGGGAATGGAAGTTAGAGACGAAATGAGGGTGGAATTGACCATGCAATTGCACTCTCTCATCTCGCACCCTCCTCTCCCTGTTGGACGATAATGGCACCACCGGTCTCCTCCATATCCTGGGGCCATCGCCGGGAAAAAAACGAAGCCCCTTCCCCGAAGCCATCTACCTTCTTCCTCTCCTTTATTTTTATGCACACTCTCGATCACCATCACTCGTCCTCTGCCTATTTCGTTCATTCACCATTTAACCCCCATTCCCCTCACGGGCTACGCAGCAGAAGTGTTACTCGAGGCATTGAAGTACTAAGGCCGTAAAGGAAAAAAGACCAAGTCGGTAGAAAAAATCGCTTCCAAGCCACAGGAAAACAAACGAGAAACAAAAGGAGAGAAAAGTGAATTAATGGGAACGTCTAAAAGTAAAGGCAGAGAAAATGAAAAGCATTCATAGAGTTGACAAGAATATGAACATGTGGAAGTGTTGATATATTTGAGGAAAATTTCTATCGACCTCATGTTCTTAAAATCACTCTAGCTCCTTCTTTTATCCAAACAGCAATAACTGTAATCTCGTTTTAAGTTAACATTCCGTGTTTTCCTGATGCCACCAAGAGCATAATGCAAAGCCGTAGATGAAGACTCAAAAAAGATAGTTTAATGAATGAAGAGACAAACGAAACTGAACAAGTGGACTAGCAGAGGAATAAACAGGAGAATGCTAGAGATCTGAATCCGCTAGAAAAAGGGGAAAATTTTCACTTTTAATACTTCTTCGAATGATGTGTAAGCCGGAATGTTATTTAACAGCGATTTTTGTTTGGGAAACGTCAACAGTCTAACATCAATATAACGTTGGGCCGGGAAATAAAATGTTATGAAGAAAATTAGTTTTTGATTAACATCCTTAAGGTTAAAAATAATAAGAATCTATGAGCTAAAAGGAATGTAGGAAGAATAATTTTGATGAAAGGGTATCAAAAGCTAAAAGCTTTGGAATGGCAATCGAGGCCAGAGAAGAGGCAGGTTTTAACGTGATCTGCAAGCAACAGAAGTCGTAATGAATATTATATAAACTACTGCAGTTCTCAGGGTGTTACTTCGTAGAAAATATCAAAAATCATTATTTGGCGCTGAAATAGCCTCAAGGTATATAGCAACACAGATATAGTATGAATTCATGCATAGGCTTTTTCGTGACTTAATAGCTGCTTAAATCAGTCATCTATTCTTCCATAAACAATACAAGTTCTCTTAAGCCCTAATTCTCTTCCATCTTGTACCCTTCATTATCTTTTCAATACATTCGTCTGCTAATCATTCTCAAAGGGCATTCCCTTCCTTGTTCCTAGAAGGCTCAAATCATTCAGTATTGTTCCCAGCAGAGTGAGTGTTAAATGGTAATTTTCTCTGTCGAATGCTTCTTCGTTTCTGATGTAATCTACTCGATATTCAGTAACACATTAAGACACCAAGAATCGAATTTCCTCATAATCCTTCAGAATGCACGAGACTATATTATTTAATTTATAAAGAAAATTTAAGGGTGATATTTAACAGATTAATTTGTAAAGTAAATACAAAACATACGTCAATGAAATTAGGTGGCCGCTGGTTTTCCAAGTAAATATTGTGGGATCCCAAGACAAGAATTATAATAAACACTACAGTGGGTAGATGGAAGTAACCAAAAAGTAGCTATTATAATATTATTTTAAATTCATCACTGAAATTTTAACGCCCCAAAACCATTTGATCTACTTTATTTACGCAGTCCTAAGATTAACAATGTCATGGTCAGCTTTAATTAACCATCAGGAGTTTTTATGCCATTTCATTTTGTAATGCTTACCTTTCACTAATAGTGGATGTGGATAACGAATTTGCAAAGTAAAATTCTTAGCCAAAATACCTTTATTATCTAAAAATGTTGCCAATGATTTGTGTATGAGCTAGCAAAGTAATTAACAATAAAGTTTTTCTGTCAAATACTTCAAGTGGGATGACATATTTCTAAGATACGTAATAAAAGTATAATGTAAATTGAAGCTACACATTTTTGATCACATAATTAGCATATTAAGTCAAGAGAGCAGAATAGAATTTAATACATTACTTCCTCATTGAATGATACTGGATCGTCTTACACTGTTTAATGAGAGTAAGAAACCAAATCAGTAACTGAAGGAAATACACCACTGATAAAAACCGTCGACTTGAAAGATATACCATTGTGTACAAGATAAGATATCAATGCCATCCCCCGTATTGATTCATCAATGTAATATGTAATATTTAGGAATAAGAGGCAAAATGAATCAGGAGGAAAAACAGAAACGAGAGATCAGATGGATATATATGAGCATGAAGCCAGAGCGGACCTGCGCATCAGGAAGGAATAAAGGCGGTGTGAAAACCAAGGCATTAGCTCCGGAGGATCTTAAATATCTCGCTGTCTCGTTTGGGAGTGTGAACCGGTGGTTAGGAAGGTGTTGCCCTTACAGAAGATAGTTTGGAATTGGGGGCGTGACCAAGGAGGAATGGGGAAGAGTAATGGGGCAAGTAAGATTATGGGGAGAGGAGTTAAAAAAAATGAAAAAGGAGGCCGGAAAAAGGTGCGTACGAAGCACTCCAGGAGGCGTGTGGAAAAAGGAAATGAGTTGATGACGGCAGTATATTGAAACAAAAACCGAAGAAAAATGACTCAGGCCCTACCCTCGTTCCACTTTTTGCCGAAAACGAGTTGTGCTAGTACCCTCCATTTTGCCATCTCCGTTCCAGTATTGAATGACTAGTGCATTCCGGTTAAGTCACTACACTTTCGAGTGCGCATCTCCCTTGGCATATGCTAATTTCAACCAAAGTGGTTTTCTACTGCTTTATCAATCATTGGATCATGCTCCACCAACGAACTTGCCCATAAATCAATTTTATTTGTGCTTATTTATCGAAAATTTCAATTTTCCGGGAGATGGTCGAATTCCCGGCTCGCTCTCGCTCATTGTTGTTCTTATCCACCTTCTACAACTCGACACACACATTCGTCAGTATTATTAGGTAAACTTCATTCACGAGCCACGCAATTCTGTTCGTGGAAGCAGGGGAACAAGCCCAGCGTTTTTTAAGTGCCTTAGACAAAAATTAGTACCAGGTTTTAGTGATCAAAAGGGAAGGGTGGAAGGATGTTTATCAAAGCAAAGAAATCGCATCAGTAAATGAGAAGCACTTCGAATACTTCCACTAAAAGAAATTATTTTCCTGGTTAAACCTGATTACAATTTTAGTAAAAAATTACAGTGTTCTTCATTTCGTGAACATAACTTCTACATTTGTAGAAGGGAATTGAACCTTCAACCACCGCTTTTTCATCTTCTAAAACTCAATTTACCATGGTCCTCCTAATAGATAACGAATAAACAAGCCTCCCAAAAGACTAATAGGAAGAATAAACCAATAGATATGTAGGCGTAACAGACTAAAATGAATCAAATGATATTAGCAGGATGAGTGTAAAAGTCCTTTTAAACTCCGGCCTGAGTAAAAGTCTGATATAGAAATATATTGGCTCAAAAACCTGGTGAAAAGTCTGTATTGGTGTGTGACGAAACTCCTTTATTGTAGCTTTCGGATTCTTAAAAACGTATCCTACGATTACTCTGCACTAATATTGCTGTATGAAATTAAAATATTACTTTACGCGGCAAATTAGCCAGTGGAAAATGGTGAACCTTAGTTAAAACGATTATTGAAATTGACTAGGAGAAACTGTAAAATAATCTTAATATTTTCTCAAACATGATCTTACTAGGTTATTTGTTGTAATATTACTTGGGAATCTTTTAATTCTCATAGTATTTGGAGCATATTGAGAAACAATATTACTTGAAAATTATTTACATTAGTAAGTTTGAATTTCATTGTAATTTACTCATAAATGCCAAAATATTTCACTCAGTTTCGAGGTTTTGAAACAAGAAAATAATCTAAATAATTATTTAAACAAGACAAAAAATATCAATTACACAGCAACAATTCTGAAAAATTAATTCCGAGGGTAGGCTGAAAAGCAATGGACAATTGCTTGTAGACCACAAACAAAAACAAATGGCAAGATCGGGGCGAAATGTATATTTTAGTACAATTCCTAAGCTTTAAAATAATATATTTATTGTTTTACATAGTCACCGATAAGGCTAACACATTTCTCCCAACGTGGAACAAGTTTTTTTATTGCGTCACTGAAAAACTCTTCCGACCTTTCTCGAATCCAGGACTTGACAGCTCCCTTCACCTCATCGTCCGGGGGGGATAAAGGTGTCTCTTGAGTTGAGGAAAAAAATAAAAATCGCCAGGCGCAAGATTGGGGTAATAAAGAGGGTGTGGGAACGGTTCAAATTTCAGGTTTCTTAGAGCCTATCCAGTTGCGCGCGAGGTATGTGGACGAGCGTTGTCATGTTGTAAAATTATTGGCAACAGGCTATCTTTAACCTAGCAAACTCGACTAATATGGTTTGCGATACGCTTTTGAGTGATCCGCCAACCATTTTGAATCAAATATTCGACGAGTTTGCGTTGTTTATCGTCTGTGGGAGCGATCGGACATCCGCTGCGTGTTTCATCAACAATTATCGCTTTTCAATTTTCGCTCGCAACCACGAAATTTTGCCACCCATCGATTACCAGCAGACTATCAACTCCATCGTCACCATAAATAGCCTTTAAACGACGATGAATCTCAGTAGGAGTCACTTTTTAAGTTGCGCTGTTTAACTAGAGTTGACATAGTACTATAACACGTCTCCATACGTCCGCTTCTCAAAATACACTGGATGAATGTTACGACCTCAAACCTGCGCATGCCTGCTTAGGGGGAAATATTACTTTTACATGCTACCAGGAGTGATCCTGAAGATCATTTTGTTTGTGGTCTACAAGCATGTGTGCATTGGTTTTCAGCCTACCCTAGCATTACTAGCTGGCCTGTCATTACCGTGCCTATGATAACCTTGAGAAGCCGTAAATAGATCTTATCTCGATGTAAAATATTGCCGTAATCTGTATTTTTTACGGCCTTATTGCCGTGTTTGTTCTGTGATGTTATTTGAATTTATTTCTGCTAAAATTTAAACAGCTAGTGCAAAAAAGTGTCTCACGCTAAAGAATACACTCATGACTCCGCAAAGCGGCATTTTAGGCAGTACCATTATTTATAGACACATTTCTTCAAATTGAATAATATCTGAGGGCAGGATATACCATTTAGACATCAATGACGTATAATTCCCTGATTTAATATATCTGTGGTTAGAGTGAAGGAAAAATACTGAAAACCTTCCACGGGTTTATTTTCTGGTAATGGCACTATGATGATATACGACACTTGTAGCAAGCTTCACAAATTTCAGAACGTTATGCCTGTTACAACTACGCACATTGTATTAAGTTTTTAATGCTTAAATAAAGTTCTTTTTTCATCAAAGGCCGACTAGTTCTATATAGAGTCCAAGGCATATTATTAATACTGGAATGAATAGGTTACTTTTGATAAAACATAGTTGAATAATAATGCTCCCATAATGCTAACAAATTGAAACTTTCATTACACTCTTATTGTCACTAAAGCAGATGTTAACACATCTAAAGTCACTGAAACGTTACTAAATAACTTTATTTTGGTAGCGAAGTATGCCCGACTATAATGTCGAAAATGTTGGCGAAGAGCTCAATAGGAATACAATTGACGCTGGGACACCAATCGGTGAATCTGGGTTACCATTCACCTACTGGTGTGCAAGGTAACACCAGCAGCGTCTGAAAGGCCTAAGCATAAAAGGAAAGTCAACTGAGACAACACGATATCCGGGTAAGAGTCCAATGTAAATCTTAAAGATGTTATGAGAATATACAGAAATAGTCTCACTGAATTATTTTTCAAAACGCCATTTCTTCTATTAATCACCATATTGGTCTTCAAATATAAAATCAGTTCATCCTGTGCCATGGTGCTACTTATCCATACCAATGCTCAAATTATACTATTTAATCCCATGCATCACTGTAATGTGAATGAGTCTTTATATTTTAATTGTAATTATAGTTTCATTTTGGATAAAACAATGGCTATTTCTCATAATAATATAAAAATCATAATTTATTTCAGTCAGAACGATTCTTTGCTGTATTTTGGAATGCCAGCGTTATCTCCGATGAGGAGACGAAGCAGTCCTCCAGCTTCATTGCTTGTTCACACCCGGTAACTCATAAGTGAGTGCTAATCGCTCAAAATATTCACCAAATAGCTGTGCTCCGTCGCGCATTTATGCCAAGAACATTTTCGCTTCAACCCTTTAACCCGCCCCCAGCCGCTCCGCCGCCTTAGCGCCGCCTCCCACTCGAATTTTTCCACCACCAACTTTCCTGGATCCGGCATCAGTTGAGTGGCATGTCCGGCCCATACCATGGATCTGGCCCCTTAAACTCTTCTCGTTTCACTCGCTCCATCTTCGTTCTCTTTCCTCCTTTTCTCGACTCGGAAAAAGGCTTCGCTGGACTGGTTATAGCGAACGAAAGAGCCACAGCCGAAGCGCATCAACACGCAGGAGGTTGGTGGGAAGGGTTTCCCACCGCGAAAGCCGAAAACCCTCCGCCGCGCCGGTCGCGAGGCGGCAATCCTCCGCCTCGCGGCGGTGTCCTTCCCTGCCCTCCCTCGTCCGTCCGCTCCCCGCCCTTCCTCCTCCGTCCGCTCCTCTCCCTGCATGATCTTCTCACACACCATGCCCTATAACACTCCGGGCAGTGGAGGGAGGACTGGGCAGAGAAGGATGATATTCACGTACCTCGCCGTGCCCAGGGCCTCCCTACCATTCTCCGTCCCCCACTCCGACGGCCAAAATCGCCTCCCACTCCATTGCCCCCTTCTCAACCGAACCTGGGTGAAACGGGCCCCTTGTAATTACGGCGGTGGTGGGTTTATAAGAGGAAGGCAAGAAGCCTCGTTATGTCGTGACACTTAATCCCACATTGTAATTACGTGCGTTGCGCGCCGCCACTCGACTCGCCTACATCCCATCACCCTTGTTCACCCACCCGAGAATAGGATAAATAGATTGCGGGGGTTGAGGGAAGGGGAATGGCAGGAGAGGCGTGAAAAAGTACGAGGTGGGTTAAAAGGAGTCACCGAGAGTGAAGAGGGGTGAGGGAAGGGGGTCGGAGGGGGAAAAGGACGTACCCGGAAAACACGTTCCTCAGGTCGAAGGCGTGAAAAAACTGCGCCATGAAGCAGGAGGGGCCGGCGGTGAAGGAAATTGTAAAAGGCGGGAAAAATAAAGCAGGAGGAGAAGGAGGGCGATGAAAAAGGAGGAATTGATGTGAAGCAGGGCTACGGGAATATAAACATTCCATGAGGCGTTTCCCGGCCCTAATTTCGCATCAAAGAATTCTTTGCGGGGTGAGAACGAAAGATCAAACGGAGTAAAATTTGGCGCACTATTGACAAAAACTAAAGCCAGCGCAACCCTTAAGAAATTATTTTACGGTTGTAAACTGCCATTAGTTTTGTTTTTCGCTGTTATTCCTCGTTATTAGTCGTCTCTTGAACACCAAATTATAACGGATAACTAAATTCTTAAGTACAAGTACAAGATATAACCAATACCTTGGGAGCAACATAACTTAGGGCAGTGTAATGGCGACGGACACAAAAGCGTACATTAAATGAAGCTAAAACGTTATTCACGTTAAAGAGGGAACTACTACGCCCAAAGATTGCAAACAAGAAAGCAATGCACTTCATGGTTCAGAGACATGCATTACCGGAAAAAAGCATCAGGGAGAAATGTCAGCCCTTGAAACATGAGGAGACAATATGCGGAATATAAACTGGGCAGATGAAGTGAGAAAAGAGGATGATATTGGCAAGTTGCAGGGAAAAGACAATATCAATCACTCTACTGAAAAGAAGAACCACAAGAGCCAGGCGCACCTTGAGAAACAGTGGATTTCTTAAGGATATTATAGAAGAGAAAATTTAAGGTAAGGCCACACGGAGAAAACCAAGGGACAAGTACGTAGGAAAATGAAAGGGGATGTAAAACAGAAAAGTTTTCAGGATGTGAGGGAATTTAAATAAAATAGCGAAGAATAGAGAGCTACAGCGAACCAATCTTCGGACTGAAATACTATTTAATAAAACTTGGAAAAATATTTCACAGAAAAAGCTACATTTTTGACGTTATCTTTGTAATGAACATTAATTTTTTCCCTTTTGGCATCCCTAGAATATCCCTTAATATCCGTTCCGGCCCCAGTGCAAACATGGGCACCATGTTCATGAAGGTATTTCAGTTGTCTTCGCTCATAGCTCTTTTGATGAAGAATGATTGATTTGGCGTCATTTATAGCAAGCAGCTTGCAATAAAAGCTAGAAATGTCCTATCTAAGGGAGGAATTCATATGTAAAAAACGTCGGAGCAAATAACGAGTGACGACTATTAGCGTAATGAAAAACTCACCAAAAGCATAATCGAGAGGAAGATTAAGAACGTATCTGAAATGAAAGATGTCATATAACTGTTGATTTTGAAGAGGAATAAGAAGAAAGAGCAGCCAACAGGAAAATGGATGAGGGGTAAATAAATGGTGAACAAGCTTAACGAGTGAATTCTGAGCACGAAAATGAAAAATTTTACCTGAGGGAAGGTTAGCCATGCTATCGTCCGATTTGATGCTTTCTTAAATACACATATTATAAAAATAAACAACCTCAATCGTTGAGGATGTTGAGGATTGATGACTCTCGTTGAGGCTCGTGAATCACTAAAGTGACGTCACTTCGCAGGAGAAGGAGAGAGGGAGGGAGAGAGATCTATTAAAGCCATTCTGCTTGCGTGGTAACAGATGATCCATTGTTTTGCGGAATGTGATTCAATGTGACCATATGGTGAACTCACACAGTATCATCCCACATTAGTTGAGTGCTGATGGATTCATGATATTTACTCTCCCAATTTTGATATTGTTACTAAAAATGAAACAATGACAAGAATTTTAATTTGAACTATTAGAGAACGCATACTAATTATCAAAAAGACAAAATGGCTTGCAAGAGTTTAAGCAGTTTAAAACTAAATTTCTCCCCACACAAAGACCGATTAAGGTTAATTAATATAAGCTGTGAATGATACGTCCTATAAATTGTCCTTCCATTTTCACATACATGCTCTGTCACTTCTAGTTATTCCAATCAATAATAAATGCTGGATTTGTACAAATTAAGATAAATCACATAGGAATTGATAAAAAGTATTTCTAAGTTTAAAATTTTTATATTAATTACATGGTAACCGTAGTGGTTATAATATTTAAAGAAATAACTCTACAGAAAATTTTAAAAAATTACGATACCAGCTTACGGCATAAACAAAGTCACAGTTATCATCCTGAAGGTCAGTTTCATATGCGAGAGTAGAGAACACCGAGTGCTAAATACAATGGGGTGTGAAATTCATCCATTAGGGTAGGGGGTCAGTTCCTTTCCCTGTGAAGCCCGTGGTTTCCCAGGAAGGTAACCGATAAATAATACAGCTTGGTTGAAGCTGCGGGTACGTGGAACCAACCCGGGTCCTTTGGTAAGTTACCCAGCGCTCAACCCACTGGGCTATCACATCCTTACCTTGCATATATTTAAATTAATATTCAAATAGATGATTATCCCAAGAGTACTGACTTTTTCGATTCCTATATTTACCAATGTACATTATGTACATATAAATCAACTATAAGCGCTAGAATTCAAAATTCATTTCGCATACGTTCAATGGCTACTAGGCATTTTAAATTGAAATGGTGTAAAATGGAGTTTTTTTATTTTCACTCGGTAACAACAAGGAAAATGATTTACATTTTTTTCCATTGCCATTGCTCATTCATCCATATTCCATGCCCCAATCCAGAGTAGAAATCTCCCCCAAAACTTGATTGACGTTGGTTAGATGGTCATGGTTGGTTATTCTGTGGAAATCCAAATAATATGGACATCAGATCAAAGAGATCCACCAGTCGTTTTGATCATCCTTTAGTAAGTAATTTCGTTACTTCATATATGAAGCATGCATTGTAGCCTTGATTGGAGGAAATCTGAACACGTAATATAGAAATTATTGAAAAATGTGAGGTTGCTATAAATATAATTCACCTCGAGCGGAAAAATTTTACTCTGGCAAACTAAGTTGCGTTAATTAGCCATTTTTACACATTCATCAAAGGCTCACTGTTTTTAGTCGACTAGATATACTTTTGGGTTTGAAATTTTGAAAGTAGGTTCATGTAACTACCGCCAAGTTGGCACATAGTTGAGATAAAAAACAAAGGTATACATACTATGTCGTATTTTACGTTCCGGCGGTCAGACTACTACTGAACGAATAAATATCTGAAGCATAAAAGACGGGATTTAATAATATAGTTGAAAAATGGTGATTTAGGTTAGAATAGGATAAGAATGGTAGGATAAGGGAATGATATACAGAGAGGGTAAAGATATAAACCGTTGGTCAAGTAACAAACATATCACGCAACTACGCATTGAGGAGTTCACAGATGTGCATGTCATAATATGTTTTGTCCGAATCGTGCCAATGGGAAATAGTAGAGAGGAAAATACTCCTTTAGCCTAAGGATAAGATTGTAAAGAATTTTAAGGGGGAGAGGTCTGGAGAGGGAGTTTCAGCAGTGAATATTGGAAGATGGAGTTGAAGGAAAGGGGTCAGGACCTTTGCTATCGGGCGAAATTTTGCTCCGACGGCATGAAGGCTACGAAAAATCTACGGTAAGCCACTTAAAGTATTTTAGAAGCAGTGAAGGGATGAAACGCTCGCGCAAGCAATTAAAATAATGAATTATTCCCAAATGAACAATGCAACACACCCATCAACATACATATAGGTAATCAACGTATCTCTGAAACCTTTTTTCCTCTAGAGTTCTATACCTAGGAACCATACACACATCGCTCCGAATTCTTATGATAGTGATTACTTCGATGCCTTCATTCCTACTTCTCTCTCAATTCTGCCATCTTGTCTTGAATCTTTACTCAATTTAATCTGGCATTAGGGCACGTCATAAAATAATTGCTGTACATTTTAATGCTAGTTGAAAACATATTGTGCGAGTTGCCTTAGTCTTGCATGAATCCTGCCGTATTGAATACACCCGTTAAGTAAATTTTTTATTTCATTAGGATGAGGTATATACAACATATGGTATCAACACTAAGCATCGGTTGTTAGACCCATATATCAGCTGGTAATTGAAAGATATATTTTTTTCAGTCAATGGCTTGGTTGATTTATTAATCTATTCCACGATATGATGTACTTTTCAAAAAAATAATCAATTGATGGTGGTTTATAGCAATAATGGTTTCACTAAATGCCTTATTAGCCCACACTAAAATACTATATGACAGGGTAGTGAAGAATAAAAGCATGAAGGAAATTTTCACAGGTGTGAATACGCTGCACTCTCTATGAGAATGCCCTAAAAGGAAAGTTTACACTCGTTAGTCATACATAGTCATGAGCTTAGTCCATATTTATATTCAACCTACACACAGTCATTACCCATGCCTAACACTATGGATAAAAGAAGTATAAATGAGGTGAAGATATTTAAAATTTTAATGATTTATGAGGAACTTTATTATCCTTTCTGTCTCTGTACAACATAGGGAACTATAGTCCACCCAATTGAGTTTATTGCCAAGTACCGATATTAATAATCCAAAATTATTTTGATCAAGGAATATAAGCTCAAAGGCCATCGATAAAATTCTTGCTATTTCTCATAAACTATAGTTGACAAACAATAAAAATCATGTGCAATACAATGCATCTAGAATGGAATGAGTATTATTGTTTTAAATATTGCTCATGAGGACGGCGAATCTTTTATTTTAATAATTTCAGTCAGCATTTATGGCGAAACCTTTGACCCATATTGAATCAAAATCCAAATTTATACAATCATGCATATTCAAATGGCATCAAATTCGCTGGAAGAAAAGTAAAATCTCCGAAAATTTATTTTTCTCTCCTTTAAGGAACAAATAAAGAGGACATCTGCCGCTTCCGAGCGGAAAACCTCCAAGATTCAGTTATTGAATCACGACAACGGCTAAAATAAGCATCGGAAATCCTGAAGCAACGCGAAAGGAACATCCTCCTCCATCTTCCCCACTAAGACGCCCCCCTCTATCCCTCAAACCTTCTCTCCCTTATCTCTAGCTCTATCCTTTATAATCTTCTCTACCAATCCTTACCAACAAGCCCCTCAGATATCCTACAATCACTGCGCACATTATTTCTTTCTTCTACCGCCTTTTCATTCATGCTTTTCTCTTTCAACCTACTCTCATGTCAATTCTGATGTAATACCTGATTTTTGATCCCACCTTACTACTCAACAGAATTCGTTTTCGAAATATCGTAAACCACATACATTTTCTTATCGAAGCATAGGCCTCCTGAAGAAAAAAATTGGTAAGTTCTATGCCTCGTCTAGAAATTTGTATCAGGACAATGATTCTACCCAAAAAACATATAATTTCAGATAAATTCATTGGAAAAGAGGCGCGTTTCATTCACTCATCCATTTCTTAATAATATTAAGTTGATATTGAACGCATGATGACGTCAGCTGATCTAATGACCCCAGATCGGATTAAGTGTTTTAAAAAGATGATAACGGCAATTGAATCTTCATTTCTAAGTTAACATATACATATGTATTCCCACTGCTAAATTGAATAGTAAATCAAACCTGTGTTTGAAGCAAGCTTTTGCAGTTTTTGGTCAAATTGATGTTGTTTCAAAGAAATGTATTGTATGTGACAGGTTTAATGCGCGTACGATATCTTTTTCCTTGGCAATGGCTGGATTTTTCTGCAACTGATGGATTTATTTTTGCTATACAACGATTACGCTCAAGCGCTCACGTCTCATAAAACTCAACTCATATTGTTGCCTTTATCGTGATGAATTGAATTCAAAAGGAAGAACTTGATATTATCGATTCCACCTCGGCGGAGCTGCTTGTATGCTTTAACCTCTCTTTCTTATCTTCTTTCGACAACATCCTTTTTCTCTTCCACCTATCTACCTTTATTTCTCTTCTCCTCTCCTTATTTTCTTCTTCTTTCCCATTGCCTCTTCCTACTAAGCGTCTTCCTCGCACTCGGTACAATTTCTCCAAACTCCTCCCGGCCATACACTCCCCTCCGCCCGAGCACCCATACTTCCTCCACACCGCCGATGCCCTTTCTCTTAATTCCGCGACTGACAAAAATCCCTAGACCCGCGTGCCTTCTGCAAACGTTATTATGGGATCCCTTGGACCGGAATCTGTAACAGAAAGGAAAACCACGATAGTGGGAGAAGGGAAGGTGAAACAAGAGGGATATCCAAGAGTTTCCTTACCACAGAAGAGGAAGAGATAGAGAAAAACCCAAGCTCTATCCAACGGGAAAAAAATACAAATAATTTCTACCCCCCTACTCCTTGCCATTGAAGAGGAAGAAGAGCCCCCTCCTCCCGGTTCACACTCTTCTCTCCTCCTCCTTCAATCCTTTCTTCTGTTAGAACGCAGAGAACGCTATTATTCTGGTTTCCTCTCACAAAAATGGGACAGGGAATTGAGGCTTTGGAGGTGGGATGCTCGAGAGAACAGGGCGTACGCATATACGAGGGTCATCCGGAAAGTAGTACCCATTCGTGCCGCATGAAGTGCTGACGACGCGAGTAGCCGCTGGACGAGGTCAGATAGCTTCAGTGGCTTGTCTGCCTTCTCTGAGCCAAGTTGCGTGACGCTAGCATTGCCTGTGTTGTTTCTGTGATTGTTTACAATGTTTAAAAAAATTGAGAACGCCGCCAGTTGTGAAGTGAGGGCAGTGATTAAATTCCTCAATGCAAGAAACGTTCGCCCATGTGATATTCATCGCCAATTAAAGGAGGTGTATGGAGACAATGTAATGGACGAGTCGTCTGTTCGGCGGTGGTGTCGCAACTTCAACATGGGGAGGGGGAACACACACGACGATGAGCGTTCGGGGAGACCGTCTGTCATTACAGACCAACTGGTGAGCTCAGTTGACGAATTCGTGAGGAACGATCGGCGCGTCACAATTGATGACATCTGTGAGCATTTTCCCAATGTTTCTCGAACAATTGTTCATGAAATTGTTAAACACCATCTGCATTATGCAAAAATTTGTGCAAGATGGGTCCCTCGCGTATCTCAATGAGCTGGCGGCGAAGGACTATGCAGCAGGAATACAGAAACTTGTCACACGTTATGACAAATGCCTTAATTTGCTTGGAGATTATGTTGAGAAGTAGTGTAAAGTATCCTCTTTCAAATAAAATTTTTTATGTTTGTTAATATTTACTTTTGTGTCTTTATTTCACGAACGGGTACTACTTTCCGGATGACCCTCGTAGTATGTGGAGGTGAGGCAACTTTGAGGTGCTGGAGCTTTCTTCCCGGCTGGAAAGGTTTATTCTTCGGATCCGCACGCCGCTTACGCCACCCTTATTAAATTCCATGATCCGCCTCCGCCCACGTCTCTCAACCCTCCGACCACCTCAAACCCCACCCGATACCGCACCATCTCCCGCGCCCTTACCCTCGGCACGCACCGCCCCACAACCCTCCCTCACGTTCTTCCTTACACTTTCCACCTCCGTCTTGCATTTTTTCTGACTGCATCTCTTCCACGGTTGCAATAATTCCATCAATTTTCCCATCACCCGCAAGATGCATAAGCGGAGGAATTACGCATATTTCGTCGACTTGAACATTTTATTTTTTCACCCCAGTTTAGCGAGAAAGGATAAAAATGACATAGCTCACTTTTTTACTACAAAAGAATGGAGAAACGCTGCTTTTTAAACCCCAACTACTGTAGATCAACAGTCAATATTTTCCAAACAATTATCATAGCGAACATCACCCAACTGAAGATTAAGCTTATGTGTTTATTAATAGCTAGATAATTCCCTTGCACATGGTTGCATAATGCGTCGGGACTACATTTCTTAAACTGCAAGATAATTACGAGTAAGAAGTTCCTCGTGTCCTACACGTAAGAAAAAGGACAAATTAAAATAAGATATATCGCTGAAAACATTTGAAGGATTCAACCATATTTTTAGTAAACGAGAAATTTTCGGTAGAAGAATATTCACTTAAATATTTCAATGTAGAAGTCTCTCTATTATCAGGATGATTTAATCTGCAAGTCGAGTTTCAGGTCTCGATAAAACCTTAGTCAGCGGTTACTCAAATACCCTTCCAACTAAAAAAATATTATCATAGCCAACTCTCTTCGTGAATGGAGGGTCTTACATTCTAGTTTCATTATTGAACTCGTTATTGT
Organism: Hetaerina americana; assembly: GCF_022747635.1. Classification (NCBI taxonomy): domain Eukaryota; kingdom Metazoa; phylum Arthropoda; class Insecta; order Odonata; family Calopterygidae; genus Hetaerina; species Hetaerina americana. The sequence continues at coordinate 21,255,773 of NW_027286874.1, read as the reverse complement.
TAATTTCTTATCGTAATAACCTGTCGTAATTTCAGGTGTTTTTCTTTTAAGTTTATCTAACTTTTTAATTAACTTCATTGGGTGCCCAATGGCCACGGTACACTCCCTGGTCAACCAGAATAAAAAAAGATATTTTCTTACTGTGTTTACTTATCTTTAATCCAACGACGCTAATTTTCGATAGCATTGACCAGTATAATCTCCAAAAATTACTCTAAAGGATGGAGGGTGAAGTTATGAAATACAGTGTTGTTTCCCATTACATAACTACGCTAGATATAATCCCCAAGCATTGTACTTTTCTGAAATATTTTGCCGCTTCGTATTCCATGAGAGAATAATTTAGTTTCATGAGTTTTAAGCTTGGATGCTTCTATATGTGCCTATGGTATTGAAAACATAACAGACGAAAGTCGTACACCTGAATTTACTTTGACAAGGTAGAACATGGGGAAAACCATAATAGTCCGTTTGCGATGAAAGTGACAGCTAGACACAAATTTTAAACGAGGAAACTTGTAAAATGTACCGTTCCTGAATTTTTAAAGGCATCGTCGGCTAAATCAATTTTTTAGTGGATTAACTTATATAAGATAATCAATGTGCTTTACTCAATGGTATTACCACGACATATCATTGGTACCTTAATGTCGATCATTTGAAATATAACTCTGCCGCGAAGTAGTATAATTTGAATTCAAGTTCGGTTAATTCTTAATGCTAGCTTGTCGTCAAAGCAATTACCAATGGAAACGATCTAAGACCAAAAAATGTTGTGAAACGGAGTGTTTGAATTGTACCCAAAAAACCAACAGCAAGGTAATTCGTGTTTACTTAGGACACCCGCTTATCGGAATATGATTGCAAAGGTTGAATAAATAAAAACATGAGATTACTTTAGTGACAAGGAGCTTACTTTTTCTAAAGAGTAAGAAAGCCCTATATATTTTTTTAAACGTAGTGCTAATGGAATTCAAAACAATTTATTGGAAAATGTTCCCCTTCCAAATTACTTCATCGTTAACTTTGAAATCATGCCAAATAGAACGTATATCATATCATTAGTACAATTTTAAGTCATCATAATAGGTTAAATATTAAATTTTGGCAAAGAGTACACCCACTGAATAAAATATGTCAAAATACGTATGGCAGAATTTGTTTAAGGATTTTTTGCAGATCTTTTATCCTTTTTAAATTATAGTTTTGTCGCCAAGAACATATTTCATTAGAATGAAGACTTACCAATCTCAACCCGCAGCTTTTCAGAGTGTGTCATTAATAACATATCAAGGAAGCTGAATTCATCACATTCCAATGTAGTTATATCATGCGTATGCATGGAGCGAGCATGACCGATCATTTTTATTCAATTTATAAAATTGTAAACGTATACGTTTGACCATTCACGCATGCTCGATCCGTCTCAGAGTATTTGAAGAATTTTAGGTGTGCACTGCAGGTGCCGTAACGCCGTCTACGGAATATCTTGGCTCCCCATTCCACCCAACCCCTCACATAGCACTTCCACGGTTCGAGTAAGGCATTCTCTCATATTCACCCAGACTCCCACCCTCCTTCATATCCCCTCCCCCCCTCAACTCCCTCATCTAGCACTTCGGTCGCCGAGGATTCTCGCATCCCACACCACCTTGCACACACTCTTCCCTTCCCCTACATCCCAACCCCTCACCGAATCCCTTCCCGCAGGCAACAATAACATCAAGGAATGAGACCCAAGAAGTCGGCGAAGTTGGGGGTTGGCGCTGGGATTTGTGCGGAGGGGGAGACGTGGGAGGATGAGGTTGCCAGGCGTCGAATTCTTTCAAGAATGAATTCTAGAGGGTTTTCCCCAATTTTAATAAAGTCGCCTGTGTAAAAACGCCTTTCCCTCCACCCGTCCCCGACTCTTTCCCTGCCTTCTTCCTCCGATGGAAACCTTGTGTATAAAGTTCTGGCGGATGAAACCGGAGGCGCCCTGGAAAATCGGGACTTATTTTAAGGAAAGTCTTAAGAAATTTTCTATCAAATGTGTTCGGTTTTTATCTCTTTTTAAATGCCAAATCCTTGTCAGCGAGGAAACAAGTGTCGAAATGAGAATTACTGTCGAAGAAAAAAAAGAGGAATGTCTGCAAGCAGTGCACTTTTTATTACTTCTAGAAGTGGGTATCTGATATCTCAGAAGTTTGACGCCTACGGCAACGGTTAGAAAAACACAATTTATGACTTGGGGAAGAAATAAAAATTGAAGGCAAAAATAATTTAAAATAAGGATATTTTGAGGGAAAGGGGTTAACTTCGTTACCTGACTATCATTATCAGATCATACATGAGCATTTTTTTCAAAAATGTGGAATGGACAAAATATGACCTTTATCGAATTCCGGTTAAATTCACATTAAAAAATTATCCCCATTTCGGATTTGGGAACTCAGACATGGAAAGAAATGGGACACTATGGTGTGAAAACAACGTATACTAACTTGCAGATAGATTTACATGTCCATTCTGTAACAACCTGATGACGGACTTGGTCAAGCAATATTGAAGCATAAATTACATTGCAAATCATTAAAAAAGTAAATTAAATTTTACTAACTTAATTTGCAGGGAGAGTATATTTCACATGTGCTTGTCAGGAATTATTGGATTGATACGAATTGCTGACTGAATACCCCATGGAGATAACAATTTCACAGTGATGAATGACATTTTCTGTCGAATAATTATTTGCCCATAGCGTCAACTAGAAGGTGGACTTGACCACTTTTGGAATCGTACATGCACCCTATAAGTTGATACTAA